>NC_090932.1:1530487763-1531112763 GCF_040938575.1 Ambystoma mexicanum
GTTGGGCATTTTGAAACTTGTTGACCATCTGCAGAATATCTTGAGCCCTCACCTCTGCTGGCGAGGCTTTTCCCAGGGAAGTGTCCAGGACCGCTCCGATGAACTGGAGTCTCTGTGATGGTATCATCTGTGACTTCTTTAAATTGAGGGAGAAGTCCAGTTTGAGAAGGAAGTGGCAGACATAATGTAGCTGGATCTGAGCTCGTTCCGAAGATACAGCTCTGATCAGCCAATCGTCCAGGTAGGGGTAGACGTAGATCCCTTCCCTCCTTAGACTTGCAGCCACTACCGACATTAGCTTGGTGAAGACCCTCGGGCGGAGGTCAGCCCAAATGGCAGAACTCGAAATTGATAATGAGAGCCGCCAATTGCGAACCTCAGGTATTTCCTGTGTTTGAGATGGATTGGCACATGGAAATAAGCATCCTGGAGGTCCAGAGATACCAGCCAGTCCTGGATCTGGAGGGCCTGAAGGATCTGAGAGAGAGTTACCATCTTGAACTTGTCCTTCCCGAGGAACTTGTTCAATTCTCGTAAGTCCAAGATAGGTCTCAGTCCTCCGTCCTTCGGTATGAGAAAGTAGGGCGTGGGGGGGGGGGGGGGGGGGGGGGGGAGTACCAGCCCTTGTTCCTCTCCGCTACAGGTACCGGTTCTATGGCACCTTTCTCTAGCAGGTCTACAATTTCCTGCAAGAGGAGCAGATCTAGAACTTTTAGAGAGCTGTGCCCTGGTGGATGACTCTGAGGTATGCTTAGAAAGGGTAGGCAGTAACCTTGGGCAACTGTCTCCAATGCCCAAGCATCTGACATAATAGACTAATTCCGTCAGATGGTGAGTTAACCTGCCCCCTACAGGTGTTTTGTGTGGAAAGACCTCAGAGTGGTTTGGGTGCGGCTGATGCAGATACCGAGGGTAAAGCGGCACCTGCTGCTGCTGCGGCCTTAGTACTTTTGACCCGTCCACCTCGGGTGGATATCCTTTGGCCTCTTTGAGCCAGCTGTTCTCTGCCTTTTCCGAATGCGGAATAATAGCGAAAGGACTTTCCTCTCCCAGAGGTTCATGAAGGGCGAAAAGGAGTTTGGCGGATTGCAGCTCCTAAAGATTCTGCTGCTGCTTTAGATGTTTGCAACTTTTCCAGACTGTCATCAGCCTTTTTACTGAATAAGGAAGAACCGTCAAAGGGAATATTCAAAAGTCTGGCCTGTACATCTGGAGCAAAGCCAGACTTTCGTAACCACGCATGCCGGCGGATTGTAGTACTTGCCGCCATGGCCCTGCTGATACCGTCAGCGGAATCAATGCCAGTTTGAAGAGATTCGCACATGGCATCTTTGCCATCTTTAATGATGTTAAGGAAGGCTTCCCTTTCCTCTCCTTCGGAATGCAGTCAGCCGCTGATGAAGCACACTCCCACAGTGTGTGACTGAACCTGGCGAGCGTACAAGTGGCGTTGATGGATTTCAACGCCATACTACAAGCAGAAAAGACTTTTTGCCATAGAATCGTACCTTTTGTCATCCCTGTTCTGTGGAACAGTAGGATAAGCGGATCTGCTGCTTGATGAAGTTGCTGCTTGAACCACCAGGCTCTCTGGAGTCGGGTGTTTTGATAAATATTCAGGGTCAGCAGCAGCTACCATATACTTGGCTGACAATTTTTTATTGACTGCAGAGATAACCTCAGGAGTTTCCCAATTTGATGAAATTTTCATTTGTAAAGCTGTATGAAAAGGGACCAAAGGATCCTCCTGTGGACCTTTATCTAGTATGTCTGTAAGGTTATCCTGTTGAAAAACAGGTGAAGGCGCAGACCAACCCATGAATTCAATAATTCTTGGCATCAGGGTTCTATAGGGGGTTTCAGCATGTTCCCCTGGGTCTGGTTTGACAAATTCCACTTCTGGGGAAGTGTCCAATCCACTTGCCTCAAGTAGGGATTCCTGTAGGTCTTTCAACCTTCTTTCCTCAGAGGTAAAATCCTCTAAAACAGGTGGTGTGGTCCTCTGCAGCCCGAAGGGTCTTTCTTGGTCAGAATCCTCCCCTTCTTCATAGATTGAAGATAATCTGGGGTACTCTGACCTCGGAAATGGTGTAAAACCCATTTCTAAAGCAGAAGGAGCCAAACTTGTCATTATTGGCCTAGAAAACGTCGATGTTGTTGACGCCGATGTAAAAGGCTTTGAAGGCGCAGAGAAAGGTGTCGAGAAAACTGGAAGAGGCCTCGAGGAGCTTGAGAGGATCGGGATCCTACTCGAGGATGTCGACATTCTCAGTGTCGTGCTGGAAGCTCTGGGTATAACCGTTGGCTTTGAAGAAGCCGTGTTTTTTTCTTTTATGCGTCGAAGAACCATTTGACAACGGCGTCAATGGCGCCGATCCATGAGTCGAAGGGATCTTCGACGACGGCGAAGATGGTGCCTTCTTACCCGATGGCCCGTGGCGCTCTCGGGTAGACTCTTTCGCCGGGTGCAACGACTCGCGGCGTTTCGATTTTTTGGGTTTTTCACCCAGGGTATCACCCTCAGCTATCTTCGAGGGGGTCGAATTCCTCCCACTCATCCTGAGAGCTGTGTTTTGTGGGGCAGGAGACCCTTTCTGGGGAAACAGAAGATGACGAGGAAGGGGATCTTCAACGTCTCTTTTTTGAGTTTCTAGATCTCGACGAGTGGTGGGAGCTACTTCGAGACCTAGAATGGGAATGCTTTTGACGGCGAGGAGACAAATGCCTCGACTCGGCCGAAGAAACTTTCGAGGAGGTTTTGACTGACTTACCCCTCTCAAGCTTCCCCGTGCGCTCCTTCAAGGCTTTCGCCGTCATGGACATGCAGTCCTCACACTCCGAACAATGGTGCTCGACTCCCAAGCACCACAAACAGATCCTGTGAGGATCCGTTATCGACATTTTCTTTCCGCAGTCTCGACATTTTTTTAAGCCGGACCGCGGAGTCGTCGGTTCGGATGAAGAAGCCATCGAGTACGAGTTGGTTTTATCGAGGAAATATAGAGGTTTATCTGACTGAACTGAGCAACGATATTCCGAGGCCCCACGAAACGCGGAAAAACGTGACTGAGCAACGGACGCCGCGCGTGGCTATTTATGGGCATGGTGACGTCGACGCCGATACGGTGGCTGTCGAGGGACACCAACTCAGCCGACGTCGACGCGCAGCGCCCTCTACAGAGAAAACATTTCCGAGGCCAGCAAGCTGGAGACGAATTATCTAAGATAAGGAATACGGAGGACACAATCCCTTCGAAGAAAGGTTTCTGCAGGCTCTTGTGACTGTGGTTGCAGCACAGATGGACTAAGAAAGCACAGAGGGGCACTCACGAAGGACCGTAGGTGCCCCGCTAACGGTGTACCAGACAACCGAAGTCCGAGACCCGGCGTGCATTAAGAAACTAAGATGGCGGCGTAGAACAAATGGGAGCTTGCAGAGCGCCGGACGCCTAAGGCATGACAAAGCCTTGAAGAGATGAAAACCATGTGGGAAACAGCGCAGTGTGAACAGCATCAGGCCGGCAATGGGAGGAGAAGCTCCGCTGGCTTTGCAACATCAAGGTGCCCAAATGCGGTATACCGCACTGTGAGCCGAGTGGGGACTTCAGCACTCTGTGTCGGAGCCTGGAGGTGCAGCCGTGAGACGTTGGAGCAGGTGTTGAGAGGGTGGCTCTGGACTGAGGAGCCGCATGAATACTGGCTGGATGCACCGTGCTAACATAGGAAGCTCCAGGAACAAGCTCTAGCGAACAAGCATGTTTGCAATTTGACCCTCACTAAAGGCACTCACGGGGCGCAAAGTAAGGCTCACTTGAGGGGTCGTTGGAGGGGGCTGCAGCTGAAGCACAGATACGACACTGAGAGCTTCGAAATAAACACATAGTAAGATGTGAAGCCGCGTACAAACAGTCGGCAGATTGGGGGCCAATAAATCAATGGCCCAGGACTGTGCAACATAACACAAACTGCAACGGCCCAGATATAGCCCAGATTGAAAGGACAAGGAAGTGGGGCGTGTCCTGTCAAAGCAAGCTGAGAGAGGATTAACAGGACAACAACAGCAGGACCCACGGCAGGCTGCAGGCGTTGGAGGTACTGCTGTGATACAAGCAGGATCACAATCAGCTGGTGGGATATGTGCTGCTAACAGTGCCCTGGCTGCTGTGAGTCTGACAGACAAACTAATTGTGTGCTCTGCTGGATTGGTGTGCGCTCAGGTGTGGAAGAGTGGAGCGGTCGATTGCTTTGGCACCTGGCAGTGGACTACCGCCTGTGTTCAAGGTAAAAAAGGTAGCACAAGCGCTGGGTCTTTATAAAATCAGGAGCGCAAACACAAGCGCGAATCCAGAATAGGACCCAACCTCCCTGTTGAGACGCACACCTACGCCGCGGGTGAGCGAAAGAACACAAGTATAAATATAGTGGGTGTGGACTGAAGCGAATACTTCCCCGGCTGCTGAGAGTGGGTGGACGAGAGGGACAACTAGCCCTGGTTAACAAAGAAAAGGCGGACCACAGAGGAGGGAGGCCCGGAGATCGTGGTGAACGACTGGGCAGACCGCAAAGGAAGCTGTGCTTCTATTCACAGAAGCTACACAAAGGCAAAAACCACTCTGACTGCAGAGGGATAACTAAAAAGCAGGCCTATTTCCAGTGCCTCTTGTAAGAGAAGACACGTCGGGATCCTCAAACAAGATGCCTATGTTGGATTGCTTGCCCTCACAGATCGGGAGGCCAGTGTAGAGTACTGTAATTGAGAGCAAGCTGGCAGGAGCCATCTGACCTTACCACAAGAAATTGTCCCAAGTTTGCTAAAAGGGATCAAAGGAAGTATTGTTCTTTGGGTCGTGTTGCAAGACAGTTCACCTTCACCCGGATTGGATGTTCCGTCCAAAGAGCCATCCAGCAGGGTAGTGCAGGTGAACGCAGCCCACTCATTACTGAGCGACGTCGTGGTATATGCCAGGGTCGGCCCAATGAGGACCACGTGATGGATGCTGGTATCGCACCGGTGCAGCAGTGTACGATACTTGGGCAGGCAGAAACTGATGACATACAAGCTCCCCCTACCCGAAAGGCATAACGGTGTGAGATACAGTGAAACTGCGGGCCCACCTAGGCGACAAAGCGAGCCAAATACTGGGGGTCGATCGCTGTGGGCCCCTAGTGTACCTTAGATACTGACGAGCGGGAGGAAGCTGCAACGCGCTCTGGCACCCGGGGTCCAACAATACTAGGTCATAGTAAGGTGCAGACATTGCCAATACTGGTCAAGGTGGAAGTGGAGCAGATGGCCCAAAACTGACAGACTAATAGCTGGACATTGCCAATACTGCTTGAGAAACCGCAAGTGGTACCTAGCAAATACAAGAGAAATATTCCAGGGAGCAAGCAGTGGGAGAGCAGCAAAACACACCTGTAACAGACCAGTTTAAGGAAGGAAGGGGCGAATTAGCCTCCCCCATACATTCTACGCAAAATTAACCTCTTGCATTAGTGGGGGATGTCTCCATTGCCCTTCTGCTGCCATAAGGGATAAGGCTTCGGCTGGAGCACAGGTGGGGCTATTGCAAGACACACTTGGACTCCATTTTGTGTGCCCTCGACTCCATCTTTGGACTAGGCCGCAATTCGGCACTACCAAGTCTCCTCTTCCCTCTGCAGCGCAGCGAGCACTAACCGCCCCCACCTTTTCTGCGCTGCCCAAATCCCTTTCTCACGGATGCGCTGGAGCCAACTGTAACAATTAAAACTATGTATCATATCATTCTTCCTCTGACATCACTGTCCTGTGTGTGAACCGGCCTGAACCATGACTTGCAGCTCATCCATCTCCACAAACCTGCTCCTGCACCCCTTACCCTCGTGGTTGGACAGTTACTGCTTATGTAACCCTGTCCACTCCTAAGGTATTCCCTTGATGTAACAGAAGTGTGACACCACTGTGCTAACCACCACTGAGTGCCTCCAATAAATCCAGACAACTGTCACAGTATATTCTGTCCTAAACCAACATATGCCACTCCACTCCCCTCCTCGCCCTGATTTGCCAGACCAACCAAGTCCCCAGGTTATCATAGAAGGCAAGACCCCTGCACCCCTCACCATATGAATGACCCAATGTACGACAATATAATCATGTGTGTGTAATTTACAGGTCTCTAAGACTTATTCAAAGGTATATTGATGTTCATGGTTTATTGTATGTTTAGAATAAGTGTATAGATTAGCTAGTGAGGTCCAGTTGCCTCTCCGACCTTGCCTAAACTGCACCTCGTACGGACCGGCCCAGCTGAATCACGTGATGTCCAACCTCCCGCCAAGTCATCTGCCAATCCCATGGAGCCCTCCCATAAATAACTATATATGCACCTCCTTTCTAACCAATGATATTGTAACTTTCAGACTGTATAGAACTCATCACTGATGACGCTGTAACACTTTAAAACCCATTGTATCTGTATTGTTTGCCAGAGCGCTCTCGAGGCAGCAGAGTTCTCTGGATGATGAATTTCATATAAATCTTTGACAAACTCGCAAACATCTCTCGTGGTCTCATTTCCTTCTGGGATGTGGCCTTTATTCTGAATTTTATTCGTATTGTGGGGAGTGAGTACTTTCACCAGCAAGCTGCGAAATCGGCACGCCTGGATAGTATGAGCACCAGCACGGGTGCAGCTGCACGAGACGGAGATAAGCCATGGCATCTAAAACCCAAAGGAGCAAAGGGAAGCAGATCACCAAAACCGCGTTACCAGCGGAGGGTTCTTCCCAACCAACCTCAACACCTCAAAGGGAGCAGACGCTTGTGGAAGGAGATCAACACATCCCAGTGGCCATAGCATCTCTGAAGGAGTCTTTTGAGGCTTAAATATATGCCATCAGCATAGATGTGCACTTGCTAAGACAAGATGTGAGGCCACTCGCTGAACGCACTGGGACGCTAGAAAAGTCAGTAGCAAAGTACACAAGTGGCCTTAAGGACACCTTGGAAGAAGTCAGGGTACTGCAACAACAAGTGCGTAATCTGGAGGACAGAGCTGAGGATGCAGAAGACAGGGCTGGATGCAATAATGTAAGAATTATTGGGCTCCGGGAAGGAGAGGAAGTAGCAAACCCAACGGAGTACATAGAGACCCTACAACAGCAAGAAATCAGTCCAGGCACCCTAAGTCAAGACTTCAAGGTCGAAAGGGCGCATAGGTCGCTGATGTGGAAGCCACCGCCTGGAGCCCCGCTGAGACCAATAATAGCCCAGATTTTGAACTATCGAGATAGGGAAAAGATCCTTAAACACTTTTGCAAAGGAGGTACGATCCAACGAGCGTCTGCCACGATAATGGCATATTCGGATTACACTCTGCAGGTATAGAAGCAACAGTTGAACTATATATCGGCCTATGTGTCCACACTGTATATGCTGAACTTGAACGTTGGATTGATGGTACATGTCAGATTTATTTTTAAGTGTGATGGGTGAACTTAGAATAGTATCCATTAAATGTAAAAGAGAATTATGACTTACCTATGGCGTCAGAAAATAGACATCGAACTCTTGCAAGAAATGTACCTCACAAAAGAGAAACAGATTGCTCTCGCAAAAAAATGGAGGGGCACAACGCAGGGCTCGTCATACTCTGCTTATACTAGGGGCGTAATAATATAGGTGGCACCGTTTGTGCATTTAAGAGTGCTTGAGACTTTCCAAGATAAAGAGGGAAGAATTTTTGTATTGCGAGGTCGGGTCGAGCACAGAATTCTGTGTCATCAATACATACGCACCAAACCAGGAGACGGCAGCTTATTTCTGCACGTTATATGCACTAATAAGTCCACACAAAGATGGCACATTGATTATGGGGAGGGGATTTTAATTGCACGCTCAACCCTGCACGAGACAGATCGGATGACAAACGTACGCAGACTGCCCCTGCCAAAGCCCTGTCCACATTGTTGCAAGCATTTAAACTCTACATCCACACGCCCGTGGATATTCACATTACACCGCTACCCAAGCCCTGTACACAAGATTGGACTTTATTTTTACAGGAGAGGACACCCTGGGCGAAATATAAAGCACGGGTATGGTCAGATCATGCCACCTGGCGGTCACATGGCAGAGATTAATCCCCCATTGTTGGCTATGCTGAATGAATCATTAGAAAAAGGCATCTTGCAGCTGACATTGAGGGAGTCCATTATAGTCCCATTACTGAAGCCTAACAAACCCGATACCGAATGCAGCTCTTACAGACGCCTCTCACTAATCAATCAAGACTGGAAAATACTGACGGCTAACAGGTTGAAACCTGTAATTCACAAGCTCATACACCCGGATCAGTCAGTTTATGTCCCAAATGGGAATATCAAATGTAACCTAAGGCGACTGCACCATGTCATCGATCATACCCAAGATAGCACCCAGCTTATGGCAGTAACCTCGCTGGATGCAGGCAAGGCATTTGACCGTCAGGTGACCATGGCTACCAGCAGTGTTAAAATGTTGCGGCTTGGGCCCTATGTACATTAAATGGGTAAAGCCATTGTACAGAAACCCAGTAGCGAGAGTCACGACAGGCACGACGATATCGTAACAATGGAGGCTGAGCAAACTAACAAGACGGGCTGCCCTTGGTCCCCAATGTTCTTTATACTGGCCTAAGAACCGTTAGCGGTATATTTACGGAGAGAATATCATGAGGCAGGCATCAGTATACGGGGCAACACACATCTGGTCTCCCTATATGTGGATGATATGCTTCTTTACCTACAACAACCAAAGATTAAAATACAATTCATATTAGATGTGTTTGAGCGCTGTGCAGACCTTTCTGGGATTACAATAAATGCAGTTATGTTTGTTCCCCCTCGCCGGGTACATGAGTAGACCCTGTAGTGCGTTACCTAAGTTACCGATTAAATAGGAAAATGACACATTCAGGTATCTGGGGGTAGACATCTTCAACAACCCTAAAATAGAACACACACAGAACATGTTAAAGGCGGTAAATAAACTCTCTGAAATTCTGGGCCAAGCTGCCGCTTTCACTAATGGGTAGGGCCGCACTGCTGAAAATGGTGGTGCTTCCGAGGCTGCTGCATTACTTCACATACATTCCATATAATATTCCCAAAGCCTTCTTTAGGACACTGAACCCCACCTGCCAGAGCTTCCTATGACAACTCAAGATGTAGAATGTCGCTAGAGAAATTACAGAGACCATACGAACAGGGCAGGGATAAAAGTGGCGGATTATGAGGGGTATTTTGCGGCGTGCCAACTACAGTTTACCACGTACTGGCTGTCAGACGAACAGAGCGAAGACACTGAGCTACTACAACCGACATGCACCCCATTCTTTCTGAAGGAGATGGTGTGGACCACGATATCATGAGACCCCAAGCCCCCTCTGTTGCTGAGGCTAGGTAGGATGATGTGGCAAAGGGCCTGACGCTTTCTGGGCAAAGCATCACCCTGCTTACCCCAGATCCCATTGGTGACTCTCAAGAGTGAAGACGTGCAACTTAGGCTGAATGTTAGGAAATGCTGGGAGCCCAGGGGGGTGGCGACATTAGGAGATGTATTGGGAGAGGGATGACCAATGACCTTTAAATGAGGTAGCTTCGGAATCGGGAGTACAAGAGGGGCAACACATAACCCACACCTCACTTCTACACAGAATAAAAGTAAAATGGCAAGGACCAGATAGAGTACTGGTAGAAGATGTAACGATAGAAACATTCTATGACAATTCCAAAGGAGGACATGCAGTATCACGATTATATGAGGTATTGATGGTGAGCACTGATAAAGTTGAGAAGCAGATTTGCAAGAGCTGCTGTCGGACGTATGGAACATGGGGTATCACAAAAAGGTGTCCAGAAATGCGAAACTACAGCTGATCCAACTATATGTCACTGACGGAGCATATTTAACTCCGAGGAAAATTGCAAAATTTAGCAATGCAGCAGACCAAGCCTGTCCAAAATGTGGCCTAATCAACGTAGACCTGACACATGTTTTGGACCTGCATGGACATACAGCGATATTGGGATAGAGTGGCCCAGGCCCTAACTAAGGTCGGCTTGTCACCAGACTCGGTCTCCCCCAAGGCGTGCTCGTCTGACCAAAACAGGCGAGACGCGTGAGTAAATTGTGTGACCTAGCATACATCTTGGCGAAGCGTAGGATAGCGATAGGGTGGAAAGCACGGAACGGCCCAGCGATAGGTGTGTGGTTGAGGCTCCTCCAGAAATTGTCATGGGCAGAAACTGCTGTGTGGCAGGAAGCATCCCGTCGAGGCCAGGAGGGGCAAAACATGGATTTAGTGGCCTGGCTACATATGTTACCAGAACAGACTCCAGCACCATCACAATCTTCAGAATACAGATATGGTGAAAGTTCAAGCAGTTTATTATATACCATAAATAGACATTGCAAGTGGAATAGGCTGGGGGGAGGATGGCAGTGAGGTTTGAACAGACAAATAATGGGATGCATCATTGGAAGTTATGCACAAAGTCTGTATGTTATTTTATAGAAAATGAATTAAAACATTTTTTTAAGTTGCATTAACCTACAGCTATAAGGGGAAAATAATCTGAATAAATATGAATTCAAGGCTTTGGAGAATCTGGCTAAAGACAAATCTATAACAATTAAAGAGGCTGATAAGGGGGGCAACACTGTGGTTGTGAATACCAAAGATTATGTATCTATGTCCATGTGTCATTTGAACACTCCACAATGTTATATCCCCCTTAAATCTAATCTAAGAGAACTGTAGATGAATTGCTTACTCTAATTCAAATATGGTCTGACAAGGGGTTTCTAACCGAGGAAGAAAAGGCATTTCTGACTAACACTGAACCTACCGTGCCCACCCTATACTTCCTACCTAAAACACAAGTCTTTCAATATTGTACCATCGGTAAGACCTATAATGAGTGGTATAGGATGGGCCACGGAGGATCTTTCTCAGCATTTGGATGAGGCATTGAAACCCCATGTTCTTAGAATGCAATCATACATTAGAGACAGTGTGCATGTACTTCAATTTTTCAAGAATCTTGAATGGGAATCTGACTATCTGTTGGCTACTATCGATGTTTCGGCTTTGTATACAAGCATCGACCATGACATGGCAATACGAAAAATTGATTACACATTTCGAGATTCATCGGCTTCTTACTTACAACATGTTAATATGCTGAAGAGTTTTTTAAAATTTACATTAGATAAATTAATTGAAATATTTATAACGCGCACCAGACAAATTAAATCGTAACTGGGCGTAGATGTATCAATTGCCATTTGTCTATGACACGGTCCACTAGGTCTTACTTCAATTTCTCTGCCTCGTCTTCAAATCTCCACATGCTCTCGCTCCGCCTCATCTCTCCTCCCTTCTCTCCTTCTACTCTCCCTCCCGTTCCCTTCGGTCCGCTGACCATTTCCTTCTCACTGTACCTCCCTCCCCTTGTGCCTCCTCCCGTTTCCGCTCTTTTCAACTCCTAGCGCCTCTACACTGGAACTCCCTTCCTCTTGCTATCCGCTCTACCCCCACCTACCCCTCATTCCGCACTTCCCTTAAATTTCTCCTCCTCCAATCTCCTCCCTGAAGCACCCCCCCTCCTGCTTCCCCCCTCCTTATTCTTTCCCCTATCTCCCCACTCTCACCCTCCCCTCCTCCTACCATTCTTCACAACTCCCCTCCTATCTACTCCCTCTCCCCTTCCCTACCTATCCCCTTCAGTTAATTGCTCTTTTCACTGTTTTGTTGATTGATTCATAATGTATTTGCTTCAACTGTTATATTGTTTATGTATTATGTTTTTCAATTGTACAGCGCTTTGGCGTAAGGCGCTTAATAAATCAATAAATACAAATATGAGATTGCTTAGCACCAGCTTAAGTACACAAAGAATACTTAACAGAAGAAATGGGTCTTCACAGCCCTCCGGAAAGCCAAGAGGGATTTAATCTCACGGATCTCTCTGGGCAATTTGTTCCATGCTCTAGGATAATGTATTTATGATACTGCTAATGATCAATATTATGTACAGGCAAAGGGGGGTTGCTATGGGTGCTGAATTCGCCCCCTCTTTGGCAAAATTGTTTATGTCCCAATATGAAGAAACACATTTATAACCAAGAGTTGTTCAAAACTAATCTTATTGCATGGAGGCGTTTCATAGATGTCTTGATTATCTGGAAAGGAACCTGTGAATCATTTCATACTTTTGTTATGCATACTAACACCAACCGATTTGGCATAAGTTTTACTGGGACTGCGAGCACTGATTGTATTGATTTCCTGGATGTGCAAATTATTGTTGAGAATGGGCCTATACAAACCAAAACATACCAGAAGCCAACAGAGGTAAATTCTGTATTGTATGCTGATAGTAGTCATCAGAGGTCTACGATTAACAATATCCCTGCAGGAGAATTCTACAGAGCTAGGAGAAACTGCAGTAAGGATATAGACTATTTGAAAGAATCATACTTACTTATTGGAAGGTTCAGCAACAGAGGTTATAGTTTGAAAAATGTGATTAAAGCTGCAAATAAATATAGTGGAAGTAATCAGTTAGATTTACTACAGGATTGTACCAAAGAGAAATCAAAACAAGAACAGATATCGATTATAACGCAATTTTCACAAGATTCCTGTACTCTTTATCGCATGGTTTCCAGACACTGGCATATTTTGGAGATTAGATAAGGATCTGCTACCTTTTTTGTCGGAGAAACCGAAGTTTACTTTTACCAGGGCATTAAAGATCAAACAGAAACTGAGCCCATCTTTTTTGAATCTCAAGGAAGAAAATAATGAGAATTGGCTTAATAAGAGTAAGGGTTTTTTCAAATGTGGATGTTGCAACTACTGCCAATATGCTTATCGGAACTGTCAATCTTTAACTGACACCAATGGAGTAACTATCAAGATTAATCGGTTCATTAATTGTAAATCATGTTATGTGGTATATGCTATCACTTGTGTATGCGGCAAACTTTACATAAGAATTAGGGAATATTTGGCAAGCTTGAGAAGTGTTGAGCCTAAATCTCCATTGGCCATACACTGGCAAGACCAACATCAGATGAGTAACAAAGAGGATATTCGGTTTATAGGACTAATGAAGGCTAGGAAGGGAAAACAAGGTGGCAACCTTAAGCTTAATCTAAGGAAAATGGAAAGCAAACTAATTTGTTATTGTGGAGTACTTTGGATGGCCTCAATTGGGACCATGAAATGCATATTTTTTAGTGAATAATTAATCTGAGGCCATGCCTTTATCAACCTAATGATCATTAGGAAACAGCACCACTAAATATCCCCTTTTTAGGGTTTTGCTAAGCTGTGAAGCAATTCTATCTTTGTCCCAATCTTAAAAAGTACTAAGAATGGGGAACAGTGGGTTCTCATATCGACACTTGCATAATCAGTGACATTAATTTGTGATTGTAAACTATGCAGTGAGGTTTGTTTCCTTTGTGAATATGGCATTTTAGAAATTGGGGTCATTTGAGTTATATCAGCTACATTATTCTCTTCAAAATATACGCATAATCGAAATTCTGTAATTTGATGGGAACAAACAAGTCTGTCTCTCCAAAGTTGAATGATTATTGCAAGGGCACGGTCTTAATAATCGCAACAAGCTCACATTTAAGGATACACAAGCAACAGGAACTCTTATGGATTATATAATGTTCACTTTGCAAATGTGTAAATGAGTGATGTTTGGTATTAACTTTACTGTGGAATCTTAAAAACGTCAGAACTGACGTGGACGGCAGGGCGTGTTTACATCTGACGTCACGCGTTATTGTGTGACGTCATCACATAAAATTGGTCTGTTTACCCACAGGTTTTCGCGGCAGGAACTCTTTGCTCTGGCCGAGAGGCTACACGTGCAGGCACTGACCTGCTACATGTCAAGAGGGATTGATCCCTGAATTAGAATCGCACAACAGGTAACGGCGCTGCTTTTTTAACTGGTCTTGTATGAGGAATGACATTGAATACTCTTTGTTTGGACTATTATTGCAAAGGTGTAGAGGCACAAATTGTCAACTATGAGGACATAGTGATTCACGCACGTGTTATTAGAATGAATTATGCTTTTTTCTGATTGGGTATTCGCTTCAAAGGGAACAGAATCTTGACTCTTTAGGAAATATGTTTGAAGGGAGGTTTTTCCCAATATTATACATTTTGTGTATGAGACAATTGAACTGGATGCAATTGGTCACCGTATTAATCTTATTATTTGGCTTATCTGAATATTATTTCACATTTTATATAGGTGGTTGTGACTATTGGAAGCCTGGTATTGGAGCTTGAATTTCACTCTATATAAATTGTCCACAGCTAATGGATTGTGAATATCATGATACACACCGCAGGTTGGTTAATAGGATTTAATGTATTTTTTAAATCTTTGCAATTCAGCAAGAAATACAAAGTCATAATTGGTTTCTGTCACAGATGAAAGGGACAGTATCCAATGAATAAGACTATGCTGCTCTGAATGCTCATTTGGGACATCTATCAAAAACTTAGAAAGTAACAAACAAGTGTACATGTAAGCCCGTTCACAATAGTCCTGCATGCTAATTGATTGGCACCTTTAACCAAGTTCAGCACATTATATTTACTAAGGGCATCATTTCACTAGGAGTACTAATATTTAGGAAATCCCTAGTCACACAAATTGGAATGGTTAGTGATATTATTGGATTAGATGTCACAACCAATATATTGGACTAGACAGGATGGCTGCACAAGCTACAGTCACATTGGGTGCATGATAATATTTTAGGGTAATCGTTTGAAATGTATGATGGGGAAAAAGCTATAATTGTTTGAAATATGAAATATGTACAGAAAGACTGGAAGATATGCTAACATGTGGTTTCTCTACATTTTCTCTACCATCTTGAACTAAGTACTCCATCCTGACCTGAAGTTTTTTTTTAATTGAAATAATTTGTGATAACTTCACTTTCTTAAATACTGTTGGAATGTATAATTTTCTTTAATATCTTTGTGACTAATATACATGATCTAAGTATGTTCTTGTTGGTGAAGGGTGGATTTAACAACAGCCTTGAAAACGGCCTGTGGTCGAAACACGTTTCAGCTGTCTACTATACAAGGAATTAAAAAGACATTATTCAACCTATTGTTGAAATTATTCAAGTTGTCATCAGTGGACTGTTTCAGTATTTAGATTGTGGTTAGAGGGCGAGGCACCTTCCCAAACTCATTATCATTTACTGACTGCAAACTTTGTGGGACGTTTGAGGGAAGAGTTTGCTCGCTGCCACTCCTCCTTTTTAGTAGTGAGATTGTATATTAGAGAAGACGAGAGTGGAAAATAGCGCACAGTAACTGAACGATCCCACAACCTGAATTTAGCGGAAAATAATCAGTGTATGATAAAAGTGTGGAAAGAGACTGATTGATATAAAGGAATTTGGTATGAAAAAAAATCATGTAAGTAAATATGGTTTTTATACACTTGGCTTCAAAACAAATGCATGGGTAGACCAGCCAAGAGGGAAACTACGGGGTTCACTCAACAGGCTGGTGCCTTCAATACACTGAATAATTAGGTAGAGTCAGTCACATCGTCTGACATGACACGAATTCTGCCCACACCCCTGAGTCCCTTCTAGGATTGCAAACTAGTGAGTGATCTATTTTTACTGCTGAGTAAAGCAGTTTATCTCAAATGCTACTCTTGCGCACAAATAATATTTACATGTTATTAAGTTGGTTTGTATGAGATTTTTGTCATGGTTTTTACATATTAGCCAAAGAAATTGACTACAATCAAATAACACAATTGATAACATACAGGTAATTACTGAGTTCAGTTAGCATTCTAAAGCAGGTAGCAGATTGGAGATGGGAAATTTAAAAAAGGGGTGAAGCGGAAAAGGCAAGAGAAACTATATTCCTTTTAACCTAGAAGGTGCTAGAGGGAAGCAGTGAGGAAAAGCAGAGTGCCAAAATATCAGCGCCATTGAGGAAAATGCATCAAAGGAAACACCAGCAGGAAGGAAAAGGGGTCAAAATGTTCATTCTTGATTTCAAGGATAAGTGAGTAGGAGGTGGCCAGAAAAGCCGGTCAAGTGGCACAGCGAGTAGAGCGCTCGCTTTGACATCCATGCAGAGCTTGCTAACGAAGGTTCGAATCCCGGAAGGGCCAAACTCAGCCTTTCATCCTTCTGAGGTCGATAAATGAGCACCACACACCGTGGGTAATAATAAGCAGTGCTCAGATACCTGAGGGTTTGTAGCACTATATAAAAAGAAAAATGGGAAATGTGGAAAAAAAAGTGTGATTTGAAGAGCACAAGGAAGAACACAAAATATGGACATCCACAGAAACCCAACTAAAAAGATGTATGTGCTGGCAAAGGGTTTAGGAAAAGAATATGGTGAGAAGTAAAAAGCATTGGCCAAGCTAAAGGGTCTTCCTTTTTTTATAGCAACATTTTTGTTTATGGATTCATTTATTTTATATGTTTTATTTTGATTGTGCACAAGATATATATAAAAAGACATTGTCAGCATCGAAAGGGTACATGAAGGAAGGGATACAAAATAAAAATAGCATTTAAAAAAAGAGGGGAACTCAATTAGGTGGCCTGTAACAGGTACGTATTCAGGAATTTGCAGAACTTCATTTAAACAGGAACGAGCTATAGGTAGAGCAGTATTGAGCTCCAGATGGACAAGGCTTGGGAAGGCAGAATTCCTTCATCAAATGTTTCAGTCTGAGCTGGTGGGATGCCACAGAGTTTTGCGAGGCTGATCATTGGTGCACAGTTGGTTGGAAGAGTAGTTGCATTTGAGGGATGTAATCAGGAGCAGGCTGTTCATCACACTATGAGCCAATGTACTGCAGTAAAGCCAGTATTTTTCCGGCAGTTATTGTAGGATATTAGCAGTGGAAAGATATGTTCAGATAGCTGCTGGCTAAATATGAGGTGGGTGGCAAAGGACAACAATCAGCATTTTCAAGATAGTTTTCACTAGACCATAGATCCTGCTGCACGTCTCCAGAAAGGATATGGTGACAAGAGACAATCCTTGCGTCCTTTTAGAGGAAACATAAGGTGGAAGAATGCCACCTTGGTAACTGCATAAGCTTCCGATGCAAAGGAGAGGCCAGTGTCAAAGATAATATTTAGATTACAGACTGGAGACACATCTGTGCATTTACATCTTCCAAATTTACATCTTTTGCATTCCTGAATTTGCATCTTTTTTATTATTTTATTTTTTTAAACAGGAACACACAATGTACTTCACTACCTTTTTATGTTTTCTACACCGCCCTAACCTTTTTTTTATATCCCATTTGCTTCTTCTCTGAACAATGAGCAAAACCAATGTAAATGCACTTATGGCAAATACAAATGGATATATTAGCACCGATGTAAAGACATACTACCCGGAATTTCAATCTGAAATATGGTTAGACAGAGGTGGTTAATGCTCCTCCAGGACTGTATGTAAACTTGTCCATCTCGTCCCAGCTCGCCACAGTTATGAAGCAATTGAGTTTTGTTTAGCTAGTGAAGTCATTCAACTATTAAAGATTGGGTACAAAACAGAACGCTTGGACACACTAGAGAAGGTTCCGTCAGCAACATATAACAAGAAGCCATTTCCATCTGCTGGGTTCTAGGACAATGTCTTTGATACGTATGTCATCTTTCGGAATCAAGGTCTTGATCTATCTGTGACCAGACATAACTTTTCTCGAATATCCATAAAGGCGGTCTCCATAAATATATGCACGGCGCTTTATGGCGATAGATGTTTCCGACTAACACTGTTGCAGTTTGACGTCAGAAGCGGCTGTGTAATCTGTACAGGGTAGCGCAGTGCGGGTTGACGTTGGCCTTTCTAGGTCTTTTCCTCTAGTGCGAAGGCAGAAGTGGAATGTGCGAGCCAGACAGCTGAGGCGTCTGTCTACACTGGCATTATCTGGGGTCTCTACGGACAGCCTATCCATAGGCTGGCCAATTGCAGGGCATGTTGTGCGGCAGCCGTCTGTGTGCTTCCGGGCTTGTCCCGAGCCGTGAGCAGCGGGTCCTTGTTCGACACTGACCCGCTCCTGTGACGTCTCTGAAGCGCTCACGGGAGAGCAGAGCGGGTGAGTCTCCTCAGCGGCTTACTGCTCTGCAACGCAGTGGCACTCTAACAAGCACAGTGGCAAATGGTAAGCGGCTTGTAAGAGCGGCGAGAGGCACAGCCAAGTGATACTTAAATTCATTTTATTAATTTGTATATCCCCATATTGGGGATTACGGGCGTGTTGCAGAGATTGGATGCCACCCTGTTTTATTTACACTTTGTCTGTTGCCGGATGTTACGAGTCTGACTTTGCATTTATTGCCATCTCTACTCCTCTTCTACAGTTTCCTAAGCGCCAGGAAGGTGAACTTTGTTACAACAACTCCCTTCGGCGAGGAGTACTTGGATTGTGGGAGTGTTGTAGTGTCTGGTTGTGCAGGGGGTGTGGGGTTGGAGGCTGCTGCCGGCCGGTTGAGTGTGCTTTCTAGTACCGTTTGGTGGCGGCGGTCTGTCCTGTTTCCCCCTACTCCCCCCCCCCCCCCCGACATCACCGCTCCCCGGAACCACCCCAGTGGAGCACGCTGAATATATCGCTGGAGTGGATGGGAGAGGAATCAACTATCGTTCAGGCAAATACTTCCACTGGGGAGAGGATTGGGTGTAGAACCATAAGAGTCAAGGCTTTTGAATGGGTAGTCAATATAACCTTCTTTTAAGCTGTGGAATGCATGGTGATAATGAAGACACAGGGATAGAGCAAACAGGTCCGCAGTACAGGCATGGTGGCAGGAAAAAGGGCTTGTAGCCCAGTGGGAGGCATGGTACCATTAAGGGGGCTCCTTGTGCAAAAAAGGGTGCAAGAGACAATCATGTGCTTAAGAGGAATGTCACGTCCCAACCTAAAAAGACCAACTTCTTATTAAACGTGCCTCCAGTACTGCCCCCAAACCATGGAGATTCATCAGCAAACGTGATTGATCTACCGTTGACATATGTCTCAACAGTTAAACAAGTTACCAACTTTGAATTGTCTAATTTCAACAACTCTTGTGCATTAGACAATAAATTAATAGTTACTCACTGTAGTGACTAACGTACTCTTAGTCCATAGTCCCCTTTCCTCCATACTGCATGGGCGTCCCTTGTCAGGGACGGGAGACAGAACCTTTTTCACCAGAAAAAACCTTCTTCCCCTTTAAATTTAGAGTCGGGCGCGGCCCTTGGAGTATGCACTCCCCTGACTCCGCCCACTGGCACAACTCTTCAGTCCCCATTGACGTGTCGACAATATTTAACATTGCCTTAAGACACTAGTATTAGGTGGGGTGGGAGGGCGGGAAGATGGTGGGACATATGTTGGAAAGCGGACTATGGACTAAGAGTACGTTAGTCACTACGGTGAGTAACTTAATTACTATTACATCCCGTCCCCTTGACTCCATACTGCATGAGCGATTACAACTGAATGTAGCCCTAGGGTGGAGAGGAGACCCTCCTTAAGAAAACAGATTCCTTAGAAACGCCTGTCCGAAACCCATGTCGGACTTCGGGCCGGTGTCCAAACAGTAATGCTTACAGAAAGCCGAAGGGGTGGCCAAGGTGGCCACCCTGCTGATGACCTGCCATGGGACCTGCCCCTGGAATGCAATGGCCGTGGCCTTGGCTCTGACAGCGTGGCTGTGCATGTTAGCTGGAAGTGGCTTGTGCTGTCCCTCATAGGCCTCCTTGATGGCCGAAACCATCCACCGTGCTATAGTGGCCTTGGATGCTCGATAACCGGACCTTAACACCCCCTCCCCTCCCCGAAGGAGACAAACAGTGCGTCCGACTCGCGAAAGCCCTTGGTCCTGTCCAGATACAATTTCAGAGCGCGTCTGACATCCAGACAGTGCAAGACCCTCTGAGCCTCATCCTTAGGGTCTGCAAAAAACATAGGTAAGACTATTTCCTCGTTTAGATGGAAAGCGGAGGGTACTTTAGGTAGGAACGCCGGGTGAGTCCTCAGGATCACCTTATCCTTGTAAAAAGTAGTATAGGGTTCTGAAGCCACCAGAGCCTGGATATCGCCGACTCTGCAAGCAGAGGTAAGGCCCACTAACAGAGCTGTCATGTCCGCGAACACCATTGGCTCGAACGGCTTGTGGGCCAAGGCGCCCAACATTACATTGAGGTCCCACACAGGGTGTGGTTTGTTGATGGGCGGGTAGAGCTTGAGAGGCCCCGCCAAATGTCGCTTGACTACTGGGTTGGAAGAGAAGACCACCTCCTCTGAATTTCCGTAGGCCCCTATGGCTGCCAAATGCATGCAGCATGTGTCCATCTGAACGCCTGAATGAGCAAGGTGAGCAGAGAGAGAGCACATCATCCAACGTGCACGGAAGGGGGGGTCGATCTCCTTAGAGTCAGCCCAGTGACAGAACCGAGTCCACTTACTCTTGTACTTGCTCCTGGTAGCCTTGCTCCTAGCAACCTGAATGATTTCTAGGTTAGCCTGTGACAGGAGCAGGTGCCGCCCCCCTGCTCCGCCAGACGATGAGCTGGGTTTATCGGATGGTGAACGGGTGGCCTATCCGAGAAGCTGAGAAGCTGAGAAGCTTCGAGAACCACGGTCTCGCTGGCCACCACAGAGCTATCAGAATGATGCTAAGGTGGCAAGATTACTTTATCTTGCAGATCACCCTGTGGACCAGGGTTTGGGAGGGAAGGCATATGCGGTCATGGCATTCCACTGTATCTGGAATGCATCCTAGGAGGAAAAAAGGTCCACTTGAGGATGCCCCCATCTGCTGAAGATCTCCAGCAGCACCTGGCATTAAATTGCCACTCGTAGTTGTCCATTCCGAGTCTGCGGAGCCTGTCTGCCTCCAGGTTGGACTCCCCCGGAAGGTTAACGGCCGTGAGATAGATGTTCTCCAGGGCTCATTCCCACATGCTGACAGCTAGGCTGCACAGTGGAGAAGACCTGGTACCCCTTCCCCTGCTTGTTGACATAGTACATGCTGGTGGAGTTGTCGGTCTGGATGAGGACGACTTTGCCCCCTATGAGCGGAAGGAAAGCTTTAAGAGCTAGCCAGATGGCTTTCAGCTCCAGCCAGTTGATATGAGACTCCTGCTCCTGGCGTGTCCATACTCCATGAACACTGGTTGTCCCTAGTGACCCACATGGTGGCCTGCAGGGCCGGCTCCCAGAAGGGCTTTCCCAGCCGCAGGTTGCAGTCCCTGGACCACCATGTGAGGTCAGAGTAGAGAGAAGGAGGAATGTTGACCATCTCCGCTTGGGAGCCGCGCTCCTGATTCCATGAGGCTACCAAGTGGAGCTGTAATCGCCTCATCTTGATTCTTGTGTGGGGTACGGCCAGTAGAACCGCTGCCATGATACCGAATAAATGTTGTTAGTACAAGGCTGAGGTCACCTCTCAGGTAAGGAAGTGAGTAGTGGCCCTCTTGATGGCTGTAATCTTGTCCTCCGAGGGGAAAACTCTTTCGGAGCTTGTGTCCCATATGAGGCCCAGGAAGGTCAGGCTCCGCGTAGGTTGCAGCTGGGACTTCTTGAGGTTGGTCGAAAAATCCAGCTTGTGGAGTGTACTCATAAGGGCGGAGGAAGTGTGGTGCACCGCCTCCGGCGATCTCGCCCTGACGAGCCAGTCATCCAGGTATGGGTAGATATGGTGGCCCTGAGGAGAGCTGCCACTGCATTCATGAGCCTGGTAAATACCCTGGGAACGGAGTTGATGAAGGGTAGCACCTTGTATTGGAAATGGCAGCCCAAGATTCTGAATCGCAGAAAGGAGCAATGCGGCTGACGTGTAGATAAGCGTCCTTCAGATCCAGGGAGCACATCCAGTCTCCCCTGCACAATGTCTCCCCTTTGAATGTTGGCGTAACCATCTTGAATTTTTGAAGAGGGAGGGAGGGGTTGAGGTCCAACACAACTCTCAGGCCAGGCTGGTTCTTCTTTTGTATGGTGAAAATTCTCGAGTAGAAGCCCAATCCTCGCTGGGAGGCTGGGACTTCTTCCACTGCCTGGCTCTGGACGAGCGACCAAATTTCCGCCAACACATTTGCTGTCCCAATCTGTGGAAGTGGAAGGTAGGAGAGGGAGGGATCGGTCAACGTACCCGTGGATACTACCGAGGATCCAGGGGTCCGCCAACCACTGAGGCCAAAACTGTGCATGAAGGGCAAGCCTGCCCCCCACCGGAGACACGTGGACCCAAAAAAACACATCGTGCCTTCTTTCCTTCTGACGCAGTTGCAGAGGAGGGGGACTGAAAAAAAGCCCTTACTCTACCCCCCCTTTTGTTGTTGCGCCAGTGTTGACTTGGTGACCGGTCAGGCTACCTGGACTTCCATTCTTGGAAGCCGCAGAACCCTCCGAATATGAGAACCTTGTCGGGAGCGTTGATGTGACTAGGTGTATGCCGTGGGCATGGCCTTCGTAAGGATAAAGACTTTGCAGTTTGCAAACTGTTTTTCTTTTATCTAGCTCCTCATCGGTGGTGGAGTGAAAGAGGGCACCACCATCAAATGGAAGGTCCAATATGCGTTCCTGGATGTCTGGGTTGAATTTAGTAGCCCGAAGGCAGGCAGTCCTTCTCATGTCCGTGGAAGAGGTGTCTATGGGGGCCACGGTGGACACCATGATATTGTGCGCCACCATTTTATCCTCTGCCAGTCCCACCTTGAAACGTGACTGGCTCTACATCGTACGTTCTGGAAGGAAGTTGGCTATTTCCCGCCAAAGCCTCTGGGTAACGGCTGCCAGCATGGCATCCGCATTGAATTTACGAAGATGCAGAAAAGCGTTGGAATAAAGCTTCTTCCCGTACGCCTCCAAGATCTTCACCTCCCTGCCTAGCAGCGACGAGGTGGCTGAGGACGACTGAGGCTTTGAGTAGAGTGACGCCGCAGCAATCACTGAGGAGTGCGGGCCAACAGTAAGAGTATCCCCCACCATTTGCCTAGATTTGGCGTCCAGGCGTCGATTGACCGGTTGGACCGAGTGGGCTTTGAGCCACCCCTTCTTGGCCAAGGCGACAACATCCTTCTGCACTGGAATCCCCATTCTAGCCGTGGGGCGTAGAGTGAGGACCTCTGCAAGCACCCCGCCTCTGGTTGTTCAACTTCGGGTTGAGGAAGACCAAAAGTAATATGCCAGACCAGCAAGTCATTTGCGCAAGGCCTTGGCTGATGATGTGTCGGGGTGTTCCTCCTCGTCCGAGTTCCCCAGGGCGTCAGGCTGATCCGGAGCAGGTGGAGGAGTGCTGGGCACCGAGGGCTGACGTGTGGAAACCGGAGCCAGAGGCTGCAGCGGAGGCTGGTATGGAACAACCTGAACTGCGGGAGGCAGGGGAGCCGGAACCGAAGGAACCGGCGCGGGCAGCGGGGGCTGCACTGAGGCCTGCGGCACTGGAGCCATAGGAGGAATTACTATAGGCACAGGGGCCGGAGGGAGCATGTTCCTGATAACATCCTTGAGGATGGCCCCCCTCTGAGGAGATCTCACGAGTGTGAGGCACTAAAGAACCTGTCCTCACAGGCTGGTGGGGTGGCAGGGGATATTGACGGGATAGCTGGAGGCTGCTGGGGCCGGTCCGTATTCTGTCTAGCTGGTTGCAGAGGAAACCTGCCCTGCGCTGCTGATGGATAAGCCATAGGTCACGTACCTGGTTGACACCAGTCCCACCTTGTAACTCGTTCTCCCACCTGCTCCATTTCTCGGGGCGGCATCAGACGAGCGGCCATCTTTCGAGCTGCATGCCACGTGCCGAAGTCGTGGTGCTTGGCTCACTGGGCCCGGCTCCTCCAGGACTCTTGACGGTGGAGCAGGAGACCTACCCTGCACCTTAGGCCGAGACCTGGTATGCGTGTCACCCTCGGCAGTGTCGCCAGTAGTGCTGTGTGCAGGCGCCTCCTCGGCCATGTTGCCGGTACAAGGGCGTAGCCCCTCTGGTGTACACCCGGTAAAAGAACCTTGCGGTCCTTCCTCACCGTCTGTGGAAGGGTGCACAGACCCCACAGCCTGGCGGCCGGTAGCTGAGTTAGCCTCGGTACTCGTGCTGGTGTGAGAAACCGAGAGGTTCCTCCGCCCGGGCGTTTCCTTGGGAAGGAGTCACCCTTGTGGGGTGCGCTGGAGAGGAGCGGCCTGCCGTGGGCCTTGACTTATGTCTGACGAAGTCCTTCAAGTCCTATGGAGGCGACTTCTCGAAGAGCTCCCTCCACATAGCTAGTCTGTTATTCAGAGCACACGATGAAAGTGCGTTGCACGCGGTGCAACCCTCCCATCCGTGGTCGAGCCAAGGCAACGGAGGCAAAGAGTGTGGGGATCTGATGTAGGGAAGACCCCCTCGCAGGCTGGGCACCCGCTGTAGCCCACTGCAGTCGACATGCACCGGGGAGGAGCGTGGCCCCCAGAGGACCAGAGTTCCTGATTAATAAAAGATGACAAAAAGACAGGAGAAAGTATCCGGTGAAGAGCATGTGGTATTACATGGCCGAAGCCAAGCCCAGGAGCGCTGGTGAAATCGGCCCCTTCCAGTCTACGTAGAAAAGGGGAATGGGGAATGGTGGCGGTGGGCGGAGTCAGGGGATCGGATCCTCCCAGGGCCGTGCCCCTGCGTGCCTCTAAATTTAAAAGAAGAATGTTTATTCTGGTGAAAAATGTCCTGTCTCCCGTCCGCAGCGAGGGACGCCCATGCAGTATGGAGGAAAGGGGACGGGACGCAACAGTATGGTTCATGCTATTAGTTAAAAAGAAATATGTTCAGTATAGCCCTCACTTCCACTCAAAATGTAAAGGGTCTAAATCTTTCGGCCACGCATAATTTGGAGGGATTGGTATTGTGCTTGGAGAAAACAACAGTGTCCGAGAATGAGGTGGTAGAAGCTCGAAGCGAATCACAGTTGGTTTCGACAGGGAGTATGAAATAATTATTATTGATGCTGGCTTTTCTAGTTGTTCGAGTGGATGCTCTTACGGCTTTGTGCACTAACATATCGCGTGACCAGCTCGGTACGAAGGAAATAGTCTCCAAAGTGGTGGACAATAAAATGGTATTAAATGCCACAAGGAAAGCTACTCCGATCAGTGTTGAGCCGGTCATATTGGGTGTGCATGGTGGGGAAAAGTTGGCTACTACCAAGACCGTCATATATGATGGCTCACTTTTGGGGGAAACCGAACATGCCAATTCTCCCACTCAAGAAGCGGTATCAATTGGCTCCACAAATGAGGATTTGTGGCAGATTACTGCGGAAAATGAGGAAGACGCACTTGAGGAGCTCTGCAATGAAATGTCCTTACTGAATAGTTCCAGAGCCAGAAGAAAAGTAGAAAGCTGAGCCCGGCAAAGCAATCCTTCATTTCTCTACATCGGGAGGAAGCCATATGCAGCGCGGATGTAAATAAGAAATCTGGCCCGACTAGCCACCTAAGCAAAGTTAAAGGGCCTCAAACAGTCACCTTTTCAAGTGCCTTGGGGGATGGCATTTGTAGAAAGGCTGAATTGCGGGGTCCTCTGGATACATGGGTACAGCACCAATGGGAGCCCACACGTCAAAAACTGTTAACATTAGGCTTGAATCGGTAGGGGAGACTCAAGCTCAAAGTAGGTCCTGGCTGGAGCATCATATGCAGAAGTAGGGGTGAAATCTAAGTACTCGGAATTCAGAGGAAGCTCCAACAAGATGGTTACAGCAAGCAAGGCAACGAGGCATGCATTTGCGGGTCTGGGGCCTCTGGTTAAGATTGGAGAACTTTATTGGAGGCAATAGGGCCACTTTTTTCAATAGGACAAGATTGCTGGCCATATGAGGAAAAGTCCCGGGCCTGGCTTTTATTGCAACAAGTGATATCTGCTGTATTGAACTTCCAAGGTGAATTAGTCAAGATAATTGGGCCATTATAAAAATTTAAAACTCTGCCATCTCATCATTACTATACACGAGCTCTAACGCTCTGGCTGATATTGATCTGAATTTGACAGTTTGTAGAAGGCTGGGGCAAGAACAAGTGTGCCTCAACACAACACACCCTTGTAAAATTTCAATGATACGCAAGGTTCTTGCGGGGGCTATGGTGGCACCCCGGAAAATGACTGATACTTCCGCACTATCGAGGTAATTACTATGACCTGTTGGAACACCAGAGGGTACAGGTCTTCTTGTTGCGAGCCCAGGGAATTGCCATTATTGGCTCCAGTGACTATTTTTTATTACAAGAGACCTGGTTAATTGATGATCTTTTCTTTGATGGTTATTCCATTGTATCGACACATGTAGTTGGGGGAAGCTATGGAACACATACTTACATGAACCTGGCACCTTTTGTGCCTGATGAAACCTCCCACTCAGTGGCAGACAACCTTTGCATTGAGGTCATCAAACTTACTGATAGGGATTGTTAACATGTATTGGGCCTCTGTCACGGAGGAATACAGGGAGGACATTATTGTATTTCAAAGTGTATTACATAACTGGTAAGAGAAGCATCCCACAGGGAGGGTAATATTAGCTGGTGACTTAAATGCCCCCCCCTGCCCCCTTCTGATTGATGAATGTGATTGTCAATGAGCAACTTTCAGGGGATCCCCCAGTCAATTGGACTGGTAGGGCGGGTGCGTGGACCAGGTTGTTTTATGAGAACGACCTGACGTGTCTCAATAGGATAGCACAGGGAGTGGGCATAGCACAACAAACATGGACTAACAGCACTAGGAAGTCATGTCTTGATTAAGTCTTTGACGACAGAAAAACTGAAGAGGAATATAAAAAGTTTCAGATTTGTCCTACAACTCATGGACTTATATGGTGCCGAATGTACATAACATAAAAAAATGAACGGCCAGGTGCATGAAAATCCCTTAAGGAATCGTATTCCATAGAATGATAAGAGCATTGAGAAAAGCAGTACTTACCATAGAAGGTAATACAATATTAATGGTGCAATGGCTCAGAACAACAAATGGGATTTGTTGCCATTTACGCGCTGGGAGAGCATGAGAATTCAGATTTTTCCCAAATCCTGTAAGTCTTTGAAGCAACACAAAACCGTGTTCCATCCGGACATACAAGTGGTCAAAAGCACTTTGCATAAACTCCATAGAGCTATTGACAAGAACATATACCATGCCGAATTGACAAAAAAACAGTTAAAGAGCTCCATGTCTACTAGGTATAAAAATTGGGTCAGAAACCATAAGTCGTCCCTTAAAATCGACAAAATCGATTGCACTTTATACATGTATTAAAAAGGGGATGACAAAAAAAGCTTGAGGATGGTCAAAAGGCTTCTAAATAAGTCTTCTTTAATTGAATTAAATTCGATTCAAGAGTCGGTGTGGCATTTAGCAATTAGGAAAATGTTTTATGACATATCCCCTCAGTATGAGACAGCACAAATACGTACCCTCTCCTGAATTCAATAAGGGCATTGGGTGGGAGTATATCCTCATAATCATCAAGTCTATTAAAGGTTCTCGTGCACCAGGACCGGACTCACTATCTAATGCAGTATTTAAATCTAATCTGTTTTTTGGGCACATATACTAACAACTGTTTAGGAAAATCTTACATGAAGGTAAAATTCCCAGGACACGGAGGAGGGCGATTTTGACCCTGGTATGTAAAAAGGGAGATAGAACAGACCCGGATAATTATCGACTTTTGGTGATGCTTGACGCTAGTCCGAAGATTTTCGCAAACATACTTCTGAAGAAAGTGTCAAAATGGTCTATAAAAGTTGGGCGACTATCCCCTCTCCAATCTGGATTCAGAAAAGGCTTTAATACCTTTCATAATATTAGTGTCCTGCAATACATTATATCAGAGTGCAAAAGAACCCGTAATGATAAACCTTATATGCGATTTATAGATTACTGAAAGGCATTTAATATGGCATCAGGCCCAAAACTATGGGCGAAGCTCCATGGCTGAGGCATGTTTAGTTCCTTCTTATATTTTACTAGCTGTACTACCTGGCTTCGACCAAGATTTCGATTCTCAGATTTTTAAATCTCTAATCGGTAAGTCTCACTTCAGTTTCTTCAGCAGTTTCATTCCTTCGTGTTCAGCAGCACCAATTCTCTTCACAGCAAGTCGTGTTTGTTTCTTCAGCAGTTCCGTCACTTTTCTTTTAGCAGCACAAATTCTCTGATTAGTAAGTCTCACTTCAGGCACTTTCATTGTTCCGTCTCAAAGCATGTTGAATTCTATCAGCTTCATGGTCTTGAAATCTTCCTTCTTCAGAATGCTGATCATGTTTCAGCTTTGATGGGCGATTAGCACTTTCTACAAATTACCTGTAGATGGTGGTGTAACACCAAAAAACGTAATGCCGGAAAACAAAAAAGATTAATTATCTCGGGAACGGGATGACCTATCGAGCCAGAAATAATTCAGCAATTAAATATAGAATATTCCATGCAAAATTCATGACACCAGACCTCACCGTTCATAAGGAGTTACGTCCCCAAGAACGCCACAAATAAAAAAAAAAAAATATATATATATATATATATATATATATATATATATACACACACACACACACACACACACACACACACACATATACACACTGTACTCTTAGAATAGTGAGCCATGAAGGAGTGATGACTACGGACATCTAACAAGGTTGGTGTTAGCCAAAGATGTGTATTGGCACATTTATTGTACAAACTATATGTGAGTGATATGGGAGAGGCAATATTATCTTTAAGGAACTTCCCGCCTACGTTGGGTGCAATGAAGGTACCATAGCTCAGCTATGCTGACGATACAATCCTATATAGAACAGCAATCTGCCTCCAATGTTCCATACTCTTGTGAATTACTTGCGGCTAAATAATCGAATTGGAAAAACTAAAATCATGATAATGGGTCACAGGCATAAATTAAATAGCTATAAATCGTACATGAACCACAGTTCCCTCGAAGTTGCAGATAAATATACCCATTTAGGTTTTCCAATATGTAACTCTCCACTGCAGGAATTTTATTATAATATTGCGAGTTATAGGATCATTCAAAAATGGCTTGTGTATAAAAAGATCATGTGGCTGAAGGGCGGGAACAATATTTAAGACCAAGTGGCCTTGTACAGTAAGAGTAGATCACAAACACTTTCTTCCATTTCACTGCCCTACACAGATAAAAGACGGAACACAAAAGCACACTCTGAGCGAGGCAAAGCACATGAGGAAACAGCAGTTCCAAGATGGCAGTTTTAATACAAGGCAAAAGATGGCAAAACCGAAGGGGATCGCAAGGAGGGAAATGCCCTTGACCTTTTTGATGAGGAACCGTTACATTTTCTATTCTCGAATGTTCATGAAAGTAAGACCAGGAAACAAGGCTGAAGAATCCTGCATTGTGTGTCAGAGGTACCCGGGGCTCATCCTGCGTCGGTAGTCAAGGCAGTGCCGCCAGTGTACTGTCTTTGGCTCTTACAACAAAGCTGCACAAGCGAAGTCAGCGCAGCAGGTGAGTTGGGGAGACCGATACCAGACCTGCGTTTTGAAGCCAAGGTTGCAAGCGACAACATTGTGTAGTGAACACTCAAGCGAACATTGCATGAAGCTTATGTGATAATCCACGCAAATAAAATTGAACAACGGATGAGTGATTGAACTTTGAAGCCAGGCTACAATACCTTAGACCGAGTAGTACGGTACCGCATGCGTGAACATTCGAAAGTCTCTGTAAGGTATCCAACCGAAAGAGTGACAAAGAATTGTGAATCGAAGTGGTCCTGCAATGGGTCAAGCAAAATCCTGTGCACAATCGAAAGTCTTCGATGTTAATAACGTAAAGAAAGTTTTTGACAAAGTAGATTAAGTTGGTACGAGCCCCGTGGAGGGAGATTAACAGAGCTTTTGGTTAAAGCAATTTTGTGTTAAAAGGTTACATTGTAATTGGTTTGAGTCTGGCGGAGGGAGAATAATTGAACTTTGTGTTAAAGAGGATCTGAGCCCGGCTGAGGGGGATCCGAGGTAAATAGTGACTCAACTGTGAAATTGAGTAATGGTGAAATCCTAAGTGGGAAAAAAATGTATCGTTTGTTTGTCGCATCTGGCCCTCTGAAGGAAGAGACTGAGAGGGAGAGAGACTTGGGCATGGAAGGCCCTGATGCTAATGATTGAACTGTATCCTCGTGCTAGAGAAGCCAGAGATTGTACTAAGCTCAAATGTACTGACTTGCCCTGTGCTGAAAACGTCGTGAAGGGAGGCCAACGGCCTGAACATCATGACATATCATTTTGTGAACACTCCTTTCTTTTTCGTAACATTGTTTCCCACACTATTTGTATTTAGAGGTAAGGATTCGCAATAGGTTTATTAGTGTAGGCCCTTTTATTTTGACAAGACACCACTAGGACTGTGTTATTATTTGATGGCTGTAGCTTTCTCCCATCTGTAGATTCAGGATTAGATGGGCGTTTTCAAACTCTTTTTGAAGTTCAATAAACACCCTTGAACTATGGTCACTTGTGTCCGTCTTTCTGTTGATACCATGCCTTCCTTACAGTACACACAATAAAACTCCAAGGAATACGCTTAGACAAGTGTATATAAAAAAAATACATATATATTTATTATAGGCCTTAATAATTCAACGCAAATAAACCACAGTAATATAAAACAGTTACCACACACGCCTTTCACATATATACAGACATGTTTCGCCTAACGCGGTAAAGGGGGAAACACAGCGACACCTGCAACAGAAGGGTAGGCTAATACAAATATAGCATAAGCAGTTCTTCAGTATCGATCCCCAACATAAGCAGTCCAGCCCTATGAAGTGGGGAGCCTTATCCTCAGAAGTACAGTGGTCCGTTGAATATGCGTAGTTGTACGTAATGAGAGAAAGCGAGTCCTGTTCAGGTGGTAATCATTTAGCATTTATATAGCGCTACGCACCCTCAGGCATCTGAGCGCTGCTTATTATTACCCACGGTGAGTGGTGCTCATTTATCGACTTCAGAAGGATGAAAAGCTGAGGTTGGCCCTGCCGGGATTCGAACCTGCATCAGCAGGCTCTGCACAGATGTCAAAACGAGCCCTCTACTTGCTGTGCTATCGGACCGGCCAGCTGTAGCAGTTTATGAAGGGGCTTGAGGTGATGAACAGAGCCCTACTGTTCGAGCAGGGTCTACCCGAGCAGGTAGAACGACATTCGAGTTTCGGGAATAGCTAAGGAGTGCAGACCAGCCCAGCTAAGGCGAGTACCTTTTTAGGTATTCTGGTGCATAAAGAACAATGGCTGTGCCAGTTGGCCACCAGTAAGTGATGCAAGTACTCACCGACCCTCGACACAGTCTGGGCCAAACTTTGCCAGTCTAAGCTAGGTTGCTTGTAGGTTCAATCCCTGCAGTTGCACGTCGCTCCGGCTCTCAGCAGCTGCAGGATGGGATGATCGTTCATGGCGGGCAGTAACCTGTTCTCAGCTCTCGGGGAAGAAAAGAGGATAGTTCTGGTGCAGAACATCTCAGGGCACAGGGGGACAGGCAAGACTCCTACAAAGACAACCACTCAGGGTGACACAGGAATCGCAAATGTTTGCGGCGTTGCACACACTCTTAAATCACAACCCAGAGGAGCTAGGACTAGGACATTTGGCAGAAGAGGGCCCAGGACCACAAGCTGGTGATTCCTAAGTACTGAGTGTCAAACCGGGACGGCAGCGCTCCTATGCGATACCCCAGGTTCGAGCGGGTCAGTTCACTGGATGGCCCAGGAACAGTTCCTGATTAACCTCCAAAAAGAGCCTCATCGGAGGTGCGGAGATTAGTTGTTCCCACTACTCAAAAGATTTCAAGCGCCCTTGCAGGTCTTCAGTGATCGATGCAAAAACAGGGGTCCGAAGGGACACCAGCAGGGTCTGGGTGCCAAACCTTCCATCATGTCTCCAGCGCTTCCACAGTTCTGCTTTAGCGTTTCAGGATACCTGGCTCCTTCTGTAGTTCGGAGTAAACTTCAGGTGATCAAACTGGAATGGATGCTGAGCCACTTCTGTTATCCAAAATGTGTTTCTCGCTCAAATCTGCGATAACCAATCGATCTGATCCCTTGCATTGACACCAGACGTGGACCAATCATGCTCCATGCGGTGGTTCCAGTCATTTAGGCATATCAGACATACCGGTACCAGTAGTGTGGATTGGGACCAGACAGTCCCAATCCTCTTCCTGGGCACTAGTACATGTGACATGTGACATGCAGGAGCCCGCGAAAGGGGAGGCTGCATGCCCACATAAGGAATTCCCGGGTCGGCTCGACCTGGGGGAAGGCAAAGGGACAGAATGGCCAATGGACAGAACAAAAGACGTTGTGGCACAGCCATTTTCGGCACTGGCCACAGTCTTGTGCCAAACGCAGTAAACGTGGTATGGTTCATCAACATGAAGTAGAAAATACTATAAAGGTAAACTGCTGCAACCAGTTCTTCCTAGGCACATGTGTACAATCACCAACAAATCCTTAGAGGGTGTCTAGGGCCATAAAACAAAAAGGACCCCTATGCGCGATACAAGTACTTGGCACAAACAGTTTCCAAGAAATGGCAACATAGTCAAAGACTAAGGGAAACAGTTTCCGACTTGTCAGTTTCCCCATAACAGATGAGCAAAAAGCCCAGAGGAGAGCACCTGAAGGCTGGGCTCCACTGGAAAAAGTCAGGTTAGGTTAGTGAACAAAAGCAAAAGGTTTGGGGGGTCCATAAATGGAGGGAAAATTGAACCTAACGGAAATCTTTCCAAACAGTGTGTTACAATTCGGAGTTAGTAGCGGCCACACCTATGTATTGTGAATATTGTAATCAGGCACTAAAGGGTCTCCACACTAGCAGTTATCTGGTTAAACACTGCCCTAAAGTAATGTACAAATTCGTAACATACTTGTGGTTGAATGTTGTTAGAACAGTTTTTCTGAAGTGCTACCCACTTCTTCAAAACCATTCAACTGAGGCAGTACAAGACTCCACTCTAAGACTGTACCACCTGAGTACCTGGCAGCGTATGCAGATCAGCCAGGCTTATTTTAGGAGGAAGAGAGGGCAGTAGATACAGTACAAGTGAAATTGTAATACAAAGCATCCAAAGAAACACTGAAACACTATGTATTGTAAAAATAAAGGATTTATTGAAATACAGGTAGGCCCAGATAAATCTAGGGGTTAAGTAAGTACTAACACATATGAAATCACAATATAAAACATAACACTATACTTGAAAGTACACAGACCCAAATATAAACCTTATTTGGAACACCCAACAGTAGTTCTAGGAAAGTCAAAACCTTATTATACACGTTTAGTATAGGTCAAGCCTATTCTTTGGGAGTAAAAGACCAATGGTTACTTTCAGATTACTTTTGGTAATACAAGGGCAGTAGGCCCTTCCAGTTGTACAGTGACTCTTGGAACAAACCACAGTCAACTGGACAATATACTTTTTGGTGAATAGTGTAATACTTATTCTGGGTGCAGTAAAAACCTAAGGAAGTAATATACAATTACAGATTATTTGGAAATCAGGGAACCCCAGTTTGAGGTAAGCAATAACTGGCAACTTGTTTTGGATGGCACACATCTAACACAAGGTAAGTAAAACCCACATACTTTAACTTCACAATGAAGGGGAAAGTAAAACCCAATGTCACACTTTACTGAATAGTTATTCTAGGTAGGCAACAACCTAACGTAGACTTATTAAGGACAGGCCAACAGCAAGTCAGGGGAAGCAAGACCCAGTTGGGGGACACTCGTACAGTTATCCTAACAGGACCAACCCGGTGATAACAGTTGGAGGACATTCATACAATTACCCTCCAGGAATAATCTGGTGAAACCAACACATTACTTTTGTAAAGAGGCACAACCTAATCACAGGAGAGTAAAACACCTTTACATCTACTTTCTTTTAGACTGGCAAAACAGTGGCTAAGGAAGAAAAGATGTTAACCATACTTTTAAGAATAGTGCATCACACATTCAAGATCAATAAGAACTTTTGTAACTGTTCACTCTGAGAATTACAGCTACCCACCAATTCTTTACAAGCAAGTAAAACACTTGATTTCTTTTCTAGGCAGAAGTCCCAATCCCTTCAAAGTATTTCCCTTATTCTTGGAGCATTAGTGTTCTCAGTAGCAGAAGGGGGGTCACTAGGACTAGTGACCAACAGGCAGTGTTAGAATAAGTTCTTTAGTAGCAAAAGTCAGAGTTCCTTAGGAAAACTGGGCAAACAGGTGAGTACTTTACTTCTATGGTTAGAAGAGGGTCCAGGGGCTTCACAGACGACACCCCAGCAGGATTCTAGCAGTGGGACTGGGTGCAATGAATGAGGGACCTCCCAATCACAGAAAACACCCCAGGACTACACAGAAATCCCAACAGGCTTAAGGTAAGTATATACCCAAGCCAACACAGTACCTCAGCAATGAAGAAGAGATTGCAGCAGGAGAACTTCAGGGACTGCAGCCAAATACCCGGTCAGTGGATTCCTTGTCCTGGAGACTGAACACAAGACCTCGGAAGGGACTTTGCAGCAGGGATCGATGAAGAAGGCTCTAGGCAAGATTTCTCTCGTGGCTGAATGTGGTTCTACGGGTTTGGCCCCTTTTCAAGGAGCACAGAAGAAGACAGAACATTGCGGTTGAATTCTCGTCGTTTAAAAGGTCCAGCACTCTTGAGGGGACTTTCCGGACACGATTCCTGTCTGTGGAGATACACCAGGATGCCCACGTAGTTTCAGCGAGATTCGGAATTTGGAAGACCGTGCACCGCACAGTGGCTGGAGGTACCAGGGTATTGCAAGAATGCAAGGTCGCAACAACCCGTGGGATGGCTAAAAATGCAGGTCTTCTTGTGTCTAGTGGGTCTCACCAGGCTCTGGGTTCGGTTTGTCGTTTTCGGATACCCCAGGTCGATTGGAAGGAAGGGCTGTAGCAGGCTCCGGTTACACAGCAGGATCTCCGGTTACTGGAAATCATTCCCGCCGCTTTTCCTTTCGTCATCCTCTTCGGTTTTCTGTTCCAGTGGTCGACATTACTTCAGCTTCCAGGTTTCCAGTATTTATCAGGAACTACAGCACAACCTCTGCATTCTCTCCCTGCATTTTACAAGAAGGGGGCGTCTGGTTGTCCAATCAGGACAGCCAGCCCCCCCCCCCCCCCACTGGGATTTGTCCCAGTTGAAGCAAGGCATAAGAAAGGTGGAGGGAGTTTTGGACTCCTCCCCCACTTCCTGTGCCTATAGACTGACTGGAGCCTGGGTGGGGTGTCCAGGGGACTCCCGCCAAAGACAAAACTCAAACAAAGGAATTTCCCAAACTGGATGTCAGGGGAAGGAACAAGAAACGACAAGAAACACTAAAATGGCATAAAAGGAAGACCGGGGCAATTTTGGTAAAATGAGCACCCCTAGGTGCCTTTACTGCAGCTGCGATTACAGCCCGTGGTAAAGGTGCACCAAATTAGTAAAAGGTATCACTGCCACCAGCCATTAAAGGTAAAGCTTGTCACTGTAACAGAATTGTTACAGTTTTAATGTGAAAGGGGATACATTGTATCTCCCCAGCACTCCACATAAGGTGGGGTGTGCTGGTTTCACAGGATGAAATGTAAAAGGGATCCAAAGATCCTTTCTACCCTTGGGAACTGTAGTTCACTCCTGGTTAGCACAAGAAAGTTAAATGGGGAGCCCATAGGGCAACCCAGCAACAACAGGCACTTATTGCCAATAAGTTCTTAGACATGATAACTTTAAAAAGACACGATGGAGAGTCTTAAAAATGACATCCATAAAAAGAGTTAAAGATTAGGCGAGTGTTGAAAAAGGTTCCCACTCACTGAGGTATTAATGAAAAATGTCCCACTAGAAAAGCAAAAAGTTCTGGAGTTGAACCAGGAAAGGAAGATTTACCAGCTCTGTGGAAATCCTATCTAACAAATGTATTATCCACATTAAAGCACACAGGGAGGTGGAAAAAGATTTCTTGTGACGAGCACTTCTGCACAGTTCACAGTAAATCCTCTCCAGAGGGAGGGAGAACAATTTTGGAGCACCATTGTAGGTGTAAAATCAGTGGTAATTATAGCTGTGTATTATATTTGGAAAATGGTTAATACCTGTATAACAGGAAGAAGCACAAATGAATTTTAATTAGCCTTGTAAAAATAGTAATATGGTCAGGCTTCCTCCTGTAAAATGGGTTTCAATATGTGTAATAGTATATAAATAATGTTATCGCATTGCTTATGCTGTTTATGTATTAATCAATTATGTATGTATGCTACTTAGACATTTTCTCTATTTATTGGTGTATGTATTTTAGATGTGTTTATTAAATGTGTATAAGGGTTATATTAACCAAAGGCGCACAAAATCATTCCAGTCAGCCAGATGGCTCAGGATGCTGCTTGCTGTTTTCAATCGAAGACAATACATTTGAGCATAGTATCAATTCTAGCACTTGAACAATACATGAGAGGTCAGATATGGGTTAGAAATTGGCCAGAGTTTCCGAATTTGCAGATTGTTTCTTCAGCAATAGGGTATTGAAGTCATGCTAGAGTTTAGCTGGTACTTCACTCTGGCTTATTAAAGTGTTAATACTATCAATCATTCAAATAACAAAAACAGGGAGTTAGAGTTTGACGAGGCACATGTAGAGACACCATTGGAAGAGGAGAAAACAATTTAGAAAGATTTCAGGTTGTGTGTGGTGTCAATCAATGCTGCGAAATAGGAAAGATGCCATGGTTTCAGAGAGTTTTTCTAATCTCGTGTGATTTTTCCAAAGACATGATTTTCGTGTTTTCTTTGTTAATCTCCAGATTATTTCATTTTATATATTCAGCCAAGTTGTCGAGTTGTCTTTGGAGACCAACCGGAGTCTGATCTAGGAGAATCAAATCATCTGCATAAAAGAGACGAACAGGTTACTTACCAAGCTGGTAACGTTTTTTCGACTGGATGTTCCTCTAACGTATTCCTCATCTATGACATGTAATGTCCACAGCTGTGCTGCTTCGGAAATCTTTTTGGCAGAGGGTGCCCTTGCGTCAATGGCGTTGGGTTGATGTCCCTCGAAAGAGCCCCGTCGAGGGCAAAGTCATCGGATGTTAGTAGCACGCACAGCGCCCGTAGCCTCAGTTCATGTTTTCCCCCCTCACAACGTGTGGCACACATGTCCAGAACACAGCATCGACTGTACTTAGCCTTGCGGGACGTAAGCTGCAATGGCATGGGATATTCTTAAGAGGGGTAGGCTGTGAGGGCGACAAGGAATACGTTGGAGGAACATCCAGTCGAACGAACGTTACCAGGTTGGTAGGTAACTTGTTCATCAAATCGATTGTGTCCTCCAACGTATTCCTTTTCTCTGACAGACTCCCAAAGCAGTAATAATGATTGGAGGAGGGAAACAAATGTAGACATACCCAATTAAATGGCAGAGTACAGCACTGACTTACCAAAGGCAACATCCTGAGCATGGGAAGTATCCAGGGAGTAATGCTTAACAAACGTGTGTATAGAAGACCACGTTGCAGCGTCACAGAGGGCTGTCAAAGTAGCAATGCCCCTGGTGGAATGAGCCCGCAAACTCTCAGGAGGGTCCTTAACAACCAACCGGTAGAATTCTGAAATGTTTAGGATAATCCACCTAGGCAAGGTCTGCTTAGAAACAGCCTGTCCTAAACGGCACCCCGTATACTCCACAAAGAGCTGGTTGTCCACTCTGAGTTTGGCCATTCCTGAGAGATAAAAGCTCAAGGCTCTTCTAGGATCCAACCTATGGAGCCACTCCTCTTCCATACTAGGATGAGGAGGGGGATAGAAAGCGGGGAGTGCCACCTTCTGACTCAAATGAAATTCCGACACAACCTTAGGGAGAAAGGACCGACGTACTCCCAATGCAACCCTGTCCTTGAGGAACAAAGTAAAGGATGGCTTAGAAGAAAGTGCCTGCAACTCGCTCACTCTTCTAGCAGACGTAACTGAACTAAGAAAGCAGTTTTAAGTGTCAACAATCTTAAAGGGCAAGAGTGCAAGGGTTCAAACGGAGCACCCAGCAGAAATTTTAAAAACAAATTAAGGTCCCAGAACGGCACCTGAAACGGCAGGAACACATTCATGAGCCCTTTCAAAGACTGAGTGATCAGTGGAATTTTAAAATAAAAACATTTCTCTGAAGAGCGCTTAAAGATAGACCGCGCTGCCAAATAACTTTGAATGGTGCCCACCTGAAGACCCCTGTGGGCCAAAGAAAGCAAGAAGGAAAGAACCTCTGGAATCGAATACTGAAAAGGATCCACATTCAAATATCATGTGCTACAATTTGGGAGATATGACAAAGGCAGAAAAATTGTCTATTTTCATTAAGGAAATTGAGCTAGTGGTGCTGAATGGAAGTTGTTATGATCACAATAATACTACTACGACTTGGTCTAATGGATACCAATCCTCCATGCTCGATTTTAAATGTATGAGTGATAAGCTTTTTGACAACATCACTGGCTTTCATATTCTGGCCAATGAATTCAGTGAGCATTCCCTATTACAAGGTACGGCCAGTTGGGTGAACAGACCTGATGCAGTTGATCTGAATAAAGGGATTAACATCTCCAACCGGGGTAATCAGAGATATGAAAAGGGAGAAGCGCAGAAAGCTCTGCTTGTGTGATACCAGTAGTAATGACTATACTCAAATTTGTAATGAGAAGAGAGATTAAAAACAGATATCGGAATGAGATAAGAATATACCTGTCCTCTGAACAATAATAACTGGCAATACATGGTTCACCTACTTATGGATGGTAACACTAGGACATTTTGGGCTAGCTTCAGATCCATGGGTAAAAATGGAACCTCCAAGCAGGCTATTCCTATTAACAGCTATACATGGGTTAAGTATCTCTAATAAATTCAAGGGAGATGCAATCACTTTGGCCAAAAGACCTATTGACACTCTCTATAGTAAGGGAAGACATCCTTATGGTAATTAAGGGACTCAAAATATCTAGAGCGCCTGGGCCTGATGGCCTTTGTAATGTTATTATTAAGGACAACCCGGAGGTCTGGGCTGATATGCTGAGGATTATCTTTCAGAAAGTTATCGATACTGGTGTTATGCCTATCTCTTGGAAGCTGTCGCACATTATCCCTGTGTTCAAGTCTGGCTGCCGGAGTTCACCTGAGAATTATAGACTTATTGCTCTTACCAATGTGTCTAGTAAGATTTTTTGTGCTATAGTTCTTCGAGAAATAATGAAGTGGATTGACAGGGATAGTGTCCTTGACAGGGCCCAAACTGGCTTTCGTAAAGGTTGCTCCACTCGGGACAATATTTTTATAGTTAATACAATCATCCAACAGGCCAAGGGTAAAAACAGGTTACCGCTTTACATGCTCTTTGTTGAGTTCTCTTCAGCTTTTGATTCTGTTGAGCGGGCAAGACTGTGGTCCAAACTTGAGTTGCTTGGCATGCTTTATCTTTTATATGTTTGCACAATTATATTTGATGACAGTAAGGGCAGGATTCGTATTGATAATGAAGGCTCCTTGACTGAGCCAGTTACTATTGCTAAAGGGGTTAGATGGGGCTGCACGCTAGCACCCACTCTGTACAATCTATTCAAGACAGAATTTGGCAGCATATTCAAAGCCAAGATTAATGCCTTCCCCAGAGGGGCTCCCAAAAAATTGGCTGGATATGTTATGCTGATGATATAGTTATCTTTGATAATACCTATAGCGGCATTTGCAATAGCGCTATTGCTGTATGTGATTATGCAAATGCAAATGGGCTAACAATCAACTTGGGTAAAACACAGTTTATGGCTGTGGGTTGAAATAGCTGCAATAAGCAGGTTATACCTTGCTCTTTGGGTGTGATCAGGAAAGTTAACTCCGATAAATATCTGGGTTACAAGCTATGTGGAGATAGAGGGACTCTTAATAAGTTGGTTCAACAGAACAAAAGAGCTAAAGTTATGGCCACCCTTACTGATGTCATGTTCTTTTCTAAAAGGACAGCTGGATATAGCCTGTTGGGTATCATCAATATATATATAAACAAAAACATGTGGCTGTGTTTTTATATGCACTAGAGACCTCATTCATGGACTGGTCAGAATGGGCTGATACCACTGAAGGAATCATATGGTGCAAACTATTGGGTCTGAATAATTATACACCTATACAGGCTGTTCGTTTGGAAGTTGGTCTCATCTCTATGGCCACCCAAATTGAACATAACAGGGCCAAATTGTATATAAAAATTAAATTTGCTCGGTCTGGAACTCTCCTACATATTCTAAAGGAAGGCTTGGAGAAGGGTAAGATGGAGGCTCTTAATAAATTTAAGGGACTCAATTTGCAATTGTTTGAAAAAATCTGCTGGAAACCGAGATGGGATCACGGTGAAGGTGCGGTGCTAAAATCCCTTAAAGATGTTATAGAAAAGTGGGATTGGGTGTCTAGCCACGAGAAGGTTTCTGTCATGAGATCTTTGCATACCTTCGCATTGATGCCTTTCAGCTTCAAAGAACCTCAAATATACCTTCTTATGCCATCAGAGCTTAATCGCAGAATCTTAATGGACATTAGACTCAATCAACTTGATGTCCTGGGGGTCCGCGGATCCTGGAGAGGCCTATCGAAGGATCAAAGGATTTGCAGACTCTGTGCTATGAATGATAAGGTGGAAACGATAAGACACATCCTTACCTGTTATTCGATGAGTCCTATCTATAACAAATATTTTGCAAAATTGGATAGGGAATTTAATGATATTGAGTGAGAAAACGTTTGGCTGCATTGTCTTTCTGGTAGGAGCAATTATATGACTATTGCCATCACACAGATATGGAAAGTGGTCAAAGAAAGTCTATGCAAATTTGAAGAAGATGTCAAATTGCTTATGAGTCTAGAGAATAACGATGGTTAGTCTTTTTTATCTGAATCTGTTGTGTAATATGTCTAACCTTTTTTTTTATTGTATATAGTATTCAATGGTTGTATTTTTCTTTTGATGTATTTAATAGTCAAACTGTAAGTGCTTCTGAATTAATATGCTTATATATTTTTCTATATGTATATTTATGAAAAGTTCTTTTTTGAACTGTAACACAATAAAAAAAAAATGTAAAAAAATTTAGTACGTACAGGCTCTAAGATTAGGTCCAGGACAGAGGGTGTTTTTCTGTTGTACAACATCCTGACTAGAAACCTTTATTATTTTTGTGGAACAGGGACAAATCATCACCTTAGATGTAGGGTCAGAATAGACCTTATTTTCTTTAAATAAAACTTAATCAGTTGAAACCAAGACCTGTTGTCCCCCATGTCTGACTTACCACAATTGGTACAGTGAAGGCGAGTAGACTCTGGAATTGAAATAAGTGTCCAGAATATGCAGAGGGTGGCCAAATGAAGTTTCGCTGCAAGGAGAGGCTCGGTTGGAAACATAACTTTCCCAGATTGATCACTACAGCGTACTAGGTTTGCCGTAGGTTGTACCATAGGCGCTCAGAGCTCCTTATCTGACATGAACTCAGGACCTCTCAAACTAGGAAACACTCAGAGTGCTTAAAGTAGAGAAGAGGGTGTGCAACTACAAAAAGCGTGTATTCTGTGACGGAAGGTTAATGGGATTCATCACTTCATGCTCTGATCACCAAGTACCAAACCCTAAATATAATGACATGGTAAATTGGGGTATTTTGGTGGGGTGGGGGGGGTGGGGGGGTTGTCTGCGGCCAAAATTCAGAGATCTACCATTTTCGCATAATGAAGGTTATTTTGTTCATAGTTTAGTCTCGGGATGATAGCTCAGCAGCAACGTGCTCGTCTTGGAAACACTGGTTCGATCCCCGGGTCTGCGCTTAGAAACCTGTGGGTATTGAGCGAGTTACAAATAACCTATCATATCATATATCCGGGGTTATCCATGGTGTATCGGAGGACAGTGCGGCGGTGGAAGGGTATGGAAAATGTACCGTACGCATTGTGATGGCAGCAATAAGGGAGGGAATGGCTGGGGGAGGGAGAAAAGGGTTAATGTGATATATGTAGTCTAGTATTTTCTGTGGTGATTGGAGGCAGCTGTCTTAACGGTCCCTTAGCTTCTGCCGCAACCTATTTGCAGAAAACTCTTTTCGTGGCGAGTGGTGGCAGGTCATTTGCAGATGGGGAGTGAATTACACATGACATGGGTTGGGTGGGAGCGCGGGTGGCAGTGCGCTGCGGATGGAATGAGGTAGTTTGGCACATGGAGGCATGCATGGGTGAATGAAGGTGCAGTGGGTCTCTGGAAGGCTTACACTATTGGGTGCATGGTCGAAGACTGAAGCCTGTACGCTGTAGGGCATGCACTGAGGAGCGAAGGGCTGCAACATACACACCGCAAGAAGGCATGTTTGAGTCTGCATCCGGTACAGGGTGGTGCTTGCATAGTGCTTTGTGTGTAGATCGGTTGCAGTAGCGTTAGTGCTGCAAACTGAATGTGGGTAGGTTGGCAGTGACAGTACTTTCTTAAAGGGAGTGGGTACGCCTATAGTATGTGAGTGAAAGTATATAGGGGTGCAGGAGAGAGCATTTTCTTTCCACATTGTGTTAACGGTTGCAATTTGTTGCTGCATAGCTACATGGTGGTGCGCCGGTTGGGTCGGACTGCTGGTGGCAGTGGTTTGTAGGTCGATGGTCGTAGTTGGTGAAATGCATGGTGGCACTACGTTGCTGTAGATGTGTTCAAGGCCTATGCTGGGTGCAGAATTGTTGAAGTAGGCCGAATGTTGTGAAAATGTTGTGGTTAGTGACACAATACTTTGTGATTGGCTATGGGTAGAGGTGGTTGAGGATGTGGTATGTTTGTGCATTCTGGTAATTGCGACCGGTGTTCGTGATTGGGTGTTTTATGGTGTGGGGTAGTTGGGGTGAAGTGCTGCTACCTACGTGTGGCAAGTTTGTGCAAAATGGTAGCTGCCCACATGGGCATTATGTTAACTGTTGTCATTTGTTGCTGCGTAGCGCCATGTCGGTGAACAGGTTGGGTAGGAGTGTTGGTGGCAGTGGTGTCTATGTGGATTGTCGCAGTGGCCGATATGGAGACATGCATGGTGGCATTACGTGGTTGTGAGTGTGCTCAAGGTCTAGACTATTGGATGCATGGCCGAAGGCCGTAGGCCATGCATTCAAGAGCCTAGGCCTTCAGGACACGAACGGCAGCAATGCATTTTTCAATGTGCAGAAGTTAGAGGGTGGTGACATGTAAGGAATGGGTGTGGAGCACATTTAAGACATTATAGGCCTCTGTTGCAAATACATTGTGGGTAGGTTGGCAATGGCACAAAACTTTGTGAATGGTAGTGGGTACTCCCATAGTATGATTGAAAGCACGCACAGACGCAGGAGAGAGTGTCTTGTTTGTACATTATGGTAACTGTTGCAATTTGTTACTGGATAGCTCCATGGCGGTGCCCTGTGGTTGGAGATGCTGCAGTGAAAAGTCACGCTGTGTGGGCACTGGGTGCAATGCTTGTATACTGTCAGTATGTTACAGGGTATGGTTGAAGGGCAGTTTATGTGTGTTTGGATAGTGTGCTGTGTGCACAATGCTTGCCGTATGGGCAATGTTGTTTTTACGTTGCCAGTGAAACAATCCTTTCTGAGTGGAAGTGGGTAAGACAATAGTATGTGAATTAAAGGGCGTAGGGGTGCCGGAGACAGTGTAATGTTTAAACATTATGGTAACAGTTGTATGTAATGATGTGCATGTCTGTTGCGGTGTCGAGGTTGGTTACGAGTGCTGGTGCCAGTGGTGCATATGTGCATAGTGGTAGTTAGTGATATGCTTACATGTATTGTTGAATTACGGTGGGGGGAGTGTGTGGAAGGAGCAGACCCACTGGATCAATGCAGGTTTGGCAGTGTATGAGGCACAGGGTGGTGATCTTTGGAGAATGCGTATGGAGCACATTGTCGACGTGCTACAGCAGCACAAGTGAGTAGCAAAGCGTGCATTATGCATTCTATGGTTGTGGTGATAGTTGGAACATACGACAGTATTTGGTTTGCGGCAGGAGATGGTGCATTGGGAAGTTGGGTAGTGTGGCCACAGGGTCCAGTGCGTACGTAATGGGAGAATGTAAGTAGCTATGGTTGAAAGGCATCTTATATGTGGTTGGTTACTGTGCTGTGTGCACATTTATTAAAGTAGGCCCAATGTTGTGAAGGTGGTGTGCATAGTTTGGCAGTGACACAATAGCGTGTGAATGGTAGTGTGTAGGGGTGGTGCAGGCTGCGCTATGGTTGTGGCTTCTGCTAAGTGTGGCACGATTTTGTGAATGGGTGTTTTATGGTTTGAGGGAGATGGGAGAGCTTGCGCTACGTATGTAACGTTTGTGCATAATGTTAGGTGCCCAAATGGTCGCTTGTCTGTAAGTATAGTGTTGTAGTGGGTGTGGAAACGGTTGCAATGTTGTGTGCATAGCCAAAGGTGTGCTGGGGTGCGTTAGGATGATTGTGGATGCTGCAATAGTGCATTCTTTAGCAGAAGTTTCTGGTGGAGGGGCTTCGCAATCAAACGGAACGTGTACTGAGAATTCTTAACGGTAAATGAGGAGTGGTGCATAGAAATGACAGTGTGCAATGCAGAGGTTTTGTATGCGATTGGTGCATGCGTGCTTTGAAATGTGACAGCACCCAATTGGGGGAGTGCTGCAAAAAAAGTGACTGTGCAAGGGAAGAAGAATTGTCAGAGCATTACTGTGCCGCGGCCCTCACTGTAGTTGGGAATGTGCACGTGCACATCCTCCCATTATGAGCAGGGTGGAAATGGAATTGTAGGAAATAGGCAATTAGGAGTTTAGGGCGCGGTTCACAGGAAGGAGCGGTACCATTGCGTCAATACTGTGTCATGAGGGTGGTCGACATGGAGAGACGCACAGTGCTTATCATCGGTGATACCTTTGTGCGTCATCTGCACAGGTGCTGCGTGCAAAGAGGCGTTGTTGGAAATTTCGGGTTGGCGGGAGTGGACGCTTTCTGGGCCTGTCAGGGTGACTGCAGTTTCGGCGGGATGGATCATCTTTGCAGATATGTGGCGTCCGTCAGGTACGTGGACTGTGTTGTGGTGCACTATGGAAGTGTACATTTGGGTTACATGTTGTGTGGACGATTCATGCGTCTCCTAAGGAGGTTGCTGATCGCAATGATGCATATTTTTCTACTGCCAATTCTCATGCATAACAGCAAGAGAAGTGTGGGTCCATGACGGAGTAATTTGTTCCCAGCCTGGGATGGTGTTATAAACCGAATTATGCTTCAGTTTATGCAGACTGCTGGCATTTTCTCCACCCACTATGAGATCATGAGGTCACAAAATATGCAGTGGTTCTGTAGAAATGGCATTTATTTGGGCACCATTGGCAATGCCATTTTGTTTTACACTGTGCAAGAAGCATTGACCAGAATGTTGTAAAAATGTGAGGACAGGCAAACAGAAATGCATATAAAGAGAAAATACGAAAAATGATTGCTCGCACGGACGTTAAAAAAAAACACTTTATACATATACGCTGGAAGACTGAATCCACTGCCCAGTTTCATACTGTTTACCACCCACCCCCACCTTCACTATCACGAAAAGGTAGTGCATTATGCAGTACTTTCAGGATTGCACGTGCCACATCCTGGGTGGCTATGTGGATGGAGAAATCGTGCATACTTTCATTGAACTTTGCAGTGGACGTGCTTTGGAATGGCACAACATTTTTACTGTAAATGTGTAATGGTACATTTCAAGTGTTGTACAGCAGTGACAGTGTTCGATGAAGTAGATCTGCAGAGAAAGGGAAGAAGGGCTGTTCCAGTTTTACAGGGGTGCGGCCCACGCGCTACTTTGGGAGGCGCATGTGCCAAAATCTGCCCTTTACATCACCTTGCCCTATTACCATGGCAGTGTGGGGATTAGCCAATCAGGTAGTGTGGGTGTGGTTAACAAGAAGGCGAGGTGAAACGGTTGCACATTATACACTGCGTACTGAGGGTTGCTGACATGGCGAATCGTATTGTGTTGACTGTAGGCGATCCCTTTGTAATATATCTGCAAATCTATGCCCTGCAAAGAAACTTTGACGGCAATTTTGGTTTGGAAGGAGTGGACGCATTGTGGAACACTGTGTACGAGTGTCATTTCTTCAATATGCATGCAGTTTGCAAAGACCTCGCCACGTTTCCAGTAGTAGATGTTATCGTAATTCATTACGGCGGCATGCATATGGATTACCTGCCTTGCTTACATTTGTTCCGTAGAATGAGGACATTGCTGGATGGCGTGAGGATGCTTTTTCCCACCGCCAAGGTGCTTTCCTCATCTATAATACCGCAAAGAGTATGGCCTACTGCTCATGGATATTGTTCCGAGCCAGGTGAAGGAAGGTGTCTCATCAACAGAAGCATGTTCACTTTTTTGTCCGCTCGTGGAATGTTCTTCTGTAACAATGATCTTATTACTTGTGGAAATGCAGAGTTTTTCCAAGAAAATTGCATTTTGTCGTCATCCATTGGCAATGCAGTTCTGTTTGCTCGTCTACAGGATGCGGTGAAGAGTTTACTGAACTAATGTGCGTAGAAGAAAACACAAAAGCTTTGAAAAACCAGACAAAAAAGGTGTTTTGTAGAAGGATCTACACACACAAATAAACAAAAAAACACTTAAGAGTCACCCCTTACTACGAACTCCCCCTGCCCTTGTTGCAAGTTATTACCCCCCCCCCCCCGCACACAGCACAAAAGTCACATGCAGGGATTTTGCGGGTGGCAGTAACGAAAATGGAACTGTGGAGATTGTCCAATGAGTTGCTTAGGATGTGCGACAATAGGAAGAGGGACTCCTGCTGAACTGGGGACCGGCCCTCGATGCACTTGGGGACCCGCACGTGCCACATTCAACGCTCCTCACCATGCTGGCCTATGAAAATGGGGCTGTAGCGATTATCCCATCATGAGCAGCTCAGGGTGTGCGTCAGAGGAAAGCGCGCCAATAGGAAGAAGGACGACTCCTGCTTTGCTGGGGCTCAGCCCTGGCAGTACTTGGAGAAAGGCATGTTCCACATTCTGCGTTTGTGAGCATGCTGGCCAATAGAAATGGGACTATGGCCTTTGGCCGATCAGGTGCTTTGGGTGTGCGTTACAGGAAAGGGAGGCATTTACTTTCGCCATTACTGTGTACTGCGGCTGGCAAACATGGCAAGACGTACAGTTTTCGTCCTGGGTGATTGCTTTGTGGAAGATCTGTGCGTGTATGCCCTGCAAGAAGGCATGTCTGGCAATTTAGTGGACGCTTTGTGGAGTAGTGTCGAATCATGCTGTTTCGGCGGACTGCTTCTAGAATGTCGATGCGTGGCCTCTTCGTCAACTGTACATGTAGTGATTGTGCACTTTGGGGCCTTCTTCATGGGTTACATGCCTTGTTCCCGTGTGTTCCGTCAACTGAAGATTATGATGAAAGCAGTGCAGCGCAATTTCCGTACTGCCAAGGTGCTTTTCTCATGTATACCCCTGAGAATAGTGTGGAAGTATTCCAATGATTTCAGTTGCCAGCCAGAGGTCGGAAGGGGTCTCATCAACAGAAGCATGTGTGACTTCTTAAGTGCTGCTAGGATGTTCTAGTATGAGAATGAGAACATTGGTTTGCGATACATGCACCCTTTCACGACAAATGGCATGCCTTTGTCGTACAGTGGCAATGAAGTGTTGTCTCGCAATCTACACACTGCACTGAACGGCCTATTGTAAGAATGTGAGCTAACATTGAAAACACACATTTACGTATAAAAACAGAAAAAACAGAGTTACTAGGGAAGCACCTTTAAAAAAAGTTAAAAAACACAAAGACCCCAGAGGTTCTTTTCAGAGCCAGCACAACTAGCGACGTCCGCTCCCCTGGTTCAAAGTTATTTCCCCACTCCTGTGTGCGCCTAGCACGAAAAGTCAGCGAATATCACAATAGTTGCGGGGTGGCACGTGTTACATACGCCCCTTTTGCAGATTATGCTCATATAAATGGGGCTGCAGACACTACGGGATTGGGTAACAATGTTTGTGGGTGTGGTGTACTGACAGACTGTGCTACACAGTGCATTTGTGGACAGAAATGCAGAGGGTGCGGCTATGGCTGTGTGCTTCACGAGGCACAGCGTGCAGGTTTTAGGTGATTCCGACATACATTGACTGAAAGTGAATGGAAAACACTGTGCAGTGGCTACTCATTTTGCGATCTATGATGTGAATGTGTAGTGCTATGGAGTAGCTACAATGAAGTGCCAGATTTTGGTTTCTCTGTGTGACACTTTGGTGGTAAGCAATCACATCGATATCATGGTTGTTCATTGTGTAGGGAAAATTGCACAGCGCGTTACACGAGTTTCAGTGCCGTTTGCGATGAAGGAGGCACTTGCCCAGTTCATGCGTTTGTTTCCGACATTTGCCCTTTCCACACGTTTATCATGAGGGCAGGCAAGGAATCAGTAACAAACCGTTGTTAATGGGACGTTATGGTTATGTTGCCGTACCAAATACCTATCCTCTTTAAAGAGACGGTATGCTAAAGCAACGTTCCGCTTACAGTACCCTACTAAAAACCTATGAAATTCACTAACAAAAACATTGTTAAAGGGATGATCTGGTTAAGTTGCACTAGCAAAAACCTATCAAATTCGATGGAAAAAAGTTGTTAAAGGGACATTATGGTTACAGGTAAAACCGAAAAACCCACGTAATTCGACAGTTATGGTAAACTAAGCAACCATACGTAAGGTAAGCTGTCATGGTAACAATATGGTAAGCATATGGTAAGCTTCCAACAGCATACTCTATCTCTGCTTATATTGCAAAGTTGTTTCTAGGCAAGCTACTAATGAAATGGCATTTAGCTACTCCACATAAGGCGAACTTAAGCAAATCCCTAATTTAGAAACGACATTCAGCCTTGGCATTCTAGACTATTGCCTATTAGTTTATATTACGAAAACTGTATCTAGGCAAATCCCAACTCTGAAACCACATTTAGTGCCAGTTTACCGTATCTTATGGTCTACTCCCAAAGTGACTTAGACTCATTAGAAAATAACTGTCTCCCACTGTTGAAATTGCAGAATTGAACCTTGACCTAGTCCCCTCACGGCTAAATCGCTACAAACTGATAGCCTAAAGCACCTGCTGTTTTCAACCTACTTGACTAACATGAGCAATAATCAAAATACCGACATTCTTCTATTCATGCTTGGCCTACTGTCTATCATGGCCTTTGTTATTTCTAGAACAAGCCCACCCAAAGACAGAAACTTAAGACTTAGATCAAGACTACCTTGCATCTATGAACCGAAAAGAAACATAAGTAATACCTCTGGACTCCTCTCCACCCAACACAATGACCGCCAGCCTAAGCAAGCAAAGGCAACCAAAATTAATACCCTAAACTTGATGCCTGTCTACACCTACACCAAGAAACGCATGGGCCATAATATCCACAAAATCAAACCCCCTCACACTCCTAAACCTAAGAGCACCTTGGCATTAACAGGGTCACTCGTCAATGCTAGATCCATGGTAGCCCATGCTACTGAAATTGTAGACATCCTAAGCAACGACATAACAGAGACCTGGCTCCATGAGTAAGCAGGACCTACCCTCATGTTAGCTGTACCTGACAGTTACCAGATCCTCAGAGCAGACAGACCGAACGAACGCCAAAGGTGGTAGCCTAGCCATCATCCCCAAAACCACCTTGCCCATTAGACTTGCTACCTCACATCCTTACTCTTCTTGTGAAATACTAACAGCCAAACTGAAGTCATCTAACAGCCGCACACTGACCATCCACTTGATCTACAGGCCCCCAGGACAAATAGGAACCTTTGAAGAGGACCTAACTAATCTTTTAGCGAATAATACTAAAGACCACTCACAACCCCTATTGTTGGGTGATTTCAATATCAGCTTCAATGATATAGACAATAAACACTCTCATTCAATAGCAACTTTACTTAAGGATCACGGTCTTACCCAAAAAGTCCTCTCCCCCACCCACATCAAGGGCAAGACCCTCGACTGGGTATCCGATCTTAACTGCAACATCGCCATCACTGACACCGTCCCGCAACTCTGGACGGACCACTACTTAACCTTCACCGCTACACTTGATCTCCTCTGCCCTAAAACCATCAGTATGGTACCCCCCGCCCCCCACTAGAAGCAACAAAGACATTACAGCGGATAAACTCATCCCCCTCCTACTTCCCGCCATCAATGGCTTGGAAAACAACACTAACCCGGACGCCCTAGTAGACACCTTCAACAAAGCTATGACCACCGCACTAGACACTATCGCACCAATTAGACTGCACAAAGGCAAGCAGAAAGCTCACTTGAATGCCTGGTTCACTCCTCAACTCAAGGATTTAAGAAAACAGAAAAGAAAGCTTCAAGCTATCTGGCGCAACTCCCCTACCGAAAACAACAAAGACAAATTAACCCAACTCTCCAAACTCTATAAAAAAGAAATCATCAACACTAAAAAAAAATCTATTCGATGACAGAATCACAAAAGCAAAATCCAACACTAAGGAACTCTTCTCCATCCTCCAGGAAATGGAATCCCCTATCCAACCGATAGACACGGTGCCCAAGGACAAGACATGGTGTACTAATATACAAAACGCCCTATCAAACAAAATTACCACGCTCCAACTCAAAATAGCCAACAAAAAGAACACACTGCCCCTCTCAGACCAACAACGACCACTGCCCACTGAGACCAAAGCCATTCCGCCCTTCAGCTTCAAGTCTATCTCAATTATCGACACTGTAAAACTCATTCTCTCCCTCAAACCCTCTAATTGCAAAGGCGACAGCTGCCCAGCGCAAATAATAAATGATGCGGCTAGGGACCTAGCCCCCTTCATCTCGAAGCTCATAAACGCCTCCTTCAAATCAAATACGGTACCTACCAATCTCAAAGAATCCTGGGTCCTTCCCCCTACTTAAACAAACCCTTGACCCATCCAACCCATACCAATTACAGACATATCACTACCATGCCCTTCCTACTCAAAATCATAGACAGAGTTGCCTACTTACAAATTCAGGACTACCTGGAAGCCAACCACCCGTTAGGCTCTCGGCAATCGGGCTTCCGCCCCCTCCATGGCACCGAAACAGCCCTGCTTGACCTTAAGACACAAATTGAGGTGCTTAAGGATAGTGGGAAAACGGCTTTGCTACTCCTGTTAGATTTGTCGGCACCCTTCGACTTGGTGGATCATGCAGTTCTATGCAGCCATCTCAGGCTCGCGGCCAACTTCACAGGGGAAGTCCAATCCTTTCTAGCTAACCGGACCATACGAGTCTTCTCCACATCAACCTCCGCTGATCCTATCCAAATAACCTGTGGAGTCCCACAGGGATCATGTGTATCACTCACCATGTATAACATTTTCACCATTTTCACATTTTCACCAAGCCGCAATCTGGGTGTTACCTACACTTATTATGCAGATGACACCCAGATGCTCATACCCCTCTCGGGCAACTTCGAAGCAGATTCGGCCTTGATGAATAGGATATACATCCTCATTCAGGCATGGATGGTGACCCCTGGCCTCTGCCTGAATGACGATAAAACTGAAATACTGATCCTTGGCTCTGGCACCAATTTTAAAAAACTAACCACAAACTACACATCCTTCAACATAGATAATATCATCAAGGTGATGCCAGTGGTAAAAACCTTAGGTTTCTACCTTGACTTATCTCTCACTCTCAAGAAACAAGTCAACTCCCTTGCCTCCACAACAGCCTACACATGCAAATTAATCCGAGCCTCCAGACCATTTCCAGTGCCAGCTGCATCACCCTGGCTAATGCTCTCATTATGTCCAGACTAGACTACTGCAACGCCCTGTACTCAGGAGCCAACAAGTATGTCACCAACAAACTTCAAAGGTTGCAAAATAATGCCCTAAGGCACTAAGAGCAGCATTAAACATCCCTTACAGAGAGCACATCACTAATTTCAGAAAAGGGAGTCACTGGTTAAACATAAAGGATAGAATCTTCCTTAAAACAGTCTCTCTCACCTCTAAATGTCTAAACAATCTAGCACAGTCCTACTTGTCAGAAAGAACCTCAAGGAGAAGAACCACCCGTCCCATGAGAACTGCCAACGCATCCATGCTTGAGATCCATAGATTCAAAATGACCACAGCCTGAGGAACCAGCTTCCCAGTTAAAGCTGCGTAGTCATGGAATACACTCCCTATTGACCTTAGACAACCACAACACTATGCCACATTTAGACACAATTCTCTCAAATGGCTTCGTACTAACGACTCATAACCGTCTCTACTCTCACCAACTGTCCCTAGACCTACTTGACTTTATTCTGACATACCATGCACCCAACACTACTTTTGCTACCAAGGCACCATACCTTGGTCATAGGCGCTCCTTGAGTATACGTAATGTTAAGCACTGTTGTCTTAAGTACATCCTTATCTTCCATGCTCCTTGACCTGCAACTGTCTGCACTGTATCCTATGTATGTATGAACATGTATGTACCTGCCTGTGCACTGTAACTAAGCGCTGTAACTAAGCTTCGAGACTTCTTGTACTGCTGCGCCCAGCTACCCAAGGGTTAGGTGCACATTACCAAATCAATAAACAAACCATAATTTGTGCCACCAGTGTGCACTGCAAGGACTAACACCCATGCCATCAAAGATGACATCACAAATCTCACCCATGACATCACATGTGCACTTAATTTTCATAGGAAGCCTCCTCAAGGGATTGGTATTGTAATGGTGGCAGAAAACTATAAAAGAATATTGGAAGAACTATCATGAGAGAGGTATGTCAAAAATTGGTTAAAAACATGCGGAGAAGGCTTTTTAAATGTACCCATTGCAAAATGTGCAAATATGCAGTTAATTGTGACACTTATAACCGTCCAGTTTTGGAACATCCTATTACCATCAAGGGAAAGATCACATCTGAATGTGTTGTTTATGTCCTACAATGCCATTCTAATAAATGGTACGTGGGGAGCACAAAATGCATTTGCATCTTGCACTATGTAAGAGCAATTAAGAACAATGATGCTGCGTATCGCATAGCCAAACACTTTTTTGAATCACACGAAGGCAATCCTGCAGAACCTAGGTTTATACATCGATCGATACAGGACCATGAGGAGGATATAAAGAACGCTTACTCCGACAGGAAGAAACATGTTACATCATAGAATTTGAGAGTAAAAGCCCTGGAGGACATCATCTTGATGGGGAACTGTATACCTTCCTGGGTGTGGAATGACTGTTATGCTATTTTATATCATCCACAGAATGTACAGCATTTGGACATTTTCACACTATTGTCCCTCAATTGGCATAAGAACATTAGCAGTTTTTAAAAAAAATCTTTGAGTAACTTTGTTTTCCCCTTTTCAACATTGATAACAGGTCTTCTTTCTAATGCTTTCCTTGCAAAAAGAAATGGTAACAGGTCACCTCTGATGCATAATTTCACTATTTTTCTATCTTATTTTTTCCATTTTGTATATGTCCTTATTATACATATCTGAATGATCCATCTGTGGCTGGATGTCCTTGGGACATATACTATATGTAAGCTTTTTTTCGTAATCTGTTCCCACACACAACTTAACCTGTTGGTTAAATGTATGTCCTACGTTGCACTGTTGGTGTCACTTGCCATTTTATGAGATGTCATATGTCTAAGCACCAGTATCAGTGGAGGATTGAATGCATGTTCCCTTTAGAACTATGGTTTGTACTTTAGCTATCTCGGCACGTAGAATACAAATAGATAGTCTATATGAGACTGTGAATACCGGACTTTAACAACACATTACGGAGCAATGGACAACACAACGAGATTTCTGCATCCGTATGAAATAAAGATCTATGGTATAACCTAGAAGACACGCATTAGATAGCTATAGACATTTCAGTTATCCATGTTCAATTAACTATCACTGTCTTCTGAATTGAAAAATTAATGTTGCTACTCTATAACCATTGTGTGATAGTCACTGGCTATTGTTATCAATCTCACAGTATAGACACAATGTTGTATTGCACCAACATACTAGAGACCAGCCTTCTTGAATCAATAGCACTAGACACTTTATGGATGCTGAACACATTGCATTGTTTGAACATGCTATGCACTAGTCACTAACGTTCAGGCATTAGAGACTTTACATTTCTTTTGAATGTTTGTCATAGTCCAATCTGAGATGAATCTTTCAGACCCCATGGTACAATTGTTGCATAGGTCATTTATAGACACACTGGGATGACGAATTTTAAACCTTATTATGTGTTTTCTTATATAAAGTTTAGATATTGTTAAAAATAAGAACTTTCTCTGGACATTGGCTGTTTTCCACTGGATCAATTGCAGGAGTTCTGCTTAAGATATGGTGGTTTCGCACCAACACATTGGAGATTATATATATGCACAAAGACACAGGGGCAGCACTCCACAACAAGAAATGTAAAGAAGTCCCAGCACACGGAAAAAAGGTAAAAATGCAGTAGAATTTTATTTAAGGCATACAAATCGCCTGCAGGCTACAGGAAGCAAAAGAAAATACCTAAGCAACGCGTTTCGCACCTCACTCAGCGCTTGATCACACAATGAGTGCGTCTACGATACAGCAACAGTTCAAAAGCTCAATTCATGTTACCCTGGTCACATGATTGGGTTTCATGGGACCTCAAGCACTGATGCCTTTCACAGCTGTGCGACCATTTCAGACATCTTTGCTTGTTTTTATTAGCATAGAAAGCCATGCATATTAGTGCACATCTAATGGCCCTGTAATAAAATTTAAATATGCAGATATATATGGAGCTGATGGACTCGGTGACAGGAAGAAGTGGGCATGAGATCTCAGAGGGGGATTGGGCCAAAATCGGTGAGTTTACCAGGTCAGCATCTTCCAACTCCAGCTTCAGATTGATTCACTTTTGCATTTAGAGTAGGAGCTATTGAACCCATGGCAGATTCTGCATTTTTAGCTGGCTTGTCCTGTGTGTGGCAAGTGTGAGACCCTGTTTTACACATGGGATCATCATGCTGTAGGGTACATACCCAATAGAGAGAGGTGGAGGACTTCCCAGAGGCGATTAGAAATTGGCATCAGCTTTACAATCTCACGAAGTGTGCCTCTGGATCCTTACAGTGAAATAAAGGGGTCCTAAAACCAATCAACAACTGGTATCTGTGGCATGGTTCCATTTAATCAGCCACTGGCAAGGTGCAGGCTGCTTCCACAATTACTTTCTAACAATTCCTGTTGCTGCAAGCGCAATAAACAGGCATTGGAGAAGTCTCTTATGTGGGAGAGTGATGCATGGGGGCACCATATCTAAGCATGATACATAGGCCTAGATTCCCTAAATAGTCAAAATGCTGCTAATGCTGGGTGGGGGGCGAGCCCTAAGAAGAGACTGAAGCGGGAGATGGATTGACCGTGAAAGTGTGCTGGACATGACGGTAGCCACTGGCAGACTACCTGCAGGCAGTCGACCATGTATGGTTACTAAACTCCTATGTTAGAGCTATCTGGTATGTAAACACGCCGAAAGGACCGGACCTGCGTCCTTGTTAATTGATGCACTGCTCTTGTATCCACCGTGTGCATGGATAGGCCCAGAGCCAAATCCAAATTAATTGCTCTATATCCCGATTTAGTTTTATTGTAATCGAAATGACTGCTAGGCCTCAGCTGCTATTTCTGTACTTTGAATATGATGTAGTTTCTTGTGTTTGTGCAACCACTTATTACGAATTAAATTGTTATATATGTTTATGATGAACTCTTAATTCCTTCATATGTGTGGAATACCTTGGGGGATGTGGGTTGGTAAAGAAAACCTTTAGTAAAGTTATGCCACCTAGAACAGTTCATCCAGAAAAGGTACTAAAACAAATATGTAAGCCTAAAGCCTAGCAGGAGCTGCATTATTACTTGACCATTCACATCAAGACCGGTACGTACTTTAATTTTGCAACTAAAATTCATATGTGGTTTATACATGTCAAATAATACAAGAGTTCAGTAGCTGTAGACTCCATCACACCCAGTATAGTTGCAGTATTGTAATAGAGGTTAAAGACAGCATAGCACACATTCCAGCTGCACAACTGAAATTCCACCAGCCTTCTCCCCGAGATAAAGGTTTTTGAAGCAAACAGCCCTGCCACCATAAGAAGCCGAAAATCACAAATCCCAATTTGTGCTTATTTTCCTAATGCTGCCACTCTCTCTACCGGATGTTTCCAGGAATCATCCACTAAGAACTTAACTCCAAGACAGTCAAAGGTACTGATTCCAGCCTAAGGTATCAATAAGAAAAACCCGGGCCCAACCCATACTTGAGATGTGAGCGCGATAATGGTGATGAGCTGCTATGAATGAGGTATAACAGTCTACCAGGTTTTTCAATAGCGTTTGAACAGTACAGTGTCCAGTATGCATCCCGGTGCACCCCTCGATTGATAGCAAAAGTGTTGGTACATTTATTCCACATAAGCCTCTGTCCGAGTATGAGCTGCATTTGAATGAAATAAACTGTCCCTCTGTCAAGGAAAATGTTCCATATCCTCTCCGGATCAACCATTTCAAAGGCCACCGACAGGTCTTTGAAAGCAAAGTAAAGGCTGCCCTGCCTGACACCATGGTACTTGTCAGTGATGAGGCACAGATTCAGGCACTGCTCTGATGTTCCCACAGAGGGACAAAATCCATCCTGTCAATACAATAAAGTATTATTTATAGGCAAAGACTTTTATAAATAAGTGTCCAACATATTTAAAGAGATCTCATTAAAGAAGATTGGTCTATAGCACTTGGCGCGTCAGACTTTTTGAATAAATTGTGACAATAGTAAAAGGCAGTTTTATTTTTGGTAAGAAACAGTTTGTCAGTCACAAATTCTTTATTTCGGTGGAACGCCAGCAAAGAGACAATAAAATACATAAATCTTCAATTCTATACAAGATATTCAATTATACAAATTAAGAAAAATTAAAAAACCATTACAAAATACTTTCCACAAGTGATCAGAAATAAATCGGATAACATTCAGCAGCAATAGAGCTCAGAGGTCGGGTGTTGATTTTTACAGCACCTGGGGCAAGGCTTCCATCTGGCACAGGTGTTTTCAATGAAGGTAGATCACTCACTATTTTTGTTCATTCCACTATAACCATTTCATCTACTAAGCCCATCAAACCAGAGTATAACAAAGTAATAAACGGTAAGGGACGTTACAATAGGCTTCATGGAAGTATTTGACCTACCAAAGTGCAAAATATTAACCATCATAGCTTCATCTAGAGGGTTATCCGGGGCCTGCAATCTCTGGATCTCCGGATGATTTGGACTGCAACTCCCATCTGACCTATACAGCAAAGGTGAGGCATCATGGCAGTCATAGTCCAAAACATCTGGAGAGCCACATGTTGCAGATCCATGGCTTATATTATTGGGATTTGTAGCGTGCACAGCTTTCATTTTGATGGCCTCCAGGTGCTATTATGAATCTGAAAGAGAGGAGGGCAGAGAGTGGTTATGGGTTAGTGGAAGAAGGCAAGGAGGAGTTGTGCTCAAATGTTGGTGCGGTGAGAGCCAGATGCACCTGGAGTCTATATGGGCAAGTTATCTAGGAGGTTTGTTGATTTTCCCAGAGGTTTATATTTCCAGATGGTGGAGGTGAGGGGGCAGAGGGATCTGTGAGTTGTTGATGGGTTTTAGAAGTTTGTTGGAAAGGAATAGAGTTTTGGCATGATGTGCCCAGTTGTTGGTTTTAGCTGCATACTGTGTTGGCGAATTGGTGACTAAGTGTTGAGTGTTTGAAAAGTGAGGATTTGAGTAGTTTTTATTCTTCCGATCTGCTGGACTCTGTTTTGTGGACTGTTTTATGTTGTCTCAAACTTGTTTTAGGTTGTATCTTCATTCTATGTCCAAATCTTGCATTCTCTATCTGTGGCAACGGTGGCTCAGGAGGGGAAAACGCGTTAGCTTGGGAGAACCAGTCCCGTTTGGTGATGTTCCTTTGTGTTGACAGTTTATTGTGTCGTTTCTTGAAGGATGCTTTGATCCTTCTATGAATTTTGCATTGAAAAAAATGGTAAGGTCTTGAATTTAAGGCATTGTTAGGATGGCTCTTGCAGTCCGTTTACTATCTTAGCGTTGTGGTTAGATCTCTAGCCTGGTGTATTTAACAGCCAGGTTTTTACCAGTACCACAGGTTACATGCGCCAGAAGCGTTTGGAATCCTGGCTTGCACAATATAACTTAATTCCATAATTCCATATGGCGCTTTACAACCTCAGAATGTTATTTGTGCACGTTACATGGGCCTCAGTTAGACTGGCCTAGGTTTATTTGCTGTTTAAGACCAACAAGAGTCCAATTTTAGCCATTAGCCAGACAACATTTTTAATCATGAAGTGAAAATTAAATCTGTGGCATTTGGGTTTCATGTTGGTTAAGGAGATTTTCATCATTTTGTTTTAGGCATCAAATGATTTGATCATTTGATCTCCCTCATAACCTCGAATAATAGTATGAGTAGGTGTATCAATCCCTCCTTAGCCGCCTGTTTTAAGATCAAACAGTGATTAATATGGTTCAGACATAATGTGCAACAGCAATTCGAAATTTGCAAGGAGGAGACCACAGAATTGCTCTCTTCCATACATTTGATGGATTTGTTAAACACCTAAATACCCTATGATGGGCTATCCTGCTGAACATTCTCACGTGCCAATCTACAAACAGGAGGCATAAAGAAATGGAACAAAACTATAATTGCCAACGGCTATCTGAAGCCATAGAAGCTGGGAGAAAGCTTTTGAATGGGTGATCTCCCTTTATTTTCAAATGGGGTAATTCAACACCTTTGTTGAAATCGTAATTCATAAAATTCATCAACTTTTCAAATCTTAATTCACATTGTTCCCTTCCTTACATTTAACATTTCACTTGGCAGAATAAAACAGATACATTTGTAATGTTGTAATCCACCCTTTTTACTGCACCGACTTTCAGATATTTATTATTCTCTCCGTCTCTCTCTGTCTCTCCCCGTCTCTCTCCCCCACACACTGAAAGAGATACATAAAAACTAAACAAACAATAGCGAAACCAATAGTTTTTGATTTGGTATAGGCATTACAAAGATCTGAGAGGAGTGAGCAATTAAGGGGCAGTGAGAAGTCAGAGGAGGAGGGGTGGTGAAGGAAAGAAAGGTACAAAGGAACAAGAACAAGGGGATCAGCAAAGGAAAGAAATGAGGTTGTATGGCGATGTCTGCAAATGTATGGGCAGGGAGATGGAAGGCGATGCAATGCACTTGTACGGACAATGGAAACAAATCCCTACCAAGACTTTCTTCATAGCCGTTCAGGAGATGTATAGGAACCTGAAGATAATCAACAGAATCCAGAAGAAACCATTTGGAAATAATCAAGTGGAATATTCACTAAGACACCCTCTGCTTCAAGTAAAAACCCTGCAACAGCAAAGGCTGGTTACGACAGGGGCATAAGCTACTCGCACGTCCCTCTGGTACTATGATGGGTTTGAGTAGCTCATGCAAGTAAAACTTCAAATTGCCATCTAAGACATGGTTTTTACTGGTTCTTGGTGCAATGTATTGATGTCATAATTCAATTCACATTGTAAACCCCTAAACCTTTCTTGATAGAAATTCAAATGATGCAGACACTCATCTGTGAGCAACTTGATCCATAGAAACAATTTGGAAATAATCAACTTGACTTAATAACATAGCACCCTGCCGTCAGCTACCATGGATATTAAGTGAAAATATTCTATTTTCTGAAGAAAAAAAAAGTTGATTTAGAAAGAGCGCTCTAAATCAAACTGTCAAGGCCCTGCCGCACACGAGTGCGCTCAGCCTGTGATGCTTTATTGGAAAGCATCAGAGGATGAGAAAGATAAACTCGGGTAACTTCCATCAGCAAAGAAATATAAAGAAGGCATCATCATGGCAAAGAAAGCCACGCATGACTTACGGATTGATGCAGTGCAGTAGGAGTTCAAGGATATTTTTGAAGTTCTTAAAGAATTAGAGAAACCGAATAATACACAGGAATAAACTTTTGTTAAAGATCTTGACTGGTGTTCAGGCATCCAGGATGCTATGGTGGATAAATTGGTAAAAATGTAAACTACCATTAATAGAGAAAAAGAGTTCAAAGAGCGAACCACTATTATCAAGGATACTTGAAGGAAGGCTGTGTTCTTACTCGCTTGAAGGGTGCTTGGATCACCCCACTTTAAAAAAAACAGGGTTAAATTCCACAATTCCAACTAATTATAGACCAATAACAAACTCCCCTTCCTTCTTAATATATTGGAACAGGGAGGCCTATGAATAAGTGCTGGAACACATGAAGAATTACACTATTCTGAATAATTATCAATCAGGTTTTCGACCAGGTTTTAGCACAGAATCAGCCCTCTTAGATGAAAAGTCCAATATGTTGAAAAAAATAAATGAAGGACAGACTATGTTGCTGATGGCCCTAGATTTGTCTGCAGCTTTTGATTTAGTGGATCATTCATTACTTTTAAAAACATGACAAGAAGTTGCTAATTTTAGTGACCAAGCCATAGTATGGATGCAATCCTTCTTGGGTAATGGAACCATGAGAGTCTGTAGCAACACAGTGGAAGCTAAGCCAGCCCCTCTGAGCTATGGTGTACCTTAGGGTGCCTGTTTGTTGCCAATTTTATATAACATCTTTACGATGCCACTATTCCAGTTGCTGAGGAGAACAAGATATGCTTCTCAAATTATGCAGACAATACTTAGTGCCTTATCCCACTGACAGGGGAGTACCAGGAAGATGTTAGTGTGGTGCACAAGACCTATAACCTCATCCAGGATTGGATGTGTAGGAGTGGGTTAGCACTCAACCATGATAAAACCGAATTTATGGTTATAGGTTCTAGACCTAGATTGAAAAATCTCTGCGTAGAAAATCAAAGCTTTCAAATCGTTGATTGCAAAATTATGACCACGGATAAAATAGACATCGGGAGCCATTTCTGATAAAACCCTTTCCACAAAGGCTCAGGTGAGGAGACTAATCTCATCAGCTGCCTATTACATTAGACCCCTGCACCACATTCGTCCCCATCTGTCCCAAAGGAGCTTATTGGTGGGGATTGGGAAGGGTGAGATGGCTAGACTGCAACAGTACAGTCAGATCCATTCTGGGTCTAAAAAAGCATGGCCATGTCTCTGATACAAGGAGAAGTCTCCATTGGCTCCCAATAGAGGCAAGGATCGAGTTTTGATTGCCAACTATCACTTACAAGTGTATAGCAGGACAATATCCAGACTAATGAGCGGATAGACTGAATATGAAGAGAGAAACTAGGACACTCAGATCTAATGACCTCAAACTATTGGAGGTTCATAGATCTGACCTTACCTTGGTCAAAAGAAGCATATTCTTGGTGGCTGCACCTCTGAACTGGAATGATATGTCCATTGAGTTTAGAAGTTGTGAGCCATGGAAAGATTTTAAAAAGAAAACGAAAAATGTGCCTATTTAGTTCGGTTTCGTTAGCAGCCCAGATAGTTACTTGTAGGCCCGAATGTATTTTCTCTAACCTTTTTTGTTAGAAAGTAAAACCTGACAAGCAGGGCCAGGCTGGAAGGCAGAAGACAGAGCCAAAACGTATAAGTGTTTGTGTTTTTGAGATGGGAGGTGGTTTTGGGGTGAAGTATTTTGAGGGGGGTAGGCAGAGGAGCAATCCTTCAGTTTTAAGGCGAGAGGGTGGGGGGGATTGGTTGAAGAGAGCCAGGGCGTGAAAGCCCCCCAAAAAGTGAAATATGTAGAATATTGCAGGCCGCACCAAATCAGGCGAAAAAATAGGTCTTTCTGATGTGCGGCCTACAATATTTGACCTTTTCACACAGAACCGCTATCATGTACTTTATACGACAATGGGGTAAGGAATCGTCACGTAATGTTAGCGCCCTAGGAGAAGGCATCAGACAGTCAGGATAGCCGTAACATGGACTGAATCTCAAAGTACAAGTCTGTGTTCCATCATGCAGCCGGTGCCTTCCCCTGAGGTAGCAATGTCTCTGCAACCCAGCGCACGTCCCTCATCCACCAACCCACCCCTATCACGCCCAAAACTCACCGTTCGCCCGTGCTCCTGGTTCCTACATATGCCCTTCCGACTGCATCATAAAAATGGAAGACTGGCTCTGTCTTTGCCCAGCTCCCCGGCAATTTGTACGCACTCCAGAGTCAATTATTTTAAATCTCAGCTTAGCCCCAGATTAATAATAGCACTACATGCATGCCGGTGGGCTGGGTTGGACGGTAACAGCACCCGGGCCTGGAGTTAATAACTTGGTAATGGCCCTGGTCCATTATCAGCCAGCCGCTCTGTGTGTTATTGCTAAAGTCACACTTTGTTCATTAAACACGGATCACACACAGTCATAAGTGCTCTTTCCAGACACCTTCAAAACACATTTTATAGAAGACCTTTCATTTTATCTACGTGTACTTGGTGAAAATATTTCCAGTTTTGTTTCTGTTTTAGTGTTTTCTTGCTTTTAATATTTAAGCTGAGTATTTTCCCGTGTTTTGTATGAAATACAGCACAGAGATGCAAACGCATACAAACCATTTTTTTATTTTATTTTTCATTTTTAAAGCGCTAACACAGCCCGCAGGCAACGAGGCGCTGTTACATGAATTGTTTTTTGTTAGTTGCGTAATTGTTTATTTTTCTTCTTAGTTGCGTATTTATAACACGCTTAAATATCCAGTAATTTCTAAGTGCGGACCCGGGGATCGAACCTGTGTTGCTTCGTGTCGTCTTGATTCCAAGGCGAACACGTTGCCGCTGAACTATCCCCCCGGGCCATACACCATGGTTTGTCATCTTGGTTTAACAGTTGCATACAGATGTGTATGGGTGGTGATATATTTTTAACTGGGTCTCTGGTGTGTAAAATATTGTTTGGCCCAAGGCGCCATCTGATAAAAGGCCAGCCCTTAGCAGGGGGATCAGAAGCTGTTTGCTCATTTGTTATACATAAGTGATGCTCATTTGCCAAGTCGTTCACCCCATTTACCGTGACAGGACTGAGACAACATATTGAAAATACCCTAGTGCTCCATTTCGTAAAAAGCTAAACTCCCTCCTAAAGTAACAAAATTACCTGGCTTTTGATTGGACCAATCTTCCCCCCAATACGTTGTCCATACAAAATGGTTCACATCCTCCACAGTTATTATACATATTAAAAACTAAGCCCAACTCCTTGCTAGAAAACCTACATCTAAGCACTTGAACATTTTAAGTGAAATTGGGATCCAACTAAGCATGAACCTGTTCTAATGTTGAGAGCTAGCACCCAAGCCTGCCTTTATATATCCAATGAAACAAGGGAGAAGATTTCCTAGAATAAAGAATATGCTTGGATAAGAACAATAATCTGGGTCGGCTAATTTGGCAACTAAACCACAGAAATTGAAAGACCATATAGTCCACCTGTTGTCATTACAATCTATCCAATCTAATTTATCTTTAGCAGTAATAGGGCCAGGAGTAAGTAGTCCATTGCATGGCATGGCTTGTTTTTGTGCTGAGTCAAACAATCTCCTGGATGCCACACCCCCTCTCAGGATGTTAAAGAGGGGAGTCCAATTGTCAATCTAGGATGATTAGGTCAAAATCTGCTATGGGATTGGGAGTCAACACTGGCCAGGCTCTATCCAAGGGACATAATTGATTTATTCAGGGGAGTATGTGCCATCCTATTGTCTCTAGGGGAGAAGGCTCTAAACAATCATGCACAGCCCACCGACCAGCCATTCATCAGATAACATCAGTTTGATAAAATGAAATCTGAGATCCTCCTATCTGGAAAACGCACTGCCTCAAAAACACTGCTATGGATGATAGAGAAACAGTCTTTAACATGGCACAACGGTTCTGTGGGTTATTACTGCGGATTTCTTTTATTTTAGAATGTTTCATTTTTGAGTTTGCAATTCAGTGCAGCAGCAAGCCCCAACCTTTCACCACCCACAGCATCATTACCCCTTTTCCCAAACGTACTGTAAAAGTGTTCGACATGCAATTTCATGTGAAAACATGCTTAAAGCAGCCCAAGCCTCAAACCATGTGTAGTATCATATTTGGTAAATGCGAGCACTGCCTTAGAAACGTTGAATTACATTAAATCAGTGTTTTCAGGCGACAGTCTGGAATCAGTGCCAGGTGTCCATGTACTTGGAACACAGAAGCTCCTTCTTGCAAATAAACCCTCTAAACCACACTCCAGGCTTTCTGGTATGGGCACAAAATTACCTTGTTATTGAACCACTGATATTTTACTGTAACTATGCCAGTCAACTGCTCTCCAGGCAATATGAAAGAATTACAATATTATGAAAAGACTACAGAAATTTCTGTGTAGTGAAAGTGGGTGAAATGTGCATTAGACCAATGAACTCAATTGCTTTCTGTGGCACAGCCACTTTATGTTTCTGACCAACATGTTGCTTCTGACCAACGTTGCTTTATTCTTCTATCTGATAACTATGCTAATGGTAGGCGTTGATAGTTTCAGCTCAGATAGTATATAAGCAATGCAGAGCAGGAGATTCTTGCTGTGTATGGTGACCAGGAGCTGGCAAGGAGACAGAAGGACTGCTGGAAGGAGAGGGAGAAGGGGACATTATCCAGAGGAGAGGGGTCAATCCCTCCATTTTCCCTTGCTCGATTTGAAAGCCACAAAGCTTGATTTATGGATGTTTTGAGGCTTCTGGAGTTCCCAAAGGACTGTCTATTGACTTTGAGCAGAACATTTGATTCTGATTGAGCTGTATGGGGGGGGGGGGGGGCAAATCAGCTAAACACCTATGAACAGACCTTATTCCTCATTGGCTACATGCTAGCACCGAGGTTAATCCCAATTGACATGAACTGTCTTTGAAGCATTTTCTTTTCTATCTGCATGCTTTTTTGATGAAAAGATCACAGTGCTTTAATCGGCAGCTTTTGGTATTTTTTGGCATTTTTGCCTTGGATTGTGGATCATTCCAGGCAGCCAGTCTTTTCCAGTCTCCTCATCTCCCTACCTTCTACAGATAGTGAGAATGGGAGGTGGTTTACCCTTCATTGACATCACATTGCAAAAAATATAGAAGGGTTGAGGTATTGAAAGGGGGGGTGCTTTTAGCTGCTTCTATGAAGATTGCCTAGCAAGATTGGTGAGGTTTCCTAGTGAGGCAGGTTGTTGTTTCTTAAGGTGACTATTCCTTGGAGAAGGCTGATCAGTCTTAAGTCTTGAATAGATGCAGAGGCAATGAAAGTGACTGCTGCTTATTCATTAATGACTTTTAGCATTTTAAGTGTGTTGTGCATAGTGACTATTATGGTCGTAATGTTTCTTTATTATATATTTGTCATAATCAAAATATGCATTTTATGCATGACCGTAAGAAGCATTCATCGAGTCTTCATTATTGATTATTTTGTCACGAAGCATTTAATCATGACCTTTAAGAATGGAGCATCTATTCAAATGTATTGTGTATTTATATGTTATAAATGGTGCATGTCTTTAATACACACAATAGGTTACTCTAAGGTATGCGCAGTGGTGTACAATAAAAAAGAATGTAACATTAGTAAACCTCTCCTCTGCAGACAAATGAGTAGCAGCCACCAACTGCAGGGGGTTGATCGCCTGCTCTCTTATAAGAATGACATCACTTTTGTGAACTACGGCAGGAGACAGCTCAAACTCTCCTACAACCACAAAATATTCTCCCAACGTAGCTACTGTAGAGTGGCTACGGAGGTTACTACAGGCCTGGCGTTACAAAGAATAAAATGCACACTAGTGAAGAGCTGGGTGTCATATAGCTTAAAGCACTCTAGTGAAGAGCAGGGTGTGTTTTCAAGCATGTACTTTTAATAGCTATCTAGCAACAAGGCATTAGAATGGCTAACCGACCGATATCCCTTTACCTGTATCCTGCCACCGGGCAGTGACTAAGTGGTAATAGGAAAGAGGTGTTAGAGATATCAACATCAACTTTACAGTGGCGTTGCCTGGAGAATTGACAGGGGAAACCCTGTTTGCATATATGAATACACCTGGCATCAAGCCAGGAGATGTGTTTAAAATCCACTACATTAGGAGGGATCAAGATCAAATGCAGTAGACACCATATAGGTATCCTGAATTAGCCTTGCAGCAGGTACACCACCAGAAATGGTTTCAAGGGGGTTTTACATACCCCACCATAAGGGCTAGATATGGTTCATTTGCTATGGAAAGGAACCTTAGAACACAGCCTTAGGTTTCATCCAAAGAGAGGCAAATTACCCATATACCCGGGAGCACTAGGTCATTCTTGTGAGACATTTTGACAGTCCTTCATTTAAATTGGGTCTCCTTCAATTACAGCACTTACCCTCCATTGTGGGAGCGATAGTGAACTCCGGGGGAGCAGAAGCAGCAATGAGTTTAGGGCTGGCAATAGCCGGTGGCCAATATTCTATGATGGAGGGAGTACTTATCCTGCTCAGGTGCATCAGTGAGACTAGAAGTCTTCAGACGTCTAGCAGTACTTCCTAGTGACCAACCAGGAAAGGAAACTCCAGTTCCCATTGCAACAGCTACTTACAGGTCTATAGGCAGAGATCACTTGGGTAGATCCCTGGAGAAGGGTAAAGGAAGGAATTAGGTGAGAATAAGCACTCTAAAAGAGCACCACCTAGGCAGAATTACCTTCTCAGCTAGTGTCAAAGTTCATCAGCCCTGAAAACTTTGGCAGAGGTGGCGTCTGTTACGCCCATAGTGATCCGTCACGTCCCAGCCCAGAACGCTTTCACCAGTCTAGTTGTCTCTCCAAATGGCGACGTGCATTCTAAAAGCGATTTGAAACACATTGTGTGTAGGCGCTATATAAATAAACAATCATATCATATTCATTCAACACACGACACATCCGCCAATGCATTGCAACCCTGCCTTCTACCTTTCGGGAAAGACGCTGTTTTCTCACCCTGCATCCCCTCGCTCCGACCTTCCCTGCTTTGAGCCTTTCTTCGTCTCGCTGTGCTCCCCTCTCCTGCCTTCTCTGGCAGCCTTTTCTGTCTGCCCTTCTGCACTTTCTACCTGTGCAGCCCACCATGCAGATTCCCCTTTTTTCCTGTCTTTTCGCTGCTTTCCTCTTGGCAAACCTTTGCTACTCCTGTGTTCTTCTGCCTTCACCAAACCTTCTGACTGGACTCCGTAAGCTTCGCTGCTGGTACTCTTTCCTGAGCCCTATGTGTTTTTTTTTTCATTTACATTTTTATTGCCATGTATATAAATAAACAAAATGCATAACTGACCCAACAATCCCCCACTCGCCCCCCCACTCCAAGTTCCATCCAAAATTCCTGTATAAGACTTCCATGGGTCTTGATTATGCTTATTCCTGGGTTCTTCCCCAGCCAGAGGCTTTGTTTTTTCTAGGGTTTTGTCCATCGATTTCACCCGATTGTGTGTGTGGGGCTGTCTCTTGTGTTGCCCGCTCCTCCTACATCAGTACAAGCAGACTCATTTTTCTTGGGCACCAAGCTCCTCTTGAGTCTTTTTGTAGAAACTTCATCCCTAAGTCCCAGTCCACCACAAATCCCGGATGGATTCCCTGTATGGAATATGTTACCCATTCCATGGATGCAAACGGCCATATTTTGCTTATCCATTTGTGCTCCTTCAGCGGGTCTCTCGACTTCCATTTCTGTGCAATACCTAGGGCCCCTGAGAGCATAAGTATCACGCAGATTTTCCCCTGTGCCTTAGAGGGGGATCTTCAAGCATTCCTCCAACGCCCAGAATAGCTTCACCCTGGTTGCCTATGCCTTTGACTGCAGTAATTTCCTCGACTGCGACTGTTATAGTGTCCCAGTATCCTTGGATGAGGGAGCAATCCCACCACCACAATATTTGATGGGCTTCTGGGTGAAGTGGGAGGGGCCAATCTTGCCACATAGTAACAGTTGAAGTCTAAGTCCGCGAAATTATCAGAGGATGAAAGAAGACTCCTGCCGAACAGCACTCGCAATCAGCACTGACGTGCTGATTGCACTCAAACCTGCCATCTGCGATGCATAAGACTATCCATGCAAATGAGAACATGAGTGTCCCTAGACTTTACTCCTGAGCTGTTACGAATGAGCCCTCTAATAGTCATACTGCCCGTGCTGCAACGGAAAGCACGCCCGGAAAGGAACGTGAGAAAAAAAGTAATGACGTTATCAAGACATCCATACGTGATGATATGAGTAATGAAACTAACAACCTAGCTCCATATGACAGCGTGCTTCCCCCACTAAGAATAACAAAACATGTGCTGAAGCTAACGCATCCAAATTATCTGAGGCTCAAAGACAGGATGTTTTAGTCCCAGAAACACAAATGAATGCTGCTAATGATACGGTTTCTGCTGTGGATGTGATAAATGATTCTAATCTGTTTTCCTCTACGGTACGGTCTCCTAAAACAACTAAGCAAATGTTGATCTGCACCGCCTCAGCACACATGACATATATAAGACCGACCCTGAGACCTTCATTTGGATTTAAAAATCCAATTATTCGGCTTATGAAATAACTTTGGCTGCTATGAATACTGGTATATTCAGCTTGACAAAAATGTATGAGCGTATTGAGAACAAAATTGAACAAAACTCAACTTTGGAAAACATATGTAAATTTTGAACAAGTATTCTCAGAACTTAATCAGTTAAACCTGAGAATGCTGCAGATGAAAAATGAAATGTCATCCCTTAAAGAAACATATCCAAAGGGAGGTCTGAGGCGGGTCTGACAGACAAAGACTTAAATGTGCATTATACTTTGCCAGTCCCTATTGTTCAAACTGAATATGACCATGGAGTGTTTGTATCTCCTGAGAGCGAATTGGAACAAGAGACGGCCTCTATGCCTCAAGCTGACCCCGAGACGAGTCTGGATGAGATGGATCCTACTAACCCCCAAGGTTGTTAGCCTGTATATGTACTATTCCATCCTCAAAAATAAAAACCATGCTCTACCCAAAAACACTAACCAAACAACTGGGAAACGGAAATGTATATACATCCTTAACCGTGCCTACCAATACTAAATAAAACTAAAGCCATGAAAGAAAAACTAAGGGACAGCCTACGGAGCAGGATACAGAGACTAAACAAACCCCCAATAAAGAGCAAGATGGAGGGTTGGCCCTAGAATCTGAACAAAAATATAAATATGAGCGCTCTAATGAATCTAACTACACACTCAATCATGATGGAACCACTAGAAGATGAGGTTGCTTTGGCCGAGAAAGACCATAGCCACCTTTTTAGAAGATCAATCCAAATATTAACAAGTATGACTCCAAATTCATGACAATGGAAGAGAAACAAGCTTACACTCATAATGATCATAATGTGAAAGACCCCATTGATAGACAAAGTGATAAGACAAGCAAGAATATTAAAGCCACATCTAAACTAGGACGAGAGAAGCACAAAAAACAGCGACCAACAAACGAAGGAGGATAGACCATCACTTGAAACAGATTTGCAAAAAGATAATAGGTTTACTAACCTGATGCCTGAAAAGGAGGCAAAGGGATCCATACCCATATAGAACTACACTTGACAGCCTTTCATACTATTCCATCTCTAAGAGCCACACGATTGAGGAATATTGACTCGGTAACCATTGCTAGAACCAGACGAATTAATACTGCTATAATTAGCGTACCTTCGTTAATAGTTAGACAACTACAGCGGACAGATAAACAGAGAGATGCAGATCAAAAAGTCAGAGAGATTAATCAAAAAGCTATACACGAGGAACTCAAACCTAAGAGCAAGGAGAGCCGGTGCACAGTCTCCACCTATGAACCCTTTCTGATAAACTGCCAAGGCTCGACTGGAAGCATGCATAGAGTAGTGTATTATGAAGATCAAACACCTCTAACATCTCATAGCCTTATCACAAGATGGGCATGGCTGACAAAAGCAGTGAAAGACACCAAGCTTGTGCCACCTGAATAGCATACAACTAAGCATCAGTCAGCTACATTGAAAATTGCCATCTGGAACACCAGAGGTTTTAAACATTTAATGCAATCAGAAAACTCTAAAACATTGAATAGTTATGATTTAACATTACTCCAGGAGACATGGTTGACTACTCTTCCTGTATAGTCGAACCATCACATTTGTTGGGTGCCTGCCCTAAAACCATCTAAAGGAAGACCGTTGATGGGACTAAAGCGTGCCCTGAAAATGGATACACCGGGTAAATTAACACAATGGGGAAACTCTCATCCTGGTTTGCAATTACTTAAACAGAAACATTTAACCCGGATTACACAATGGCACTCATCAACACATATTGGAACCCTGCTAATATTCTACATGATACATTTCTATAACTAGTCATTGGTATTTTTGAAGAAATTGACGCTGATCCAACTATAAATATGACATTCATTGTGGAGACATGAACACACACTGTGTGATTAGTGACAGTAAAGCCTTATCCCGAGCAGCCAAATGGCTAAGATTGATGGCTGACAGAAATATGACTATGCTCAATGGGTGTGTATAAGGGGACGTCCTCCACAACCCACTTGGAAGAACCAGAAAGCGAAGGCAATCATTGACTACACCTTTATATCGAGGAGACACCTTGACATAGTATCCAACTTTGCTATTATCCACACTGAGTTAAGCGATCATAATATTCTAGCTATAACCTGTGAAACAACTATGCGCCCGCCAAAAGCTTCTACACCCACCATCCAGAGTTCAACCAAGGCTTAAACCGAATCAAATGGATTGCTGACAAATAAGACAGCTTGCTAAGAAACCTGACCCAGTTCAGTCAGAAAAATTATGTTAATGTACTATGTCGATTTAAAACAATCAAAAATGAACATAATCTGTCAATAGAGAAAGCCTCTTGCTCATATGACCCTGTCATCAAAGTCAAAAAAGCAGAAAATATGGGCACCAATGAAAGCAATGCCAAGGAGTATCCATTAGCATAAAGTCCTAGGCCCGTTATACTGGGGTTATGGAGAGAGAGCAGAGAAATGAGAGGGGTTACGACATGGCCGACCCCACTGAGCCATATATGGGTGCCACCTATAAGGCTGCAATTCCAGATCATGGATGCTTCCAGGACTGGATTGAGGCGGGGCTGGAGAGAGTAGGCCAGGTCCTCAAGAAGGGGGAGTTTTTGGGCATACTGGATTTGGAGACAGTACTGGGGATAGGCAAACTGTCTTTAAATACCTGCGATTAAAGGGGGCATTGAAATGTAAAGTGTGGAAGGAGAAATTGCAGAGGGATTCGACATGTACGGAAAAGGTGCTGGATGCGGCTATTGGTACCAGAGGCCTCATCTCACGGCTGTACCGAGCACTTCTTGAGGCAAAAGGGGAGGACATAACTCAGCTTAAAATGAAGTGGGAAAAAGATATGGGTAGGGAGATGGACCAGGACCAGTGGCAAGCCCTCTGCCTTAATGCACACCTGACGTCAATAGCCTGCAAATATAAGCTGCATGGCCTCAAGTTGTTATATAGGTGGTAGTGGGACCCTGCAAGGTTGAGAAAGATGTACCCGGGTCAGACCCCCACTGCTGGAGGGGGTGCGGACAAGTAGCAGACTATTGGCATGTATGGTGAAGCTGCATCAAAGTGCAGCGGTACTGGAGGGAAGTGCTGGGGTGGATAAGGGACCTGTATGGGGAAGAATGAGAGTTGGACCCCACTATTGATATTGTTTGGAACTGAAACGAGAGGGGAAACTTGGAGGAGACTCCCACATATGCCGCACTACCTCCTGCTGGCGGCAAGGGCCCGTTTCATGAGTGGATGGAAAAGGGATAACCTCCAGAGTGAAAAAGAATGGGCGATGAGAGCACTAGATCTATATTGGATGGAAGAGTTAACCAGGCTGGTACACAACCGATCGCCCGCTAGTGCTTTGTAGTGGGCACCATTCCTGGAGAAATATGACCCAGCACACTCGCAGCCTGTAGAAATGAATTGATAACCATGAGGCAAACTGTTATGAACTGGGATAGGAGAGATGCTACCTCAATTTAAGGAGAATACGCTGGATGGGATGCTCTGCTAGAAGGATGTCTAAAAAGGAATCTGCAGTGGAAAGAAATTTGGGTGCCGCTCCTGGGGCCCATGTACGGTGGGCTATAATATTGGAGATGGGAATTGAAACCCTGTGGAGACAAGCAGAGTGTCTATTTGAGTATTGCTGGTACACTATTTGGGTGGGGGGGGGGAGTTTGTTGCTGGTTGGGAGGGGGTGTGGAAAGTTTAAAAAGATTCTTGGTATCAGAAATGTCTACTGATGTTGTAATCTTCTGTATTGTGCCTTATATGCACTGATGCCAACAAAATTTGAATTTGAAAAAAAAGCTGAAGAAAAAAGATGGCCTATACGAACGATCAAAACTATTAATAAGGAATAGTTTAATAAAGAATGTGCAATTATCAACACCAAATACAAACATTTCATAAAACTATTGCAACTAAATCAAGTGCTCAGATCGGGTTCTTATTAAAAGACGCAGCTAGAACAGAGAGCTCCCCACACCTTAAATGCTATTGGCGAAGAGGTATGGGTTGAACACTTTGCCACATTGTTTTATACCAGCTCTCTAGTACAGGAAACAGCGACTACCTACGATCCAGTAGAAACCAAAATTAGAGACAAATCTATGAGACATACAAATAATAATTCAGAAATTAAGCACATTCAGGGCCCCACTATTAAATTATTCCCAGAGAAATGGGCCTTAATACTACAAGAGATCTACCAAAAAATAAACTTGACAAGGGTTTATATCGGACTTCTGGAAGCAGTGAATCACTTTCCCAGTCTTTAAAAAAGGGGATAGATCGAACCCTGCTAATTATAGACCGTTGGCACTGTTAGAATCTGTGGGAAAAATGTATGCAAAAATTCTGTCTGCCCTGAACAAATGGCTTAAAGATAATCTGCTAGATCCCAATTAATCAAGAATCATATCTGAATTGGGTACTGCTCCAGAACTATTAGTTCAAGCCCTCAAATGTCAAGCTATAAGGAAAAAGAAGCCTCTATACATAGATCACAAGCAGGCATTTGACACGGTGTCTCGAACAATGCTCTGGAGAAAATTGAGGGAAGCTGGGTGCCCCTTACACTTACTCAATTTGATCCAACAATTCTATATGGAATGTTAGTCAAAGTGAAATTGAATAGCGAGGGCCTTTTAACCAGATCAATTGCAACAAATATCGGATTAAAACAAGGGTGTCTATTAGCATCGACTCGGTTTAATTTTTTTATATCTGCAATATCAATTACTCGATAAAGTAGGATCTTTTCCTCCAAAGATTAACAAAAAAGTTGTGGGATACTTTCTTTATGCAGACGATTTTTTCATAATAGAGCAGATGCCTATTGGATTGCATAGATCCTTATGTGCCCTGTAAATGCATACCAAGGACAACAATCTACAAATAAATGCAACAAAATCCAACATATTGATAGTTGGAAGTAGCCAAGACACTGCAAACAAACTGGCAAATCGCTGGTCTATTGACCGAAACCAAATACAAGTAATTAAAAACTACAAATATTTAGAAACGAACATAAATGACAGCAAGGCCGATTTACCATAAAAAAGATGAAATAAAACATGCAATGCTAAAGCTATATTCGCAAGCCAAATTAATACAACGCAAGTATGGGAAATTCTCTTGAAATCCACTTCTGTATTATAAATAGAAGGTAATTCCAACTGTCACATACGGAGCATCTAGTAAACTGGCCATCAATCAACCAAATTTGACTTATTTGGAGGTTCTTTTTGGAAGACTATCCTGAGACTCCCAAAAAGCTTCCACATGCCAACAATTCGGCATGAGCTTCGCCTCATTTCGCTAAGAGCAGTTGTTAACTGGAACTCACTCTTGCTGTACGAAAAGGGTAAAAACAGGAAGGTTTGCATCCAAGGTGATCAACATAATATCTCAGGCTCTCACCGAAGAAGGTACAGGCAAGATAAACCTCTGGAAAGTGAGTTGCAGAAGAAATATGGCTGAAGCGGATATTAGCGAGTCTTTAACAACAAGCAATCCAGTACGAGCAAAACAGAAATACTGGATAACTGATTCGATAAACACGAGGTCTGAGTGTGAGAAGTATAAGATTTTTAAAACAGGTTATTTCCCAATGAGAAAAACGGAATGACATCCCGACATATATACAAAAAAACACAGATATACAGTATCGAGCAAAGGTAATGAGATTTCAATTCAACCTATTGCCCACCAGAACGATTAAAGCGAGGTAGGATGCCGATAAGGAATTAAACATCATATGCAGATACTGTGGAAATTAGACCGAACCTGAGACTTTAAAAACACATCATGTTTGAATGTAAGTCATTATTAAACCTCAGACAAGAATATTTTTCAAAATGTTTTGCAAAATACAGATTGCTTGACTCAAACACTATGTGCAAGAGGATGTGCCATGCTCAGCACATATCTTTAAACCTAGCGGTTGTTAGATATCTGGCAAGACTAAAAGTAGATGAATTTGCAGATACACATCCCTAATAGTGTCCAGGTATGGGATAAATTAATGGTATATACCTCCAGAAGCATTGTCAATTGTGTCTACTTGAAGCAATTTTTGAATATTGCAACGTGAACTTTGGAAAATTGTTGCGATATGTCTATTGAAGTAACACTGTTGGGGATGATTTGCCTATAGCAAACTAGCTTTTGAAATGTCATTTAGATAATGTTTTTAAAGACAGTGACATGTATAATTGTTGAGTGCTGCCTTGTTCACCTTGGAAAATTGTTGATATGTGCTAACCGAAACTCGACTGTCATTATTTCTTCTTTTTAAAATGTATATAGATTTGTATTATCTTCATTTAAATATAAATGAACTTCATTTTTAGAGACAATATTTGTAAAGTTGCATATGCAACTAAATCAAATAAAAAAATAAAAAACAAAACACAGCCCCTCCAGCATTCTTTCTGCACCTATGGGTTCAACTTGTTTTGGGCTTTCGGGGTGAAATGCCATTGGCACATTACTTTAGTCGAATTCTTGTAATTGAATCTATTTTGTAAGCTTTGGAATGCTGCCCCACAGACTTCCCCACTCCTCTTCTATCTGGCGGCCCAACTCTTCCTCCCACAACTTCATATATCGCCTGGGCCCTGATTCCTGGTTTTGTTTTATACATTTATAGAGAGTGCAGACTAAGTTTTTGTCTCCCACACTTTCTGTAGGCAGTTTTTCGAATAGCCTTGGGGGCCTCAGCACTGCCTTCTTCATTTTTGGCTGGAGTAGCCAGTGGCGCATCTGCATGTATCTAAATCCCTCATCTTCCCCCAGGCAGAAGTCCACTTTGCACTGGTTAAATGGCTTGATTTCCCCTCCCTCAAACATTTTTTATTTTTAGGCATCCTCCCCTTTACCATCTGTGAAACCCTTTCCCTCCTACTCCGCGTGTAAATTGTGGGTTGTAGAGAATTAGGGTAAACAGCGAGGTACAGGTTGTTAGGTCCAGTCTAGCTACTAGTTCGTCCCATATCTCCCCCACCAGTGTACCTACCGTGCTCTTGTACAGGTTTTGGGGTATGTCTCCCCCTTGGGCTTCCACAAGAATGACTCCAAGGGCCCTCCCACTAGTGCTTGTTCCATGTGTCTCCACCGCTTGTTTCTGTCGTTTTTCGCCCAGTCTCCGATTACTCTGATTTGGATGGCTAAATAGTATGCTCTCATGTCCGGGACCCCCATAATCCCCTGTTTATTGGCATTTGCATCAGGCTCCTCGCCACTCTGGGCTTTTTATTGTTCCAAATAAATTTCCCTATAGACTCCTGGAGTTTTCTAAAACATGATTTGGGGTTTTTGGCCGGGATTGTCAAAGTAATACAGGATTTTAGGGAGTATGGCCATCTTTATTACGTTGATCCTACACAACCATGAAATCCTGAATGGGCTCCATTCCTGTAGAATTTGTTTGACGCTGGTCAGTAGGGACAGGTAGTTTTCCTGGTACAGTGAGTCAATATCTTTGGAGATGTCAATCCCTAGGTATTTTATCGCAGTGGGCTCCCAGCTGTATTGGGAGGCTTTTTTTTTATCTCCCGTTCCGTCCCTTTCGGTAACGTTAAATTCAGGGCCTCAGACTTGTTTGAGTTTTTTTTAACCCTGCGACCACTCGAAACTTTCCTAATTCTCTTTCCAATGCCCTGATGGAATTATGTGGGGATGTTAGTGTTAGCAGCATGTCATCTGCGAAGGCCATTATTTTATGGGACTGTCCTCCAAATGGGATGCCTGTTATGTCCTCAGTGGCTCTAATCGTAGCCAGTGGGGGGGAGGGGAGAGCCTTGTTTCGTGCCTCTTGTTACCTTGATCGGCCCCCGTTAGCTGCCCATTTATCAGTAGCTGGAAGGATGGGTTAGAGAAGTTAGCCCTTCTCCTATTCAATATTTTCTCCCCAAATCCCATCTACTTCATGGTGTAAAACACGAACTGCCATTCCACTCTGTCAAACGCTTTCTCAGCGTCTAATGCCAAGAGGAGCACCGGAACCCATTAAGTTCAACTTTTTTACTAGGTGTATTACACTTCTGGTGCTGTCACTGGTCTGTCTGCCCCGTATGAAGCCCGATTGGTCTATTCCAATGAGTTTCGGTAGGGGGGGGGGGGATCTATCCTAGTGGCCAGAATTTGTGTAAATCTTCTATATTTATTAGCGCTATTAGCCCACAAGATTTACAGTTTTCTGGATCCTTGCCCGGTTTTGGAATTAGGACAACCTTAGCTTTCTCCATAGTTGGAGTTATTCTCTCTTCTTTCCCAAATTCATTAAATAATTGGACTAGGTGGGGGATCCGTTCTTCTCTGAATGTTTTATAGAAGTTGGCAGTAAATCCATCGGGCCCTGGAGCTTTATTATTGGGCATCAAGGTAATTGCTTTGCACACTTCCTCAGCTGTTATTTCTTGGTCTAGGACCTGGGCTTCTTGGGTTGTTAAGGTCAGGAGGTGCAAGTTCTCCAGATATTTTAGTTGTGCTGATTCTTCGAGGTCCTCCGATTTGTAGAGCGCCTTATAGAATCCTGCAAATTCTCTTTGTATCTCCGATTGTTCAGTACTCTTCCCCGTTAATTTGATTTTAGTAATCGTTCCGTCTCTTTCTTCCTTCTTTAGAAGCCTGGCTAACATCTGGTCATCCTTGTTGGCCCTTACATAGTATGTCTCAGATGCAGCAAGGTCTGTTCTGCATCCCTTGTTTGCAGCACCTCCAGTTGGCCCCTTGTAGCCCTGTATTTTCTCTTAGTTTTCCCACTAGCCCCAACCCCCATCCGTGACATGACCTGTTTCAGTTTACCTTCTACCCCCCTTTCGAGGTGCCTCCTCTCTCCTTGTTCCTTTTGGCTTTCAATGCGATGAGTTGGCCTCTGATCGTGGCTTTAAAAGCATTCCCCTTGAGTTATGGCTTGTGTCCCCCAGTTTGTTGAGTAGAAAAAAAATGTCTATGGCTTTTTTCTATCTCCTCCCGGTATCCAGTCATTTTTTCGAAAACATATTTTTGAATGACAAATGTTTCGTAAAAAAAGAATTGAAAAAAGGAATTTTTTGATGGGTAAAGTGTTTTTTTTTTAACTAAAATGGGTGCTAAGGGGTAAAAACTGGGGTTGGGGGACCCACCCCCCCCCATTACATTGTTTATTTAATTTTTTCGATGCATTTTAATTCGAAACTTTGCCATTCGAAAATATCACTATAAACCTCTCCTCCCTAATTAGCCCATCTTTAACTATATATGATGGGAATTTCCACCGCCAGATCCCCCGGGAGTTGGCCCTTCTGCTTAGGGTAATTGTTACGGGGGCATGATCTGACATAACTATTGCCCCTACATCCATTTCTGTTACAGAACCTAGTAGACCCCTAGTAGACCCCGTGCGATCCATATACGTAGTCAATCCTCAAGGAGGACCTATGAACGTGGGAGAAGAAAGGGAACTCCTGTGCGTCACCCCCTCTTCTCTCTCCGGGCGTCAACTAATGCTAGCCTGTCTACCTTGTCTTTCAGTTCCTTCGAGGGTACGCCCTGGGGACCCGTTCTACCTCCGCTCCTATCTTTCTGTGGCTCCCAGGCTAAGTTAAGGACCTCTGGAAAATCCCTCTAGCTTATCAGTTTCTGCTGTATAAACTTTTCCTGGGCGGAGCTAGCTGTGTAAATGTTGGCCATCGTGTAGGCCTCTCCGTCTATTCGTATTCTTGCGGCTAGGTGTCTGCCGCTATTGTCCTTTTCCCAATCTGTCATTGTCGTGTTAAGGGAGGACCTCATAGCCAGGAGAACACCCCCTTTTTTACTTTCCTCGTTGGCTTGAAGTACTTTATTATAGCCGTGGATTCTAATCCTGTGTGCTTCCCTTGCTTGTATGTGTGTCTCCTGAAGTGTCAAGACATCCGGTTTCTCCCTCTGTAAAAGCCTCTCTAATTTTGTCCATTTTAAAGGGGAGTTCAGACCCTGACATTTAGCATCATTATGGATAACTAGTTATTCTTATCCAACCCCATTATGGTTCCTAGGACTCTTTATGACTCTATGGTTTGGATGGGTTTGCGCCCCCCCGCCTCTTCCCATTCCTGCCCCCCCGCCTCTTCCCATTCCTGCCCCCCCTTCTCCTCGTTCCCGCTAGGTGGACTCAATCGGCCTCTAGCCCCTCCCGCTGTGGATTTGCGGGTATTGAGTCATTTCCTTGCCCCAGGCCTATGAACTGTGGGCTCTCCCCAGCCCATATTTGATATGAGATACTTCTGTGGTGTTTCCCCTCCCGGGCTTTCATTACCAGTTTAGGTAGTGCCCTCCTGGAGCTTCTATGTTGGTTCTGGGCCTTTCGGGCCCCTCTTGGCGCTTTTGCGTTTCACTTTTCTCCATTCCCCGACTTCTGGCTCCTGTTCTGCTGGTAACTGGTCCCTCCTCCTCGATTCACAGAATGTTCGCTCTCTCGATGCAAGTTGTGATGCAGTGTTTTCCCTCCCACCCGAAAGGGAAAGTCCACCGGTATGTAATATCCTTCTCGTTTAGGACTATCACTACGGGGCCCATTATCCTCCTTTTTAGTAGTGTCGTGTAGGAGAGGTCTTGGAAGAGCTGAACTTCGGCGCTGTTGTATTTAATTTGTTTTGCCCTCCTTGCTGCCCAGGGATCTCTTCTTTTTGACCATACTCATGGAGAGCTGCCAGGGTATCTCTGGGCCTGGCTCCCTGTTCCTTTCTTAGCGGTGTGGACCTGGTCTAATTTTAGCTCGGATTCTCCCTACATGTCTATTAGGTCTGCAAATATTAACCTGACCGCCGCCTTGAGATCCTTGTCTTGAACATCTTCGGAGAGGCCCTTTATCTGAATATTAGATCCCCAAGACCCATTTTCCAGGTCCTTGGCCTGCAGTTTCAAGTTGTATGTGGCAGCCGCCAGTCTGTCCACCAGGTCCTCCAGCTTCCTTGCGTCCTACGCCAGGTCCTGTAGTGCCGTCTCATTCATGTCGGGCCTTTTTCCTAATTTGCTAATGTCTCAGTTCTCTCAGATCTTGTTCAGTTGCGTTTTGACCGTTCCTGCGATTTTATCCCCAAAGTCCTGGTTGGCCTGCCCCTGCCTGATCTTGTTCTGACCTGATCTCCTGGTTCTCTGGGCCTCCTTCCCCTTCAGCCTGGGCTTCTGTGTCTTTCCTCCAGAGTTTTTGAATGAGGCCCTCCTGCGATTTCTTTGGGCTTTCAGGGATGCGTGCTGCTCCGTGCCCTTTTACATCCTCCTCCCGCCCACTTGGGTGGAGATGCCACTTTGTCTTTATTGTCCTTGGGTCCCTGCTCCTGGCTTACTGTTGATGTGATGCGAAGGATCCCCGGTCGTTCGGCACGGTGCTGCCCCCTTTTCGCTGCTTCTTGGTTCTCCTATTTTTGTGGGAATCTTGGGGATTAGGCCTTGCAGGAGGTTTCCTTCCCCATCCTCACCTCACCTCTCCGGGGGCTGTCTCAGCGGAGAATGGCATCCTACTCTGTGTCCCCCTTGCTCTGTGGAGTGTGCCCCATTGTTTCCCCCGGTCTCAGAGCGGTCCCCCTTGGGCTACTGGGGGGACTTGCTCTATTGCTTTGCCCTCGAGTAGTAGGTGTGGATGTGTCCTCCTCTCTTTGGGCTTTCCTCATATGCGCCCTTGGTAGGGCCCATTGGTTGTGGCTTGTTTGGGTCTTCTGTGTGGGGAGGGCCCTACTCGCTTATTTCAGGCTCTCTGGCTTCTGGAGTCGTTGCCCCCCTTATGGTCTACACCCTCCTGGTATGGGTAGTAGGTGAGGGGATGCAATCCTCTGCTTGGGGGTGGATTCTCTAGGCCCCTAGAGCCCCCTCTCTCGCTCCTTGGGTTGCTGTATGATATTCCCCCTGGCACTAAATAAATAGAAGAGGTGGGCGGGGGGGAGGGGCAGGGGCCTGGCCTGGTTCTCACATCTGGGTATTGTTGGTGCTAGAAGCTCCCTGCGGGGCCTGCTGATCCTGGGAGGCTCTGGTCCTCTTCCGCCGCACAATCTTCAATTTGCCAGTAATCCACATTTATCTGGCTGCAACATCGTGTCATTAAATGGCTGCCGATGACCACGTCCTTCAGGTTGCCTAGCAACCACCCGAAACTCCCATTGACCCGACATCTCCATTTCCTGCAGACGGCCCGTCGGATGGCATGAGCCGGCCCTCCCCTTAAGGCACTAGCATCAAGGCACTCACCTGTCTGTGTGCCTGTCTGTTGCCGCCGTCGCCCAGAGACTCTGTCATTTCAACACTCACCCCAGTTACTGTGCGAGTAGCCGCATCCCGTTGGTCTTAACACTCACTACAATTTTGTCACCTATACTATTGTAGGTGCCTTTCCCAGTCTTACTACGTGTGAGAGAAAAAATAAAATAGCAGACAAAACCCCTTGTCGGGGAAAGAGGCACTGAGACCCGGCTGCAAGAGTTCAAAGGATGGTTTATTTCTCCAGCTAGGAAACAACCCAAAAAACTCTTCTTCCTCATTACATCAGTACCAACATTTATATTAGTTAAAGTAACTAACAAAAGATACTAAATGGACCCGATTGGCCAGATGGTGTGGTGCTGTAGGTGTGGGTAGCATCTCTTCCTCCTGGTTGGCTGAGTAGCTGACGGACGTCAAACATCTTGTGCTCCATGCAGGCCAGTGTCCGGTCACGCTGGTCACTACCTAAGCTAATATGTTTCATACTAAATAACAAATGTATTTAAAACATTTTATGTTACTTGTCACATTTCTACATAAGTTACACACAATGATCATTGTCAGTACAATTGGGTCATTCGTGGCTTTAATTGAAGGCCTTGACCTTTATTTTGTATGTAAAAGAATCAGGCTATGTTTCGCATCTCTTCTAGGTTTCAAACTCATTAGTACAAGTAAAAACATATATAGTAGTAAAAATGCTTAAGGTTAGTAGTGGGTGTGTTGGGTGGGTTTCGCAGCACAGGCCAGGGTCTGGCACTTGAAAGAAATATCTTACAGGGGGTGCAGGGTCAGAATGGCAATAAATTGTTCTAAATGCTCAGTAGTGCCATCTATGCAGCAGTCAACCGTGGTTGACTTTACATAAGAGCAAGGGGCAATCCCACTGCCGGAGGCACGTAGTCCAAGATTTGTACTGAGGAGCGTACGTTTCGAGGGGGCCTAAGGACCCCTCGCTCCCATACACCATCTACCACTGCACCAAATACTTCCCAGTACCATTTCCCAGATTGCTCCCACTGTGCTCACTGCTGCCTCTTATTGCATAAACAAATACCATTGGGTACACTACTGGCCCAGCCCTTCACTGTTTGCCTACTATCATTGTTTACGGTGTTTCTGCCCATTGTGTGCTCACTTGAACTAGCCTACTGTGATTTTTCATGCCTCTTACTGCGTAAGCTTCTACCCACCGTGCTCACTATTGGCCGTGCATTCACTGTGTGCTTTACCATCCCTGGCTACTGTGTGCCTGCCCATTGTGCACTCTCTTGAACTATTGTGACTTCCATTAATGTGGCTGACCATGCTCTTTTATTGAACGTACCTATTATGTCCTCCTGATGTGTCCTATGCCTCAATCACCTGCGCATGAAACAGCCTTCTGGGCCTACCTTCAAATATGCCCGGATCAGGATAACTCATTCCCACAGAGTTCTAGAAAACCCATTCCTTTGTGCCTCACTACCCATAATCCTAGTCTCCCAGCTGCACATCACTGTCCAGCCCGACTCTTACCTCACCTGCACCACAATGGCCTCATTCCACAGAGTTACACTTGCCATGGCCTCCCTCCAACCTTTATTCCACACCATCGCCCCAACACTTTTCCTACCACTTTTCCAATCCATTAATACTAGAAGTCCTATTGATGAAACATCTATGAATACGACAGCCAACACCATACTTCGTCCTACTGAATGGCTACAGCATTTTGCAACACCTCCCACGCCACTTATGCCACTACCGGTCCACACTAGAAACCTGAGACTAGGCTCTCGCTTCCCTAACCACAAAGTCACTCTAAGGCTTACAAGTCAATACACTCGGCTCAGACCTGACATTAGCATCATCGCTGCATGCTCAGGAGTCACGCCCATGCCATCTCAATCTCCTAAGCCCCCCCCCTCCACTAATACTTCGTCTCCACTATTAACCGACCCCCTCCTCCTATCTCAAGCTCAGGAGAACCCAGACCATCTCAACCGCCAACAGCCAAAGGAGCACTCATCAATGATCGCTCTCTAGTAGCCCACGCCACTGAGATTGCCGACCTCATTACAGCCAACAGCCTGGACATCCTGCCATCACAGAAACTTGGCTTCACCAGGCGGCAGGCCCAGCACTATCCCTGGCCCTACCAGAAGGATACACCTTTATTAGGGCAGACAGCAATTTGGGCAATGGAGGAGGAGTGGCTTTCATCTCTAAAACCCATCTGGTCCTCAGAGCTACCAGCTCCACTACCAGCCTCACTTCTGCAGAGCTCCTGTCGGTGAAACTCGCACTATCGCCAACCCAAACAATACATATCCACCTCATCTATCGGCCCCCTGGCCCATCTCCCTCTTGAGGAAGACATCATGAACCTCCTATCCACCAACACCAAACTTGGATCCCAAACCATTCTGTTAGGAGAACTCAATCTAGGTCTACAGGACTCCAGCGACCCCCACGCCCTAGCGGTGGAAAACTCCATCACCCATCTGGGCTTCAAACAGAGTTACAAAACCGGCTCATTCCACAGGTCGAACGCTGGACTGGGTGTCCGACCTCAACTGCTCCATCACAATTCTCCAAAATGGCCCAGTAGCCTGATCAGATAACCACCTCATCCTGTTTTCTATCCCTGGATCTGCCACTTGCAGTTCCACTATAGCCCCTCCCATTCTAGCCAGAAACTGTTGCAACATCTGCATTGATAGCCTCCAGCCCCTCATCAACAACATCCTGGATGAGTCCAAGTTCAAGAACCTGGACCACAACAAACTGGTCGACCTGTACGATGACACTCAAATCAGCCTTAGATACTGCGGCATCTCTTCAACTAAGAAACGCCAAACCCATTGCACATCTTAACAAGTGGTTCACACCAGAACTAAAAATCCTTCGAAACACCAAAAGATCAGCGGAAACCACATGGCATAAATCGCCCACCAACCATAATAACATTTCATTCACTTCAGCAGCAGAAAATTATAAAGCAGCGATCCTATAGACCAAAAAAGAAGCCTATAATACCAGAATCCATAGCGCCAAATCAAATACCAAAGAGCTCTTTAGCATCCTAAAGGAGCTCGAATCCCCAGCACCCCCCTCCCAGGACTGTACCAAGGATCCAGAATGGTGTACAAAAATCCAACAAGCTCTTTCTGACAAAATCACCCTACTACAAAACAAGATTGAGTCCAAAAAGGCTCCCCTCTCAAACGGCTCACCTCCCTTACTGGCCTCAGAGAAAAAACAGCAGCATTGCACTCCTTTCACGTTCTCGCCAGTAACACCAAAGGAAGTGGAAGATATCATTAAAAGTCTGAAACCTAACTGTCAAGGGGACATCGGCCCAGCCTCCACCATTAAGGAAGGAGCTAAAAACCTAGCCCCCTTCATCGCCACATTGATAAACTTCTTTCAAGTCCAATCAGGTCCCCAACAATCTCAAGGAAGTCTGGGTTATGCCTCTCCAAAAAAAAAAAAAAAAAAAAACCCTCGACCCAAACATCCCCATAAACTATAGACCCATCACCGTCCGCTTCCTCTTAAAAATTCTGGATCGGTTTGCATATCTGCAAATTCAGAAGCACTTAGAGGAAAATGGTTTACTAGGCCTCAGACAATCCGGCTTCAGGCCAAGACATGGAACCGAGACAGCTCTCCTACACTTAAAGATCCAAATGAGGAGGCAAAGGACAAAGGTAAACTAGCGATCCTCTTACTCCTAGACTTATCAGCAGCCTTTGACCTCTTCGACCACAAAATCCTCACCGGGCTCCTCACCACAGCTGCAGCATTCTGCATCTGATTGGGTCAATTCCTTCCTCTCCAATCGGACCACCAGTTTTCTCCCGATCAGCGAAAGCAGACCCAAATCCAACACTCTGTGGATCCCTCAAGGTTTGTGTGTCACCTACCTTATACAATATATTTATGAAGCTTCTATTTGATCGCTTGGACAACTTGGGTGTCATCTACACCAATTACGCAGATGACACCAAGTCCACATCCCCCCTCACTGGCTGTTACGACCAAGATTCCAAACTAATGAACGATATCCATCTTGAAATCCAGGCCTGGATGGCCACCAACAGCTTATGTCTTAATGATGACAAGACCGAGCTAATGATTGTCGGCACCCAGGCACGCCTGAATAAGCTTGACCCTAGGTACTCATCCTTTGACATTGACGGCAATGCGATCAAAGTATCCAAAGACATTAAAACACTGGGGGTGTATCTAGACTCAACACGGTCTCTCAAAAAACAAGTCAGTAGTGTGGCAGTGTCCACCGCCTACTCCAATAAACGGATATATAGTTGTAAATCATACCAGTCTACCAGCAGTTGCCTACCGCTAGCAAGAGCACTAGCACTGTCAAAACTGGACTACTGCCACACACTATTCCTAGGCTCCTCAGAACTCAAAATAAATAGGCTCCAGGTCCTCCAAAACAATTCACTGAAAGCAGCACTCGGCCTACCCAGGTCCAGCCACATCTCCACTTCTAGATGCAATGCCAAATGGCTGCCAATTCGTGACAGAATCACCATACGCACCTTGGCTATCACGCACAAATGCCTCATGAACACAGACCCCAAATATCTGTCTGATAAAATCTGCAAACACCAATCTGCCCGCACCACCAGATCGTCTCTCTCTCACAGCCTTGTTGTACCGAGGTTTAATCTAAAAACAGCTGGAGGAGCTAGCTTCCCAGTCCAAGTAGCCAAACAATGGAATTCTATTACCATCCCTTATAGACAAGAACCATCTTTCCTTATATTTAAAGCCAAAATAAAACATTGGTTGAACAAGCCCCTTGATTAAGATGCCATTCGTCTGTATCATGTTACCTTCCTGCACTTCCCCTCCACCTCCTGATGCACTTATGTTTACTAAACTCATGTGCCACTCTGAGGCTTCTGAGCGAGATTTGCTCTCTGGCACCTGTAACTGTCCTGCCTGGTCGGGGTTCCTCCTCCCCGGGTTCGCTGCCTAGCCCCCCTCTCTCTTCTTACGGACGTCTAGCACGCTTCGCGTGGAGGGAGTTCGGGGGGGGCGGGGGCTCCTTATTCTTCTCCAGTGGCGGCTCTCCTCTCTTCCCCGCATGCAGGTCCTCCTTGTCTGCCACGTGGTCCGGATCCGTGGGTGGTGTTTTTCTCCTCTGGAGGCGACCGCGCTTTCCTGCCTTTCTGTTGCCAGGGCGCTGGCTCTTTGCCGGACGCTTTCCCCAGGTGCGGGTGTAGCGCTCTCTGGACCTATCAGGCCGCTGCAGGAGGTGTCTCTGGTGGAGGTTGGTGGGCACTCCCTCGCCCTCTCCCCTCTGTGTATGCCTCTGCCTTCTTACGGCGTATCGGGCCGGCGCTGCGGGACTATGGTGCACAGCCTGTCTGTCCCTCTGCTCCTCTGTCTCGGCGGGCTGGCAAGGTCTTGCTGGGCTCGGACCGTGCTTCGTGCTTATTTCATTGTGTATTTTCTTTTGTTTTCGCCTGTGACATCTTTGGACGGCTGCTTAACACTGCTCCCTCAAGGGTCTCTGTTGTGCCCGGGGAGGGGACACTCATGCTCGTTTCCTGATCTTGGAGGTCCGGGAGAGCTGCTTTCAGGGTGCTCCCCCTACGGAGGCCATCTTGGGAAGCCGAGCCCTAGGTGTTTTGTGCTGAGGTTGCAACACATCCTACAACCCTTTTTTCTGCTTCTTGTTACCCGGATCTCCAATTATCTTGCATTCTGCAACACCATATACTTGTCTGGATTATAGCTCGACATCACAAGACCAGAATATTGATCAAAGGCTTTTTTATTTTTTTGCCAATCAGGCTGTTTCCCTTATTCTGGTTTGGCACGAGTGGGGGCCTCTTGCTTTGGCTGATTCTCGGCGGGGATAGTGGCTTCTTTCCATAACAGGCCCCATGTTTTCAAGGCAAGGAGATCAACAAGAAAGAAGGGTACCATGCCTCCACCAGAGGAACCACTGGAGCCAACGTCCAGCGAAGAGTCAGGTGAGGAGGAACTCGCTATTGACAGTTTGCAACACCCCCAACTCCAGACAAACATGGCTACAGAGGAACAAGTCCAGGAATTCTTCGTTTTTGCTCTGAATACTGTGTTTCGCATCGTCAGTCCCCATCACAAGAGGAAACCTCTGTGGCAGAGTGTTTGGTGTCTTGGTCTCCGATTACCAAGGTAAATTGCATACAACAGGCATTTCAGAAATATAGTGATGTTTGTCTAAATAAGACCCCTAAAGAATTGCCTCCCCATGGCCCGGAAGACAGTGCAATTGATCTTGCATCAGATGCACTGGTGCCCTTTGGACGCATGTTCTCATTAACGATACTAGGAAAAAAGGCACCTAAGGAACACTTGGAAGCCAATCTGCAGAACGGCCTCATCCGCCATTCCAAGTCCCCAGCCGGTGCATCGTTATTTTTCATTCCTAAAAAGGACTAGCAGGAACTCAGATTATGTATTGATTATAGAAGCCTGAATCGTGTTTCCATTCGGGACAGATATCCAATGCCTCTTGTAAGAGTTATTTTGGAAGCAGTCCAAGGAGTAGTCATCTTCTCTAAGCTGGCGCATACCATCTTTTACGGGTTAGTTCCGGCGACAAATGGACGACTGCTTTCAGGGCCCCTTATGGCCATTACGAGTATCAAGATATGCCTCGTTAACGCCCCTTCTATCTTCCAGTGGTTCATGGACCGGTTATTTTCCGACCTATTGTTTTGTTCGGTCATCATTTATTTAGACGACATCCTGGTGTTTTCCCCAATCCAAAGACTTACATCAGAGACAGTTGTCAGAGCTGATTACAGGAAAATCAACTTCTTGTCGAGCCAGAAAAATGTCTTTGAGGTTACATCTGTTCCTTACATGGGTTTCATCCTCTCCGAGAAAGGGATATAAATGGACCCTCGGAAAGTCTATGCTGTGCTTGAATGGCCATCACCTACTTTGGTTAAAGAAGTCCAACGCTTCCTACGTCTTGCCAACTTGTACCGAAGGTTCATCCCGGAATTCTCTTTGTCCGTTTTTCCCAGAACAGCCTTACTCAAGAAGGGTGTTCTGTTCTCTTGGGGGCCGGCTGCAGAGAAAGCCTTTTGCCACCTCAAGATGTTAGTTTGTTCAGCGCCAATCCTTAAACAACCAGATCAAGACCGGCCATTCATCGTAGAGACGGACGCATCGGCCGTGGGCCTTGGGAGCAGTATTGAAACAGGTGAGTAACAGTCAAGACCATCCCATTGCTTACCTTTCAAAAACCTTCAACTACATCAAATTAAATTATTCGGTTATAGAGAAATAATTCATGGCTATGAAAAAGGCATGTATAGCGTTGCAACCTCTACTACAGGGTAAATCAGAACAGAGCACCGGAATCTTTGTGTTTTCACCAAATGGAATGTATGAATGCCAGACAAGCAGACTAGGTGCATTTTTTCACACGGTTCTACTTTACCATCACATACTTAACAGGTACGGAAAACACAGTGGCCGATGAAATGTCTCGAAGATACTGAGGGGAGTCCTCCTCTGTCATCACGACAGAACCCCTCTTCTCCAGGAACACATTTCTTTGTGTGGTATCAACATTCCTCCAGAAGGTCCAAAATGCTGTATCTATTCTGGAAGATACGCAAACAATCCCACCTTTGACTAAGAAGAAAGGCCTCTTGTTCTGTGATCAGCTTCTGGTTCTTCCGGAAAGGACACTGCAACAAAGGGCCATTTCATGGTGTCACGAAAACATAATAGCAGGACACAGAGGTTATGAAAGCACGTTGGAACTTGTTTGTCGATCATTTTGATGGCCTACCATGTGTAAATACATCAAGTGTTTTGTTCAAACATGTCTGATCTGCTTGCAATGCAAGTACAGAATAGGAAAACCCATCAGTCTACTTGAACAAAGCACTACTCCTACCAGACCGTGGGCTCATATTTCCACAGACTTTGTGGTGGATCTCACTCAGAGGCTGCACAACCATAATAACTGTGGACTCTTGCAGCCAACTGGCTCATTTCATCCCTCTTCCTGGTTTCCCACAGCTTCCAAAACAGCCAAGGTGTTTTTAAGGAGATTTTACGTCTACACAGCATTCCTGAGACAGTTACATCAGACCGTGGATCGCAATTTACCTCAGTGTTTTGGAAAGCTCTCTGCAAACAACTCTGTATTGAGCATGCCCTTTCCTCAGTATACCACTCCCCAATCTAACAGGCAGACCCAGAGACTCAACGAAACCCTGGAATAATGCATCTGCTGTTATATCAATCTCAGACAAGACAATTGGGTAGACTTATTGCCTACCACTGAATTTGCATACAACGCTGTCCATTCTGCAATTGGCATGAGTACTTTCTATTGCACCTACGGTTAGCATCCTCGCTCACTTCCCAGCTCTGCCCCCCCCCCCCACCATAGTCATCCTTCACGCGGAAGCACACAAGGATGCCAGTGATCAGCTTAACAGAAGAAGGAAGACCTACAAAGATGCCGCAGACAAACACTGATGACTCATCCCAGAATGGGAGGTTGGTGCCAACGTATAGTTGTCAACTAAATTCCTACCCAGATGGGTCCATCCTAAGTTGTCACCAAGATACATGGGCCCTATTGAAATCATCACTAAGCTAAATTGAATAGTATTCCACTTGAGACTTCCTTCTTCCTTAAATCGACTACACCCAGTATTTCAATCCTCCTTGTTATGCAAATATACACCTGATCTGTATGTTTGCAGGAAGAAATGGACCCCCAAAGCATTGTCTAATGAACCAGAGAATACAAAGTGTCTCGCATTTGTGATTCCCGCTATCAAAAAAGGTTTGCAATACTTGGTGAAATGGAAGGGATATCCTGAATTGGAAAACTCTTGGGAACCTGTCTCATGTCAAAGCTCCCCTCCGAATCCAATGTGTTTTTCACATGCATCCCGGTAAACCTGGTACAGAAGGGGGACCAATGTCAACGTTCGTCCGTCCTGGAAACTTTAGCAGAGGTGATGTCTGTTATGCAGTTAGTGTTCCGTCACGTCCCACCTCAGAACGCTTTCACCGGTCCAGTTGTCTCCCAAAATGGCGATGCCCATTTAGTCAACACACAACACATCCGCCGTGCGTTGCTGCTCTGCCTTCTACCTTTCAGGTAAGATGCTGTTTTTTCTCGCCCTGCATCCCCTCGCTCTGACCTTCCCTGCTTTGAGCCTTCCTTGGTCTCGCTGGGCTCCCTTTGGCCTGCCTTCTCAGGCGGCCTTTTCTGTTGGCCCTTTTACACTTTCCACTACGTGCAGCCCGCCTTGCAGATTCCCCTTTTCCCTGTCTTTTCGCTGCTTTCCTCTTGGTGAACCTTTGTTACGCCTGTGTTCTTTTACCTTTACCAAACCTTTTGACTGGACTCAGTTACCCCTGCTGCTGTTACTCCTCCCTGGGCCCTATGTGTTTTGTGCTGAGCTTGCAACACATCCTATGATCATTGAATTGTAGGAAAGTAAAGGTCAAAAGTAGAACTGTGTATTTATGACAAGGCGGAGGAAGCTAAGGAAGCGATTGAACTACCAGAAGCTTGAAACCCAAGCATGAACGGTTGACTTGTACCAGTAAGCCAAAGTGTGCAAGACTGATAGTTTGTTAAAAAGGATAGGTCGATGGCACAGTTCTAAGATCCCAAGGTGCTGAACATGGGAGAAAGTAGTTATTACTTAAGCCATTCTGACATTTCTTTTGAGGCACTATTTTCCTTTTGTATTCCCTTAACACTTGTCTTTTTGAGAAGAGGGGGCAAGCTTTGTTTTTTTTGTATAGGCCTTTCTTTTGACCTGACTGACTTGGACTTGTTTTGTTATTTGTTTAATGGTCAAGACTACTCCCATTATAGAGTTGGGGCCAGTTAGGAATTCTACCAACCCAATCAAAATACCAAATAAAGGTTTTCAAAACTTTTATCTATTGTGCTTGGGTCTACTACTTGATACCATGCCTTCCTTACAGTGATCACCGTCAATCACCATGTCCAAAAAGCTAGGCTTGGACGTTTGTTAAGAACCCTAAACTTTGGAGGTAAGCCGACCTTGAGAGAACTGTGGACGTCCTCATTGCATGGCCTATGCAATCTGTCCAGGCCTTCCTGCAGTGCTCGACAAGCCAGCTCATTCCCATCACAGACCAAATCTCAAAATAATCTCTCATCTATCTAACCTGCAGGTGATTTCCTGCTTGCGCTATTATCCTCCACCGCCAGAGTATTGAGCGAATGCGCAGGAAGCATTAATTGCCTTCAGGGCCATGTTTTCTGACAAAAGATTTTCTCAGCCAGGAAATCTGTTTTCTTGGACTCCCTGTCCATGGGTAGGTTGAAGGCGGATGTGGCCGGTCTAGAGCTTACTGTGGTGGCTTGAAACACCAAACCCTCTGGCGCAGAGTGAGATGAAAGGCAGGGTAAGTCTCCCCTGGCTTGTACTTCTTCGTGAGCTTGGCATCCACAGCTGGCATGGAATATGGTTTCTGCCACAATGTACCAATGGGGTCCGATATGGCTGCATTACACAATGGCCACTCTTTCTGCAGTCCTTTGTCCAGAACGACAGTCCGTATGCCACAAGGTGCTTGGCCGGGGGGGCCAGACCCAAGGTTACAGCCACCTTTTCTACTGTTCTTTTGTACTGGGCATCAGGGGGTCCATAAGGAGAGGACTGCTTGAAGTCAAGGTCAAGGGAGGTGTCAAGCCCACTTGCCTCATGCAGACCTTCAGCTAGGGCCAGCAAATTGTCCTGGCCTGTGAAAAGAAATCGGCACCTCCAACATCCCCGCTCATCGGCTCCACGCCAAAAGGGACCGCACCCCCTTCGTCATTGCAAATTGACCTCATGAAGTCCAAAAACACAAATCGAGACTCATGGACAAAAGAATTCTCAACCGCCCACTGGATCGTTCCAATTAGGTTTCTCTGTGCTGATGCCTCAGGGGCCATCCGTTGCAGTTGTCGAGGTTGGGCTAGCAGGTATAGGTCCCGACGCGGTCACCTTGGCGCCGGAACCTCCAGGTGCAACTTTGCCTGACCTGCCCGAGAGATTGAGGCCGGAGCTGTACCCGTTGCAGCCTTTTGAAAGAGCTGGAGTATTTCCTCCTGAAACACTACTCACTCTTCCCTCAGAGTACTCTTAGTCGGGCAGGACTTACCCCGATCCTCTGAAGAGTCCAAGTTGTGTCTAGGCCAATGGGGCTTTTATTATTGCATTTTTTTATTAGGAAGACTCAGACGATGAATGACGCAACCTCTTTTGAGAGTGCAAGCGCTTCTTCGCCTTCTTGCAGTGTCTATTCTCCTTATCGGGCATGGAGCCTTCGGTGTTGAGGCCTGATGGTCAAATTGCTGGCAACTTCGGCTGAGGCCGCAAGAGCGCTAGCTTCACCGACCATTCTCTGATTCACTTTGGGTTCACCTGCTGACAAGTACTGCACTGACCAACGTCGTGTTCCGTCCTGGGACACCAAAAACAGATACTGTGCGGGTCTGTGATGCACATTTTCGAGGTGCAGTCTTGGCAACGTTTGAATCCCGAAGCTTTAGGACATGATATATCAACAAATGAACAAAAAATCTCTCTCAGTGAAGAGAACCGTTCAGAAAACAGTATGTGAAAAAAAGGAACCAAGGTACAGTGCCCAGTGACGCAATATGTGTACTGCTGATGTCACATCCAGGATAGAGGAGTGGCACGGCTGAGTCAAGAGTCAACGACGGTAGAGTCGAACTGTACCCTGCATCAAAATGTTTCACAGCAGCTCATGCTGGAAGGGATGAGCCATCAGATGAGAAATCAACAGAAGAATGCAATCCACTGAATAATGTCTTTCATGATCATGCTGAAAATCCCGATGATGAAACTGATACAGAAATTGATGCACTAAAAAGAAATGTGTAGTCATTGTACCAAGGGATTAGTCTGCATTGACCCAAGAATAAACCATTGCTAACAAGGCATCACATTCACAAATAACTTGAAGTTGTAATATAGATGACTGCCCAAGATGTATAAAATGGAGTGTCGTGCGTATATGAAATCATGCCCTTTGGCATGTAAATAAAAACATGGTAGTAGCCCCAAGTCTTACTAAGATGTCTTGAACAGCTGTCAGGCCTGTAGGCATGAAGAATAAATGCTGAATTTGCTACTATAAGCGTCCAAAAGCTGGATCAGAATGTTTAAATGGGATTATCCACAGTGCATTGTGTATGATAAGGCACAAAATAACCCCTCAAGAATACCTTGGAGGGGAAACTGCAAGAGGATTAACAGTCAACTGTGGAGTCCTGCAAGGATCCAACCTCTGAAGGATCTTCAAACTTTACACAGAACAACTTGGAAACCTCTTGGCTCCACGCAACATCCACCAATATCCAGTTCTGGATGTCCAGGTGCACTTGAAGCTCAAGCTCTCTACAAGAGCCAATTCCTTCAGCTGGCCAACACCACGCAACACCTTAACATCCAGACCTGGCTCTACGCTATGAACCTAGAGCGCTTCTCACTCCAGCTGACCACCTGCGCCAAATCCCTTGGATTATACATTGACAGATACCTCTCCTTCAATGAACATATAGCAAGGAAGACACAAACGGCTTGGGAACAACTTTCCCTTCTGCAGAAAACCAAGCCCTTCATCCCAGCCAACAGAATTAGATCTGATGTCTAACATTGGTCTTGTCCCACCTGGATGGTGGCAATGCCTTTCTAGCAGACCATTCGGGAACCGCCCTTCCACCTCTGAGATGTATCCCCACAAGCTGCAGCACAAATCAAATGACTCAGCAAATACAGCCACATTACACCGACTCATCAAACTGCACTTGTTCCAACTGCAAGCACATATCGCCTTCAAATCCTGCTGCATCATCCTCACGGCCATTGCCCTCAAGTGCCCGAGCTACTACGCTGAGAAGCTCAGCATCTCGGGAGGCCTACAATCTAACAGAAGTAAGGGCATGTACAGACTTGAACTTTGCAGGTGCGGATCTGGGTTGTTTGACCGAAGTGTAATTATTCACGGCAGAAGTTGACCTTAGTTGATTTTGCTGCGAATCGATTTGCACTTCTGCCAAACAACCCAAAATGTATCTTTTCCCACCCCCACAACGCCTCCTCAACGTACCCGCTCGCTCGCCGCCGCTTCCCCTGCGGCGACAGATCCGACCCGCGTTAGAGGGACGGATCCACCGCTGCAGGGTACCTTTTACTTTTCTTTCGTTTTTTCTTTTTTGTTCCGCCTTCTCCAATTTTGAGGAACTGTGGTACACCTCTGCAACCCCCACTCCATATGTTCGGTAGTTTTAAAAATATTGTACTGGCCAAAAATCGTTCAAATTGCATCAATTGATCGATTTTTATCAGTCGAAATGGGTAGTACCACCGGTGCAGGAAGGAAAGAACCAGAAGGTAGACCTTTACTTTCTATACCCTCAGACACTGGAACCTCTTCCCCGTCAGCCCAAGACGTGCTCCTTCGCTTCTATATTACAGGAAGGAGCTCAATACCCTCCTACTCAAAGAATGGCTCTTACCCAACACCTATGTACACATCTCCTCCACCCCAACCTAAACTGAGACTGGGCGATCTGCTGCCCTCGGTTTCCTCCCCTGGTTGCGTTTAGATCCCTTGCTGCCAAGTTGCCACCCTCCCATTGCTAGTCATTTGCTCCTTGCTCACTTGTATCTCTGCTTCTCTCACAGTATACTTCTCCCTATGACTTGTAAAGCACTCTGTCGCTCCCTGAAGCTAGTTATCCGCTCAATAAATGCCATAAGAATAATAATAATAGCAGTAATAACAGTCCAGTGATTAGAGAAAGCATTATATGTAACAGATTAAAACGATGGTCAAACAGGAGTTCTTTCCCTGAACAGAGCAAGTGAATCTTTCCAGGAACTTTATCCTTGAAGGCCACACGAGACGCTATGATGACAGGCCCATCATCCACACCGAAAAATGAATAAAAGACCTAGATGTGGCCATTTATAATAATTTATATAGCGCAGCCACTGACCTGGAGGCTTAAGGGTGCTAACCAAGAAAAACACAAACATTAAACATATACAAGCAGTATATAACCCAAAGCCAGCGTGATCAACAGAATAGAAGTCCAAGAGGAAGGGATTAATTAAGCAGGAAGGTTTAAAAGCCCTTTCTAAATACTCTGATGGAGGTTTCTTCTCTTAAATCGATGGGCATTCTATTCCAAGAGATAGGTGCCACCGAATAGAAGGCTCTGACTTTTGCTTGAGCCAACCTACAGGCAGGGATGTTTAGCAGACAGCCCTTTTTGGATCTCATTGGGAGATGGTTGGTTCTTTTAGTTTTGGAAAGGGACATGTTGCCATATATAAAACTGACTCAGTTGCTTACTACATTTTCTTCAACTATCATCTCAACAAAGCACATCAAAAACGAGTACAATAAACCTTATATTGGGTGGCAGCACAACAATATAGGCTTGCTTCAATTAAATAATCAGTGATGAAGGATACCTCCAAGGGAAAACAGACGGTCACCCCTTTGCCTAAAACTCCAGCGATCTCACTTTACGAGCTGCAGAACAAAGTGTCACTCTAAGACGCCTTTGGGAACATGTCGAGCATGCAACCAATGTTCAAATTTCAAGGAGTAGTCCATAGTATCCATCTACTGCAGCTTGCCCAATAGCTAATATCGTTTCAGCTTCAACCTCTGAGGAAGAATTATGTGGTAGCCCTTTGATTGGGAAAATCAGGAAGTAAGAGATTTTGTCATCCCTCAACCAAGCTGACTGATCAAATCACCTTAATGGATGTTCTTTGGCTCAGGGGCCAAGTCACAAATAATGGGATGGAGAATACACCTATGTTGGTCGTGTGTTCCTTGGATTGGAAAACATTTATGCTTTTGAGCACATCTGTTATCGGCTTTCTTGCCTGCTCAAAATTAGAGAACACACTGCGAGAGTTAAATCTAATGTTAAATCCTCTGCAGTCTCTTCACCCAGAATCTTGGAGAAAGGTTTACAGACATGACCCTCCACACTTTTGGGAATTATCAACAGAGGGTTCACACAGATCTGACTGTTGTGCAGAGACGGGTCTACTGGTTTCTCCAAGAGGTAGCGTAGTTCTCAAATTGTGAGACTCAGTAGGTGAGAATCACCTGTTCAGAGGCATGAGTATACAGGGTGGCATCTGTCTGATCAACCTGCTTTTCAAGCAGGAGGCTCTTCACCAGAGCTTTAATGGCTTCAGATAAATTGCACAAACCATTAGCAATGCCTTGCATTATTTCCTTAAGGAGAAGAGCAATGCCACCTTTAATGGCTTGGGTGACTTAATGTAGGCTAACTTGTCCCGTTGCCTTTCCAGGCAACAAGGATATCTTTATTGGCCTATATCTATGTTATCAAGTGACGCCGCTAAGGTAGTTTTTTTCATCGTTGTTCTGGGAGGGCCCTGGTTGATTGTATCAGGCGAGAGACCAACAGCCATCATGCAGAGGAATGCAGTGCATGCCTTGGGAAGAGTGCGGATGTAATCACCACAGGTTGTCATGCAATTTCTGTATTTCCTAAGAAAAAGCCAGACTTTAAATTTCTGTCCCAAAATGGTGCCTCCAATAGTAGCAGTGTTGTGCCAGGAAGCTATTTAGTCAATATGATTGGCATCAGTGGAGCAGTAATATATTCACAAACCTTGATCTTCATGTCCTGAGGTTCAGGTGTTTTTTTTAGCATTGGTAATTAAGTCGTCCCATTCTCATACGACAGTTGCTGCCTAAGGGATAACCACATGCAGATCAGCTAACACCGAGTCCAACGGTCGCCTTCCCACAAGGTGCTTCGCCTACATCCTAAGACCTGAAAGCAAGTCTCATAGGGGGTGACCAGGGCTTGGAACAGTTGCAGCTAGAGCATACTGCCAGAGATTGCTGCCTTGCCCACCTCCCAAACTGGCCAACGCATAGAGCAGAACCCCATAGGTCACCACCCGGATGAGGTGGTAAATTTTAGAACAGCAACCGGCACTCAAGAAGGGATGGCGTCATGGGGGCCGCACACCACCACACAGCCTCACACCATATACGGTGTATGCATCACAAATAAAATTGAATAAATTAGATTTAAATTAATTAGCCATTCATTCAGAACTGAATCCCATTCTTATGACACTCTGGCATTATCAGTAAAGGCAGAACGTGCACATTTGAACACAATCAGAAAATGTCTACACCAACATATACCAATAGAAGCTAGCAAATCCTGAACAGAAATGCACACAAAATCCTTAAGAATAAGAGCTGGTTCAAAGCAAATGTCACCCACATTAAAGGTATCAGGAAAAATAAAGCATGAACATTGAAGAGTACCTACAATACCCCAGCAAAAAATACCTATTTAAAAGCTTCATCAGAGTTTTGTAAAGAATTTACAGGAATTCAGAAATCCCATAGACGTTTAAACAGAACAGATGTTCAAACAGAGAGTGCTAATCTAAAAAATCATGCAACTTGCTACATTCTTGCTTCTCAAAGAATTCTAAAAATCTATGAGGACACTGACACAAGAAATAGAATTTCAAAAGGGACATATGTCCCACAACTCAATTAGACATTATCAAAGGGACACACAGGTCTCACCATGAATAATACCTCAGGCAGTTGGAGACCTTCACATAACTAGATCTGAATTGGATTTTTCAGAATGGGCAAACACTCCAGGTTTCTTTAAGACCCATTCCTTACAAACAGACTCAAAATAACAGCGCAGGATCCAAAGATAAACAAAAAGTTGGCTGTTTATTTTATATTTAGTTAACCAAAACCTTTTACAAAAGACAAACAAGCATAGCATATATAAATAAACATTTTCATCTGACATTCAAATTAATAACCAACACCCGTAGTACCCAGCATAATGAAAACAAAAATAACAAGACTAACAGACACCCGGACAACCAAAAGGAGAGGAAGAGTTACACTCCCACTCTATGATTATCACGGTAATGAGAAGAAAAAAAAAAAAGGAACCAACAACTAAGTTGAATGAGCATTGTTTCTAGCATTAACCCCTACAAAGTTCAACAGGGAAAAATCGAAGTATTAGATTTAAATAAAGTTGGTCTAGGGAGACGATACTCACTATGCGTCTGTTTCCGTTAGCCCCATTCATATAAACCAATGGAAACGCTAGATCGATGGAAGGTATGGCTGGTGTACTATCTAGGTTGATATAATCATCCTACAATCGCACACATTCTCAGATCATTCCCTCAGCCCTAGTTTTGGCATATGATGCTACATTTTTCTAATACCTGTACCACAGCAATTGTCAACCTTGTGTCATATCCGGATAAGTTTCAGATAGAATCATCTCTTCACTGTCTACAAATCTCATGAAGACAGAGGATCTGGCCAACCAGGTCCCCCTTACAGGTCATTAGTAGATGTTCTAAAGTTGGATTTTCTGTGTTTTTACAATGAGATGGTCTGCTCTCCTTGCCCCCTTTTAGCCAAAACCTCTCCCGTATGCAATATATTCAGACGGGCACTAAGAAATGCATTCCTTATTTTCCAATCTGGAAACTTAACAAGGTACCTCGGGAGAGTCCCCACTTTCTTATCCATTTTCAAAAGTGAGTTTGTATGTATTGAGGACCGCATTTGTTTGATCATTAAAATACAGTCCATCAACTCAAATGATTTCTTAGCTTTCAATGGATTATGTTTTAGGGTCTCTACCTCGGTATCTGCTTTGGCCAGTGACTCCCCAACCTTCGCCTCCAATTCAGTTAGCTGTGCACAAATATCCGAAAACAACGTGTCCTCATTTGCTGTTATAATCTAGCAGAGGAGGGAGGCCAATCTCCATTCTGCTGCTACCCTTAATGAATGTAGGCCCAACTCGAATCTCAGTCTGGCCATAGGTAGACTCATGGGCAGACCCAAGACTTTCTTCCACACTGCCCCTTCTAATCTGTCCCAGTTTGTATTCCAGAGGAGAGGTTTTGCTTCCAAACCATATAGTATTACTGGAATTACTTTTGCCCTGTAGTATTTAATTAGGGGGAGCCGGGAGAACCTACCGTATTTGGCCGACACCTTCTTCATTTGTGGGACTAACTGGGAGATTTATCCCTGAATATCCACCTCCACTTCAGACACTGAAGGGGATGCATACACCATGTAGCCCAGGTACAACACTTCATCCACACTAGGGATCACCTGACCATCTAGGACCCATTGCGAAAATCCCACTTTTTTACCATGATGTCTTGATACCACGATCCTAGACTTTGTCGGATTAATGTAAAGCCCATTTTCTTTGGCATACTCTCCCAGTTTATTGAGTAGGCGCTGTAACCCCACAGCAGTCCTATCTAGTAGGACAATATCATTGGCGTAGGCGAGCCAGCATATCTTAAGCCCATTGATGGCTGGACTGACCAAAGCTGTTGATTCCAGGAACACCCCCATGTCTGCCAAAAAAAGGTTAAAGAATAGAGTAGCCCCCAGGCAACCCTGTCTGACTCCCTTCTCTATCTTAATTGACTCGGACAGATTGCCTTCCTCATCCAGCCTGTCTCTAAGGGTAGTGTTCCTATGCAGCTCAATTAACATTGCGAGTGGACCTTGAGGGATACCACATTTTCAGAGTTTACTCCAGAGGCGTTCCCTTATAACCAAATCGAACGCCTTCGAGAAGTCCATCCACGCCCCCAAAGAGTGGCAGCTCTCCCCTTCCTCTGGAGTTCACTCATAATGTTAATGGCTAATCAATTCAAGGCGGCTAAGTGCCCCTTTCTAAACCCTGATTGGAACTTCGGCGGAATACAGGCGCTCTCCACCCACTTTCCCAATTCACCTAGTAAGACCTTCATAAAAGGTTTACTATCGACGTCCAGGAGGGATATTGGGGATAACTTGCCAGATGCATTAGATTGGGGAATGATGGTGGCTGTTTTCCAGGAATGGGGGAACGTTCTGCTTTCCAAAATTCTTTGAATAACCAGTATAACAACTTTGCCCAAAGTGTGACATCACTCTTGAGAGTTTGGTATGTGAGGCCATTTGGTCCTGCAGCTTTTAATGTAGAAGACCGGATGTTCAAGACAACTAGATCCTGTTCTTCAAAAGGCAAAGACCAAGGAACATCTTCACATAGGTTAGCCATTTGTTTCCTGTTTTTAAAGTGTTGGGTTAGGTAGTCTATCCATCTTGAGCCGTGTACTAAATTACATTGGCTATTATTGTGGTTTTTTCTCTAAATCTTGCAAGACTGCCCAGAAATTACTGCCGTTATTTTTGCAAACAATTTGCAACATTTGTTCCGCATCATGCTGCAACCGTAGCATCCGTCTCCTCATAGACCAATTTTTGTATTCATGATTTAATAGCCTTGATTCTCTCCTCAGTGTCTCAGGATCTAACTTTAAACTGTGAAGTTTTCTTAATTTCTTCCTAAGGGATTTTTTTCGTACCCAGGTGTTTTCATCAAACACGTGACAGTGGGTCTTGCGTTTTCCCCCACCTACCACACTTGGAGGATAAACAGACCAGATAAACTTTATACATTTCTCTGGTTTGCAGTTTTTTCGCTGGATATCTACTGTGACCTTCGGTAGACTTGCAGACTTTTATTCAGCATTATGCTCCCCGCTCCATATTTAGAGACACGCACCATTCCCTTTTTAACCGTTAGCCTCTGTATCTGGGTTTCTTGTTGTCTCATCGTAATATCTGAGAAGACTAACTTAAGCTTGGAGTGATCACTACCTCCTCCCGACCCGATAGTCAATGATGCACTTTGCGGGAATAAGGCTGGTGAAATGAAAATATAATCTAGGGTCGATGAGGACTTCCCTTGAGACCACGTTGGGGCATGCAGGACGTCCCCCCCACTCTGCCTCCCCAGGGGCCCACTGGCCATCCTCAGACCCCAGGCCGCATAAAGTCTACCCAGTTTCTTGGAAATTCTCTGTATTCTCAACATGTCTTTTTCCTGGGTTAAAGGGACGCATTGTGTTTAGATCCCCCACCAGAATTATGTGAGCACTCCCATATATCAGTTTGATCCTTTCAAATAAAGCCGATAGATCTTCCATGAAAACATGCTGTTGGGACCCCGTGGGGTTCCAATATACGTTCACGACAATCATTTGGAGATCCGGCTTGTGATATCCCATATTCAATTTACAGGCTTGAATGCCTATATTGTTGTTATAAATAAGGGTCATTTCGCCAAATGAGAAGTTTCTAAGAGCTATCAGTTGACCACCTGACGGCCTACCCGTTGCTTTTTGGGTGGCTGGAAGGGAGAAGACTGTATAGACCTCAATTGCTATAGCATTCACGAGCCAGGTCTCCTGGAAGACTAATATATCCGAGTCATTAAATAGGGTGTCTCTGGATGTTTTTGATGTAAGGGTACTGGGGCCCTGTGTGTTCCAACTAATGAGACGCAATTCGTTCTTTTTAAAGAGAATGCTCCCTTAGCCCAGGTTTCTGCAGGACCTGTGTAAGGATTTCTGGGAGGAGGGCGATTGCATTACTCTGTGGATTTCCCTGAGAGACCTTACGTCCTTCCTGGGAGCATTTTCACATCCACATTTGGTTTGCCCTCATTACTGCTAAGAACTTGCCGCCCTCCAGTTGTTTTTACTGGTGGATTTTGGATGACCAGGAAATCCAATTTCCCTAGTTCTCTTGAGGCTCCTAGGATCGCTTCTTGTGCTTTCCTTGAGGTCAGCCCAATTTCTATGCTATAACTATCATGGATATCCAAGAAATGTACATATTTAATATCCTTTGAGGCAAGCAGATACAGATTAGGCACCCTGTAAAAGAAAGATAGAAGTACATTTCTACATAATGATTTACAACGTGGTTTCTTTGTAATTAACGATAGCCACATTTTCAGGACGGCAAAGTCAGAACTACCATCCTCAGTACTCATCGATGGACTGGACTTGCCACCGTCCGAATCCACCTTGACCAGATGTAATCTTATTCCTTAAATGTCCTACTTCATTGACCTGTGTGTTAATTATGGACTGTTTACCTGCCCCAATTATTACTTCCTCTATGCAACATATTTGGTCTAATGCTTTGCCTTGATGTTTTAGGAAGATGGGGGCTAATTTCAAGGAAGCTCTCTGCGAGCCTACACTGGGCGTTCTGGCAGTTGTTTCCTCGGTTTGTGCAGCTTTTTATTTCCTCAAAGATTGGAGCCCATGGCAGCACCCCCCACACCCCAAGCATATGTTGACTTGCTGGAACTTTGTTTTTTGCCAGCCAACCACTTGAACTGCTATCACTTTTCTTATTATTAGTACTTGGATGCTGTATATCACTACCTGATACACCCTCTAAAGGATCCATTTGTAACCCCACACTCACATTTGCAACCTCCATCAGTTTTTGTGAGGCATCTTGGGAGGCAGGTTCCAATGATAAACAGCCAACTTTTAAATCGTCAAGCATGACCTCGGGCAGACAATAGTGACAATCTTAGTTAAAAATTAACTCTTGTCCGGTATTAAATCTACCCAATGTAGCTAAGCTAATAGAGAAAGTGGTACTAAATCAATTAAGATTTTTTTGAAAAATAGGCTGCTGTCCCTGCCAGAATTCGGTTGGCAAACACAGCGACCAGTGCATGGTAATCTTGAGGTTAGGTGATATAAGCAACTTTGCGGAATAGAGCGGTGTCAGAGAAGTCACCTTATTAGATCCATGGCAACTTTCAACACAGCTGACAATCAGGTGCTCATCATAATACTAAAACAAAGGCATAATGAACTGTGCTTTAAAAATGGATTAAATCATTCTTAGACAAGCACACATTCAAAGCAGTGTAACCGAGCCGCGCCCCCCCCCTTTAGTCTTTGTTTCAACACTCATTCTGTGGTGCGCACCCCAGGTCTCTGCCAGTCACCCTTATTGCACCATCTTTAGATCCAACCAGTGATGCAACCATTAGCCTCATTTTGGAATCTCATATTTAAATTAGGATGATTTTAGTCAAGACACGTCCACAAACAGTGTAGCTATATGCTCTGGGAAGACCACCACATGACAAAGGACAAATGCAATGCTTTCTAGCTAGCTTTGAAAAGGATAATTTGTACAAGAGTACTAATTTATTCGTAGCTAAAATAAGATGAAACGTGTTTTGTGCCAAAGGGGAGGTTCTCAATGCTGTCGTTAGGCTTGACCATCATTCATCTTACGTGAGGACCTTACGCAAGGATGGCAGGTGCCAACGGGTGTCCCTTATGAAATAGTGCTCAGTTCAAGACAGACTATAGTCCAGATAGTAAACGCCAGTACACATCCGTCCATTTTGGAAAACAAAAGCATGGCAAGGAGGCCTTTTTGTAATTTGAAGAAAAGCACGAAACCCACACTTTGCCAGATTTTGGGCTGCCTGAGAGGGCACGCAGCTTTCATTTTACCTAACAAATGGCCTTTTCAGATTGACCTTGTTAATTGCAGAAATGGAACAGCATTGACTAGGGACCAGCTAGTTTATGCAGTGCCCTATATAAATAATTTCAATTACAGCTTGCACTAGTATCTGGTCCCATATAGCACTGAATAGCAGAGTGCAGTGGATAGCACTGGGCAAAATAGTTTCTGGGCACTACTCCCTGAAGTTCAAGTGGGGTTTCGGTGAAGCCATCCAACATAGAAGGATAACAAAATATTTACAAGCACCCTAGCACTGTCAGTACCCTAAGTATCCGAATTATTCAGCGGTGTGTAACAACGGGCTGAAAACAAATACTTTATATGTCATTGTGCTCTGCATTTCAAATGGTTTCGCAACTCGAGTTCATACACCATTCCAACTCTAAAGTGAGGTTTTTGCCAGTAGGGTTTGGCATGCAAGTATGTGGGAGAGGTCAGAAAGACAACCAGAGATATTATCTGCATTATTGTACCCTCCACCCCCAATTTCATACAAGCTGGTATTTGCAGCACAGAAGTCGATTTCCCCCCCACCCCCCCATCTCCTACTGGAAGAGCCAGAGCTGTAAAAGTCTATTTTAGGGTGCTAATTATATAAACAGACTCTTAAACACAGGTCTGAAAAACAGCAAAAAGGCACCAGAAGTCGACACTTGTTATTTCAAGAAGCTTGTTCACCAAATACAACATGCATTTTTGTTAATGCCTCGGCTGTGAAATGTTATTTCCAGATTTGTATTCATCCATGCGCCATGTTTTGTTCCATTTTCTCTAGTAAACGGTAAGATTTAATGTTACAATCAAGAGAGTCACTCATTTTCGCAATTGATGTGCAAATATAAGAACTATGAAGAACTAACAATGTTCTAGCATGTCAAATATCAATAGGTAGGGTATGTAGCTTAGTATGGTCATAACTATGCAAGTATGATTGGATTATACCTAGATCGCATCCAGTTCCCTGCAGCATTTTAATTCCCTGCAATGGTCTGCTTTTGTATTCCTGTATTTTAATTGCGATGTTACAATGTCTACAAATCGTTGTTGTATACGACTATTCTGCCTCTAGTATTGCATCTTGTTGGTCTTATCAAAAGTGTCTATTCGTCTTTAGTGACTGAAACCCTAGGCACACTTCCTTATAACGGACTATCTATAAAGACTGCTCTAACCGGTTACATTTAATGTTGCATTAACTTAAAAAGGGACCAAGAACTGCGCTAGATATGGCGTCATCAGGGTTGCATATACAAGAGAAGAGTGTTGAAACCTCTTTGGTGGCCCTGGGACAGAAATGACTGGAGGCATAGAGCAAACTGAGTAAACACAGTTATGCTGTATACTCTGAGAAACTGAATATGGGGATAAACCAGGAAGATTACTAGCCTTGCTACTGAAGCAGGAGAATTCCAGAACTAACTTAGTGGAAATACTGCATGACCGGGGTGTGGAGTGGGTGGTGGGGTCCGAAAACAACAATACTTTTGCAGATTTTGCTGCAAGGTTGTAGGTTAGGGAGCTGCACGCAAATTTGGGCTACATAGCTTACAAGCTACAGAATATGGACTTGCTGAGTATTTCTGAACAAGCTCAGGAATTGGAAGCTCACCTATCTGAACAAGAGATCTTGGTGATAATATTGCAGCTTGCTGCACAGGAAACTCCTGGGTGTGATGGGGCCCCCTACTGAATTTTATAGGGTCTATAAATTGGACATGGCTGGGTAACTGCTAAAGGTGTTAAATGTGTCTTATGAAAAGGGGTGTCTTCCCAAATCTGTGAGAGAAGCAGCGATTGTGCAGATATTGAAAGAGGGGAAGACCCTTCTCTTTGCTGCAAATCATATAGGACCTTGTCCACTGCTATCAACAGACCCCTTTCATCAACCTCATCAAAAGACACAGCCTCACTGCCTACAATTAGGCAGACAGCACACAAATAGTCTACAAAATCAATGCTAGCAAAGAACAAAACAACCCTTACCAACTGCCTCACAGAAATAAACCATTGAATGAGTATCAACAGCCTTAAACTCAACCCGGACAAAACAGAAATCATTATCATGCCCAATTACCCATTGTACCAACACCACATTCCACGGCCTACTGAAAAGGGAAACCCACCGGAACCATCCAAAGTGATCAAAAATCTCAGATTATTAATGGACGACTTAACACTTGAACCACAAGTCAATGCAGTGGTAAAGAAAAGGTTCTTCCACCTACACACAATCAAGTGGATACTCCCTTTTCCACATAAAACACTTGCCATAATTTCTCTCGTCATGTCAACAATAAACTACACCAACAGCCTCTATTTCGTAATGCCAGACTACCTAATCAAAAAACTACAAAAAATACAGAATGCAGCAGCAAGACTACTCCTCAGACTAAGAGAGAACGTATCACACCAGCACTGAACCCTACATTGGCTCCTGGTCCAAAAACGAATTTTCTGCAAAACGTTCTACATAACACACAAAAATAACCATTTCCATCTACAAACCAAACCAAAACCCAAGGTCAAGCAACGACATTCGCCCCGAACCTAAACAATATTCAATGTGGAAACTTGGGAAAACAGAATTCTCCTGCATCACGGCAAAACTTTGGAACACGCTCCCAAAGGAAACACGAACAACAGAAGATCACCTAAAGTTCAGAAAACTACTAAGAACATGGCTCTAACTCACTGAGCTAAACAGGAAACATCAAGAAAGAAAAACAGCCAAGAAAGTATCACAATGGAATCATCAAAACAAAACAGAAAATGTATTAACCAAAACAAGACCGCCCAACGAAATAAAACAGTCCACCACAAATCATAGAATAGTATGAACTCAACAGATCAACATAACCATTGCAGAAAAGGACACAGATTAATCTCCACTAACCCTACTAAAACCTCTCCAATACCCTGCATACTCGCCCTAAAACGCTGAAAAAAACACACTCCTACTTCTACCACAGCAAAAATCTAAAATAACCACAAGCTACACACACTCCACAACACCCAACAGGAAACTAAACTAATTACGCACAAATCAGTATCAATGTATGCAGGTAATATACTCCTTCATATTACTTATTCCAACCTGTTGTGTATATTGGAAGTGATAATCAGATTAACTAGGCTAAATCATGTTTATTCCCCTGAAAAGGTGAGCAATCGCCGACTGAGAGTTTGCCATTATGCTGGGCAAATGCTTCCTTTGATATTTGGGAAAATAAATATACATACATATATATACATACACACACATATATATATATCTGTCAGAGCATTGGACAGGATAGCGCTGTCGTTGGCGTTTTGGAATAAGTGGCCTCTTTCCTTGATGGGAAGAGTAGCATTTGCAAAAATGCTTCTCCTGCCACAGATGCTGCCCCTCTATGCTAATGTGGCATATGCAGTTCCACGTAATCATTTTGTGCAAGTGCACAGTTCCATTGGGGATCTGCTATGGGCAGGCTGGCACTGAAAATACTGCACAGGCCCTGGGAGGAGGGAGATATTCTGCTACCGGACTTCAAACTTGATTTTTCCGGTGGACCTGCAATTTGTGGTCCTATGGTTGGCTGACCAAATGAACCCGGACATGGTTTTGATTATACCCCTGATTAAGCTGTACTCTGTGAAAGAAATACTCTGGGTAGACTCTAGGTTGGCTTGACGCTGTATGCCGTTAGGTTTGGTACTGCCAGTATGGAAGATTGTGCTGCAGAAACTGGGCATCAAAAATCCATAATCTCCCAATATTCAGTTAACACATTCCTTGGTACGGATGAATGAAAACATGAGGCCTAAATTGCAGAGGTGGGAAGGGAATGGACTAATGGAATGGGGGGGGGGGGGGTGTCTTTGAAAATGGATCCTTACTATCTTTCTGTGAATTAAGAGACAGGTATGGTCTACCGATAGGGCAGTCGTTAACGTATGCAAGTGTGACAAATATTGATAGGAAACAGTGGCCATCATTGCCTTGTGAACAGACGACTGATGAGCTATTGTTCACTATCTACGACAAAAATGGGCTAATGGAGAGAGTGCAGCAGTAATTGCCAAGGGCGTGTGTGGGAGTGCTAGGCGACATTTATTTTTCAAGTTAATGAAAACCATAACGATTGGTGATACTTTTATTAAGCTAACTAGATCATGTCTGGGAAAGACCAGTAGGTGTTAACTTTCAAGATAGTCCTGCAATTCCATTCCTAAAAATGTAAGTTTTTACATAGAAGTGGGGGAAAAGCGCTATATAAATAACAAAATACAATACAATAATGCATAGTTACAGTATTGCTCCTGTAAAACACTGTATTGGCCCCATGCTTTACATTAAAGTTTAGGTTAGTGTATCTAAATCTCAGTGTCGACTATATTTCATTTTGTTACGGATGATGTATCACATTGACGAGTGAACACTATTTAAAATGTAAATGATCACACGGCCAAATGCTTTTGATGGCAAACCTAGTTCTGTGACCTTCTGGTTGCACACATCTGTGCAACTGGTGCTCAACCCATGAGCGGATCCCTACTCCTTTTGACATTCTATCTTTTCACCCTTTTACTTTATACCAGATAGCCTGAAAATGTGAGGGCAGCAAACCTCAATATTTCAGGTAGTTTGTGCATTTCTCCGTCTACTACTAGAACGGACGCAGTGGATAGAACGGATGCAATAGTTAAAATGAATGGAATGGAATGGAATGGATGAAACACGTCGAATGGATGTAACGAATGGAGTGGATGGAGTGGATGGAACGGGTGGAATGGATAAGAACAGACGGTCCAATTGGAACAGAAGGTGATGATGGAACGAAACAAGTAAATGAAATGGAAGGAATGAGCAATACAGAAAAGGTAGATGTAACAAAAGGAATTGATAGAACGGATGAGGTAGATGGAACAGATGGAGTGGATCGAACGGATGGAGTGGATGCAACTGATGAAGTGGATGGAACAGATGAAATGAACAGACAAAGTGAATAAAATTGATGTCACAGATGGAATGCTCGATCTCAAGAGCCTTACTGATAACCACCATATTACAACACTATGCTTACTCTCTCCTGTACACCACCACCCAAATGGAACACAGCGATACTATGACACATTCGGTATAGCTTTTCTCATACTAACACCTGCCACATACTCCTCCTCATCCTAATTAAACACAGCAAGCTGAGCACACACTGCCCCAGCTTAAGCATTCTCCTCAGGTCTAATGCAACCGAAAAAATCAGTCTGGGCGTCAACCCCACCAGAATGAACACACATAACTGACCCCCCCCCACCCCGCAACTACCACACCTACCGCTAAGAAGCAGCTATCGTGCAACTGCCACACCTGCTGCACACATCTGGTGCACCCACGCACCTTATGACCATCTCTCTCTGAACTGATTTGAACTACGGTTCCCAAGGGTGTGCAACCTACCAGCGCTTTGAGATCATACCAATGATACATTAGGCGCTATATAAATGCAAAGTAACATAACATAACAGAAGAGCCCGGGGTAATATCACACCTGTATAGGAAGATTATTACTTCAGATTAAAGAAAGTTGAGAAAGATCTTGACATTTCATTCGATGGATTATAGTGTGGGAGTGACCTGGCAGCGAGCGCTATTATACACAAAAGAGGTTTCGAGAAATGCCAGGTTTAAACTCTGCTGCATAGAGTATCTGATCCCTATGAGGTTGGTTAGAATATTTCCGAACCACTCCTAAATGCTACAGGTGTGCTCAGGCAGATGCAGGGATGATGCAGGTCTTCTAGAGCTACCTAGTGGTGCAGGGGGTTTGAGAAGCTATATATAAGAAACTACATGATCTAAATGTTACTAATTATCTTTACCTGCCCCTGGTGTGCCTCCTGGGGGTGTATTCGAGGTATGGCCCAAAGGTATTGAGGCACGCGTTGAGATTTGTAGAATTGGCATTTGTGTTAGTAAAACATAGGATCGCGACGGCATGGAAAGCCAAGGAAGGACCTTGAGGTAGGGAAGTGGAAGTAAGAACTTAAACAGTGGTCGTTGGCTGAAACAGCAGTTTGGATGAGATTGAGGTCAAATAGGGAGGATGTCAACACTGACAATACTGGCATGGAATTGGGTGATAAAGCTATTTTTTTGCCCCTCTGATGATAAACCACCATGGTTTAAACAGGATAGATTTTTATTTTTTGTAAGTGACATATTCAGGATATCCAGATTGGGGGACTTTTTTTGCCTGGTTGTTTGCTAAAATATATGGTTGTGTAGGGATTTCCTTGATTCAGCGGAAGGTGGTGCAATGTTTTACTCATGACAGACATGGGAGGGTGTGCATGTTGGATGAATGGGGAGGGTTGGCCGAGATGTACATCCTATTTGTTTATTATGTGACCGTTTAGATGCTTTTGAACACATTCCTTTTTGTAATTTGAATCGCGCCCAAAGGCAACTAGGCGCTGTGAATTGCACAAGGATGCAGTTGTAAGTCTTACATGATAACCACTTGGTTACATGATTGAAATGACACTGATTTTGTTGCATATTTTAACAGTTATGAAGACACCAATTGTGTTGCATGTTACACAATTTTACAAAAAGTACACATTTGCATATTACACAATTTTACATAATTTACACATTTGCACATGGAACAAGTTACTTACCTGTAACTGTTCTCCAGCATGGGTCTGGCATGGATTCACATGCTCATGAATATTCCCCGTCAGGCTGGGAATCCTCAGTAAAGAAAAAAATTAGTATCCGTTTTGTTTCTGATCTGTCTTTCTTAGTAGTAACCAATCACTGGTCTCTGGGTCATACTGCCCCCAGCCAATGACTGCCCTCTCCCTTAGCCCCGCCCCTGGCAGCCATCCTCAGATTTGGTAGCACGTAAACTGGCATTATGACCAAGTGAAGAGCCGCAGAGGGGTAGGAGGGAGGGTTCGCATGTGAATCCATGCCAGACCCATGCTGGGAACAACAGTTACAGGTAAGTAACTTGTTCCTTCTCCAGCATGGGGTCTGGCATGGATTCACATGCTCATGAATATAAGAATACATAGCAGTACACACACATGCACAACCACGGGAGGTGGCAAGGCTCAACATTAAGCATTACATGAACTCAACATTAAGCAACTCTTACCTCCTCCTCACCAGGCTCACCTTAAGTGAACAGGTTGCGCAGCACTGCCTGGCTGACTCTGGACTCCTCCCTGGAATCCCGGTCGACGCAGTAGAATCTCATGAAGGTGTGCGTCGACCTCCACGTAGCAGCCCTGCAGATGTCCAGCAGGGGCACACCAGACAAGAACGCCGTGGTAGCAGCGATCGCTCTGGTCGAGTGGGCTCTCGGACGGCCGGGCAACGGTCGGTTTGCCAACCGGTGACAGTGCATGATGCAGCCGGAGAGCCATCTGGAAATGGAAGCCTTCGTGAGCCTTCCCTTGATTTACAGGTCCAAAATTCACAAACAGCTGTGAAGTCTTCCGAAAACTCTTCTTGCGGTCCACGTGGAACTTCAGCGCTCTAGCTACATCCAGCGAGTGCAAAGTCCTCTCGGCCGGCAACAAAAGCGATGGGAAGAAAACTGGATACACCAAGGGCTTGTTGAGGTCAAAGTCCGGCGGCACCTTGGGCATGAAGGAGGGGTGCGTCCTGAGCACCACTCGTTTTCGTGAAAAGTCAAGTATGGAGGCTTGCAGAATAGGGCCTGGATCTCTCCCGACCCGTAGTGCGGAGGCAACGCCCACAAGAAATGCTGTCTTCCACGACAGGAACTTCAACGGTGCCGAATGCAGAGGCTCGAATGGCACCCCCATGACCCTGGTCAGCACCACGTTGAGCTCCCACGCCGGGGCCAGAGCCTTCACTGGCGGGAACGATCGGAACAGTCCTTTCATAAATTCCTTCACCAGGCGATGAGACCACAGGGATGGACATCCTGTAGTTCTGGTGTATCGGGAAATAGCTGCCAGGTGTATCTTGATGGAAGCATGTGCCAGTCCCGCCTTGGCCAGAGACAGTAGGTATGGTAGCACTTGAGGTGCCATAATCCGTATAGGGTTAATCTTCTGTGCACAGCACCAGACAGAGAACCTCTTCCACTTGTGTCCGTAGCACTTAAGAGTTGAGGACGCCCTGGCCTTTGCAAGGACCTCTTTGCAGTCCGCCGAGATATCGTACCCTCGAAACTCTAGTGCTGCAGGAGCCAGGCCTGCAAGTTCAGCGACCCCCGGGTCGTGATGAAGAATGGCGCCTCCTTCTCTGGAGAGGAGATCTGCTTCCGTCGACAGTTTGATCGGTGGGGATGCTGACAAGTCCAGAAGGTCCGGGAACAAGATCTGTCTCGGCCACGCTGGTGCGACGAGGATCATCCTGCACTGGGACCTCTCGAGTTGATTGATGAGTCGGAGCAGCAACGGCAACGGAGGGAACGCATACAGGAACAGGCCGTCCCAGGGGAACGAGAAAGCATCGCCCATGCTCCTCGGCTGGGGAAACCTGCTGGCGAACCTCTGGCGCTTGGTGTTGGTCGCCGTCATGAACAGGTCGATCTGGGGCTTGCCCCATCGCTGGAAGAGTCGATCCACTTGATCCTGGCGTAGCTCCCACTCGTGGCACGAGCGCAGCTCCCTGCTGAGTGAGTCGGCGATGGTTTTTTTTTTTCCTGCCAGGAGGAAGGGTACCAGAAACATCCCCTGGGCGACGGCCCAGTGCCACAGATCCTGGGCCTTCTTGGATAGGGCTGGGGATCTGGTTCCTCCCTGCTTCCGGATGTAGAACATCGTGGTGGTGTCGGTGAAGATCCTCACCACCTTGCCCTTGAGGGACGGGAGGAACGACCTGAAGGCCCAGGTCACCACCCATAGCTCCAGTATGTTGATGTGGAGCGGCCTCTCCTCTGGGAGCCAAAGGCCTCTCGCGTGAAGATCTCCGGTGTGCGTTCCCCACCCCTCCAGGGAGGCATCCGTCGTCACAGTCACTTGGTGTACTGGGGTCTGAAAGTCTGTGCCCACCACGAGATGCGCGTGGGTGCCCCACCACCGAGTTGCTTGGCGGAAGCCCTCGTCGAGCGAGATGTTGTCCTCGAAACTGCCAGTCGCTTGTATCCAACGGGAGTCGAGGAACTCCTTGAGAGGACGCATCCGAAGCCTGCACAGGCGCACCAGATAGATGCACGAGGACATCATCCCGAGAAGGGACTTGATGGCCCTCACCGTGGCCACTTCTGTGGCCAGCAGACGCTGCACCTTCCCCAGGATGGCCTTCGTCCTTTCCTCCGACGAGGCCAGTCGTGCTACTGCATCGAGCTTGGCTCCCAGAAACAGTGCGACCTGCGACGGAACCAGGTGGGATTTGGGGAAGTTGATGGAGAATCCCAGGTCCGTGAGCAACCGGACCATCTTTGCTGTGTGTTCGACGGAGAGTTCCCTTGTTCCTGCTCGGATGAGCCAATCGTCCAGGTAGGGGTAGACGTGGATCCCCTGCAGGCACTTGGTGAATACCATGGGCGCCGACTTCCATCCGAATGGGAGGGCCTTGAACTGGTAGTGCGACCCTTGGACCACGAACCTGAGAAACTTTCGATGTCTTTTTAGGATGGGGATGTGAAAGTACGCATCCTCCAAATCCAACGACGATAGGAAGTCTCCTTCCTCCAGCTGGCCCAGCACGTGCTGGAGGGTGACCATCCGGAACTTCTGTGCCTTGATGTATTCGTTTAGCCGACGCAAGTCCAGGATGGGACGCCATCCTCCTGTCTTCTTTCTGATGAGGAAGTATCTTACGTATACACCGGAGCCCCAGAGCCTCTTTGGGACAAGCTCGATGGCTACCTTCTTGAGCATCGCCCTTACCTCCAACAGCAGTTGAGGGATGTGATTTTCCTTCCTGGCCACGGGAGGAATGCGGGGGCACTTCTTTAGAAATTCCAGAGTGTGCCCGTGGGCCAGGGCATCCAGCACCCAACGGTCGGTGGAGATGGACTCCCACACGCTGACGATCTTCGTCAGCCGGCTTCCCACTGGGGTGGTTCGGTGGGGGCCCAACGCAATGGCCGGTTCATTCTTGCTTGGCGGCGGCCTTGCCGCCTTGGCCTCCCTGGCGACGACGGCGAGATCCCCCTGACTTGCCTCATCCCCTGTAGGCTTCTTGCAACGAGGAATGGGCCGCCTGACGGTATGTCGAGGAGCCGGCGCCGAACCTTTTGGCGGATCCTTGCTTGCCTCCGGAGTTCCCGAAAGGGCGGCCGTCGTTGCTGCAGAACTCCCAAGGCCCGAGCCATCACCATGTCGGCCTTGATGGCCTGAAGGGACTCGTCCACTGTCTTCCCAAACGGATTGTTCCCGTCGAAGGGCATGTCCAAAACTTTGGCTTGTACGTCTTGGCGGAAATCTGTCGCCTTGAGCCACCCCCGCCGTCGAAGGCAAACGCCATTGCCCAACTGGCGGAAACCGGTGTCGGCAATGTCCATGGCCACCGTTATGGCGTGGTCCGACGCCACCTCACCCTTCTGTAGGATCGCCAGGGCCTCTGCCCTCTTGTCGCCCGGGAGGAAGTCCAACAGGGGGGACGATCTTGTACCACAACTCCCTGTCATAGCGGGCACAATCGCTAGGGCGTTGGCCGCCTTAATCGTCGTCGCCGCAGACGAGATGACTCGTCGTCCCCTGGCATCTAGTTTCTTTCCCTCGCCGTCTGGCGGGGAAGTTGAAGCCGATGCTCCCCCCCCCCACTTTCTTCTTGCTTCTTGGCCGCTGCAGAGACGACCGAATTCGGGGTCGGTTGTGCTCTAAGGCACAAAGGGGCGCCGTCGGGGACCCGGTACTTCTTCTCGTACTGGTCCCTCTTGGCAGGCGTCATGGACGGGTTCTTCAGGAGAGCAAGTCCCTCGTCCCAGATGTCACCCAGCAACGGCACCGCGAGGTCCGTCTTCCTCGTGGCCTTGCGCCGTTGGTAGAGGAAGCCTTCCTTCTTTTCTTAAGGGCAGAGCTGGAAAAGCTCGGACGCCCTAGCAATCATGGCGTGGAAGGAGCCAATTTCGTCAGGCAGGGATGCCCGAGCAATCTGCGACGACGGGAGGTCAGTCCCATCGTCACCACCGTCATACGTCCCAGTCGTGGCCACATCTGTTCCCGTGTCATCGCTCGGGACCGGGGAAGGAGACAAAAGCTGAGAGGGCCGTGAGGGCTGAAAGGGCGGGGCTGGATGAATCCTCCTCCTCTTGTTTGGAGGGCTCCCCGACGGACCGCGTTCAGTTGGGTCGTCGTCGGGGGTAGGCGCAATCTCATCCTCATCTCCGTGCATAAGGCTTGGATTGCCGTCACAATGGCTGCTGAGTTGTCCTGTGGCTCGGGCTGCGACGGGCGCAACGGTTGCTCCTCCTCCACACGAGCCTCGTCGTCGCCACCCCCGCTCTCGTCGACCCCCTCGTCGGGATCCCTCCCGTGGGACCGGGCCTCTTCCAAATTCTTGTCGAGTCCCTCTTCGACTTCGACCAGCTCCTCCTCGGAGGCTGTGTTTGTGTCCGTAACGGTCACTGCCCCCCCTCTTTTTCCACCGGGGTCTTCACGGGAGTCTTCTCGATGGGCTTAAAAGAGGATTCCCTCCGCGGAGGCAGGGAAACTCTGGGCCCCCGAGGTCGCCTCCACTGGGGTAGCCTCCACAGGCTTCACCAGGGCTGCAGCGACTCCCTCAATAGAGGCCTTGGCCGGTTGAATCAAGGCCTTCACCACCTTGGGCGAACTTGAGGCCTTCACCTTTAGGGGGAGGGTCATCGCCTTGCTCCCCTTCGGCCGGTACCTTCGAGATCGACCGGGGCCTCTCCAGAAGCTTAGCCGAGTTCTCTGATTTTCTCTTCCCCGAGCCAGAGCGCTGGCTCGTGTTTGATGGTGTCGGTGAAGGTGCGCCCTGCCTGGCAGCCGAGGAGCCCGACCGTTCGGTGCTCCCGGTGCCCGCGGACTCACAGTGCTTTGCCTTTTGTTGGGCCGCCGTCACCGGGGCGCTCTCACAGGACTTAGAAGACCGCTCAGACTTCTTCTCACCTGCTGGGCTCTTGCCTTCCATCCAGTTGGCGGGAAGGGTCCGACGATCCCTCAAAGTCCGATCCGACATGTTCATGCAAAACGCACAGTCCTTCTCCATGTGCGTTTTGTCCTCGTGAAGACAGAGGCACCTCGAGTGCTCGTCCTCCTTGAACACATTCTGTAATCCGCATCCAGGACAGTTCCTAAACAGCTTGGAACCAGGTGTTGAGCTTCCTTTCTCCTGGGCCATGTCCGCAGGGTAGGCCTTAGAAACTTCTGGAATCCTCCAAGAAGCATAACTCGGCGAAAACATCACCCTTGAGGGGCGTAGAAAATTCCGAAACGGGTCCCCGTTGATCCGAAGTAGAAACGGTGAAGCTTGAGGCTCGATTGACCGAAAAAATGAGATTCAACGCTTTGAAAAATCGCAAAACGCAGTAAAGCTCCAGAGCTATAGTACGACACTTGAACGTGCGGTAAAAATCTGAGGAAGGCTGCCAAGGGTGGGGCTTAGGGAGAGGGCAGTCATTGACTGGGGGCAGTATGACCCAGAGACCAGTGATTGGTTACTACTAAGAAAGACAGGTCAGAAACGAAACTGATACTGATTTTTTTCTTTACCGAGGATTCCCAGCCTGACGACGGGGAATATTCATGACCATGTGAATCCATGCCAGACCCCATGCTGGAGAAAGTTACGTTTCCTGGTTGCATCAGGAGTTTTGTCAGTTGGACTAAGTGTGGGGTTGGGGGGGTGAGGGTGCGGATCGGACCTAAAGGGTTTTTAGGTTTTTTTGCTGAATGACCAGATGGATGTGTCATTTCTCAATTGGGTAGGGAGGGCATTCCACAAATTAGGTGCTGATATAATGAAACTTAAAAATGAATAAAGAAATACAACATTTTTAAAGAAGAAGGTTGCATCTATGAGATTTAATCTGCTGAATTTATATCAACTATTTTCAATAATTGTGCTTGGAAACTGCTTTAACTTATGTATTGCGCAATACCAACTATTGGAACACAATGAAAAATACATTCAAATAAAAACAATGATGGCCAGCCCTCAATAGTATCCATGACATATCACGGCTATGTTTGGTGTTCTCATGTAATCATTTGTAGCTAAAGCCCCAAAATCTTTCGGTTTGTTATCTCTCCACAAAGGAGACAGCATCGAGAAAATATGAGGATTTTCCAAGCACTTGATCATGAATAAACTGCAGCATTGTAGAATTGCAAACCAGACTAAAGTAGAGCACGTCTAAGGAGGAATTTGTGCCAGACCATCTGACACCATTTTTGTGAAATAAGGAACACAAACTGTTACTGGTTTTGGTTACTGTTACTTAACACAGCTTACAAGAAAGTTGCTCACCCTGCCTCCAGGATAAGCATATGACACCATGTTCATTTTCATGAGGTGTACATGAATTAATGAGGGTAACCCCTATGAGAATGAAACGACATTGTCCAGAAAGGTTTTTTTATCAAACTGTCTCTGTGTAAACAATACAGAGCAAGTATTCAGAAACCAATGGAAAACAAAAGCCATTTACCTGTGGGGAACGTTATGCTGTTGCGCCCACAGGTCCCCAAAGAGAAAAAGGTCTGTCATTGATTGAGGGAAATGCAAGCTCTTGTAGTGGGATATTTGCAGCACACAAGTCCTACATATGAAACTGCTGCTGAATGTGTAATACACTGTACCTCCCGTATGATGTATTTTTTAGAAAGAACCTACTAAGACAAGGCTGGAGGAATTCAATCAATGCTATTTTGCACCTTCTGAACATTAGGTTGAAAAAATAAAATTTAAAGATTGACGTTTATAACGCAGTGTTAAATTGTAGTTAAAATCCCCAACTTGGCCCAACTCCAGATGACTGCTTTGCTGGTTGTGTACGTCAAAGGTGGTACATGGAAGTAACCACATGCATAAGGTAATTTTTAAACCATCAGAAATGTAGTACCTAGTACTGGCGAAGGTCTGCCCATACCTTTTTGCATAAGTGTCATGACAGCATGTCTTTTTTGGGAAAAGGCCAATAGAAGCATAAGAAAATCAAGTTTTACGATTAGAAAGTGAACGAAGACGAACAAGAAAAAAAAATCAACAAATGTAGAGGTTCTTTTATGTTGAAAGAGCAACAACAAAAGCTTTAGTCTTATTCACCATGTGGTGGGGAGATGACCTCATTTTCTCGTATAGCTGTGAAGCAAGGTTAGTTCTTTCAACACATATCCAAAACAGCTGAAATTAAAAAATGTAATGAACAGGGTAATGAAAAAAGAGCTACTATTTCTGAAGGATTCCCTTTCAACGACACATTAGGGCTCACCATCACATTCAGTCTATCGAAACCTCTGCTGATGAACTGAAATGGAAGCCATGAACATTTTCACCTGTTTCAGACGATGGCTTCTTTGTCTTTATCCCAAATCCATGGCGGACCACAGGATGATTTCCCCCATTTCCTTGGGAGAAATAAGACAAACGAACAGAGAAGAATCCAGCAGGGAGGCAGAGGTGTGTGACACTCTAGAAAGGTCTCCAGGCAGCGACAAGTTCCATTGGGCTCTGACAGACTTGCACTGCAAATGGCAAGCAGCTGTTACTTTTAAGGGCAGTGGGCCACAACCTGTGGCGAGGGCTGCGCAGACGGTCTAAAAAGCACGAGTATCACTCAAAACAACATTTGTATAGCTTTGTCACCATTATACATCCAGTGACAAAATCGGATCAACCCCAAATAGAGGACGTGACCCTCTGGATTTTGCTGTGCAAACGTTTTTGTTCTGAAATCCACAACAAACACTTGAGTTTCAGACCAGATAAAGCAGTAAAGTGATGGCATGAACCACTTTAGCACAGCACATCAGCGAAGGAAACACTCACTGCCCACAGTGGTGCCGTAGTGCCTGCTCTCTGGCCTCGGAAACACTGGCTGTACCTTTTCGAAGCACTGAGAGGGGCTATGCCTCACTATAAATACCTTATGGCACTTGTCCTGGGAGGTAAGCAGCTCTTTGCTCTTGAAGAGAAGTTTACTTTCCATGGAGCCGGTCTTGGCTGGAGAGTCCAAACCCGATATAACAGACCTAAAATAAAGCAAAGTTTTGTGTAAACAGTGCTGAAACAAACCTGAAATGCTAAAACTTTAAATGAAAAAGTCCGAATATTTATAATGGAAAAAGAAGGTCACGCACTAACAAGTCAACAAGAACACCACTACGTAGTCAGATAGCTCAATTTTTAAAATGAAAATGCAAAAGAGGTACCACAACTGCATCTAGAACTGGCATAGTGTTGTTGCAGCCTCTCTTAACGGTATACCACAAATGCAGAATTCATAGAAATCCCCCTACCCCAAGCCACATCGCAACGAATCACAAGTACAGCCCTTCTTTAGCATTAACTTCAACCAGGTAATTAGTGGGCACGTGGCATGCATAGCCTTCTCAGTGTTATCACAGTCTTCAGGCTCGCACACTGTATAACTGAAGCAAATAACATCCACCAGCTGCTTAACAGGAACATGCAGCAATGAACAAGAAACTAAGAAAGCAACAGCAACTTCTACCCTAATCTACAACAGAGTAAGTCGTACGTCCCAAACTGAGCAACATAAATAAACCTGCTACATGTAGTCACTTTTTTAAAAATTGTGTATTTGGTTTCTTGCAAAAGCTTTACAACATTATTTAATACAGAAATTCACAAAAAGAAAAACAAAAAAATGCAGTTTCCCCAGCGGTTACACATCGGGAATGAATAATACTTTCAATGTTAATGCAGACTTTATGAGCAGGGACCTTCGGGTAAGCAGTCAGAATTAAAGAACAGACTGTTCAAGACTGAGCTTCTGCCAAACTAATTACATTAGGATTCTCTAAACGCCATATGCCTGGTATCAGACACAAGACAAGGATGAGTGACTGGCATGCTTTTTTCTGGCTGGAGTTCACATGTCTGTGACTGCTAAGGTTAGCTCAACTTTGCAGGATGAGCTTATTTATTGAGCACCACCATACTAAGGAGCCTCCAGAATCACAGGGCAGTGTGAGGGCAACAACTTACCTTTGAGCATAACAAGTGTAAGGGAGGCATAGTAAGATAATTTCGCATTTATATACCGCTACGAACTCTCAGGTATTTGAGCGCTGCTTATTATTACCCACGGTGTGGTGCTTATTTATCGACCTCGGAAGGATGAAAGGCTGAGTTTGGCCCTACCGGGATTAGAACCTGCGTGAGCAAGCTCTGCACGGATGTCAAAGCCAGCACTCTACTGGCTGTGCCACTTGACCGGCTGAAGATAGACAGAAGTGACCTAAGTTCAAGAGTGTTTATTTACTTATTCATTTAATGTGTGCTAGTTCACAAGGAACTTTTTACATATAAACACAACACACATTAAAAACATCACAGCAAAAGAACAGGTTAAAACACAGTTAATACATATTAAAAAGAAAAAAAACAAAAACACTTCGGCATCAACTTCACATCACATCAACACCTTTCAGTTTAACCTCATGTTCCGAACCTGATAAAAACGATTCACAAGCTACCAATTCGTTAAGATGGTTAATACTTGATAATAGACTTCCCGTTAGTGGACATCTGATGTTAACCGTCATTATCACAGTCACATTCTTAACCAAGTTTTAAGACTTCTTTTATAAAAACGTATAGCAGCCAACGACCATATAAAGGATTTGTCGGTTAAAATGCGTTGCTATACCAAACCTTTTAAAAGGAACAAAAAGTTGGTCTGACGTTGCATAGTCAGTTCAGGGCAGTCAAGCGTCAGGTGGTGTATAGTTTCGTTCAAGTTCTCCCTTTTACAAAATCTACAACACCTCAAATTGCGGGGGATGCTACCACGGGCCACCAACATTTCGTTGGTGGGGAACAAATTCAAACGAAAGCATAGAGACTGTCCACGCCAATATAGCTATGAGGAGTCGAGGGGACTTTATTTCAAGGCACTGTTGGTACCATTCTTGAAGGGCGGGCAGAGACTTAGAGTCTAGACCATGCTTCAACATCACCAAACTTGATCCCTCTTCCGCCCGATAGATCGTCCGCAGGAAGTTTAGGTTTTCCCAAGTCTCCAAAGCTTCTAGCAAAGTCAGACCCAGTTCGTACCTTAGAACCGGGACTGACACTCTGTCTGGCAACTTTACAATTCTCCTCCAAAATACTCCTTCAAGCTTGGCCCAATGCGCTCTAAGGGAGTCGAATGTCGTCTCAGCACCAGAGGTCACCACCGGTACCACCATTTTACAATAGAATGCACGTACAGGAATAATTGAGAAGAACCCACATTTCTTATATAAGCACAGTGCCTGTACGGCCAATGCGGAGATCTTTTGTTTCTTTACATCAAATCGTCTGGCTCTATTGTCTCTCTGGAAGATTGGGAAGCCCAAATGTACAAAGTAATCTACTTTCTCTACAGGTTTCCCACCAATGAACCACTTGAATTGCCCTCCTGCCTTTCTTCGCCCCCTTGCATACTAAAGATTTTTGATTTGGGGACGCAGATCGTTAAGTTGTTCTTTTTGGTGTACGCCTCCAGCGTGCTTAGCTGACGCTACAACCCGATAGGCGTATGGTCCATTAAGATCAGGTCATCAGTGTATAGTAGATAATTGATCGCTGTGGCGTTTAATTGGGGTGGGGGCAGTGCTTAAAAGGGTGTGACCCAAATTGGACAGGAAGACAATAAATAAATTCTGTGCCAATCGGCAACCTTGCTTCAGGCCTCTTGCCGTATAAATCGGATAAGTTAATGTGCCCTCTCTGTCCAGTCGCACGCGCAGAGAAGTGTCCCATTTGTAGGGCTATCAAGATGGCCAGTAGGGCAGGAGGACAACCCCATTTGTCCAATTTGGCCCATAAAGTGTTTCTTGGAACTGTGTCGGAAGCCATGGAGAAATCTATGAAGGCAACAGAGGTTTATTTTTTGTCAGCGCCTCCTTTTTTAGCAGTTTCCAGCAAAAAACCACTCCATCTCGGTGCCTACTCCCCAAGAAAACCCTGTTTGAAAAGGATCCATCCTTTGGTTCTCTTTAGCCCAGTTTCGCAGGTCTCTTAGAACTAGGCCTGTGAATATCTTAGCTGGGCAATCCAACAGGGATATCAGCCTATAGTTGGAAGTGCTCAAACGGGAGCCCTTTTTAAATATTGTGACAATTGCTGTTAGCCAAGTCTCTGGCACAGCCTTCTCCCCAAGTATAGTCCTGAATATACTATGTAGGACACCTGCCCACATTTCTGGGTTGTTTTTAAGAACACACATTGCCAGGACATCAGGCCCCAGAGCCATTGATTTTTTCTCCTAGAGATCAATTGTAACAGATCTTCAGAGTCCCATTTTAACCCCCAATATGTCGTTCTTCTCATGAACCCAACAGTTGGTTGGTGGGAGAGGTGGGGGGGTAGGATAGCTCAGGGGCAACGCGTTTGTCTGGGAAGCAAGAAAAAGCAGAGCAACAAAGATTCGAAATTGCTTAGAAATCAATCTCTGGTATTAAGCGCGTTATAAAAGAACAACAATAAAAGTTAGGTGTTTCACAAGTGCTTTTATTTAAATAATAAAAGGGTTGGGGAAAACGCCTCACTATTCCCAACTCTATAAGGGGTTTCCCTGCCTCAACAAAACTATGTGTCAGTTGTCAGGATGTCAAAATAAAAGTCTGCAGTCGTGTCCAAAATCTATTCGAATTCTCGCACTCAAATACCACAAACTACTAGCTGGAAAAATAATGTATGGCTAGTTGCTTTCCTACAGCGTTCCTCCACTTGTTTATACCAGGGTTCAACTTGTACCAAGGTAAATAATATGCACAACGTTCCCAACCTAATGAACCATTCCACCAACTCAGCGAAGACTTGGTGGGTTTTATTACTGTTGAGAGAAAGGATTTCCTCTCGGGGTGACTAATACTCCAATGTCAAAGGGGGACAATCCACGCCCCCTGCTCTTCTCCTCTCACCAGTTAGTAGTTTGCATTTACTTATATAATATGCTCAATGCCAAGGAGGACAATCCATGTCCCCTGGTCTTTCCTTAGGCTTGTGAATATGAACTGTTCTTCACGTCTTTGATAGGAAAGGTACATTCATTGGCCAGGTATTGTCAACTATAACTCCCAGAATCACTGGGACGAGGAAGAGTGGGGCTTGTACCAGGCAAATGTGTATAATGCACGTTAGATCTTTTAAATGTTTTGCATCTCCCTTACCAGGTAGCTTTTTTGGTGTCTTCAAAGGTGTTTGACCTGATTTTACGTTCCTACCAAAGGTTGGTGTGAGACTTATTTGTATAGGTTCCTTTTATATTAGGCTTGCTTCCTTAGAGATAATCGCACTGGGCCTCAAGCCTGCTAAGCGTTGGTTTTCCTTGTAAGTTATTTATATGTATGCAGTTTAATGTGTCATGGGGTTTCTACTCCACTCGTTAATCACGTAAGTTACCGTTTCACATTTTTTTACGGATTCATACAGGCTAGTTAATAATTACCTGGGGATTCGCTCTGAGGTGCAGGCTGCTGCTTGTGGGGAGACTTCGTCTTCATCAAAGTTGTGCCACTGCAATGTTTCCCTCACTGGCTTCCTGGTTCTCTACCCAGTCTCTCCGGTTCGGCTGCGATACCAGTCGATAAAGCGGGCGTCACTCAGACTTTCAGCTGTACTCCCGGCCTAGTGTTGTAATGAGTTCTGAGCAGCCGGTTGTTGAGCTGCCCTCCAGCATTCACTCCTGTGTCCCCCTCTATTGCTCGGGTCCAGAGCCGCTGGCACAGCGCCTCTCTTCCCAGATTTGCTCCTAATACTGCTTCGCATTCCAGTTCCTACCATTACTGCTGTCCTTGCTTTCTCTTCTGTTCCGTCTCGATAGTTTATTACTGAACCTTCTCCTGTTTCTGCAACTATCACGACTGCTACCATCACAATTCCTTCTGTCACCACCACTGATTTTCTCCTAGCGCAGATTCCTCTCATGCCTGCCACTCTTAGAATTCAACTGCTTTTATTGTGTTTCCCGGCCACTACTTCCACTGCCCTTACTGCTCCTGCTGCTACTACTACGACGACGACTTCTGAATCCTCCTCGGAACGTCCCTCTTCAGTTTTTATTTGTGCAATATTTTCAGTGGCTGTGCAAATATTAGCGCGCTGCTGGTACTTTTGTTCATTCTTGTATGGCCTCCTCGTTGCAGTACTACTTACTCTTGGTACTGGAGTATGTGAAAAACCAAAGGGTGTTTCACAACCTAGTCCCCGGGAATCCCGTACTCAGGTGGCCAGGGAAAGGCCATCGCTTTTGGATCCTGACCCTGGGTGTGGGCAAGTGAGGGAGGATCACATGGGTAGGGGGTCCTCTGGGAGTGGGGGAGAAGCACCCAACGGTGAGACACAATGGCCCTCATTACGACCCAGGCGGTAATGGTTTAACGGCGCCGTAAAAGGCAGCGGCGCCGTTAAACCATTACCGCCTGATTACAAGGTCCCTTCGCGGGACCCGTACTTAACAACTGGTGTAGACCAGCCCTTAAAGTGGGTGCCGCAAAGGGACCTTGGCGATAATTACATCAACCGCTATTAGCGGTGCCGTAATTATCGCCTTCCCCATTCCCATTATGCCCTATGGGGCAAAATGGGAATGGGGAAGGGCAGATGGTGAATGGGGAATTACCGCCCCCGCCAACCTTGTGATGGGGGCGGTAATTCCGCCATCCACCATGGCGGAGACCGGCATGGACCATGGTGCTAATAGCACCATGGTCCAACGCCAGGGTCGTAATGAGGGCCAATATCCCCTTTTTTCCACAACCCATCTAAAACCTATCCCTGCTTATTTTACAGGAAACTAAAACTCCCTTATTTCCCCCCCCAGCTGCCACTTTTCCCTGACAAAAGGACTGCACCAAGGAAGATGGGGAATGAGGTTAGAAGGATTACCTCCCCTAACTTGCATTGGCCCCGTCCCTGTAATAAGTCCAGGCAGAGTCAGGCACTTAACTCTAACAATGTACACCTCCCAATTATTAGCACACCCTGTGAAGATAAAAGGTGGCGCACACATGCACACTTAGGGGAGGATAGGTACGAGAAGGAACAGCGCTAGCGAGGCTGATGCGAACCAAGCTGTGGAAGGTGGAAGGCCAACGGGCTGATCGACGGTTGGGACGATCAAGAGAAAGTTGTATTTGTTATTGTTTAATGGTCAAGATAAATCCCATTTTTGAGTTAGGTCCAGTAAGGAATTCTACCATCCCAAATAAAAGTGTAAAAAAAAGATTTTCAAAACTTGTATCCATTGTGTCTGTGTCTACTATTGATATCATTGAGTAAAGTAGTGTGCCCTTAGGTTGCGCCAAGCCTCTCAGTAGTATTTCCTCACATTCAATTCTGAGTCAAAACTGCCTTGTTTTAGTTTTTAGTTATTTAATTTGCAATAATAGGGGTCTCAAAAGACCAAATTAGACTTAATATGTGTGCCCGTCTATGTTGACACATGTTTCGATCTTCAAGGCCCTTCTCAAAAACAGGCTTAGTTATTTACAAAACAATAAGTCTCCATCCATGTACATACTGTATTAAATGCATTAAACATACATGTGCCACCCCAATTGTATAGCCATACAGAACATTTGGGGTTGGTATCAGGTTGTAATGATAGGAAAAGAGACAAGAAAACGGCACCATACAGCATTAGTTGAAGATTCTATTACAAAATCCCATCATGCATCGTAATCCATTGTTGTGTTCAGCCGCGCATTTATAGGGGAATAAAACAAACAAAACACCTTGTGGTCATTTGGTTACATTAACCCAATTCCATGCTTGAACGTGTCTTTTCCATTTAAGAGGTGTGTCTCCCTCAGTGGACACAGCAAGGAATTTCAAGAATTGGAATTTTTAGCTAAAGACAAATCTACTGTAATTAAAGAAGCTGACAAAGGGGGAAAAATAGTGATGAATAGACACGACTATATTGCAATGGCTAAGTCACACTTAGAAACCCCACAATGTTATAAGACTCTGAAATCAGATACCCATAAAGAAAACTGAGGAATTGAATGATCTGATTCTTAAGTGGCACAGACATGGACTCAAAACAGACATGAGAAATCATTTCTCATGGATAAAGAACCGATCCTACCTACTATGTATTTTCTACCTAAAATACATAAGCAATATCAATTTATTCCAGAGGCAAGACCCATATTAAGTGGGATTGGATGAGCTACAGAACCCTTTTCCGAGTATCTGGACAATATCGTATGCCCATTGGTGAATAAAGTACCGGCTTATTTAAATGACACCACAAGTTTCCTTAATATGATTAAAGACATAGTATGGCAACCAGGCTACCTTTTGGCAACACTCAATGTCCAGACATTGTATAAATCAATTCAACATAACTTGGCTATTAAGACACTGGAAAAAACATTCAGAGAGTAACTCTGCATCACATTACCAACTTGTTGAAATGCTTAAGAAATGTTGACAGCCACACTGGAACATAATAAATTCATTTTGAATGATACATATTACCAACAACTAAAGGAGTAGCTGTAGGCACGAAGTATGTGCCACCACTTGCAAATATCTTTTTTTGTTAGGATTCTTTTGTTTATACAGAGCAGGCTTTCCATGAGAAGATTCTTTTTTGGTCAAGATACACTGACAATGTCCTACTATTATGGCAAGGATCAAAGAAGGACCTAGATGCATTTGTTGAATGGCTAAATTCTAAACATTTTGGATTTCGTTTATTGGCAATTCAAATCCGAAAGAACAAGTTACTTCTTACCTTGTAACGTTCTTTCGATGGGATGTCCCTCCGACGTATTCCTTATCTTTGATAATTCGTCTCCAGCTTGCTGGCCTTGGAAATGTTTTCTCTGTAGAGGGCGCTGCGCGTCGGCGTCCGCCGAGTTGATGTCCCTCGACAACCACCGTATCGGCGCCAACGTCACTATGCCCATAAATAGCCACGTACAGCGTCCGTTGCTCAGTTCCGTTTTGTAGCATAAGATAAGTCATGCCTGAATTGGTTATTGACCTTGAAGGAGCGTAAGCTGCAACCACAAGGGGAGTATTACTGCGGGGATGGATGGGAGGGGCGATAAGGAATACGTCGGAGGAACATCCCATCGAAAGAACGTTACAAGGTAAGAAGTAAATTGTTCTTCGAAGGGATTGTGTCCTCCAACGTATTCCTTATCTTTGATAGACTCCCATAGCAGTGGCATGTAATTGGAGGTGGGAGTAATAATGTCATGTATCCCTTTAAGGAATCAGCCGCATGTAATACGGCTTTTCCAAATCTGGTCTCTTGACTAGCGGAGGAATCCAGGTTGTAAAATTTTGTGAACGTATGTGCGGACGACCATGTGGCAGCCGCACATATGTCTCGGACCGGTACCCCTCTTTGGAGGGCCGGAGAGGCTGCGATACCCCTGGTTAAATGAGCCCTAAGATTTTGGGGTGGCTCTTTCCCTGCCAGTTTGTAACATTTCAGAATGGCCAAAATAATCCACCTGGAAATGGTCTGTTTTGTTATGGGTAGTCCCAACTTGTGACCTTGAGTATCATACAAACAGTTGGTCTGCTTGCCTAATCCTAGCCAGTCTGCTGATGTAAAAGCTCAAAGCCCGCCTTGGGTCCAGCCTATGTAGCTTTTCTTCCCCTTTCCCCGGATGGGGAGGAGGGTAGAACGAAGGTAAGGTAATTTTCTGAGTAATTTGAAATTCAGAAACCACCTTTGGGAGGAAATTAGGCTTTACCTGTAGGACAACTTTGTCCTTATGGAAAATTGTATGGGGGGGGTTTACAAGAGCTTGTAGCTCGCTCACCCTCCTAGCAGATGTTAGTGCTACCAATAGGACAGTTTTAAGCGTGAGAAATCTCAGCAAACAAGAGTGGAGTGGTTCGAATGGAGTACCCATTAGGAAGTTTAATACGAAATTTAAGTCCCATAAGGGAACTTGGAATAGTCTTGGAGGATAAACATTAGTTAATCCCTTGAGAAATTGTATTACTAGAGGTAGTTTGAAATACGATGGTTCCTCCCCAGTGCGCTTGAAGATTGAAAGCGCTGCGAGATAGCCTTTTACAGTGCCAACTTGAAGGCCTGAGTTTGCCAAGTAGAATAGAAACGATAACACCGTTGGTGTACCACATGAAAAAGGGTTGATATTCCCTTCTCTACACCAGCTGCAAAATTTGGCAGCGGTATAAAGACTTTGTTGCTGGCCTTCTGGCCGAAAGCAACACCTCCATGAAGTCATGAGGGAGGTCCCAATCCTTGTACCTCACCCTTTCAGAAGCCAAGCGTGAAGGTTGAGGGTTCTGATGTCTGGATGGAGAACCTGACCTCCCTTCTGCGAGAGAAGATTCTCTTTGAGTGGAAGACGGATTGGAGGGCAGATGGACCTATCTAGAAGGTCCGGGTACCACGTTCTCCTGGCCCAGTCCGGGGCAATTAGGATCATGGTTATCCCGAATCTTCTCAACCTCCTGATCATTTGAGGAATAACAGGGACTAGTGGAAACGCGTAAAGGAGTGGGAACTCCCAGTCCACTACGTACGCGTCTCCTAGAGCTCCTCTCGGGGGAAATTCCCTTGAACAGAACAGATCGCACTTACTGTTGGTGCTTGTGGCGAACAGACCCACCTGAGGGGTTCCCCAAAGGGCGAAGATCTCTTGAAGGACTTCCTGAGCTAGCTCCCACTCGTGGGAGACTGTGCTCTGCCTGCTCAGTGCGTCCGCTGTCAAGTTCTTCTCTCCGGCTAGGGGGACTGCCGACAGAGAGATTCCTTCCTGAATTGCCCAAAACCTGAGCTTCATTGCCTCTCTGCACAGTGGTAGTGACCCTACGCCTCCTCTTTTGTTGAGGTAGTGCATGGCCACCGTGCTGTCCGTCATTATCAGGACATTTCTCCCCTGTACTGATGGCAGGAAAGCTTTCAGCGCTAGTCTGATCGCCATCAGCTCTAATAGGTTGCTATGTAGTCTGGACTCCGATGGAGACCTACGACCGCTGATGGTCAAGTCGTTGGCATGGGCTCCCCACCCCGAGAGTGAGGCGTCTGACTACTGTCATCTCCGGCCATTGTTGCCAGAATAGTTCTCCTTACAAGATGTTCTCTGGATAGGCCCACCATTGAAGGTCGTGGGCTACCTTGTCCGGAATCCGGAGGAGATCTGTCATTCTCCCTGAGAATTGCGACCACTGAGTTCTCAGTGCCCACTGAAGAGACCTCATTCTCAGGCGAGCCTCTGGCACAAGGAAGATGCAGGATGCCATGAGGCCTAGCAACCTCAAAAAGTTGAAGGATGGGAGACGTTGGGCATTTTGGAACTTGTTGACCATCTGCAGAATACCTTGAGCCCTCACCTCTGGTGGCGAGGCTTTTCCCAGGGAAGTGTCCAGGACCGCTCCAATGAACTGGAGTCTCTGTGATGGTATCATCTGTGACTTCTTTAAATTGAGGGAGAAGCCCAGTTTGTGAAGAAAGTGGCAGACATAATCTAGCTGGATCTGAGCTTGTTCCGAAGATACAGCCCTGATCAGCCAATCGTCCAGGTAGGGGTAGACGTGGATCCCTTCCCTCCTTAGACTTGCAGCCACTACCGACATTAGCTTGGTGAAGACCCTCGGGGCGCAGGTCAGCCCAAATGGCAGAACTCGAAATTGATAATGAGAGTCGCCAATTGCGAACCTCAGGTATTTCCTGTGTTTGAGATGGATTGGCACATGGAAATAAGCATCCTGAAGGTCCAGAGATGCCAGCCAGTCCTGGAGCTGGAGGGCCTGAAGGATCTGAGAGAGAGTTATCATCTTGAACTTGTCCTTGCTGAGGAACTTGTTCAATTCTCGTAAGTCCAGGATGGGTCTCAGTCCTCCGCCTTTCTTTGGTATGAGAAAGTAGGGGGAGTACCAGCTCTTGTTCCTGTCCGCTACAGGTACCGGTTCTATGGCACCTTTCTCTAGCAGGTCTATAATTTCCGGCAAAAGGAGCGGATCTGGAACTTTTAGAGAGCTGTGCCCCGGTGGATGACTCCGAGGGATGTGTAGAAAGGGTAGGCAGTAACCCTGGGCAACTGTCTCCAATGCCCAAGCATCTGACGTTATAGCCTGCCATTCCATCAGATGGTGAGTTAACCTGCCCCCTACAGATGTTTTGTGTAGAAAGACCTCAGAGTGGTTTGGGGGCGGCTGATGCAGATGCCGAGGGTAAAGAGGCACCTGCTGCTGCTGCGGCTTTAGTACTTTTGACCCGTCCACCTCGGGTGGATCTCCTTTGGCCTCTTTGAGCCGGCTGTCCTCTGCCTTTCCCGAATGCGGAATAATAGCGAAAGGACTTTCCTCTTCCAGAGGTTCCTGAGGGGCGAAAAGGAGTTTGGCGGATTCCACCTCCTAACGATTTTGCCGCTTATTTAGATGTCTGCAACTTTTTCCAGACTGTCATCAGCCTTTTTACCGAATAAAAAAGAGCCGTCAAAGGGCATATTCAAAAGTCTGGCCTGCACATCTGGAGCAAAGCCAGACTTACGCAACCACGCATGCCTGCGGATTGTCTTACTTGTCGCCATGGCCCTGCTGATTCTGTCAGCGGAATCGATGCCAGTTTGAAGTGACTCGCACATGGCATCTTTGCCATCTTTAATAATGTTAAGGAAGGCTTCCCTTTCCTCTCCTTCGGGTATGCAGTCAGCCGCTGATGAAGCACACTCCCACAGTGTGTGACTGAACCTGGCGAGCGTACAGGTGGCATTGATGGACTTCAATGCCATACTGCAAGCAGAAAATACTTTTTTTGCCATAGAATCGTACCTTTTGTCATCTCTATCCTGTGGGACAGTAGGGTAAGCGGACCTGCTACTTGATGAAGTTGCCGCTTGAACCACCAGACTCTCTGGAGTCGGGTGTTTTGATAAGTATTCAGGGTCAGCCGCAGCTACCCTATACTTGGCTGACAATCTTTTATTGACTGCAGGGATAACTTCAGGAGTTTCCCAATTAGATGAAATCTTTCTTTGTACGGCTGCATGGAAGGGGACCACAGGATCCTCCTGTGGACCTTTGTCTAATATGTCTGTCAGGTCATCCTGTTGAAAAACAGGTGAAGGCGCAGACCAACCCATAAATTCAACAATCCTTGCCATCAGGGTTCTATAGGGTGTTTCAGCATGTTCCCCAGGGTCTGGTTTAACAAATTCCACTTCTGGGGGAAGTGTCCAGCCCACTTGCCTCATGTAATGACTCCTGTAGGTCTTTCAACCTTCTTTCTTCAGAGGTGAAATCCTCTGAAACCGGTAGTGTGGTCCTCTGCAACCCGAAGGTTTCCTGGTCAGAATCCTCCCCTTCTTCATAGATTGAAGATAATCTGGGGTACTCTGACCTCAGAAATGGTGTAAAACCCATTTCTAAGGCAGAAGGAGCGAAACTCGTCATTATTGGGCGAGAAAACGTCGATGTCGTCGACGCCGATGTGACAGGCTTCGAAGGCGCCGAGAACGGCGTCGAGAAAACTGGAAGAGGCCTCGAAGAACTGGAGAGGATCGGGATCCTACTCGAGGATGTCGACGACGGTCTCGGCGTCGTGCCGGAGGCTCTTGGTATCACCCGTTGGCTGTGAAGTAGCCGTGGTTTTCTCTTTCATCGGCGTCGATGATGGCGTCGAGTCGATCGACTGATGTTGTCGAAGGGTTCTTCGACGCCAGCGTTGATGGCGCCGATCCGCGTCTGAGGGATCTTTGACGACGGCGAAGACGGTGCCCTCTTACCTGATGGCACGTGGTGCTCTCAGGTGGAATCTTTCGACGGGTGCAGCGACTCGCGGCGTTTTGATTTTTTCACCCGCGGTATCACCCTCAGCTGTCTTCGAGGGGGTCGAGGCCGCTTTCTCGAAGACACTTAGCATTTTCTTCCTGAATTTCTCCCACTCAGCCTGAGAGCTGTGTTTTGTGGGGCAGGAGACCCTTTCTAGGGAAACAGAAGACGAGGAAGGGGATCGTCGACGTCTCTTCTTTGAGTGTCTCGATCTCGACGAATGGTGGGAGCTACTTCGAGATCTAGAGTGGGAATGCTTTCGACGGCGAGGAGACGAATGCCTCGACTCAGCCGAAGAAACCTTCGAGGAGGTTTTGACTGACTTACCTCTCTCGAGCTTCCCCTTGCGCTCCTTCAAGGCTTTCGCAGTCACGGACATGCAGTCCTCACACTCCGAACAATGGTGCTCGGCTCCCAAGCACCACAAGCAGATCCTGTGTGGATCCGTTATCGACATTTTTTTACCACAGTCTCGACATTTTTTTAAGCCGGATAGCGGCGTTGTCAGTTTGAGAACGAGTTAGTATTTTTGAGTAAATCTAGAAGGTTTATCTGACTGAACTGAGCAACGATATTCCCAGGCCCCACGAAGCGCGGAAAAACGGAACTGAGCAACGGGCATGGTGACGTCGGCGCCAATACGGTGGCTGTCGAGGGACACCAACTCGGCGGACGTCGACACGCAGCGCCCTCTACAGAGAAAAAATTTCCGAGGCCAGCAAGCTGGAGAAGAATTATCAAAGATAAGGAATACGTTGGAGGACACAATCCCTTCGAAATAGAGTTTGTGGATTTAAGAATATATGTATCGGGAGATAAGCTCCGGACATGCGCGTACAGAAAACATACAGAAGTGAATTCGACCCCATTTGCTACCAGCTGTCACCACCAATCTGTAATTCAGAACATACCAACTGGCGAATTTACAAGTTCAAGAAGTAACTACGAAGAACCAGAGTTCTTTGATGAAAAATGCACTCTTACTGATAGATTTTGAGAAACCGGGTACTCACTGCAAAGCATCAACGAAGTATAGATACAAGCACAATCTACTCAAAGGAGTGAAACTGAAAATAAGATCAACTGATACAGAGACACAATCAACTTTGTAACCCAATATTGGAAAAATCATTATAAGATCCAAAATTTGTTGGGGAAATATTGGCACTTGACCTCGAAAAGGACCTGTCCAAATATATAACTGAAAGAGCTACAGTAATTTTCAAAAGGGCCAATACCCTGAAGAATAAACTAAGTCCCTATTACCTACCAAGTTTAAATGTTGAATAGACACGGACATGGTTACAACCGTCAAGAACAGGCTTTCATAAATGTGGCGTGTGCACTATGTGCAGGTTTAGCACACAAGAATACCCAGGAGTTCAGTGATCTAAGAGGAACAAAAATACAGATCCAAGACAATATTAACTGCAAATCGAACTTTGTAATCTATGATATATGTGTATGTGCGGAAATCTATTTAGGTAGTACAATTCAACAATTAAGAACTAGAATCAGAACATTTCACTTCCATTGGAAATCAAGATCCTATATTTCCATTTACATAGCACTGGCAGTCTACACATCAATTACAGAACAAAAAAGACCTTAGAATCATAGGTTTGAAGAAAATGTCCTGGGGGGGGGAAGGGAAGGAGACAAATGGATGCAAGAATGATATGCAGAATGAGGGCTACAGAATTAGGATTGAACACGGACCATGAGATGGGCTCGTGTTTGGGATGAATATCATGTACAGTTTACATATAGCAAATCTTTTTTGGGATGCGCAGCACCTAAGGAGGAGATGTTCTAAAATTAATGAGTTTCAAATAATGTATTTGGCCTGTACTTGTTTTACTGGTATATGACATTTTTCTTCTCCCTCCCTGGGGGAGTTTTTCCTGAGTGGTGAAGGGTAAACAAGAATCTATATCAGCACTAAGTTAAGTTTTTTGAGCATGACCTCTTGAGTGTAGCACTTAGGGAGGGGTCTTTCTGAGAAATATACGACTAATTTAATGTATTCATACTTGTTGGTTTGGATGGGTACAGGATAAACTTTCACTTTCCTTCCTGGATGCATCAGTTTTAAAATACAAACATCACCCATGGTACTCGCCCACTAAGCATATAAACTGGCTTTCACATGCTTTAACATAGTAATTCACTCAAACTTCAAGGTTGAATTTTAATTTAAACTTTGACCTGGCATGGTCAATTGGTTTGTTAGCGTTTAATATTGCTGACAAGCAAGTGTTCAAGGTGTTTTTTTCGATTCTAGAACATGGCTGCCAAGGAATCAGGCAACGTGAACTTGATGACATCACAGGTTTATAACAGGCGGGATCATGGAGGAATTTTCCTCTAATGGAAAACTGATAAGCTAAGAGAGGGTACAAGCCTAATAGAAGTTGAGGCATCAGAGGACAATATTTTTTTTTGTTGTAAAACAAACCTGTAAAAGGTACTGAACTTTGGATTTAGCTAATGTTCAGACTTGTTCAAGTTAAAATAATTGGCGAGTTTTACCAAAGAATGGGTGGGTCCAAATGAAAATTATCTCTTTTCAGAACATAGGGAAGAAACCCTTCTATACGAGTATGAGAAATCAATAAATGGACAAGGACACAATGGGCCTCATTACACGGTAGGCGGTAAGGGTTTACCGGTACCAGTATTTTACCGGTACCGATAAACCCTTACCGCCTTACTACGAGGTCCCTTTGCGGGTTGGAGAATTTAACTGTGGGTAAGTAATTAGATACCAATACCGACTACTAAAACACACTATTATGCATACAAATCACACAAGGTAAAATTTAGGAATCACCAGCAGAGATAACTTTGTTTTGATCGATTGAATGAACGCAAGGGTATATTAAATTCATAGGAGCATGTAACTATACGTATGCACTCAGGGAGTCACACCTCTTAAATGGAAAAGACACAGAGCTTGGAACTGGGTTAAAGTAACCAAATGGCCTCAAGGTGTTCTGAACACAGCAATGGATTACAATGTATGATGGGATGTTGTAATAGAATGTTTAACTCATGCAGTATGGCACGGTTTTCTTTTGTCTTTTCCTAACCATCCAACCCCACATTTTCTGTATGGCTATAAAATTGGGGTTAAGTGTATGCTTAATGCATTTACTATAGAATGCACTTGGATGGAGACTTATTGTTTTGTAAATAACTAAGCCTGGTTTTGAAAAGGGCCTTCAAGGCCGAATCACGTGTGAGACGGGCAAACATGTGAAATCTAATTTGGTCTTTCGAGACCCCTATTAGTGCCAATGAAATAAACAATGAATTTGTGACTCAGAATTAAATGCAGGGAAATACTACGAGATGCTTGGCGCAACCTAATGGCGCACCACTTTACTCATTGATTAAAACAGGTGTAGGTATACCTTACGTTATCTACAGGATCACTGACTTTTTTTTTGATTCAGAGACACAAGTCGCAGAGAGATAGTCAATATACCCATCTACTATTGATATCATGCCTTCAACTCAAATACCTTTCCTACAATATAGACTGTCAATTTTTCAGGTTCTAAACTCTGAAGGAATTCTTAAAAGTTTTCTGGTGGTTGTTTTTCTCCCACCTTGGCACTGTGATGGTTCCCCAAAAAGTGGGTGATACCTTCAGGTTCACCACACTCTGCACCACAATCTCCTACCCAGTGTCAAAAGGTGCAGTGGCTGATTAAGGTGCAATTTGTGTACCCACAGGATCTCTGTCCAATAAAATCACCTATGGGAAGGTTGTAACAGTGTGGTGTCTAGCGTTGGTTCGTCCCCCAACCATCCTACTATGAACTGCCCCGCCAAGTAACATCATTCAAACTGTGATACCCTGATCCCCGCCCAATGCATAATCCCTTTGAAGTGTACTTAAAACCAACCTATGTCTGCGCCTTTTCCATAAGAACCCTAAGCGTGGAGTCCAGCTTGCGAAATAACTTCCTGGGTATATTATGTGGGACATTCAGAAAGTAATACAGCAGCCAGGGGTGGACCACCATTTGGAGGAGTGCCGCCCTGCCTGCTACGGATAGAGGTAACCTACCCCAGAAGTACATTGATTTCTCCATCCCATCTAGAGCTTATTGTGTGTTGCGTTCATGCTCGGCTTTAACATCATGGTGGATGTCAACGCCCAAGTACCTAAAGGAAGTGGCGGTCCAGTTCAGTTCCAAGGCAGGAAGCTGATCTCTACCCCACCCCCTCAGACGTGCCAGCGGCAACAAAAATGACATCTCAGCTAATGGTAATAATGCCCGAGAGTTCAGCAAATCCGCCCAGGGCGTCCAATATAAAATTGCAGATTGTCCTCGGGCCACCTTATGGAGAGCAACATGACGTCCGCATACATGGAAATCACATACGTCACCCCATCTATCTGGATGCCAGTGTCCGCATATTGTCTGTAAGGAATGCCGCAATTGGTTCTATTGCGAGAATGAAAAGCATGGAGGACAGCAGGCATCCCTGCTTGGTGCCCTATGCTCCGTGTACACCAGTTTGAATCCTTGCCTGATGCCAAACCACTGCAGAGTGGCATAAAACCAGTCCATCTGGCCAAGTTAAACTCTTTATAGCATCAAGAGCTGCTACTGTGTAGTGCTTCCTGAGGGACCCAGTTCTGTCTATTATGTGATGCGGCCGTCGCAAATTCCAGGGGGTGTTTCGGGACGTGGCCAGTCTGATCGGAGTGTAGCAGGTCGCCAATTACACCCTTCGGTCTATTCGCCAATAAGGCTGGGAGCGTGCTGACTTACCATAGACAGGGGTCTATAAGAGCCACATTCCATATGGGGCTTACTGTACTTGGGTATAATGAACTCTCGCAAGCTCAGAGGAAGCATGCCAACCTTGTATACCTCTTGCAGCGTCTAAAGTAGCATCATTGCCAAATCCTCTGTAAATTCCTTATAAAATTCGCCCAGTAGGCCATCCGATCCAGGAGATTTACCAGATGGCAGCACTCCAATCGTAGCCTTCAATTCCTCCACAGAGATCAGGGCATCAAACTATTCTGCTACTTCTCGGTTCAAATGAGGCGATCAGTGACAGTGCTTCGCTATGGTTCGAGTCAACTGTGTGGTCATCCTCCGAATACAAGGTGATACTAGCTATGGAAAGTGTCATTAATCTCGCTTTGCATTCTTGGAGTGACACCACTCACATCCGTGATGGAGCAAATAATTTCTCTCTGTGCCTCATTCCTGCAAAGACAGGCCAGCAGCATCCCTGGCTTGTCACCTCCCTCATGCAACATTTCCGTATACATGGCTTTCCCCAGCCTCTCACAGCCCATGATACACTCCTGCTTCAGCTCCATCTAGTCCTGGATCGCCACCACCTCTCCCATATTTCCATGCTCTGCCTCCTCCAGTAACGCTTCGGCTCTAGATAGGTCCTGTGTTCTATTCCACTGTATGCCCCCCCCATCTTACCCATCACCTTCCCCTGTACAACAGATTTAAAGGCCTCCCATAATGTGCCAACCTCAGCCACGCGGCCAGCATTTTCATCAAAATAATTCTTTATCACTGCCCTCATACTTTCCCCGAAAGGTCTCGTAATGCAACACGTCTGCTTGCAGCTTCCACATCGGAATTGACAGGCTGGGCAGCCTGCCCTGCTATGCAATGAACAGCAGAGCATGATCTGACAGAGCACAAGCTGTGTAGTCTGCCTCAGTGTACTCGCCTACATGTTCCGCCCCAGCGAACACAGTCGATACAGGTGTGTACGGCGTGTGGAACAGAGTAGTGCGAGTAGCCATGTGCATCTCCGTGCAGAGTCTCTCGGGAGTTGGACAATTGAAAGGACCTCAGAAGAGAGCCCAAGGCACTGACAGTAGGGACTGGATTCCAGAGTTTACCATCAGACCTTTCCAGAATTGGGTCAAGCGTACAATTAAAGCCACTGCCCCATATCCAGACACAACCTCTGTATGGGGCGAGTTTGGGGTACAACGAGCAGAATAATGTAGTGGGATCATGATTAGGGGCGTATGTGCCAATTATACACAATTCTAAATTCTCAAGGAAACCCTGCACCAATACCATTCTGCCATTATCTGTCTTGGTCTGTATGACCCGAAAGTGGACTGATGGCGCTGAGCCCAGTATGTACCCGCCCCACGTCTTGGCCATTGCGGTGTGTCGACCGTGAGGTGTGTCTCCTGTAGTATCGCCACAATCAATCTTATTTCTGCATGAGTATGACAACATCTGGTTTCGTTTAATAAAGCTGTTAAGACTGCGCACGGTCCAGGTAACCACCCTCAGGCTTCCCGCCATAGTGTGGTAGATATACACTAGTCCTGCCGCAGTGCGCCCAGTTGTGTCCATCCCAGCCCATCCCATGTTCCCTCCTGGGCCCCAGAGGGGCACCTCTCGGTACAAGAAAGGATCAGGTCCCAGCAATATTCTCCACCACCCCACAAATGGGCCCAGTCTGCGCAGCAAGTGCAATTCCTCCCGTTCCAGCAACCAATTCCAATGCTGCCGGGGTACACTTCGGACAGTTCGGAAGCCAAAACAAAAAACAAAAAAAACACAACCTCCCCCTCCCCCAAGACCCCTCCACCCCAACAATAGCAGGTGCTGTGGCTTCCTGCACTTAACCTGCTTTGAGCAGCATGAGCTCAAGTGGCCGAGCTTCAGAGCGGCATATGTGCAGCAGAAAGCTCACAATATTAGATTCTGAAAGCGGTGAAGCCTCTCCGGTGTAGTTCCTTAGTATGACCCCCACAGAGGCACAATCTCTAGGCGGAACAGCCTTATTGTGGTAAGACTTAAAAAAAATATCCCAGTGGCAGATTCTCCCAGTAGCAAAGAATCACAGTGGGGGAGATTCAAAATAGCACAGACTCTCACTGCCAAAGGCTTACACTGGTACAGGCTACCAATGGGAGGGATATTCATTGGCAGTGACTCGCAGTGAAAATGATTCACAATGGTGAAGATTCTGTGACAAATCCGTTGGTATCGTCATTTCTCCCCGGGAGAGGGATCCTTCACATGGGCCGGGGAGGTGAGGCCGCTATCCGATGTTCCCCCTGGAAGTGGTGCTCAGCGGGAGGATCCATGGGAGGGGACCCCCTTTGTGGGAGAAGTAAAGACCACGAGGGGAGAACACGGTAGGTTACCCACCATGCCGCCAGACACTAGTCACCCAACAACATGGATAGAGCCCAAGCACCCCCGACCACTATGTCTCCTCTTTCTTTTGCTAATTACCTCAAACATAGCAGCCCTGTTGTGATGAATCCTACGGATCCCTCACTGAACCCCTGCCTAAAGTCTCCCGTCAGGTGGCCAGGGAAAGGCAGATGGGAGGGGGGGTGGTCTGTGGGAAGATCACCTAGGAGGAGAAAAGGCCCAGGGAAGCGAGAGGAAACCATGCAGTGAGACCCAATATTGTACTTCATCTAGGGAAGAATATCACATCATGACCTAGTTCCTCATACTGAACATCTGAAGGGGAGGCGACATCAGCCAGAACTCCTGTGGTACAAATAGAAATCAACCCACTTCTCAAACCCATAGAGTCAGAAATGTGCCGAATTTAAAAAAGGGGAAATAAAAGGAAGTTTGTGAATAATAACCGCCAAAAGTCTAGAAAGCCTTATTCCTGATGAATGATTTGTGTGATACTCCTTTTAGAAATACTGGAGAGAGCGGAAATCAGAACAGCAAAGTAGAAAAGGCTAGAAAATCATTACTTTGTTGACAGGGACTTCAAGTCCCGTAAATCCCTCAGTAACTGAGACAGGGAAAAGGGATGTAGAGGAACACTGCAGTAGGAGCTGTAAGTTAATTAGTGAAGATAACTGTAAAGACTAGAGGGGTTTAGCTGTACTCCTGCCCTCTATATGGCAGAGTAGAGGCACAGAGCACCCCAGTCAATATTCTCTATAGGGTAGCAATGGACAAGCAATCAAGGCTTAAGCTCTCAGGATGAGATGCAGGCTGGTTCTTAAGTACAGTGTAGTCCCCAGGCATCCACAAAGGAATGTCCACACACCAGGTTATTGATAACAGGGTTCTTTATATAAATAAGGTCTCAATTATATGACAATGCATTACTTACCGTAAAAGCATTTCTGATGGTTGTATCTGCTTAGATTCACATGCTGTGCATAGGTCCAACATCCAGTGGTCACGGCGGAGTATTGCATTTTGTTTTTCGTAGTCGAAAAGGGGACGTCGACAAGGCGTGTCTGTAACACTATCCCTATAGTGACGTGTGTTGTACCCACAATCCTCACGCGTCGAGGTCCCTCTGTTTGTATTTTTTCTGCCCTGAGGGAGCCTTCTATACGTGAGTGAGTACAGAAAAGAGAGAGAGATGTAGAAAGATGTCTATGTTCCTTCCATCCGAGCGGGGAGGAAGGGTGGGCGCATGTGAATCTAAGCAGATACAACCATCAGAAATGCTTTTACGGTAAGTAATGCAATGTCTTCTGATGTTTGTTAATCTGCTTAGAATCACATGCTGTGCATAGACTAGCGAGCAGTACCCGGAGTTGGCGGTGGGTTATGAGAAGGAACAGTAGAGAAAAGAAGTCTTAATACTGCCTGTCCCACCTGGGAGTCAGATCTAGAGTGTGCATCTAGACAGTAGTGTTTTATAAAGGTGTGCACAGAACTCCAGGTAGCCGCTTTGCAGATGGACTCAAGGGGAACATTTGCAATGAACGCTATGGAAGCCCCAGTGCCCCTTAGCAAGAGTGTAACAGAGAGTGATGCATTGAACAATCCATCTAGATATAGTGGACTTTGAGACTGCATCTCCTTCTCTTCCTGCTTCCACCGAGACAAAGAACTGGTTAGTCTTTCTCAGTGGTCTGGTTCTTTCCATGTAGAACATGACAGCTCTGCGTACATCTAGTGTATGCAGACTTTTTTCTCCCAAGCTGGAAGGGTTTTGAAAGAACGTTGGTAGTTCTATTGACTGGTTTACATGAAATTTCGAGATGAATTTTGGTGCAAACCTTGGATGTGTGCGTAGAACCACCTTATCCTTGTGAACTGTTACGAAGGGGTCTAGAACAGAAAGAGCCTGTAGTTCACTTACTCTCCTAATGGAGGTGATAGCTATTAGGAAAGCAGTCTTAAGAGTGAGGTTCTTAAGAGTTGCCTTGTGCATGGGTTCAAAGGGAGGGCCCATGAGTCTAGAAAGTACCACATTTAAGTCCCATCCGGGAGCTGGGTTAGCTATCGGAGGGTGTATTCTCTTTACCCCCTCCATGAAGGCTTTGATAACTGGTATCTTCCACCACGACACTTTAAATTGGGAAGTGGTGTATGCAGAAAGTGCCGCTAGGTGGACTTTAATGGAATTGAACACTAGACCTGAATCCAGTAAATGGGTCAAGTACAGAACAATATTCGTGGGAGAGCAGTCAACCGGGTTGATGCTCTTACCTCTACACCAGATGGCAAATCTTTTCCACTTGCTAGAATAGCAGTGGCGAGTATTAGGTTTTCTGGCTTCCCTCAGGATGTCCATACATCTCTGCGGGAGTTGTAGATGTCCAAATTCTATGATCTCAGGAGCCAGGCTGCTAAGTTCATGGTCTGAGGGCATGGATGCAGTGTCCTGCCCTTGTCCTGTGACAGCATGTTGTACGGGCAGGGAAGTCTCACTGGGGGAGATAGGGACATCTTCATCAAGTGAGCAAACCATGGCTGCCGGGCCCACATTGGGGCCACTAGTATCATGGTAACCTGTTCCTGGTGCATCTTGTGCACCATCTTGTTGAGAAGGGGAGTCGGGGGGGGGGGAAAGGCGTAAACAAATTTCCCTGACCATTGAATCAACAGACCGTTCCCCTTGGACTGTTTTTGGGGGTACCTGGAGGCGTAACTTTGGCATTGTGAGTTCTCCAGTGTTGCGAACAGGTCTATTTCCGGGAATCCCCATTGCGTGAAGACGTCTAAGACGATGTCTTCGTGCAATTGCCATTTGTACTCTTCGGGCAGGGGGAAGTCTCTGCTGAGTTCGTCTGCTAGCAGATTGAGTTCCCCTGGTACGTGTTGTGACAGTAGGAACATGTTGTGTTTGAGAGCCCACTTCCATATATTCTGGAGAGTGGGTTCCCCCCTGCTTGTTGATGTAGTACATGGCTGTGGTGCTGTCTGTAAGGACCATTACTGTTTTCCCTTGTAGGTGTTCCTGGAAGGCCTTTAGTGCTTTGAACACCGCTAGTAGCTCCAGAAGGTTTATATGCTTGGATGCTACGTTCGGAGTCCAGACTCCGTGAGCAGTTTGATGGGATAGGTGAGCCCCTCATCCTGTGAGGGATGCGTCCGTGGTTAGAGTGGCCTCCACCGCGGGTGTGGCAAAGGGTTTCCCTATTATCAGGTTTTCCTTTGTCCACCACCGTAGCGAGAGAACCAAGGCCTGCGAGACCAACACTAGATCGTCCCATTGTCCGCTGGCCTGACACCACTGGCTGTTGAGCCACTCTTGCATTGGGCGCATGCGCAGGCGCGCGTGAGGTACCAAATAAATACACGACGCCATCATACCTAGCAAACGCATCGCTTTGCGCACCCTCACCTCTCGACCTGCCACATATTGGGGGATCTGAAACAGCATGTTTTGGACCCTCTCGTTGGAGGGGAAGACGAGGCCGTCCTTTGTTCGAATTAGGGCCCCTAGGAATTGTTTGACTTGGCTGGGGTCTAAGCTGGACTTCTTCTCGTTGATGGAGAAGCCCAGTTGGAACAAAAGGTCTACAGTCTTTTGGGTGTTTGAGAAGCATGTCTCGTAAGAATCCCCTGTTATGAGCCAGTTGTCGAGGTAAGGGTATACTGGGATGGATAACCTGCGCAGGTGTGCCGCTGCCACTGCCAGTACCTTCGTGAATACCCTTGGTGCAGATGCTATGCCGAAGGGTAGCACTCTGAACTGGTAGTGTTTGCCCTCTATCATGAACCTGAGGTATTTTCTGTGCGCTGGCAACATTAAAATATGAAAGTATGCATCTTTCATGTCCAGTGTTGTCATGTAATCTCCCTGTGATAGCAGTGGGATCACTTCCTGTAAGGTCACCATACGAAACTTCTCTGGGGTTTGACAAACTTGTTCGCTGGGTGCAGATCTAATACAGGGCGCATGGTTAGATCCTTTTTGGGTACAAGGAAGTACACTGAATAAATACCTTCCATTACCTGAGATAGAGGCACAACCTCTATGGCTCCTTTTTCCAGCAGTTGGTCCACTTCTTGGAGAAGGATGGCGAGGTGTTCTGGTGTCATGCGGCGTCCCCTCGGGGGTCTGTATGTTGGGGAACTGTTGAACTCTATACAGTAGCCGCGGGCTACGGTGGAAAGTACCCAGCGGTCTGATGTTATTCCCTCCCATGCTGGAAGAAAGGATGTTAACCGGCCCCCGACCGGCGTTGCATGGGAGGGGACGTGAATCTTCGCGTCACTTGGTGGTGTGGGAGCCTCTGGGGGTGGAAACCCGGCCTCTTCCCTTGCCACGACGTTGACCCCTCTGATTGTACTGGCCGCTATTACTCTGGTAGTTGCTGGCAGAGTACTGTTGTTCTTGGTTTTGTTGCTGGTGTTGTCCACGAAAAAAGTGCTCATTACCAAATCCCCGCCTATTTGGAGGTTTAGAAATTTGGTCTAAGGTCTTTATAGTATCAAATTCTTTTTTCGCGTTCTCCAGCGCGTCATCCACTGCTCTCCCAAAGAGGTTGGATTCCTCTATGGGTTTATTAATAAGGGATGCTTGTGTTTCCGCCTTAAATCCGGAATTGTGAAGCCAGACGTGACGCTTCAGTAAAATTCCTTGTACCAAAGTGCGGCCAGCCGTCTCTGCTGCATCGAGGGTATTCTTGACGATGCTTTGATTGACCAGAGAGCCCTCGTTAACTGTAGCCAGTAAACGAGTCCTTAGGGGTTCGGGAGCTTCTTCGATGTCCTGTCTGAGCTTAGCCCATTGAGCATCGGCGTAGCTTGCCAATAGGGTATTATTATTGGCGATTCTGGTAGAGAATGCTGCAGAGGTGGTGATTCTCTTGGCTAGGGCATACAGCTTCTTCCCCTCTTTATCTGGGGGTGCCTCGCTAGTAGATAGTGGGACTCCTGCCCTTTTTCTGGTGTTGGTCACGACCAGGGAGTCCGGGAATGAGTGACCCTTAATATATAATGGGACTGATTGAGAGGGAGAGAACAGTTTCTCAATCCTCGGATTGACCCCTCTCACCAATGCAGGAGTGGAAAGAGAAGGTGTAATACGTCTCTTAACTGAGGCAAGGATAGGTATAACCTGGCTAGTGGGGTTTTTTTCTTTGATAATCCTCTCCACAAAATCGATGTCTGGGGTGACGTCTCCAGTTTCGATTTCGAAATGCGCTGCTGCCTTCTTCAGCAGTGCATTGAAGGTGGGTTGATCATCGACAGGCGAAGGGTTCCTGACTGGTGAAGTTTCAGTAGACCTGATGACTATACTGCTACTGCCTGTGTCAGTCGACCTAGCCGGTGACTGCCAGGGATTTTGGTCGCCCTCGCCTGTGTCTTCCTGGAATCCTTCCTCACATAGGTTAGTTTCCTCGTGAAAACCTTCCTCTTCTTGTTGGTCCTCAACATAGGTGAACTCATCTTCCTCTTGGAAGAAGGTGTCTTCCTCAGTGGGATTGTAAGAGTTTATGTCCTCCTGTATGGGGTTATAAAACTTCTGGTATTTAGCCCTTGGACTCTCAAGGGGTGCCTCCCTTGGTCTCTTGGGCACCCTGTGTCTTCTGGGATGGACATGAACCGATCTAGTTTATCCATACAGGTCTGGAACCTTTCAAAGGTCCACTGAGGTCGGCCAGGATGGTCTGGGAAAGAAAAGGGGGTTTCTTCCTCCTGTAATTGTCTGGTTCTGTTACATAACGTCGAAGAAAGAGAGCCTTCGCCTTCTGAGTAGCCTTCTTGCTGGCTAGGGTCTTCCGACGGCGTTTCACTCGCCGTACGTCTTTGGCCGTCCTTAGATGCTATGCGCGCGAGGCTTTCGGCGATCATTCTCTCTTCCGAGGGATCGGTCGCCGTTGCGCTATGGATCGTCGAGCCTTTGCTCGTCGAGTCATTGGTCGTCGAGTCCTTGTTGGCAACGTGAGCGCTCTTGCGATGCGTGTCGCCGGAAATTTTGGTGTTAGCGCCCTTATTTTTAGAGTGCCCAGTCGCCTGTCGCGGAAGCGGGGAAGGCTGACGACCCTTACGGTCGGTGGAAGACGTCGGTGGGCCCGGCGTCCCCGTTGGCGCTATGGCTGTCTTCGTCTTCGACGAATGTGTGCCTGGGGGTATGTGCTTTGATGTCTTTCTGTGTGCGTCCTTGTCGCCGGGGTGTTCATCCCCATAAGCTGGGCGTGAGCCGGGCTTGTCGGGGCCGGGGACGGACGACGAGGAGCATGAACGCTCCTTTGAGGTCTACAGCCTCCTTTACGGGGGCCGTGTAGTCACTATCCTCGTCACACTCGGCGGCGGCGGCAGCGGGCGAGGAGTCAGGCCTAGACATAGCATAGGCCGCCCACCTTTTGAGCCTGCGGTCCTTTAGAGTTTTGGGCTTTAGTAATTTGCAGGCCGCACAGCCGTCCTCCTGGTGATCGAAGGGTAAGCAACGGTTGCACCGTTTATGCTGATCCTTCCAGGTATATTTACCCTTGCAAAGCGGGCAAAACCTAAATGGCGTCCTCTCCATAGCTGAGAGTAATAGGTGTGACTACGACCTCGAAAGAGAGGGAGGGAGGGGAAAGAGAAAGGCATTCTTAAAGAAAAGAAAGAAAGACCACAAAGCCCCACTCTCCCTACTGTGTATGGCCGGCGAGGCCAGGCCACGTGTTCGGCAGCGCCGAAGGATCTCCTCCGCTCGTCCTTCCGTCGAAGATCTTGCTCGGCGGAGAAACGGCTCTGCGTCGAGGGAAGGATCGATCGTCTATCGTTATTGGTATTAATAACAAACGACCAAAGGTCGAAGAAACTATTTGGCAATGTCTCTCGAGGAGCTCCGCATAAAGGCGACCAGTAGCTGGGCGGAAAAAAACAATCTGAGGGACCTCGACGCGTGAGGGATTGTGGGTACAATGCACGTCACTATAGGGGTGGTGTTACAGGCACGCCTTGTCGACGTCCCCTTTTCGACTACGAAAAACAAAATGCAATACTCCGCAGTGACCACTGGATGTCGGACCTATGCACAGCATGTGATTCTAAGCAGATTAACAAACATCAGAAACACAATCACAATAACACACAGTGTTCAAGTTAATCTAAAATGGTATATATACACAGTTTCTATGTGGTACTACACTTACTTCTTCAAATGCATCAACTGTACTCAGTTCAAATGTCAAGCAAATCAGTTAATAAGTGAACCAACAATAGACATAGGAGGAAAGCAGGTTGGTTAAACCAATAGGCAGAATACTGGATCCCTTCCACTAAGCACAGTTCTGTGTGGAGATGCCCCCCCCCCACCCCCAACTGGGCAACCTGTAAATAAAGGTACAATACAAGCCCAGTCCATATATTTTCTATCAGAGTTATCTCCTTCTATAAATGTTCTACCGCCCCAATGTACCTGGAATAGCAGATTTCTTCGTTGGTTCGTCGACAGATCCTTCTCGAGTGTATCCTTTTAAGGCAGGAGCCACAGATCGATCGTCCTCGAAGCAGGTGAACCTTGGCGTCGAGAGTCGAAAAGGTTTGATGACATCGAGGCAGCAGCTTTGGTCCTGGCGGTGCTCGTCGACGATCGGTTGTGGACGTCTTGCGAAGACTAGGCATGTGGTGCACCTCGACGATGATAGTTCGTGCTGCAAAGAGTCACTGAAGAACTTTGGTCCAGCAAGGGCGTCGGGCCGTCAGCATCTTTGTGGCATTTGGGTGGCGCGAAACCCACCAGCAGATTCTCCTTGGTGCGTCAGCGGGCTCGACTTTCTCTGGCGGGATAAATCGGTCAGCGGTGCTGAGAAGAGAGTCCTTGGATTCAAATGTCTTAGGCAATAGAGCGTTGCGGCTCCAGTCATCGGCGGCACAGCATCAAGCTGTCTCCGCTTCTGTGCAACATGGCTTCAACGGGCCTCCAGCGGTTACAGCGATTATCCGAACCCTGGTCGACGGTGGACAGAAGTCCAAGTGCTTTACTTCAGATTCCTCTGCAGTCCCAGTCTCTGGTCGACAGTCTTTCGAAGGCTGACTTCCAGGGCGCTTCGGCAAAGGTTGGCGGTCTGCACGATGTTCCCTCGTAGCTTGGGAAGAGGTCTCCTAGCCAGGTCCTCTCTCGGATCAGTCCTCGACAAAGCCAACAGCTTTCAGATCCAGTCGAAGCAAATACAGCAGCAAGTCTTCTTCCAGCTGGGCTTCAAGGATAAGCATCAAGTGTCAACTTCAGTTTCTGAACAATTTCCATCAGTGAGAGGTCCTCAGATATGTTTGGTCTCTCATTCACTCTGCTGGGTCACACTCGGGAAACCAATCATTCAGAAGGACATTCATGCAGGCAGGTAGCCAATCAGGCTCATAGTGCATTCAGGCCATTCACTTCCCTCCAGACACTCACTACAAGGAATGTGTATTGGGACAAGTACCCAGCCCTTCAGCACACCACACTGCATTCATACCAGTTTCGGCCAGGGCTGTCTCATTCATTGTGTTACATACCAGAAACCAGACACCCGTAACATGAAGTGCATATTGGTCACACACTCCATTCACCCAGGTCTCACCCCAAGGGTGTACCCACAACATACATTCACTCGGAAGGCTCCAGCCAGTCTGGCCTGGACTTCCCCACAATACCATATGGAATTTACACCCAACAGCCAGTCAGGGGGAAGGGACAGAGTCAGGGCTTCCCATGACTTTGGGAAAAACAAGGTAACAGGAAATAGAAAGCAAGAGGCCACAGGGGCCATCTTGTCTTCTATCAGGAATCAACTGATGATTCCAATGGCAGGGCCAGGGTATCCCAAAATGGAGAATACTCAGAGCGGCTGTCAAATTAACCATGGAGCTGCCACCAGCCCAAACCCTGCTCTGTGGGCCACACACAGGTGCCCAAAAACATACACTTGGGGTACAGGGTTGTATCCCCACCCATGGGTGCCATAAGGGTGTCCCAAGGGTCTGTACACCAAACCAAAAAGAGGAAGAGCTATACTGCCAGGAGTCCCAGATGGACTCCTGGTCAGAAAACAATACAGAACACACATGAAAAAGGACTACAGAACAAGGGCATTTCCAGCATCACAATAACCTACACATTAGGGAGATTGAGAGGATTTAAAAGCCCCCTAAGGTGCAGGCCCAGGAGAAGCAGCAGGAGAGGAGAAAGTAGTGCGGGCCGTGTGTGCAGCAGAAGGTGAAGCTTGAAGCTAGAGAAGACGCCAGGTCCCCTGAGAAGGCAACTGCTCCCGAGAGTGTCTTTGCCTCAAGTTGTCCCTGTTGCAGAGTTTGCACAGCAGGAAACTTAAGAAAAGAACGCTTGCCCATTGAAGGCTTGTGGTGCAGAGGTTGCGTAGCGGAATGTGGACGCAGCGAGGGAAATGTGCCCTCTCTAGAGGTTTCAATTGGCTGGGTCGTCCTTGAACCTCTTCGGAACAGAAGGTGCTCCAATTCTGAACGGACGAGCAGAAGGAGGCCAGAGGGGGCTGGCTGCACGATTGCGGGAAGCCACAATCACAGAAGACCTGCGAGCACCAAGAGGAGTCGAGCGAGTGATTTATCTAGTGAGTTCACCGCTTAAGATTGACTCCGGAGAGCTCTGACGCGGTCCGGGGGTTCACAGAAGGCAAATTCACTCCTGTGTGAGTGAAAGAAGCAGTAGTTATATTTCTAAATATTGAACTATCCAAAACCAACTGAAGTTACATTTGTTGAATCAAAATTACTATGAAAACCAGCGTGTGAGTTTATGGGAAAGCTTTATAAACCAACAAAGCCTACAAGCAATACCCAAGCCAAAAGTATTTAAGAACTCAGCAATATCAATACCACAATCATCATTTAAGACAAGAGGGGAATATTGGGGAAACACGAGAGTTGCAAGACTTGCTACTCATGTGTTGTGAAATGCAGATTACCAGTTGATATAAACAACTTTGCCAAAAGCAAGAAAGGATCAGAGTGATACTGTATCCTGGTAACTATTTGGTTGTTGGTGCAGAGGGGAAAGGAAGGTGGCAAACAGGCTGCCCTTCTGGAGAAGATTATCCAGAGGGAGATCAGCTTAGTTGCCAAGGAGTCCTAAAGAACGCTAAGGCGATAACATGTTTCCCCGAAAATGGTTTAAAGTTGAATGCCAAAGAAACCTTGTGAAGTTGCCGTTGTTCTAAGTTGAAAGTTATCACTGAAGCACGCTTTGTCATTTTGTGAAGCATTGAACGGGCAGGCGAGTATACTCGTATGACAAGTTATGGAAGTATCAGGCCTGGTACAGGAATCAATCAGTAGTAGTAGATAAAGTGCTGAGCTGCGTCTCTAACAAAGACAACTCAAGTTAATTGTGACATTTAATTAAGGATGGTGGAGGAGTTGCATGTCTTCAGAAACCAAAACTTGTGGCAAATCATCCTGACAAAGTCAATTGTTGTTGGTTACTTGAAGAAGACTAATGTGAAGCTTGTTCTTACTCCAGGAGGAGTTGGAACATACTTCTTTTGGTACATTATTGAGTCAACCAAACCTTGTGTTATCAATTTTAAAATCCTCAAAGACTGTCGGAACTTTGTGGCAAACCAGGATTTCCTTATTTTCTTTTGAACTGTGGAACAAAACTTTGCTCAAACCTGGGGAAGGGAAAGGGGAATTCACCCAGGTTATGAGAAGAGATGATCATACTGTAAATCTGATTACATGCTATATATATTTGTTGACTTGAACTGCCATGCATTTCCTTATTGTTTTATTGAGTGTACAAGTGTCCAGAGTTTCCTTTAGTTTATTTTAGGCAGGGAAAATCCTCGTCAGGGATAGTGAAGCGTTTTTATCCAACCTTTTTATTTACTAAAAAGGCTAGTTTTAAAAACTTTTTCAAGGTGGACCCCTCACATGTCTATCAGGTAGACAATAATGTGACGGGGAGGAGTGAGGGAAGAGAGAATATGAAAAAATCCAAAAGTACTGACACGAGTAAGAGCAGGGCACTGACGAGCCCTATGCGGAGACAAAACAAACATGCTAGTTATCCAAGACACAAGAGTCAATCTGCCATAAAACTGTCAAAGGGCTCTCCTCAATGATAGTCTTACTCCAGAGGAGCATCGAGTTGGGGAGCAAAGGTGCGCAGAGAGGATATTCTGCAGACCCACTGGAGAGTGAAGGCGGGTACCAAGAAGGCAGAGAAGACCAAGACTTACCCAAAGGCTGTTTGAACCAGCCACCTGGTGGCAGGAAGACAGCCATCCGAGTGGTCAACCAGGGTCCAGGGCATGGTCCCGGGTTGTGGAATCGCTGGTGCATTCCTTGGTGGCTTGCCCAGTACCTGCTCCGGTCACAGCGTCGCTGTTACTGACTTCTGCATTCAGCACAGCTTTGAAGGAACTGCATTCCCCACAAGGAGAGGGCCGCAGCGTGCAATCACAGACGTCTGCTTGTGACAGTCTTCTTACTTGCAAGCGTTGCAGTTAAATGAGTATACCATGAAGGAACTGGTGCTCCTGAACTTTCAGGCTGCAGCAAAGTGAGTCATGCTTCTCTTCAAGTGCCCTGTGTTTTCTTTCCTCGTTTCTGCTCCTGGATCTATTGGCTCTGCTTTCCTGATTTAGCCTCTTTGGATTGCTGACCTGGTGTTTAATACATATTTTTGACTCTGCCTGCCTTCTGGATTGCCCTGAACTGTTCCGTTGCTGGACCGGATGTTTTACATGGATATTTGACTCTGCCGATTTTCTTGGATTACTTTCCAATTGCCCTGAACTGCTGTGTTGCTGGACTTGGTGTTTGTTTTTCATGGATTTGGCTTTAGTTTTCTGCTCTCGTGCCATTCGGGAGTGGCCCCTTGAGTTTACCCTGGACTGCTTGCGTCTGTAGGCAATTGACGCCGGGTGGTGTTTTCCTGGCCTATGGACCTCCTCTACTGACAGGAGCATGTACCTGTAGGTTTGCCTGCACTCTTCATCTACACCCAGTTAGGAAGATTACAAGAGGGGTGGAATGAGGGGAAGAGAACAGGTGGCCCCGTCGTTCCTTATCCTGAAAAGATTGGGTAACTTACATTCTTATTGTTTATTTTTTCCCCCAGTGCCAGTAATGTGTTTTGTGCTCCTGCCTTTTCACCCAAGCCCCTAGCCTGGCGATTTCATATTGTACCTCACAGGCAGTGCTCTCTGGAAAGTCCCCCTCTATGCCGGGGCCGCTGTCACTCTAATTTGTTTATTGAGTTGCAGTTGGTGCTTCCAGACCTCAGGGAGGGGTGCAAAACCAGCGTGGCGGAGACACCGAAATACAAGAGCAAGCCGCGAGTGTCCAAGGGAAGCCAGAGAAGCTTACTGGTGTTGCAGAAGACCGCAAACCTTGCGGACCAAGTTGAAAGGTACACAGAGGGGGACTGGGACGTCACAGGGACACCCCAAAGGCTGTGTTTGGGAGGAAGTGCAGAACCATCGCCCTCGTCCCAGTGGGACCAAGCTGAGAGAGTTGTACATGCAAGATGATGCCTGGCAGGATACTGAACCAGGCTTCAGATATTACAAATCCTTGAAAGGTGTCTGGGACCCGAATACTGAGAAGCTGAGAGATGGGATTAACCGGATGGGGTCATCACTCCTTTCTCAGCGGTGACCTCTCCCCACATGGCCAGGGGACGGCAGCGGCTACCTGATCCTGATCCTGACCCTGGGGTTATGGCTATATGAGGGAGGATTGCATGAGGGGAGGCACCCCTCAGGGGGGTGCTCCCCCCCCCCCCATCATCGGATGAATCATGGTATCCCTTTTTTCTTTTGAGGATACCCCCTCCCATTCCCCAAGCCTTAATGGCGTATTGTCATAACTCCTCTCACGCACACCTATGAGGGTTACTGAGAATACCTTTGCATACTCTATGTACAAGCCATCAGAAACTGACTTGCCTGGCAAGACTACTGAAAATACTTTCCCAAACTCTCCATACAAGTCATCAAAAATGGACTTCCCTTGCCCTCAATACAAAAGTACTGCAACGAGGAAGCTGAGCCAAGTAATGAAGATCAATGAAGACCAAAAGCACAAGCTGCACTCTAGTTGTTGCGAGTGCATACTTGATGCCAGGAGATTTAAACCAGTGGACCAGCCGACAGGAGAGAGACGCTGGCTGGAGAAGTCTTGTCCACTTGATGTCGACCGAGGGGCTGCTGGACTGATGCAAGGTCTGCGGAGTCAACCGGCTTGCAGAAGAAGCCGAGGAGAGCAGGCTGCGAGGATGCCAGAAGAAGGAAGGCTTCCAAGCATTTGCCGGTACCGCAAGCCAGCCTGCATGCCGCTCGAGCACAGAAAAGCTCAGGCACGTGGGCGGGAACCGCAAGGGGCAGAGAAGCCACAGAGAAGAACTCGGAGAGAGAGAGCGGGATGCCGAAAAGCCACTGCAGGTTTGCCGCAGGAGCACCAATGCATGCCAGAGAGAGCAGCGATTCCACCCAAGGGAAGCAGGGCCACACTGCCCCTTCAGGACTCCTACGGAAGGCAAATAAAAGTAAAGGAAGTATATAAGAACAAGAGATCCAATATTTCTTAAAGAGACAAAATGGAACAAATATAAGACTGTTGTAAGTGTGCACAGTGTCCCTATGAGAAAAGCCCTAGAGGAGAGTATACCAGGCAGGGGCAAGTTACAAGTGTGTTCATATGAGAAAAGCCCTGACAGGAGAGTATACCAGCCCGATTGAAGTTGCAACAGTATTCATATAAAAAAGCCCTGGCAAGTGAGCATGACAGGCAAGGTCAAGTAGGACAGTGTGTAAAGTACATCACATGAGGACGTCCTGATAAGGATACATCAGGAATAGCCAAAGACTGAGCTGATATATATTAAAGAGGAGAAGAAACCTAGAATCCTACCAAGATTCAGTCTAGATCTATCAGCCAAGTCCATACCAGTTGTGTTGTTGATCAAACAAAACCCAAGGAACTGATATTCTTAAAATTATAAACCAGAGTAAAGAGAAATCCTGGGGAAGGGAACTATCCTCTGGAAGTGTGAACTTTATCCTTCTGGAACTTGTGTTGGAGTTATGCATATCCGTTTAAACCTGTGTACACTACAAGACCAAACACATTTCCCTTTCCACCTTAGAGTTTATTTTTAGAATGTGAGGGACAGAATAGTACTTTAGACATCTTGACCTCAGACGGAGCCTTAATTTTGTTCGAGTTTGGACAGAGTAGTATTTTGCAACCCCCTTTTTATTTCAATAAACATGTATGGCCAAGACCATAAATCCCCTGTGTCCATGTCTCATTCCTGGTTCCTCAATGAGAATCCTAAATGCGAGAACGCCTGGCAGGATAGTGAACCAGGTTTAAGAGACATTACAAAGCTGGGACAGAGATCTGGCAGCCACATAACGAGATGAGAAGACCCAGGGGAGGAGAAAAGTATCCTTTGGCAAAAGATAGAAAAGTAAACAAAGAGAGCGATACTCTAACCAAAATCAAGAGAAGACCAGGGGAAGAGGAAGATCCTTCGGCACAAGTTATGAGAAAACCAGAGGAAGGAAGATATATCCTTTGGTAGAAATTCAGAAATTATTGCTGCAAGTGAAAGAGAGCTTAAGAATGACTTGGGCAAGGGAGACCCCTTTACCAATCTTGTTTTTGAACTATAAGCAAATAGCCCGCGAAGGTCTGGGGAAGAAAGACCTCCTCCCCATCTGTGTAGAACAATACAGAAAACGCTAGTAAAAACAAGGGAAAGAAGGATATTCTCCCATAACTCACAAACTGCCATATAAATCATTGCGAAGGAGGGAGCCACCCTTTTCGTGTAGCTACTTTAATGAAGTGTAAGGGATGGAAATAGGATTGGGACATAGGACAGGGGACTATTTGTTTTCAACTGACATTCTGTCGCTATTCTTAGTTTTGTATGAGGCAGTTAGTTATAGGGACATGTAGGGTTTTTCCTTACTTTCTGTTAAATAAAGGTTTGGGTCAAGAAGCATGTCACCTTTGTGTCCCACGTCTACTTCTGCACCCTTACAATTCTCAATGAGAGAAGACACCCTATAGCAGAAGACTCACAATTCAGAGTGGCAGAGAATTTCAATGGCGAAGACTCGCAATAGCAAAGACTGAAAGTGGTAGAGCTCTGCAATGGCAACTCCAGATAGCAGCAAGGTCACCCAATGCCAGTGATTTACAGGGGCAGAGCTTTTTCACATTTCAGTGTCAGAACTCTACAGTGAAGGAACTAGACAGTGCCAGAAACTCAATGTTGGTTATCTTACATGGCAGAACCCCGATGGTGGAAGACAAAAACTCTCAGTGGCAAACTCTATGTTAAACCCTTTCGCTGGGAAGGTTTCACTGTGTTTAAATTTGACACTGGTTGGAATAAGCAGTGGGGAGACCCTACAGTGGAAAACCTTACAGTGGTATAATCTCACATGAACACAGTCTCGGCAGTAAATCTGGTACTGGCAAAAACTGACAGTAGCAAAACTGACAGTGGAAAAACCGGAAGTGGCAAAGTCTCACATTAGTACAATAACACATTCTTAGTGGCAAAGTCAGACAATGACAACTACTTTCTGCATAACTGGTAGTAGCACTGATAGTGGCAAAACCTGATACAGGCAAAATTTGATAGTGGCAAAGTCTCACATTTAAGCATTCTTAGTAGCCAAATATGATCATGGCAGTTAGAGTGGCAAAACTTGTAATAGCAAAAGTGTTAGCTGAGAAACTGACCATGCCCAAAACTCATAGTGGCAAAGTCTCACATTAGCACAATCTCACATTAAAACAATCTTAGCAGTGAAAATGGCTAATGGCAAAACTGATAGTGGCAACGTCTCTCTAAGTACAATCTCGTATGATAATCTCAGTGGCAAAATCACACAATGGCAATAATTGACAGTGGTAAAGTCTCACATTAAAACAATCCTAGTGGCAATGTCGAGCAGTGTGACAGGGTAGTAGTGTTGCAAATATATCCATTTGGCAAAAAGCTATTGCAATGGAAAAGTATCACCAATAGACACCCCTTACATTGATGTAGCTGTTGAAGGGGTCAGGGAACGATGCAGAGCCAGGGCACCAGGCGCACAGGCAAAGAGGAAGGCATCGACAGCCTCTGCCCTTCTCCAGCTGCCTGGGCAAGACTGCTCTAGGCCACAGTAGACTGAGGGATGGCAGACCACCTGGACGCTAAGACTAAAACAATGGTTAACCCTGTGAAGCATGGTGTTTCACCCAGTTACCTTGGGAGAAAGGTTGTGGGTACCCCGAAAACTAATTCCTAATAGAATCATCTATCCAGGTTTGAAAGTCTTTTGGAAACTGTGCAGATCTCATGAAGATCCGAGATGGCTGTCAACATGGCCATCCCTGTTGAGTTGCATATTGGCACCTCCTCATAGAGATAACATAGTTGAGTTGATTTCATTCCAGAAATGGTAGGAGGCAGACCAAATGTGAGATAAGGGAGAATACAGAGATATTTCACAAAATAAGGAATATGGACCGTTGCCAGTATTCCCATACCGCCAACTCAAGGTAGTTCTTACAGACAGCAAGTGGAGTGACAAGCTGAAGAGAACTCACTCCATTCGAGAAAATTATTTTCATGGAGAATGAAAGTGAAGGGCACAAGGTTTATATATAAACTGCGCAAGGTGATGAACCCACCTGAAACGCTTGGGGAATTGAGGATCCGAAAACAATGGGAAGAGGACCTAGAGATCAGTTTGGAAGAAGGGTTATGGCTCAAACTATGTAAGTCGGATTCACGCACATTGATAGAGGTGCAATATAACACATGGATTGAAATTGCTGCATCATCAATGGCACTACTCTCCCTCAAGGTTGTCACAGATGTCCTCTGATGGATATACAAGATAGAGGGAGAGAAGAGGGTGTTACTTCCTCTCCTGCTTTTATTCGGCGTAGAGGAAAGGAAGGGGAAATATGTGGTCCTAAATCCCTTTGTACACAACCTAATGTTAGCAAGAAGGGTGAACCGTACAATATTAAGGAAGGGAGATAGACGCCACTCTAAAAAGGAGTGGTGAATACCTCACAAGATCTATATGATGAAATACGAATGGGCTACATTTATTGTGAGGGGTCAGAAATGAGAGGTGGACACAAAGTTATGTTTTCAACATCAGATATTTTTGTTAAAATAAAAGGGGCGAAGGCCTTTCGGACGCTATCCTAAGAAGAGTTTCCATACCTATGAAACCAAAACTAAACCAAAAATATAAACTGTCCTTGTGTACAAACATATTCTGACCCTCACACTAAAACCAACGGTGCAGGGAAATGCATCTGATCTATATTCTGGCAAAACACATTTATAAAGAAACAAAATCGATACATCCACAGAAACTCTTTTCCAGGAAGGATTCTTGGATCCAGAAGGTGATGCTTCTTTCCCCTGGATATTTCAAGTAGGATGGCAAGTGTCTTTTTCAGATAACAGCTCCTTAACAAGGGCACATATGTCTCTTTCAAACAATAACTTCTTAAGAATGGCACAAGTGTCTCTCCCAAACAACAGTTCTTTGAAGATGGTAAAATTAGCAAAATTGTCTATCAAATAACATTTGCTTTTAGATTAACAGAAATGTTCCTGGTATACTTCCTCACCATATACTTAAATAAATGTGTTCCTTTACACAACCTTTACTGGACCTCCTGGTATACTCCCCTGCCCGGAATCCTCTTTGAGTCTTATAGATCTCCTAGTGTACTCACTCTCCTGCCAGGTATCTTGCCTCCAATGTTCACTGCCTGGTGTATTGCTTTTCACCAGGACCACTTCTTGAATTCACTGTACTTTACTTCAGCACAGTTGCATTCCTTCACTGTGCTCCGCTTTGCTGGCTTTTATGTACTACTCGTCCCAATTTTTCCCACACAGACATCTCATGTATCGGGACTTCAAGTTTTTTTTTTTAATATTCTTATTAGTACTCATTTCATTATGGTAATGATTGCTCCAACTTTCCTCATTCTGACATCTCACGAATGGAGATTTGTTTAAGTTCTGTCTTTGTATTTAAATAACCTTAACTGTTCACATACCTGTCGTTACGCTCTGGCGTCGCCAATGGCTTTATGTGGACTCACCGGTCTACTGAAGTGTCCCGACCTGTGGCATGTTGCTGTGGTGAAGCTCCTGCTTCAGAACAGGCTTTCTTGTACTGAAGATCTCTTTCCCGCTCTCCGGACAGCTTTACGTTCACCCGCCAGCACGTTCACTGCACAACCATGCTCTCCGACAGCTCTGCCGCTGGTTCCTCAACAGCTCTCCCTCAGCGCCTGCGGTGTCCCTTCTGGCCTTGCGCCACACTGGTTAGTCAAGCTAGCAAGACGCGAAGTAGAAGTGCCTGCTTTCCGCAGCGGGTCTGCCTGAGTGTGTGTTTTTGTGAAGTGCTGTGTATGTTGAGATGCGGGGTGGGGGTTAGGGTCTGTATGGGTACATGCTGTATTGGTGTATGCTTGCGAGTTTGTATGCCGAGTTGGGGGCTCAGGTTTGTATGGGTGCATAGTGTATTGGTGTATGCTTGTGGATTTGTATGCTGAGTTGGGGGGCTCGGGTTTGTATGGGTGCAAGGTGTATGCTTGTGAGTTTCTATGCGGAGTTGGTGGTGGGGGTTCGAGTCTGTATGGGTGCATGGTGTATGCTTGTTAGTCTGTATGCAGGGGTGGGGGTTTGGGATCTGTATGGGTATGTATGCATGGTGCATGCTTGGTGGCATGAGGCATAGTGTTTGGTTGGGGGCCATGTGGCATAGTGTTTGGTTGAGGGGTGGGAGCCATGGGCCATTGTGTTTGGTTGGGGGTAGGTGCCATGGGGCATAATGTTTGGTTGAGGGGTGGTAGCCATGGGGTATAGTGTTTGGTTGAGGGGTGGGGGCCACGGGGCATAGTGTTTGGTTGAGGGGTGGGTGTCATGGGGCAGTGTTTGGTTGGGGGTAGATGTCATGGGGCATAGTGTCGCACCCCAAGAGTGAACCCAATTATTAAGCTAAAACAGGCACAGTTCGGTAATGTACATCCTTTGCTTTTTGTGGAAACCTGACTCAACGAAGGCCATACTCCTCTTGGGCAATCCAAACAGCAAAGTATAGCAGTCCAAAATAACGGAATGTCCAATCAAGGGTCAATAAAATATATACAATTTAATTAAATAGATGATATGCAATATCTAAATAGAAATAAATGATAATAATGGAAAATGTGTAGTACAAAATGTAAGTTTGAAATACAAATAAAAATCGTTACACCTCAAAAATATTTTTTTTCCATGTGTTTAATAAGAATTGGGGGTTGAAAAAAGCCGCCTACCACGCCACGCCACGCCTACCACCCCACCCCATCATGTAAGGTACTTTCGGCCCTCTGTCAAAGTCAGTTGTGCACCCCTGGCATAGAGCGATTATAGAGAAGGGCTTTTTGGTGTTTACCAGGGGAAGGATGTTCATAGTGACAATGAGCCATCAAGAATTTAAGAATGATGAAGTCTTCTTCCCTTGGAAGGCAAGAATGCAGAGTCTCTCCTGATGGGGTCACCACCTTTCCCCGACAGCCGTCTCCTCCCACGTGATTGTCCCGCATAATACCACCCCCAGGATCAGGTAGCAGCTGCCGTCCCCCGGCCACATGAGGAGATCTTTGTCGGGGAATCAGTGATGACTCCATAGGATTCATCACATTATCCAGAAATATTTAAGTATAGACTCCTGAGGATATTCAATATGACAAGTATATACTGTATGTTGCTGCAATATATAAGACAAAAGTAGTACACCTTAGACCCGCGGTGGTCATTTCTGTATTGGGGACAAAGAGAGAGAGGGGGGGGGGGTTGCTTACTAAAGTTTGGTCAATGTAAGCAGACGTTACTGCTTTCTGTACATTGTAAATTAATGAAACACTTATAATTCTGAAATAGAACGTATAATGAAGTCTTAAAACTGAAAATACCCATAAAACTCAACTGAAAAAACCCACAAATATTTCACAACAAAGAATAACTCCAGACCCGAGATACTGCAAGCTCTGCCCATTTTTGTACAACTCATTTTAATTTTGGCCTATGGCCTTGTGTGCTGTGTAGGAGGGGTTTAACGTTAGAGGGAGATAATGCACTAGCCTTTTGTGAGAAACTCCAAGGGATTCTGCCCCTACCCAGACTGCCTTCATGATTTATAAAAGTACCAGCAGACCAACCTGGCAGAGAACCTGAGCAAGGCTAGTCAGAGTGGTGTTTGATATCGCTCTCGACCTGCCAACCATCATATTAAGGAAGGTGAAATGAGCACCAGGGAATCTCAGGAAGCCCACTCTCTGAACCAAACATTCATGCTTCCCATAATTCTTTGTACTCCACGTACAGTAATAAGGGGAATCCCCAGACGGCCCCCTGCCCGCCATCTACGAATTCACAAAACCAGAGTACAAGTTATCTATTTGAGAGATGTTATTTTGATTTATGCCGCACACCGCCACCACCCAAGGGCAGTCGCCATAGACAAACAGAGAGAAAGAGGCTTTGACGCGGCAAGGCTATGTAGTAAAAATGGAAGCTATATACATAGTCTAGCAGTCGGAGTGCAGGGAGAAGACCAGGCTATTCAGATAATGTCCCCCAGATGGCACTTGGATTTGTTTAACTTCACTCCCCCTTGTTTGTCTATTCCCCTCTTCTTTCCAACTAGCCAACACGATGCTAACACATTGTATCACCTTGCACTGGACACACAATCCCGCCACACTCAGCCATTGCAGGTATAGCCATTAGCAGATTAACATCAATCTAGCCTGGACTAAGCTCTCCTCATTAACCCAAACACACATCCCCAAGTCAGCAGCTAACCAGACCCAAAGCAATGTAGTCTACCAGATCTCAGGCTCTCCCCTCCCCTTCTGAGAAGGTAACCAAGTGTCTCCACCAAACAAAGAGAATGCACTTCAGCACACACAGCCCAGGTACTTCTGCCCTGCACCCATCCGGTTTGATATCTGCTTTTACTGTTCCAATAATAATTCATCCAGAGCCATGCGCAGCAAGCCAAACAAACATGGGTGATGGGAGTAATACAAGAACACTTTACATTAAAACGTTGCACAAACAAATGAAAGTCTGAACGCATCAAGTAACATTGGCTTAGCGTGTGGTTCTGCCCTCTGATTTCCCATGAAGCATTTTGTGCTGCTTTTCGATCTCTTAAAGCTAGACTTTTATTAAAGTCAGCAGAGTATGCAGCAGATGGTGGAGTATTCCGTAATCATGACACGTTTGCAATTTTGAGGGTTAGGCCCAATTAACTAATTCTGGTATACATTATTTTTCAAATCAAGAACACTGCTTGATTTCCACCACATTAATACAGATTTTTATTAAAACCCTTTCAAATTGAGAGTCATCATGGGTCATGTGTACAGAGAGGTTCAGACACTGATAGGCCCTACTTGGGAATCAGACAATCGACTGCTTCCAAAGGAGATGTAAACACAAATCAGGAGCAATGACTAAAGGGCATGAGGAGAGTAGCAAGAGTGTTAAGTCAGTTGGAGGAATTAGACAAAGAAAGCAAACAAAACATATTAGAACTTGAGGGGAGAAGAAGCAGGCCAGATATTACCAACGAGGAATGGAAGGGTTATGGGCGCAGATGTGGATAAAATCGAACACCTGAAATGTGGTGATAGTGACTTAACAGGTGCCAAGAAAGGAAACTAGACAAAAAGTTGTTCTGCAGGCAACTGGAAAGCAGATTAAGTATGTTGCATAGAGGAGAAATTAGAAAGCACACACAGAAACTGAGGGAGGAAGACATTTAGGATAACAAAATGGAGAATGGGCATGATCATACAAAAAGGAGGGAGAAAGGCAGACTGGAAAGGCAGGGCTAAATCACTGGCAATCAAGGAAGAATGATATCAATGTCGATTAGAAGCCCGCCGAAAGGGTGGAGACCAATGTTGCTTGTAACACCAGTGTTCCATCATGGGCATATTAATATTAAAGAACAGTCCTCCCATCTCCCCCAAGCATGCTGTTCCACTCAAATGCTTATGAATATTAATGAAGATTCTATGATGTCTAATCAACATTTTCCCATCTTAGATATTCATAAACTCTTTCTTTTTTATTATTTAGCTGCTTGGCTTTTCTGTTGAAGTTTTTAGAAAAAGAGAATTTAGACTTATTTCCCCCCCCCCCCCCCCCCAATACATTTTTATTGGTATTTTTTCATTAGTACAGTTAACAGTAAATCCCCCTCCATCACCTCCCCAACAACCACCCTCCCAACTCCCCCCACCCCAGGTTCGGTGAGATCTGCTCAATCTTATTACTTGAGGACCTTGTAGTAATCATCCCCTTACATTCTACCTCTTTCATGTCCACTGCCTGTCCCCGGTCCCATACATGGGGTAGTCCTCACACCACGCCCAAGAGCTGCACCTTCCTTGGGCACCACACTCACCTGTAGTCCTCCATTAGAAACTGCAGCACCAAGTCCCAATCCGCTGCAAATTTAGCCTGATCTCCCCTAAGAGCATAAGTCACTTTTTCCATGGAGGCAAAGTTCCACATTTTGGCGAACCATTTATGCTCAGTCGGCGGTTCTTTTGCTTTCCATTTTTGAGTGACCAATAATGCTCTCGCCATTATCATGATCACGTAAAACTTCTGCTAGGCCCTCGTAGACAGCCGATTTAACTCTCCATCTAGGCCCATTATGTATAGACCCATGTTTGTCTTTTTCTCTACCCCCAAGACGCCCTGGATTGCTTCCTGTACCGATTCCCAGAACCTCCCCACCACTTGACAATCCACCAGATCTGCCTCCAAGATTCCTCCTCCCGGCACCCTCTCCAGAATTGCCCTGAGGCAGACCGAAACATCTTCAGTCTGCTGGGAGTAAGATGCCAGTGGTACATCATTTTTATCCCAATTTCTTGGATCTACAGTGAGTAGGTCAGCCTGGGCATATTTATCCACAGGGATGACCATTGCTCAGAGTCAATCTCCTGCTCCGCCTCCCTTTCCCATTTGGCCATAAAGTTTCTCGCCCCTCTCCTTCCCGCTCCTTGATCAATTTATATAGGTCCCCCACTAAATGCTTGTCTCCTTTGTTAGACGTCATACATTTCTCAAAGGGGGTTAATGCCCTTGTCGCTGCCATTTTGTTTGTGGGATTCTGGGCCCCTTGCCTAAGCTGGGCTTATTGGAATCTTGTGTCTTCCCCCACACCAAAGTTGCTTTTGCACTTGAGCGTTTTTATCTCTTCCCCCTTCGAAAAGATCAAAGTTTATTGCATCCCCCTACCTGCCACCTCTCAAATCTCTTACCCCCCCCTCCCTCCCTGGTGTGAATTGCGGATTGCTAAATATCGGAGTGAGTGGAGAGGGGAACGTGGTTATTTTAGAGTGTTTTATGACTTCGTCCCATGTGTCTCCTAGCAGTGTTTCGATTGTGCTACAGTACGTTTTGCGGTCTGTCTTCCCAGGGAAGCCAGAGAACCACCTCTATGTTGGGGCCTACCACCGCCTTATCCATTTCCCTCCACCTCGTCCCTCCATCGTCATTCAACCAGTCCCTGATCATTCTAATTTGAGAGGCTCGGTAGTATGCCAATGGATCAGCCCCTCCCATACCCCCCCTTATTCCTTGGTAGAAGCATCAATTTAGAAGGGATCCTTGGTTTCTTTCGGTCCCAGATGAAGGCTTGCATATGCTTTTGTAGTGCTAGAAAGAAGGACTTCAGTATCCTTATGGGCAGTGCCATAAACGCATAAAGCAGTTTCATTTTGCTCCACCATTTATTTAACCTACCCAGCCGGGAAATTGATAATGAGCACCATTTTGTCAGATACGTTTTTATGGATTCCAATAGGGGTGGGAAATTAGCCTCAAAAAGTTGATCCCAGGTTTTTGTGAGAACTATTCCCAAGTATTTAAATTTGCTCTTGGCCCACGCATATGGCGACCTAGACATGACCTCTCTTTTCTCTTCCGGTGTCATTTGCATGCCTAGAACCTCCTATTTACTCCTATTTATTTTCAGTCCTACTACCTCCCCAAATCGAGTCAGTTCCTTAGCCACCTCCTCCAACACTTCCCCAAATGAGTTAGTGTTAGCAGCATGTCATCTGCGAACGCTGCAACCTTATGTTCTTTCCCTCCAAATGCCACACCTTCGATAGCTGGGTTGAACCTAATCCTGCTCAGGATGGGTTCAAGGTATAGGGCATATAAGAGTGGGGAGAGGAGGCATCCCTGCTTCGTACCCCTCGAGACCCTTACGGGAACCGACAGCTCCGAAATGAATCAATAGGCGCAGAGATGGAGTTTTGTAATTGGCTGCAATCATTGAGATAAAGGTCTCCCCCATCCCCATCTTTCGTAAGGTATCGAAAAGGAACTGCCACACTACCCTGTCAAATGCATCACTATCAGGGCTGCTGAACGCTTTTTATTCACCTTCTCCATGATGGGTGCTACCCGCCTGATATTATCATGGGTCTGTCTACCCCGAATAAAGCCAGATTGGTCTGGGTCTATCAGCACCGGGAGGAAGGCGTCCATCCAGGACGCCAAGACCTTCGTGTAGATCTTGGCATCTGGATTGATATGCGCAATTGGCCTGTATGAGCCGCATTGGGCTTGATCCTTCCCTGGTTTTGGAAAAAGTATCACTTTCGCTTCCTCCATTGATGGTGTTATTCCCCCTTCCCTCCCGAATCTATTGAATAGAGCTGCCAATCATGGGGCCAGTATCTCTGCGTGTGCTCTATAAAACTTGGAGGAGAAGCCGTCAGGCCCCGGGCCTTATTATTAGTAAGTGAGGTCATCGCCTTGGTCACTTCTTCTGTAGTTATTTCCTTGTCTAGTATTTCCCTTTCTGGAGTCGTAATCATTGGTAATGGGCATCCCTCCAAGTAGTCCTCCTGTGCTTTCCCCTCTGACGGTTCCGACTTATATACCTTCCCATACAAATCTCTGAACTCCCTCTTAATAGATTCTATACCCGAGTGTTCTTCCCCATCAGCTGACTATTTTTAGAATGGTTCTCTCTTTTTCCTCCACTCTAAGCAACCTAGCCATCAATCTGTCCGCTTTATTGCCCTTTGCGTAGTATTTCTGTTTTAGGTGCTCTAGTGCCCTCTCCACTCGGCGTTTTAATATGGTGTCTAATTGGCCGCGCACCGCCCGATATTCTTTCTGTACCCTCCCCATGGGCTTCATAGCCATTTGGAGTGTGAGCTGCTTTAGGTTTTCTTACAAGTCCCTCTCCAAGTGCCTCAGCTCCCTCTCCCTTCCTGATTTTATCGCCATTACCTTACCCAAATCGTGGCCTTGCATGCATCCCATATAATTCTTGGTTCCACCCCCTGGGTCTCATTGGTTTGAAAATATTGGGTGATCTCTTCCCCCACCTCATCCCTGAGGACCCGGTCCATAAAGATATGAGCCGGGTACAGCCCTCTAGATAAGGTGCGTATCGTGCTTATTTACGCATCTAATTATGGGAAATACGGATGATTTTTGTTTCTACTGCGTACCATGTATGCTGTGTGTATTAATTAAAAAGAGCATACTTTCCACCACTAGATGGCACTGTAGCAAGCTCCTGCCTTGAGGCAGGCATGCCCTTCCCAGTCTTTCTGAGACATGTATCCTAATCCAGGGCTCAACCCACCCCCTCGGCCCTGGAAGACCTTTCCAGAAACGCACGTGTCCTGCTACGTTTTTTCATTTGTAGAGTAAACTGAGAGAGGAGGTCACAAACGCGGTGACACCAGGCAGGTAAGCAACCCGCCCCCGCCCTTCTGCTGCAGGCGCTTTTCAATGTCATTTTTATTTTCTGTCTGACAGCCCGGACCGCTATCTGATCGAATCTCGCATGGTCCGGCTGTCAGAGAGAAATAAAAACCGCAATTGAAACCAGTTCAAAGTATTTTGTTTCTTCCAAAGCAAATCCATCTGCTCGGTTCGGATTATCAACCAACTGCCCGTTTCCCAGAGTTACAGTCCCCCTGAGACACAGGATGTGTCCCTGATGAACTCCACCACAGTGTTGTGGACGCAGCCTGTGCGTCTCGGGGGGGCTGTGACCCTGGGATTTGTCAGCAGCAGCATAGCCCGCCGCCCCGCCCTGTTACTCTGTTGCCCCCATGCCCCCCATTACTGTGTCATGCTTCCTCTCCCTCCCCCGTGACTGTCTGTGCCCCCACGCCCCCCGTTACCGTGTCATGCCTCCCCTCCCTCCCCCCACCCCCCTGACTGTCTCTATGCCCCCTTGCCCCCCGTTACGCATCATGCCTCCCCTCCCTCCCCGTGACTGTCTTTGTGCCCCCATGCCCCCGTTACGTGTCATGCCTCCCCTCCCCCGTGACTGTCTCTGTGCCCCTTTGCACCACGTTACCGTGTCTTGCCTCCCCTCCCTCCCCCGTGACTGTCTGTGCCCCCATGCCCCCCGTTACCGTGTCTTGCCTCCCCTCCCTCCCCCCACCCCTGTGACTCTCTGTGCCCCCCTGCCCCAGTTACCGTGTCATGCCTCCCCTCCCTCCACCCACCCCTCGTGACTGTCTCTGTGCCCCCTTGCCCCCGTTACGTGTCATGCCTCCCCTCCCTTCCCCCACCCCCGTGACTGTCTCTGTGCCCCTTTGCCCCCGTTACGTGTCATGCCACCCCTCCCTCCCCGTGACTGTCTGTGCCCCTTTGCCCCACGTTACGTGTCATGCCTCCCCTCCCTCCCTCGTGACTGTCTGTGCCCCCATGACCCCCGTTACCGTGTCATGCCTCCCCTCCCTCCCCCTAACCCCATGACTGTCTGTGCCCCGTTGCCCCCCCGTTACGTGTCATGCCTCCCCTCCCTCCCCCGTGACTGTCTCTGTGCCCCCATGCCCCCCGTTACCGTGTCATGCCTCCTCTCCCTCCCCCCACCCCCCCGTGACTGTCTGTGCCCCCTTGCCCCAGTTACCGTGTCATGCCTCCCCTCCCTCCCCCACCCCCATGACTGTCTGTGCCCCCTTGCCCCCGTTACGTGTCATGTCTCCCCTCCCTCCCCCGTGACCGTCTCTGTGCCCCCTTGCCCCCCGTTACATGTCATGCCTCCCCCGTGACTGTCTGTTCCCACATGCCCCCGTTACCGTGTCATGCCTCCCTTCCCTCCCCCACCCCCCGTGACTGTCTCTGTGCCCCCTTGCCCCCCATTACGTGTCATGCCTCCCCTCCCCCCCCCATGACTGTCTGTGCCCCCTTGCCCCCCGTTACCGTGTCATGCCTCCCCCCGCGACCCCAGGTCCCCCAGCAGGGGCACACCAGATAGGAACGCTGTAGTAGCAGCGATCGCTCTGGTCGAATGGGCTCTCGGACGGCCTGGCAGCGGTCGGTTAGCCAACCGGTGGCAGTGCATGATGCAGCCGGAGAGCCATCTGGAAATGGAAGACTTCGAGAGAGCCTTCCCTTGATTCACAGGTCCAAAGTTCACAAACAGCTGTGATGTTCTCCGAAAACTCTTTGTGCGGTCTACGTAGAACTTCAGTTCTCTAGCCACATCCAGCGAGTGCAAAGTCCTCTCGGCCGGCGACGAAAGAGACGGGAAGAACACAGGTAACACCAGGGGCTCGTTAAGATGGAAGTCCGACGGCACCTTGGGCATAAAGGAGGGGTGCGTCCTAAGCACCACCCTCGAGGCATGGAAAGTCAAGTACAGTGCTTGGCAGGATAGGGCTTGGATCTCTCCCACTCGTCGTGCAGAGGTAATGGCCACCAGGAATGCAGTCTTCCACAACACAAACTACAACGGTGCGGAGTGCATCGGCTCGAATGGGGGCCCCATGAGCCTGGTCAGCACCACGTTAAGTTCCCACGCCGGGGCCGTCACCGGCGGGAACGACCGGAACAGTCCTTTCATAAGCTCTTTTACCAGTCGATGGGACCACAGGGACGTCCGTCCTGTGGTTCTGGTATATCTGGAGATTGCCGCCAGATGAATCTTAATGGAGGCATGGGCTAGCCCAGCCTTTGCCAGCGATAGCAGGTACGGCAGCACTTGAGGGGCCGTAATCCGTAGGGGGTTGATCTTCTGTGCTCGGCACCAGATAGAGAACCTCTTCCACTTGTGACCGTAGCATTTGAGAGTCGAGGACGCCCTGGCCTTTGCAAGAACCTCTCTGCAGTCGGCCGGTATATCGTACCCTCCAAACTCTAGCGCTGCAGGAGCCAAGCCTGCAGGTTTAGCGACGCCGGGTCGTGGTGGAAGATGGCGCCTCCTTCTCTGGAGAGAAGATCCGCGTCCGCCGACAGCTTGATGGGTGGGGACGTTGACGAGTCCAGAAGGTCCGGGAACCAGATCTGCCTCGGCCACGCCGGTGCGACGAGGATCATCCTGCACCGGGACCTCTTGAGCTGGTTGATGAGTCGAAGCAGCAACGGCAACGGAGGGAACGCATACAGGTATAGGCCGTCCCAGGGGAACGAGAACGCATTGCCCATGCTTCTCGGCTGGGGGAACCTGCTGGCGAACCTCTGGCACTTCGAGTTCGTCGCTGTTGCGAACAGGTCGATTTGGGGTTTGCCCCATCGTCGGAAGAGTTGATCCAGGCGCAGCTCCCACTCGTGACACGCGCGCAGCTCCCTGCTGAGCGAGTCGGCGATGGTGTTTCTTTCTCCTGCCAGGTGGAAGGGAACCAGGAACATCCCCTGGGCGACCGCCCAGTGCCACAGATCCTGTGCCTCCTTGGATAGGGCTGGGGATCTGGTGCCTCCCTGCTTCCGTATGTAAAACATTGTCGTGGTGTTGTCCGTGAAGATCCGCACCACCTTGCCCTTGAGCAACGGGAGGAACGATTTGAGAGCCCAGAACACTGCTCGGAGTTCCAGGATGTTGATGTGCAGGAGCTTCTCCTCGGGGAGCCAGAGGCCTCTTGCGTGGAGATCTCCGGTGTGGGCGCCCCAACCCTCCAGGGAAGCGTCCGTCGTCACCGTCTCCTGGTACGCCCGCGTCTGAAAGTCCTTGCCCGCAGTGAGGTGAGCTCCAACGCCCCACCACTGAATCGCCCACCGGAAAACCTCGTTGAGGGGGACCTTGTCTTCGAAGGTGCCCGTCGCCTGCATCCAACGAGCGTCGAGAAATTCTTGAAGAGGGCGCATCCGTAGTCTGCAGAGGCGCACCAGGTAGATGCAAGAGGACATCATCCCCAGGAGGGACTTGATGGACCTCACCCTGGCCACGTCCGTGGCTAGCAGGCGCTGCACTTTGCCCAGAATGGTCTTCGTCCGTTCTTCCGACGGTGCCGCCAGGCGCCTCACTGTATCGAGCTTCGCTCCCAGAAACAGGGCCACCTGTGACGGCACCAGGTGGGACTTTGGGTAATTTATTGCGAATCCCAGGTCTGTGAGTAGCTGGACGGGCCTCACAGTGTGTTCGACGGCGAGTTCCCTCGTCCTTGAGCGGATGAGCCAGTCGTCCAGGTAGGGGTAGACATGAATCCCCTGCAGGTGCAGCCGCGCCGCCACAGATGCTAGGCACTTAGTAAAGACCCTAGGGGCCAACTTCAATCCGAACGGCAGTGCTCTGAATTGGTAGTGGCGTCCCTGGACGAAGAACCTGAGGAACTTTCGGTGACTTTTGAGGATGGGAACGTGGAAGTGTGCATCCTCCAGGTCCAACGACGATAGAAAGTCGCCTTCTTCCAGCTGTCCCAGCACGTGCTGGAGGGTGACCATCCTGAACTTTTGTGACCCGATGTATTTGTTCAAACGACGAAGGTCCAGGATGGGGCGCCAGCTGCCCATCTTCTTCCTGACGAGGAAGTACCTTGAGTACGCCCCCGAGCCTCTTCGGGACGAGCTTGATGGCGCCTTTCCTGAGCATCGCCAATACTTACAACAGCAGTTGCGGGACGTGATTTTCCTTCCTGGGCACAGGTGGAACGTGAGGGCACTTCTTCAGGAATTCGATAGAGTGTCCTCTTGCCAGGGTATCCAGCACCCAACCGTCGGTGGAGATGGACTTCCACACGTCGACGAAATTCGTCAGCCGGCCTCCCACCGGGGTGCTTCGGTGGGGGCCCGAGGCCATGGCCGGTTCAGTCCTGCTTGGAGGTGGTGGCCTTGCCGCCCTGGCCACCTTGCCGACGGCGGCGAGGCGCTCCCTGGTTGCCGCGACCCCTGTAGGCCTCCTGAGACGAGGAGCGTGCCGCCTGGCAGTAGGACGACGAGCCACCGCTGGATCCCTTGGAGGCCCCTTGTCTGCCTCCGGAGCTCCGAAAGGGCCGTCGTTGCTGAAGGGCTCCAAGGGCGCGGGCCGTCTCCATGTCCGTCTTTATGGCTTGGAGGGATTCGTCCACCGCTTTCCCGAACAAGTTGCTGCCGTCGAACGGCATGTCCAACACCCTGGTCTGGACGTCCTGACGGAAGTCGGTCGCCCGGAGCCAACCCCGTCGTCGTAGGCAAACTCTGTTGCCCAGCTGGCAGAACCCGGTATCGGCAATATCGGTTGCCACTGTTATGGAGTGGTCCGACGCCACCTCGCCTTCTTGAAGTATTTCCAGGGCCTCGGACCTCTTGTCGTCCGGTAGGAAGTCCAATATGGGGGCCAGCTTAAACCAGAGCTCCCTGTTGTAACGGGCCACGATCGCCAGGGCGTTGACCGCTTTGATCGTCGTCGCCGCCGACGAAATGACCCGTCGCCCCATGGCGTCCAACTTCCTACCCTCGCCGTCCGGAGGGGAATTCGACGTTGAGGCTCCTGACCCCGCCGCTTTCTTCTTCGCCGCCGCCGAGACGACCGAGTCTGGCGTTGGCTGGGCCCTGAGGCACAGGGGAGCGGTCTCGGGGACCCGGTACTTCTTCTCGTACCGGTCCCGTTTGGCTGGTGCCGTGGAGGGGGTCTTGAGTACCGACAGGCCCTCCTCCCAGATGTCATCGATTAGAGGCACCGCGATGACAGTCTTCCTCTTGGCCTCCCGGTGCTCATAGAAGAAACCTTCCTTTTTCTGCTCCTCGGGGCAGAGCTGGAACAATTCGGACGCCCTGGCGATCATGGCATGGAATGAGCCAATCTCGTCGGGCGGAGAGGCCCGTGCGACGGGAGACCCGTTCCGTCGCCCTCAGAACCCGTCGTCGAGCCCACCGCACCGTCATCTCCCGACTCGTGGGAGGATGAGGAGGGAACTGCAGGCCTTACGGGGGCGAGTGGAGGAGAGGGTTGGGTCCTCCGTCGTTTGTTCTGAGGACTTCCCGACAGGCCAGGTTGCGGGTCCTCCGGCCTGGGCAATCTCGTCCTTATCTCCGAGCATAAGGACTGGATCGCAAACAAAATGGCCGCCGAGCTATCCTGAGGCCTAGGTTCCGGCTGCGCCGGAAGGGAAGGCTGCTCTTCCTCGCCATCGTCGTCTTCCTCGGTTATCTCCCGAGGATCTTCCTTACGGGATCGATCCTTCTCGAATTGGACTTCGAGATTCCTCACGGCCTCAGTCAGTTCCTCCTCCGAGGCTGACTCCGAGCTCGAGGAGGTTACTGTGCCCCCCCTCGCTTCTTCCATCATGGGGGCCATGACGATGGGCTGAAAAGAGGATTCCCTCTTTGGCGGCAGGGAAACTCTAGTCCCGGAGGCAGTCTGCGCTGGCGGGGTCTCTGCCGGCTTGGCTACAGTCGGCGCGTTCGCCTAGATAGAGGCCTTTGCCTGCTGGGTAGGGGCCTTCACCACCTTAGGTGCGTCCTGGGCCTTCTCCTTAGGGGGAGGGGCGATGCCTCGCTCCCCCTCTCCCGAGATCGGACAGGGCTTCTCCCGAAGCTTACCCGGGGTCTCGGACTTCCTCTTCCCCGAACCGGAGCGCTGGCTCATGGCTGACGGTGCCGGGGAAAGTGCGCCCTGCCTGGCGACCGAAGAGCCTGACCTTTCGGCGCTCCTGGAGCCAGCGGACTCGCGGCGCTTGGCCTGGTGTTGGGCCCCCGTAGCCGGGGCGCTCGCACAGGACTTAGAAGCCCGCTCGGACCCTTTCTTCTTCTTCTCACCCGTTGAGCCCTTCTCCAACCAGCTGGCGAGACGGGATCGACGGTCCCTCATGGTCCGCTCCGACAAGTTCTTGCAGAACTGGCAGTCCTTCTCTACATGAGTCTTTTCCCCATGAAGACAGTAGAGGCATCCCGAATGTTCGTCCTCCTTAAACACATTCTGCAGCCCGCATCCAGGGCAGCTGCGAAACAGCTTGGGTCCGGGTGACAAACTCGCGTCCTGGGCCATCTCGAAGTAGGCCGCAAATCTTCTGGAATCCTCCAAAAGGTTGATTCGACGAAATCTTCACCCTTGAGGGGCGTAGGAAAATCCTGCAACGGGTACCCGTTAACGGGAGTAGAAACGGTGGAGCTTGAGGCTCGACTAACCGAAAAATGTGAAAATTCACCTGAAAAAGCGCGAAACACGCAGCAAAAGCTCGAGAGCTAAGCACGAGGACTCCCAACACTTGAACATGCGGTAAAAATCTGGAGATGGCTGCCAGAGGCGGGGCTTGGGGAAGGCGGCAGTCATTGGCTGTGGTCAGTATGACGCAGAGATCAGTGATTGGTTACTACTACGAAAGACAGATCAGAAACGAAACTGATACTGATTTTTCTTTACCGAGGATTCCCAGCCTGACGACGGGGAATATTCATGAGCATGTGAATCCATGCCAGACCCCATGCTGGAGAAGTGCAAGTATGGAATGGAAGAAAGTGGCCATGCCCAAATTGAAAGAGTGGGTTAAAATCCCTGCTTCGCTGTTTAGCGTAAGTGTGTGATCCTGGGCAAATATTGTAATCTCACCCTAACTTCAACTGCAACAAATGGAGTGCTTATGAATGATTATGTGTACACCCTAACTACAATAGGACAGTTTTAATAAGTGTAGGGCCACATTGGTGTACGCGGGTGCTCCTCTGCTAGTAGCTCCAATACTGTCGCATGGAAATGCATTATTTTAAAGGTTTTTATAAGCTAATAAAAAAAAGAAGGCCGACAGTCCCACCAGCCAATCAGTGCACCAGAAATTCTAATATTACAGACTGTGGTAGAACCAACATTACATTTTCTCCCCTGTTGCTCCAAGCAACTGAAGTGGTTTGGGCCGTCCAGAGTACTGCCCCCCCCACTCTGCAATGTCCCAGTTATGCCATGATATTGAGTCTTTCATTGCAAACCATCTGCCATTTGGACATTTTCTAGGACCTTCAGGATCTGCAAGAAGTGGGTGTTTCAGACTTAAAAAGAGAGAGTTAACTGATTGTAACATTGAAGCTGTACTAAAATAGTCTCATTACAAGTAAGAAGTTAAATGCCCTTACACAAGTAAGTTTGCCACCCCTCCACCGTCTCTGAAGTTAGTGCTTCTCCCAACATTTGAAGGGTTAGCCCTGTCTAAATTGTACCCCAGGTGCACCCCTGGATGTGTGCACTTGTACTTACAAGTTATTTCATGGCAGAATATTTTCTGCAAGTGTAATAAAATGGTTAAAAGGAAAGCCAGACAACTTTGAGCTACAACTCTTTTTGTCTACGGGTCTGATTTTACATATGCACTGGGTGTATATGTTGGATACGTTTTACTCTCTTGCAGAGGATAAACTCATTTTTACTCTCTTGAAATTGCATTTACTCTCTAATTTCAAAAATCATGCGTAAAATACTCCCACCTCAAAATCTTATCTGCAGCTGGGCACTGTGAATGTGGCCGAGATAGGCGCATGATCCGATAGTGTGATGGCCCCCACTTCCATATCCCTCACTCTGCCCAGGAGGAGGCACGAGATCCGAATGTAGTCAATCCTGGAGTCTGATCTGTGCACATGGGAATAGAACGTGTAGCCCCTCGCTTCCCCTGTCCTTGCCCTCCATGTGTCCACCAGTGCAAGGTTTTCCATCATCCCACCTAGTTCCTTGGAAGGGCGGTTTTGTGAGGCGAATGTCCTACCACATCTGTCCCTTCCTGGATCCCAAGCGAGGTTAAGTTCCCCTGCTAGGATTATATTCCCTCTCGCAAACCCATCCAGCTTTTGAATCATTTTTTGGATGAAATGGTCTTACCACACATTTTGGGTGAACAGTGAGGCTACCGTAAGGACCTCCCCTCCTCCCTGGTATATCAGTGCCACGAACCTGCCACTCTTATCCCTGGTGACCTCTGTGACTGAGTTCCAGCTTATTGCTTAAGGCCATTAGCGTACCCGCCTTCTTGCTCATGCGGTTGGCTTGCTGGATCCTGCTGTACCCCTTATCCTAAGCCTATGTTTGTCCCTCTCCTGTATGTGGGTTTCTTGCAGGGCTATTATGTCTGGGGTCTCTCTCGCCAAGTATTGATCTAACTCTTTCCTTTTAAGTGGACTATTTAGCCCCCTGATAGTCAGAGATGTGACTTTTATAGAGGAATCCCTAGCCATTTGCAATCGGTAAACTACGGTCCTTCTCTTGTTGGGGGTGCATGCTACCCCTTCCCTGAAATTTCTCCGAACCTGGCTCCTGCCCCTGCCCCCTGCTCCCCCCCGCACTGGGTGGACCCAACCGGCCTCTGGCCCCTCCCGACTTTCCCCCTCGGGTGTTGAGCACCTCTACCTCCCCAGTAACCCTTTGTGTTGGTCTTCTCTGACCCACTCGACTCTCCAAGTGTTCCCGCCCTCCCACCCCCGCTATTGTGCCTAACTAAGTGAATGTAGCGCCCTTCCCAGGCATTTTTTCACTCCTGGTATTGTCAATTTTCACTGTGGGAGAGCCCGTCCGCTGGAGCTGCGTCGTGCAGCGGGCCCCTTTCTGCGAGCCCCGGGCCCCCTGGCCTCACTTGTTCCTCATATTTTTCGGTTCCTGTGTCGACCATTCTCATGCCTTCCTTTTTGTTTGATCCCTCATCAGGCCTAGTGCCTCTGCGCATGTGGAGTCGATCTCGATTCCCAACACCTCTGCCCCCTCTTTGACCGTAGTAGCGTTGTTTGGGATAGGTCCTGAAATAGGTGCACCGCTCATCCGTTGTTTTGTAGGCAGTCCGACTGCCTGGCCTCCCTTAGAATTTTCTCCTTCTGCTTGTATTCGTGCAGTGCCACCAGAACTTTGCGGGGCCTGGCTCCCAGCTCGTTGCGCTTCGGGCCCACCCTATGCACTCTGTCCACCTGTATCTCTGCCAAGTATTGCTACGAGGGTCGCAAATAGTTGTTTAATGGATTGTAGCAGTTCTGCGTCTCCAACCGTTTCCGGTAGAGCTTTTATTCAAATGTTTGCCCTTCGGGACCTATTTTCTAGGTCTTCCATCTGGAGCTCTAAATTGTGTGTGTCTCTGGCTATTTGCTCCAACATTTCTTCCATTTTGTGGTTGTCCTCGGCAACCTCCTGTAGGGCCCTCATTGGTGTCCACCCTTTGCTTCGAAGCCATGGAGCTTGCGCTTCATTTCTTTCATTTCCCCCAACAGGTCCTCTTTCGTCTTCTCCAGCTGCTTCTGCATGATCTCCGCCAATCTGTCGCCTAAGCTTCGACAGCAGTGCTCCATAAATGTTTGGGTAACCCTTTGTTCCCCTGGTCTTTCTCCTGAGGGGGATCCTCCTCACTCCTGCCGTCTCCCCAGTCGGCCTCCTGCGTTGTTCCTCCCTCCACATTTTCTGGAGCTGCCCCTTGCTGCTATTCTTGCTCCCTTTCGCCGGCCTCTGGGGCTCCTTTACCCTTCCCTTCGACATCTCACCCTTCTCAGCCGGTTGCACATTACTCCTGCCTCCTCCTCTGCTGTCGGAATGCCCCTGCTACCTTGCTTTTCTGCCTGTCAGCCTTCCTTCCAGTCGACTGCGATTTCTCTTCTTGTTGTGTACCTTGCGACTCTGCTCTGCCAGATTGACAGGCTTTGCCTCCACTGTTGCAGGGGGAGGGCGTGGGCCCAGTATAATTGTCTCGTCTGGCCAGGGCATGCTGCGGCCACCCAGCCCACCCGCTGCCAAAAGCTCTTCTCTGCTCTTGTTTTGATCCCCCTGGGCAATCTGACTCTGTCCTCCTGCACGCTGGCCAGTGGACCCAAGTTGGAGGTTGTGCTTAATAAAATCTGGTTACCCTCCCAGTCACTTCAGGTGGCCTCTCTGTGGGCCCCCAATGAGGCGTGCAAGCTGCCTGCAGTGCTTATTGGGAGACAGGGAGAGCTGGTATCCCCTGCCGTCCCTCTTCACAGTTCTCGTGCTGCTCCTCCCGTTTCCCCGGCGGGCCTCTCAGCTTGTCTGCCTTCCACCCGCTTTCCAGCGAGCTGCGCTCCTCACCTCACTCGGAGCCTTCTGTTCCTGATGCTGCTCCTCTGGGCCTGTGCATGGCCTGCCGAGGCCTTACATGGCCCAGTGACTGTCCTCTGCCTCACTTGGTTATGCCCCCGACTTCGTGGTGTGGTCCACTTCCAGTGCCCCGGCAAGCTCTCCTTATGGGATTTCACTGAACCGTGCCTGGGGAAGGGGTACCAGCTAGGATTTTCTCTGTTTTAGCAGGGGGGGTTGACAGAGTATGCAGAATCAGCGTGTTTCCACCACAGCGGCCATCTTGGTTCTCCTAGACTAATTTTTATTGATATTGCACTGTATAATGCTCATTGAAAAGAAATTAACAAGGAATCAATGGCTGACAGATGTAAAAGCAGAAAAACTGACTGTCATTTTAAGACCGGCTCCCCTGCTATCCCCACGACGCAGCTTAGGAACAGTTGAGCACTCATTTAATTTTTTCGTGATAAAAGGGAGAAAAGGTCTGTAACAATAAGCGATTCATCCTGTTCTGAATTCTCAGGGAGGTAGGAGGGCCGTTTATGAATATTAATGAATATACCCATGATGTACCACTTCCTTCTCTATCATAGAATCTTTATTGATATTCATAAACTTTAGAATACAACAGCAAGTGTATCCCTGCCCCAGAAAGGAGGGAAGACAGGACAAGAAGGATGAAGAACTCCAGTACACTTTTATACAAATATACCTTTCAGGTATGACCGCACAAACTGGGTGGACTGCTTTCCATGTGAATTCATACACCACCTATAAAACGCTAGGAATGGGGACGTTACAGAAGAGTAGCTGTGGCAGCCTTCCCGCTCATGGATAGAGCTTTAGGCCTGCCTAGGAAAGTGATTTGCTTTCTGGTAACAGAAGGAAATACAGGAGATTATCTGCCTGAAGATTGGTTAGAAGCTGGTAAGCCTGTGCCTACCGGGCCATATTAAACAGTTTTTGTTTCCTTATCCAGTATATCTTTTCCAGATACCAAAGAGTTCTTGTAATGTCCAATGTATGAAGAGACCCTTCTACTGGAGAGGTCAGTTTGAGGACTAATGAATGTAGGGAAAGGGGTTGGATAAAAACAAATTCAAAACCACTTTAGAAAAAAATTTGCAAATGATTTTGAGAATCATTTAATTCCCAAGAAATGTAGTGCTAGGCTTCTGTGAGTAAAGGGACTAGGTCTCTTTCTCCCATCTAGCTGATGCAACGGCCATCAGAAAAGCTGCCTTTGAAGTTGCAATTCAGCCTTGTGCATAGGCTTAAAATCACTAATATTTTTGGATGGATTAGTCCTACCTCCAACAGTCTCGTCATCTTAAATATAGTTTCGCTAGCATCAGCTTTAGTTAGAAACATTTTTCGGCACCTCCGGGGTGTCATGCAGCTCCATCTTATGCTCATAACACGAGATGCGATTTCATTGGCAGAATATATATATAGAGCCAGCAGCACCTTAAGACCTCAACTCAGCATTTGTTCCTACCACTCAGAAGCTGTGTGGCGGTAAGCATCGGGAGCTGTTTAAGCTATTCACATACGGAGTAGGATCAGGAATCTGTGGGAGGAAGGACTATAACAAACAGCATTTGTGTAAGTAATGTGTTCATCTAATGAATTCATTCCTCCGATGGATTCCTCATCTAGAAAGACTCCCAAAGCAGTACAGTACATGTAGGTGTGAGTAAAGTGTAAAACAACCACCTGCCCCAGGAAGCTCTAGAGCACGACACAACCAATGTGGGCATCTTGATGTGATGGAGAAACCAATACAAAATAAATATACAAACAGCAATACTGTATTAGAACATGTTTTGTTAACAGTTGAAGAGGCAAACAGTTTAAAAAACACATTGGTGCTATGTAATGTGTCATTTGTATAGCACAGTTAGCGCTGTAGGTGAATGCCATCGGGAGACCAAAGTCCAATGTATGGGAGATTTGTCAGAGGAGTTTAGAATGCATTCTAGATTGTTGTGGTGGGCAGGTGAATCGCCCTCAAGTTGACTTATACAATAGGAACGTTCAACATCCAAATTCTAGTATTCCAAAACAAGTGTTTCCAAAGAAGTAAGATGTTTATTCTGGATATTGGACAGCCGACCCTTGTTTCGACCAACGGTCGTTTTCAAGTCCTAAATCGGTTTCAGTATACCCAATTTCTGTAAATGGAAACTAGTCCATTAGTGTTATCTGATATGGTCCGCACAATTGCGGGAAGAAATATTAGTGGGTTGACAAATAATACCCTTCAGTGGGTTCAGCGATGAATCCATAACCAGCAGAAAATATATATCCGTACGTCGGTAGATGAACGAGTAAAAGGGGCACAAACCCTGCGTCCCATGCTGTATGGCATTTTTATGCCATAAATTGCGTCACTTATGAACGATTGGGATTTTTTACAACTTGACTTACCTGCTTATAATCCACCTCATGTAATTACTTGGCAAAGGGGTATGACAGCATCTTGGATTGATAATTTCTTTTCTCGCCTAAAATCTGTGAGTGGAAACTTGTGCTTTTACAACCTACGCATGGGTGACCATTTGATGATTCATTTTAATCTTCTATTGTACCATTCTATTCACGATGCTTGTCCCCACCCCGTTTCCAATGGTTCCTGACAAAAATGGTCTCGCATGCAGATGGCACAATACTATGTATAAAAGGTTTGTGGGCAGTCTCCTTGAGAAGCTCAGACCCCTACTTTGTGCACATCACACTGAGACATGTGACATGGATAGCTATGTGCATCGAGTGGGGTCCGACCCTCTTGATGTAACCATTGTCAAATGTCTTAGAAGTCTGTCCTTTGAACACGACGCTACTAACAAAAAGAGTTATCCCCATTACTTTGATACAAGAGTTGCCCTTTCAAAGCAAGACAAATGCAAAAACATCAAGATTCTAAGGGAAACAGGGCTTCATTTGGCCGAGTATCAATAAGCAAAAAAAAAAATAATAATAATCTATTATCAGCATAAACATTTTGTAAAATCTTTCAAATATGACCTGTTGATGAGGGCTAATCAAACAATGCTGAGACGTCTTATAACTTCTGACTCCAAGCAATTTTAGGCCTGTATCAACAACATCTCTGGTACTACGGTCCACAGGACGTAACGTCAGAATCTACGTGGGTCAATTTTTTTAATTAAGAAATTACATTTACCTGTTGCTTTTTTGGCACTTCATGACCCTAAAAAAGGCCCTATTATTCCAAGTGCTTGCCTATGGGATATTGAAGATCTAACATGGGTGATTACTAAACTCAAACCTTCAGGGGTCCCTGGTACGGATGGACCTCCACCTTTCATCATGATAAAGGATACACACTTATAGTTGCGATTTTTTAAAAGCTTACTTTGATGACATATATAAAACAAACTTGTTCCCTTTCTATTGGACTCCGTCTACGATCACACCGATTTACAAAAAGGGGGACCCGGACGATCCTACCAAATACAGGCCAATAACCTTGATTGACTCAGCGAGTAAGGTTTTTGCTCCACTTCTTTTAAGAAATCTCAACAGAACTTTGATCCAATTTCATACCTTGTCACACTTTCAAGTGGGCTTTAAGAAGTATATGGGAACGCCACTGTCTTGGCACACTTACTACACAATGTGAAATATAAACAAACTGGTGCTATCTACATGTCTTCGTTAGACATGTCTTCAGCCTTAGACCGTGTGGTACGTGCCAAGCTGTGGACTCAATTAATGTTCCACCTAAACTGGTCCCAATGATTGCACTTCTGCATTATAATTTGATCATGAGGATTCGATTGAACCAAGCAGGGGCTGCGTGGAGATCTACTTCAGCCACCCTTGGTTTAAGACAAGGTTGCATGTTGGCACCAACACACTTCAATGTCTACCTCAGTGACATTGAGGAATTGTGGCAGGCGAATGACATTTACCTAAGGATGCATTGGCTCGCTTTCGCAGGTGATCTTATATATACTGTTTGATCGGACGCCGCGGGCCTACAACGTAAGTTGAATATATTAGATTCTTATGCTTTAAGGAACAATCTTCAGGCTAACGGATCAATTTCTAAAGTTGCAAACCTTTCCTATAACAGGAAACATAAAACAATGTGGTGGTGTCTGGAAGAGGACAGAGTGAACTTGGTTGTCTACATGCAATATCTAGGCAACAATCTTTCTAGTACAGATTCTCTGGACAAGCGGAAGTCAACAATGAAAGCCAGGCTTCCTCCTCTAATGTCCACAAGAAACTCTTGTACGGGAAACAATGTAAATTCTCTATTTTACCTATTCTGAAATATTATTTATCCAAAATTGAGCCAATTCTACTCTATGGGCTAGACATATCTCTTATAGATCTCAGCACATACCTCAACTCTCTACAGGGTCATATTTGGAAAAAGGTACTGGGTCTTACCCACTCCATACCCAATTCAATAATTCATCACAAATTGTATCTAATTTCCCTGAAGTCACGGTATCGATGGAGACAGCTGCTAAACTATTTTACATTTCTGCCCTGCCGGAAAACTCACTAGATACAGATTTACACAACATACTGAAGGTCTTTTCTGTGACCTCTATAATTGCCTTTAAAAAGCAGATGTGTAAACTGCTCGAACGGATTGGCTCATCTGATGAGGAGTTAATGAGTCGCCCTGATACTGTTAAAACTAAATTATTCAGGAATGATTGGTGACTCACCCTCAAGATGTTCCCTACCTACTCCATTTTCACGGAATATACTATGTTTCATCGTAAAAAAGATTATCTTTCGTTCTACTTGAAACACTTTTCTTGCAATAAATTGCATTCTCTATACTTACACTTCAGGCTCAATCAAATTCATACTAGTGAAAGGAGCACAAATTGGGTAACAACATCAACCAATGAGATCTATCGTTTATGCCATTTTTGTCAACTAACAGATGTACTAGAAACTCTGCAACATTGGGTGCTAGATTCTCAGGCACTTGTTAACATTAGAAGATCTGCATATCAAAGAAAAGGACCGTTTTTATTCTGACTATTCAAAGAAACTGTTTTGGTCACGATTAATGTGGAGCGAAAATGTGTCTAATTATTGCCCTTGGTCGCTTTTTAAATGAGGCGTCATTAATTGTATGAACACATTTTTGTTTATTATATGCATTTAATGTTTCCTTTGATTTGATTAGAATGTAAATGTGTTCTATTTCTTTCTTTCTCCTTTTCTTGATTGGTGTAAGGTTTTATGTAAACCGTATCACAATTTAAAAATGATGAGTCTTACTTCTTCTGACACATTAGGTACAGATCTTGAAGAACAGGTTCAGATCTTAAAAGAAGCAAAAGTACCTGATATATACAGTATAGTAAAATTCGATATGGATCCGATACCAGCAAGTGGAGCACAGTCTGGGTTGAATTTGATGCAGAATAGTGTACTTATCTACATCACTGGAAATACATGGAGAGAACAGGAGTAGCAAGCAGTGAGGGGAGGTGTTTACGTAAACGTCAGACGAGCGTGAACAGCAGCGCAAAGCATCTGCAAACTGTGGCACCGTAAGTTGGCTGAAAGCTGGCAAGAGTGGATTTTAAAACTGGCATTACAGTTGAGTCATATTCATCACATCTGGTATTTTTTATCTGCCATACAGGTAAAGATCAGAAGGGCTGTAACATGAGGATGTAAACCGTAAATGAAGATTGGAAAGGCAATTCGGCACCACATATGGTCTCTTGAGTCTGAGGCTTGGCCAGCTGATGAAGAACATAAAGAGATGGCAAAGTGCCTAAAACCCATCACTACAGCTCCTTCATACAAGATCAAAACTTACTTTAGTTCAGCAAATAGAGCCAATAGTTTACCCTTGTTAAGTAACCTGTAAAATAAGAAATGGCTGATAAATCACTACCGCCTTCTCGGTTCTTGGATTCTAACCCTCTTTCACAACAAATCATGCGTTTAGATGTTTGAGGATGGAGTGGGCGTTAAGGCGCATATAAGATAGTTTATGCAATGCTGCCTTGTCCTCATGGCACATCTCTTGCCTTCAAAAAGTCAGATGATAACTTTAGCTTTTAGGATTAGGCCTCTGGGACGCTATGCCGCTTGATCAGTTCAGCAGAACGTCCACACTAAACTTAAAATTGCCTTGAACGTCGCCATCGAAATGCATCACTCAGCCCCACCCTCATTGAGCACTGTGCAGTTTTGCTTTGTTTAGATAAATTTAGAACCACACCTTAGAAGGCGCAGCCGAAGAGTGCTGCAGTGAGGACAGCTAGACTGGAGACACGCTGCAGCAGGACGCTGCGGCTCCAGTACTTGAAACCAGTCCAAATGCTTTCCAAAATGAGACGTGAAAAGCCGCAAGAGCTAGTCGCTCAGAGCGCAGGCAAGGAGCAACCGGAGCTTCAATAACCTGATAAGAAGCACCATGCTCCCACCACAGGCATCCTTAAATGTAACACACCCTCAAGCACGTGTTCAGCGCCACGTGACGTACTAGTCTAACGTTGGAGACAGCGTCCCCTCAACAGACACAGTTTCCAAAATAAACCAGCAATCCTGAAGCTGGAATAGAACAGCCTGCTGCCGTTCTACGAGCAAACTGCCGTTTGCATGCAACAGCGTTATACCGTCTGGAAGATGGAGCAAATCTGGCAGGCACGACAGTACCATCCCCAAAGACCTCGCAACCCTCCGAGAAGCATGAAAGCGGTGAAGCAACGGTGGTGCATGAATACCAGACAAAAGTTCCCAAGTACAGTCTTCTGGGCCATAACCATTCCAATCGATCAAGTAATAAAGCTTACCAGACCAAAACCGCATGTCCAATATGGCTTTCACTTCATACTCATCTGAGCCACGGACATTGACCAAGATCGGACAAACAGGTAATCGGGTCAAGGAGTCACATGGCTTGATCAAGGAAACATGAAACACTGGATGAACTCTCCAGCAGGCCAGGAGCTGTAGCCGCACCACTCCTGTGTTTATGATTTTGGAGATGAGTTATGGACCCACGAATCTTGGAAGAAGAGACTTATTGCCTGGAATCTTCAGATTCTTGGTGGACAACCACACCTTCATACCAACTTGATATGACGGAGCCTTGGACTTATGAGAGTCTGCATACCACTTGGCGTGATCTTGTGCCCGACGCAACTGACTTTTGATTTTACAGTGCAAAGAAACCAAATCTCTAACACACAAGCCTGCGGCAGGATTGGTGGTTGTCAACTATGGGTCCAGCGGAATGGATCGTGGATGCTGCCCATACAGGGCAAAAAACGGCGAAGTGCCAGTGGCAGTATGCAAAGAATTGTTATACGCAAACTCTGCTGAAGGTAGTACGGACAACCATGGTGATTGATGCTGTAGACATAGGCGTTGTAGGTATTGTTCCATTGTTCTGTTTGTGCATTCACTTTGCCTATCCGTCTGTGGATGATATGCAGTAGACTACCTGTTGTCGATGAGAAAAGCCGAACTTAATGAGATGCGAATTGCGATCCCCTGTCTGTAATAATGGAAGGAAGACCACAAAAAAAAAGAATCGAAAAACCTGTCACATAAACAGCTCAGCCAAAATGGGTGCCATAGGTAAACCTACGCATGGAACAAACAGCGACATCTTGGTAAAATAGATAAGTATAACCCTAATGGTATCATAACCATGGTCGACCAGCAACTCCACGACAAAATCAATCGATAACATATGCCACGGTTTATGTGGCAAAGGAAGTGGATGTAACAACCCCATTGGTTTTCCTGGGGTGGATTTACACTGAGCACAAACAGAACAAGACACCATGTAATCCACCACATCACGATTCATATTAGGCCACCAACACCATTAGTGTCATAAGTCAAGTGTCTTCTTTTGACCTGGGTGCGCAGCTACCAAAGAATCATGCCCCCACTGCAATGCCTGGAGACAGGTTTTGTCAATTGGCAAAAACACGCCTTGTATAAAAGGTAGACCGTTGATTATGTCAAGGTTGTATTCTTGTATCTATTTTGGATGCTGAGCTACCCATTCTTGCAGTTCTTGTCTCAAATTGGGTTTTACAGTGCAACTGCAGACCACCTGATCAGATAGGACATTGATTTTTCCCGGGCTGTCCGAAGGAGTCTCAGAGCCCAAACGGGACAAAGCATCAGCTTTAGCAATGTGGCGTGTAGGTAATATGAAAGTGGAATTGTGCAAAGAAAGCATGCCCATCCAGCCTGACGTGCCTTTAAGCATTTCATGGTCTTGAACGCCTGTAAACTGCAATGATCAGAATATACCACCACCGGATGTAAAGCACCCATGAGGTCATGTCACCATTTTGTGAAAGGGTCTTTAACCGCAAGTAACTCCCATTCTGTAACGGTATAATTCTGTTCGTATGGAGTGAGCTTGCATTAGAAACACACTACCGGATTAACTATTTTGCTGTCAGGACATTCTTGAGACAGAAATGGCACCAACAGCAATGCTAGAGGCATCGGCCTCAACCAGGAATGGCAGAAAGCAGTCCGTACGTTTAAGAATCGGTGCGGTGGTAAAAAGCTTTTTTCCGGAATCCAAAAGCTGCCTGTGCTGCCTCATTCCAACAAAACTGTTTTAATACTGGTCAAAGTCGTAAGAGGAGCTACCATGGATGAAAAAGAACGAATGAAATGCCGGTAAAAATTGTCGAAACCCAAAAATGACTGTAGTGCTTTAATGGTGTGGGCCCCTCCAGGATGGCTTTAACCTTGGAGTGATTCATTCTCACTCCATGACTGGTTATGTCGTAACCAAGGAATTCCACCTCTTGTGAATGGAAGAGACACTTCTCAGCTTTGACACACAATTGGTGCTCACGCAATCGTTGCAGCATGGCGGTGACATGAGCGATATTTTGTTGTAATGATGGAGAATATATCAAGAAGTCATCTAGATAAATGATGACGTATTGATCCATGACATCACTGAATAGGTCATTCATAAAAAATTGAAAAGGAGCAGGGGCATTACAAAGGCCGAATGGTATCACTAGATACTCAAATAGACCATATTGAGTCTTGAATGCCGTCTTCCACTCGTCGCCTTGACAGATGCAGACTAATTTATAAGCTCCACGGAGATCCAACTTAGTGAAAACAGCAGATGACCGTAATTGATCTAAAAGGACAGATATCAGTGGCAGGGGATATTGGTTTTTTACTGATAAGGAATTGAGAGCCCTATAATCTATACAAGTCCGAAGGTCACCCTCCTTCGGTACGAAGAATAAAGGTGATGCTGCAGGTGACTTGGACGGGCGTATGAATACAAGCTGTAATGCTTTGTCTATGTACTGTTTAAGGACCTGATCTTCCTTCTGTGTCAAAGAATAGATTCGTCCTGCAGGGATTTTGGCTCCTTGAAGCAGCGCAGTAGGGCAGTCGTATGGTCTGTGCGGAGGGAGTTGTTCCGCCATACCCATTTCAAATACATCTGCGAAAGAAGCGTATTCAGGAGTTATGATGTCTTCTTTTAAGGCTAGACAAGGTGACCTCCAGTTCACTTCCTGATTGAGGAAACAATGGTCATTACAGTAGCAGGAATGGAATCGTAAATCCCGATTTACCCAATCAATAACTGGATTATGTAATGTAAACCATGCTAACCCCAATATCACTTTGTATTGTGGAACGGCAATGATATCAAAAACTATGTTCTCGGTGTGTTCATGGGTGACCATGCATACTGGAATAGTTTCTTCCGTAACCAAACCGGAAGCCAGAGCTGTACCATCCGCAGCATTGACTGTCTCTGGGCTGACTTTAGTCTGTATGGGTATCCCTAGAACATAAGCATGTTGTTGATCCATACAATTCTTAGTTGCCCCTGAAACCAGGACTGCATTGGCCTGTTTTGTTGTGTCAGAAAAAGTAAACGTAATTGGCACCACAATAGGTGAATGGGTAGAAGAACCAAAGGAGTCAGGACATAAACCCGGCAATCGGACTCCTACTATTGCCAGGCTCTGGCATTTCCCTGCTTCTTTGTGGGTTTTTTGGGACAAGTGACCAGAAGATGTTCAGCAGAACCACAATTCATGAAAAGGTTGTCCTTCCTTCGATTTTCCCTTTCTGCCATGGATAAATGGCCTTGGCCTGCCCCAATCTGCATGGGTTCCAGTTCTGTAGAGGAGAAGAACAAGTTACTTACCAACTGGTAAAGTTCTTTCGATTGGATGTTCCTCCAATGCATTCCTCATCTTAGATGTATTCCATCCAGCTTTCCTGCTCTTCAGAATTTTTTTCGGCAGAGGGCGCCGTGCGTCGATCTCATCGAGTCGATGGTCCCTCGAAGGCCTCCGTCGAGGGTGACGTCAATGGGTGTATAAGTAGCACGCGCGGCGACCGTTGGCCTCAGTTCTGTTTTTTCCCCCCCTTTTTATCTTTGACCTTGTACTGTGTAGATTGTGCCGGCAGACAGGTATGAGCCTTGCGAGATTTGCAATGGCAATAACCCGGAAGAATCTACAGAGGGGTAGGCTGGGAGGGCGATGAGGAATACGTTGGAGGAACATCCAATCGAAAGAACGTTACCAGTTGGTAAGTAACTTGTTCTTCGAGTGGATTGTGTCCTCCAACGTATTCCTCATCTTAGATAGACTCCCAAAGCAGTATGGACAATTCCTCTGGAGGAGGGGGTAGATTTTTCGATACTCTTAGATAGCCGAGTATAGTACTGCTTTTCCAAAAGTTAGCTCCCTAGACTGGGAAGCATCCAGGTTATAGAATTTTGAGAAGGTGTGTAGCGAAGACAAAGTTGCTGCTTCGCAAATGGATCTTATTGGAACACCTCTTTGAAGGGCCGTGGAGGAGGCAATGCCTCTGGTGGAATGAGCCCTTAACCCTTCCGGAGGGTCTTTTTTGAGCTAGTCTGTAGCATTCTGAAATGCAAAGCACAATCCAGCGTGAAATTGTCTGTTTTGTCACCGATTGACCCAGTTTCCTTCCTGTGTAACCTATAATGAATGAATAACAGGCACCGCACCCTGAAAATCCACACATTAAAACATGGAGTAGAAACTTTAAAAATCTTGGACCCGAGATCCTGAAATTCTGTTTACAGAAAATTGCTGGTTCAATCGCAGAAAAGGACAACTGCGAGTGCATGCTGAGAAAATATAATGAACACATGCAGGAAATGGTTGAAGAAAACGCTCCTCTTAAACAAAAACTTGTTAGGAAAAATAGCAACCATCAAAAGTGGTACAGTGAAGAGCTAAGTAAGCTTAAGTAGGAAAAAAAGAGCAAAAGAAAGGTCATGGCATCAACAGCCTACACCAGCTAACAAAGAACAGTGGGAAAACACCAACCACAGTTATAGGAAAGGCATACGGGAAGCTAAAAGAAACCATTATAATAAGGAAATAGATGGAGTTAATAATAAACCAGAAAAATCTTTGAAATCCTTAAAGGCTTCGAAAAACCAATATCACTTTCCCCGCTACACACTCCCACAAAAGTACAGTGTGATAAAGTCCAAGAAGCTTTCGCAGCTAAGATCTCGAAGGCATGTAAAAATATCATCCTAGCCAGAAAAGAAGGGGAGACCATAACCCTCCAAGACAAGACTAGCATTCCTGAAGGAAGAGAGAGCTTTAGATTCCTTCCAATATCTGAGGATGAACTCTGTGAAATCTTAGTCAAAATGAATCCCACTTCCTGTGCAGAGAATATCTTACAGTCTAAAATTATACTAGATAATAAAGAAATCTTTGCTCCAGTACTGAGAAGGATAATAAATGCCTTCGTCAGGGAAGGGGTAGTCACAAAGAAAATTAAGAAGGTAACAATAACCCCCTTAGTGAAAAAACAAGGGTTGGATCCAAAGGACCCCAGTAATCTAAGACCCATAACAAACTCTAACTTTATATTGAAGGTTTTAGATAAAATCGCCACCAACCAATTACAAAAACATGTAGAAGACCAGAATTTACTGCATGAACAGCAATCAGGTTTTCGAGCTGTACACAGCACCGAATCGGCGATGCTTGATCTTCAGACTTATATGTTAAATCTGATAGATAATGGCAATACCGGGATCCTTATGCTGTTAGACCTTAGCGCAGCTTTTGACCTGGTAGGCCATCAACTCCTGCAGGAGGCACTGGCAAGAATAGCCGGGTGCTCATCCAAGGCAATGGAGTGGCTAGCATCCTTTTTGAAGGATAGAAGCGCCAGGATTCATTTGGGTGACATCTTCTTGGAGGCAGCCCCAATCCTTTACGGCGTCCCTCAAGGTGCCAGCCTGTCTCCCTTATTATTCAACCTGTATATGAGAGGTTTATGTGAGCTTCTAGAACAAATCGGCGTGTTCTTCACGAACTACGCCGACGATACGCAGCTTGTGTTTGAACTCCAAGGAGAATATAGCATAGACAGTGCCAAAATATCAGAAGTGTACAATATCATTGACAATTGGATGCAATGCCATTGGATGTGTCTTAATAACACCAAGACTGAACGGATGATTTATGGGACTCAACAAGCCAGATCCAGATTAGGGACAGAATATCAGGCGTTCATCATTAAACAGGTCAAGATCTCAGTGATGCCACAGGTCAAAACCCTGGGGATGATAGTGGAAGTCTCACTAGGATCAGAGGCACAGGTAAATTACCTACAGAAAAACAATGCCTATTATATGCGACTCATGAGAGCCATAAAACCATTTATAAATGAGGCGAAAGCGGCTACCATAGCAAGAGCAGTCATACCGTTACGTCTGGACTATGGTAACACCTCAAAAAGAGAACTTCAAAAGTGTCAGGTTATGGAAAACGACGCAGTTCGCAGCATTAAGAACATTAAAGAAAGGGAGCATGTTACAACAGGGAGAAGATCCCTACACTGGTTAAGGGTGGAAGAAAGAATACTCTTCAAATCTATGGCCATAGTACACAGATGTGTATATGGAGAAGCCCCGAAGTACTTCAAAAAACAGTTCTTACTGTACATGCCCCAAAGGAGCCTCAGATCAGAGAACAAGGCTTTTCTGAAAGTTCCCAGAACAAAGCGTGCGCGTGGAGGGGGAAAATCCTTTCTAGTCATGGCCGCAATCCGCTGGAATAAATTACCACCAATCCTATGGCAGGAAGAGAATTACTTGCGTTTTAGGAAACTCCTGAAAACGCACCTCTTCATGTGAAAAAACCCTGTATTACACCCACATGTCAGGATTGTTTAAAACTCGCCCTACAATGAATTAACATGGATTTGCCTGTGGGCGACCGGCGCGTTATAAACTAAAATACAATACAATACAATAAACAGCTGGTTGGCCACTCTAAGTCTGGAAAGTCTAGAGATGTAAAAGCTTAAAGCTCTTTTGGGATCCAACCTGTGTAATCTTTCCTCCTCCTTCGAAGGATGGGGTGGAGGATAGAAAGCGGCTAAGACAACTTAAATGAAAATCAGATATTACTTTCGGTAAAAATGATGGTTTTACAACTCTGTCCGTATGGAACACAGTATAGGGTGGCCCAGAAGACAGTGCCTGCAATTCGCTCACTCTTCTTGCTGATGTTAGAGCAACCAAGAAGGCTGTTTTCCACGTTAATAATCTTAATGGACACTTGTGCATAGGCTCAAAAGGAGCACACATTAAGAATTTTAGTACTAAATTTAGATCCCTGTTTGGTACTTGAAATGGGTGAGGAGGAAACACATGAGTGAGTCCTTTTAAGAATTGTGTTATCAAAGGAGGAGCATTCTTCCGATGAGCGCTTGAAAATGGAAAGCACCGCAAGGTAACCTTTTATTGTTCCAATATTCAGACCTCTATGTGCTAGGGTCAGAAGGAAAGATAATAATTCCGGAATAGAACATGGAAAAGGATCGACATTCTTTTCTCTGCACCAGTTGCAAAACTTTTCCAAACGGCAACGGTATAGAGACTTTATTGCTGGCCTTCTTGCCGAAAGCAACACCTCCATAACGTCATCTGGAAGGTTTCAATCCCTGTATCTCAGCCTTTCAAATACCAAGCATGAAGGTTGAGCGTTTTGACCTCTGGATGGAGAACCTGACCTTCCATTTGAGCAAGAAGGTTCTCTCTCTGAGGAAGACGTACTGGAGGACAGATGGACATGTCTAGAAGGTCCGGGTACCACGTTCTCCTGGCCCAATCCGGGGCAATTAGGATCATGCTGTTCCGAAATCTTCTCAGCCTCCTGATGACCTGAGGAATTACGGGAATCAGAGGGAACGCGTACAATAGTGGGAAATTCCACTCCACCACGAAAGCGTCCCCCAGGGCTCTTCTCGGGGGAAATTCCCTTGAGCAATACCTTTCGCATTTTCGGTTGATTCTGGTTGGAAACAGGTCTACTTGAGGGGTTCCCCAAAGGGCGAAGATCTCTTGAATGACTTCCTGAGCCAGTTCTTATTCGTGGGATACCGTGCTCTGCCTGCTCAGAGCATCTGCCGTCATATTCTCTTCCCCGGCTAGATGAATTGCCGTTAAAGAGATTCCCTCCTGAATCGCCCAATACCAGAGCTGCATTGCCTCTCTGCACAGGGGTATTGACCCCACGCCTCCCCTTTTGTTTAGGTAGTGCATGGCCATTGTTTTGTCCGTCATTATCAGGACATTCTGACAGATGGCAGGAAGGCCTTCAGCGCTAGTCTGACTGCCCTCAGCTCTAAAAGGTTGATATGTAGTTTGGACTCCGATGGAGACCAACGACCGCTGATTGTCAAATCGTTGGCATGAGCTCCCCACCCCAGGAGTGAGGCGTCCATCACTACTGTGATCTCCAGCCATGGTTGCCAAAAGGGTTCTCCTTTTAGGATGTTCTCTGTGGAGGTCCACCATCAAAGGTCTCGTCTGACCTTGTTCGGAATCTGAAGATCTGTCATTTGACCCGAGAACTGGGACAACTGAGTCTTTAGGGCCCATTGAAGGGATCTCATTCTCAAGCGTGCCTCTGGCACCAGAAAAATGCAGGATGCCATGAGGCCGAGCAACCTTAAAAAGTCGTAAGCCTGGAGATTTTGGGCATTTTGGAATTTGGAAACCACCAGAAGAATGTCTTGAGCCCTCGACTTGGGGGCGAGCTCTTCCCAAGGACGTGTCTAATACAGCTCCTATGTACTGAAGCTGTTGGGAAGGTGTCATCTGTGACTTCTTGAAATTGAGGGAGAAGCACAGTTTGTGGAGGAAGTGGCAGGTGACTTTCCGATGATCCAGTGCTTGCTCGGCAGAGCACGCTCTGATCAACCAATCGTCCAGGTAGGGGTAGACATGATTCCCCCCTCTCCTGAGGTGCGCTGCCACCACTACCAATAACTTGGTGAAGACCCTCGGGAGGAGGTCAACCCGAATGGCTGGACTCGAAACTGATAGTGTGAGTCGCCAACTACGAACCTCAGGTATTTTCTGTGTTTGAGATGAATCGGCACATGAAAATAAGCATCCTGGCGGTCCAATGACACCAACCAGTCCTGGATTTGAAGGGCCTGAAAGATCTGAGAAAGGGTAACCATCTTGAACTCGTCCTTCCTGAGGAACTTGTTCAAGTTTCTTAAGTCCAAGATGGGTCTCAGTCCTCTGTCCTTTTTGGGGATCAAAAAATATGGGGAGTACCAACCCTTGTTCCTCTCCGCTGCAGGTACTGGTTCTATAGCACCTTTCTCCAGCAGGGTTAGAACTGCCTGCTGTAGGAGCGGGTTTGAAAGCTTCAACGGGTGTCTCCCTGGTAGATTGCTTTAAGGTTTCTTTAGAAAAGGAAAGCAATAGCCTTGGGCTATTATTTCTAGAGCCCAAACATCTGAAGTAATGGCTCGCCATTCTTGCAGATGCTGCGACAGCCTGTCTCCTACAGGTGTTTTGTGGTGCAAGTCCTCAAAGTGGTTTTGTGGCGGATATTGCAGCTGCTGATGGCAAAGAGGCTGCAGCTGGAGCTGGCTTAGCACGTTTTCTTCGTCCTCCACGAGTGACCTTTCTTTGGCACCTTTAACTGGCCATTCCTCTCGTCTTCCCGTATGAGGTTAACGATAGGATCGTCCCCTCCATGATTGCCCTTGCGCACGAAAAGGCGGAGGTTGCCTAATAGCAGCTCCTAAGAATTTTGCCGCTGCTTTTGAGGTCTGCAACCTCTCAGAGCTCTCGTCAGCCTTGTTGCCAAAAAGGTGAGACCCGTCAAAAGGCATGTTCAGGAGGCGGTTCTGTACGTCCGGTGCAAAATCCGACTTCTGTAACCACGCAAACCTGCACATTACCGTGATAGTGCCCATGGACCGGCTTACACTATCCACAGTGTCCAATCCAGATTGAAGGGATTCCTGCATGGCCTCCTTTCCATCTCCAACGATGACTAGGAAACCTTCCCTTTCTTCCCCTTCCGGTATGTGCTCCGCCGCCATTGCAATGCACTCCCATAGTGTACGAAAATGTTGCCAAGGCACATGTGGAGTTGGCAGATTTTAATGCCATGCTCCCGGCTGAAAATATCTTCCATGGACAACCATCCACACGCTTATCGTCCCTGTCTGGAGGGATAGACGGGTACGCAAGTTTGTTGGAAGCTGTGGCTGCCTGTATGACCAAACTCTCGGGAGTTGGATGTTTTGACGGATAGCCGGGGTCGCTACTGGCTGGGCGGTATTTTGATGCGAGGGATTTATTTACCGGAGGAATAGAATCTGGAGTTTCCCAATTCTTGGCCACCCTGTTTTGTAAGGCTACATGAAAAGCTTGTACTGGGTCTTCAGTGGGACCATGGTCCAATATGTCTGTTAAATCGTCCTGGACGAAATGGGCTGGTGGTCTTGCCCATCCCAGGTAATCTACCACCTTGGTCATTAACTGACGGTAAAATGGACTGGCATGTTCTCCTGGATCTGGTCTACCGAAGTCATTCTCAGGAGAGGTGTCTATGCCACTTGCATTGTGCAAAGACTCCACCAAATCCCTCATTCTGCTTTCCTGGGAGATCAAGCATTCTGGGACATTTGGGGTGCCATACTCCAATCGAAAAGGTACATTTTCCTCCTCGGATCTCTACTGTTCCTCAAAAATTGAGGTCATGGATTTGAAAAACTCCTTTCTAGGGAGAGGCTTGAAAACCTTCTCTGGGAGAGGAGGAGGAAGAGGTGTAGTACCAGGCTCTGAAGGAATTACATGTTTAACTTTTTACTCCTCTTTTTCCGGCTGCCCTGGCTTGGAGCCTTTGGCGCCAAGGTTTTCGGTGTCGATGACATTGTGGTCGTCGACAGGGTCTGCTTCGAGGGCGTCGAGGTGGCCTTCGACGGTTTCCCCTTCGAGGTGTGGTAGGTCTCGGGCGGCATCAGTGACCTCGAGCGGTCGACTCGACTTGAGTGTTTATCGCTCGGCGTCCTGGAAGGTTCCCTATCCTTCCTTTTACGATCACCCGGGATCAAGGGCGCGCGAGTATCGGAGCGATGACGCTCCGGCCGGCTTCCGAAGAAGGCGCGGACCGAGGCTTCGCCTTCTCAAACACCTCCATCATTTTGACCCTGAATGCTTCCCACTCTTCGGTAGACGAATGTTTTGTGGGGCATTTCATTTTTCGGAGACTCGTCTGACGATGAGGTGGAGGGAGACCTATGGCGTAGTTTCTTTGACTTTTTCGACGAAGACGACGACGAGCGATCTAGACCGATGCCTTTGGCGTCGAGGAGATTTTTCCCCATGGGGTCTCGACTCGACGCTAGAGGCTTTTCGATCCTACCGACCTACCTGTAGCTTTCCTCTCCTTTCTCGCAAGGCCTTCCCCGTCATCGCCTGACACTTGGAACAGGCTTCCATGTCGTGGCCTTCCCTGAGACACCACAAACACTCGCGGTGCGGGTCCATGATCGACATTTTTGAGCCGCACGACTTGCATTTCTTAAAACCCGATCTCGGGGTCGTGGTCGGCGTCGATGATGGGGACATAATTACTTCTCGTTATATTACTTTCTTGACAGAACTCGGGGCGCGCCGAATGTCCGAAGCAACGTAACTGCGGAAAAACAGAACTGAGGCCAACGGGCGCCGCGCGTGCTACTTATACACCCGATGACGTCACCCTCGACGGAGGCCTTCGAGGGACCATCAACTCGACATCGACGAACGGCGCCCTCTGCCGAAAAAATTTCCAAAGAGCAGCAAAGCTGGATGGAATACATCTAAGATGAGGAATACGTTGGAGGACACAATCCACTCGAAACAGGTGTATTAGACCGGGGAACAGCTACGGGTAGGGTTCTCTTCTCACCCTTTCTAGCAGATCTTCGAGAGTCAATTTGAAGAACCAGGTCTACTAATTCACCAAATGCCGTGGGAACCATTGGAACCGTTGAGTGTCCTTTAGCTCCTCAGAAAGACCTTTGTAGAAAACTGCGGATTTCTTTCCCTCGGGCCGGTCAGTCTCTGCTGCCAATTGGTTGAATCGAGCCAAATATGCCAAAAAGGACAGATTACCTTGATGTAATTTGAGTAACTCCAAATCAGTAGCCTGCGTAGCATGTCGCATGTCAAACACTCCCTTCATAGCAGTAAGGAGGGCGTCAGTCATACAAGAAAGGACTGTTCTAACAATGGGTTAGCCCAGGATGCAGCAGTCCCTCCATTGTAGAGTCCGGAAATGATGTAGGACGGCACAGAAAGTGTAACCTATATTGATTCACGAAGGCCCCATAGGTTTTTGGATCACCTGTGAACCTCTCGGGTGGAGCCAGTGGGAACTGTGTAGGCACGAACACGGGACTGGATCCCGACGCGGTGGTGGGAAACCAGACCCAGATGCAGTAGCACCAGGTAAAACACCCCCTTGAACAGGTGCCTTGATTTCGGCCTGCAATACATCAATCCAATGACGATGGTGTGTGCCATGGTCATATCGTTCCTTAAACCCGTAACAAGTTGTAAAATAGATGCCAGACTCTCCTGGACATCCACTCTGTTGGCTTCTTATTCGGTTATACTGGGCACACAGAATACAACCTGTTACATCAATCGGTGACTTACCGGTACTATACTCTTGTCCTAATCCGGATCACTGAGCCCTGATGTGATGTAAGGATTCAAAGAGGATTGGAAACCTTCCTAGCAATCTACTCCACTGGCTTAACATAACCTAAAGCCAGTGCAGTGGATTACCTGAAAGGGCACAGCGTTCCCCATTACGGGGATAGTCAGAAGATGGCAGAAGTGGAGTCAGCGAGATTGTAGCTTCTCCTAAAAGAAGAGGACCAAATTAGTATGTTAAGGCTTAATGTCAACTCCTCCCATGCCTTCCGTTTTCACTTAAGTAACAAAGGAAGTGTTCCCTTCCTTCCCTGGAAGTTGTAGAGTCTCCTTGACTGGAAGATCTATCACCAACGAGAAATCCAGGGAAAACGAATAAGGAAGGGAGGTTAGTAAGGTACTATATCCCGCATGGCACGAAGGACGCACTAGAGATGGGTTGGTGCACCAATTCCTCTGCAAACGTCTTTGAGTCTGTGCACGTTATGAAGGCAAAAATCACTTCCAATATGATAACACAAATGTCTGTTTTCAAGGAGGTACAATACAGTGGAATGAAGAAACAGAAACCGCTGAGGTGTGGAGTTTGAAAATTCCCTGTTGATACTGTCCAGATAAGTAATGGTATCAGGAGGATCATCCACCATAGAAATGAGGTAAACAAGAATAATAGGTTGTATTTAGAAATCACACGCTGTTATTTATAGTTCAGAACGCTGTGTGATACTTGCTGTTAAGCTGAAGTGAAATGATACCTTAACTATCACTGCTGCTGTGCGGGAATAACATTCATCAGCTGAAGGTAGTAACCGGGAATCGCTGCGAGTAAGCACAGCTGAAGAACCGTGAGGAATGAAGGCGGAACGCGCTACAAGGCGGAACACTGTCAGAAGTCCAGGAAGCTACAGGTGGAGAAACGCCAAAGTAATGCTGCTAGAGGGCGCAGTTGAAGAGTGCTGCAGTGAGGACAGCTAGACTGGAGACACGCTGCGGCAGGATGTGCTGTGGCTCCAGTACTTGGAACTAGTCCATATGCTTTCCAAAAGGAGACGTGAAAAGCCGCAAGAGCTAGATGCTCAGAGCGAAGGCCAGGAGCAACCAGAGCATCAATAACCTGATAAGAAGCACCGGGCTCCCGCCACAGGCATCCTTAAATGTAACACACCCCCAAGCACGTGATCAGCGTCACGTACTGGTCTAATGTTGGAGACGGCGTCCCCTCAAGTTTCCAAAACAAACCAGCAATCCTGTAGCTGGAATAGAACAGCCTTGCTGCCGTTCTACGAGCAAACTGCTGTTTGCATGCAACACCGTTCTACCGTCTGGAAGATGGATTTGAGGAAACCATTGGAGCAAATCTGGCTGGCATGACACCTCCATACTGCATGGGTGTCCCGTGCTAGGGATGGGAGACGGAACCTTTTTCACCAGAAAAAATCTTCTTCCCCTTTAAATTTAGAGGCGTGCGGGACACGGCCCTGAGCGCATGCAGTCCCCCTGACTCGGCCTGTCGCCGCAACTCCTCAGTCCTCTTTGACAATATTACAATTGCCTAATGACACCAGTTTCATTAGGGGGAGGATGGTGGAACGTATGGAGGAAAGGGGACTATGGACTAGGAGTACGTTAGTCACTACGGTGAGTAACTTATAATTACTCCTACGTCCCGTCCCATTTCCTCCATACTGCATGGGCGGTTACAACTGAATGTAGCCCCAAGGAGGAGAGGTGACCCTCCTAAGAAAACAAGTTCCTTAATACTGCCTGACCAAATGCTGCGTCCGACCTGGAGTTGGCATCCAAGCAGTAGTGCTTGCAAAAAAGCTGAAGGTGTAGCCCCTGTAGCCGCCTTGCTGATGACCTGCCATGGAACATGCCTCTGAAAAGCCACAGCCTTAGCCTTGGTCCTGATGGCATGGGCATGCATATTTGCAGGCAGCAGTTTGTGCTGCTCCTCAGAAGCCTCCTTGATGGCCCCTACATCCATCATGCTATGGAGGCTTTGGAGGCTTGATAGCCTGGCCTTGGCCCACCGAAGTTGACAAAGAGGACCTCAGATTTGCAGAAGCTTGTGGTTCTGTCCAGGTACAATTCTAGAGCACGCTTGACCTCTAGACAGTGCAGAACCATCTGAGAGTCATCCTTCGGGTCCGTGAAAGAAAGTGGGTAACACAATCTCCTCATTCAGGTGAAAAGAGGATACCACTTTAGGTAAAAATGCGGGGTGAGTTCTAAGCACCACCTTGTCCTTATGGAAAGTAGTATAAGGCTCTGAAGCCACCAGTGACTGGATTTCACTGACCCTGCACGCAGATGTAAGGCCCGCCAGAATGGCCGTCTTAAAAGGTGACTAGTCTGATGTCTGCGGACGCCATGGTTTATGCACCAGGGCGCCCAAGATGACGTTAAGGTCCCACACCGGGTGTGGCTTCTTGATAGGCGGGTAGAGCCTGGTGAGGTCCGCCAGATGTCTTAACCACCAGATTAGAGGAAGAAAATACCTGCTCCTCCGAGTTCTGATTGCTGCCGGGTGGGTGCGATGTGTCCGCCTGCATCCCTGAGTGTGCAAGGAGTGCAAAGGAGGATAGGACATCGTCCAGCGTGCAGGTTAATGGATTGACGGTTCTAGGTCTTAAAATCGGGGCAAAAATGGCCGTGTGTACAAAATATTGCGCCAAAAATGCTGTGGTTTTGCCGCCACAATCACGTAAAGGATGCAGGGGACACTCCCGCAACCTCGGGACCCATTATATCATTTAAGGCAGTGGTCTTCAAACTTTTTGACCCCGAGCCCCCCCTAAGAAAAATTTCTCCGGCCCAGGCCCCCCCTATACACATCTACTCCAAAATGTTACTCGGTTGCGAACGGTTATCACGCGCTGGAGTATAATGGTGCCCCCAACGAAGGAGTGCATGCCACACACCACGTTGTTTCAAAATCATTGCTAGCAATGATTCAAATCAGATGAGGACAAATATTTGTGAACAAAGCATTCCGATTATTTTGCTATAATACAGAGGACTCGACTAAAAATAGTGTTGGGTATTTATTACACACAAACGAAAACACCCAATATTGCTGTCCTGTAGTAACATTTGCTATGCAAGTGCTGTAACAATTTGTTTCTGAAGTACAACAATGTACTGTCAATGCTGTCACTTGCAAGTTGGACAGTGGCATACTGGAGAACTAGTGTGAAGGGTGGGCCTGCCTTTCACCAGCCAGCCTGTCAATATTGGGTTCAATTTTTCCAATAGCCAACCGCAGGCTTTCTTCCACCTCCAGCTTTGACCGATATTTTGTCTTTAGGGCTGCAAGTGCAGAGAACCCAATTTCGCACAGGTATGAGGTGCTGAAAGGTAAAAGTACATTGACTGCACATTTCGATAAAGTTGGATACTCTGCAGACACATGTTGCCAAAATGCACCCAAAGACAATTTTCTGAATTGGCTCTCTACTAGGCGGTCACTTTGGAGCTCCATTAGTTCCTCCTGGAGTTGTATTGGGAGATGGGCTCCTACGTCAGCTAGGAAAGGCTGAACCACCCAGTCATTCATGTTGCAATTGTCGTCAGGAAAGTACTTTTCGAGACTGGTTCTGAGAGCATTTAAATGGTTTCCAATTACTTCAGAAACACATGAGAGATCATACTCCGTCTCCTCAAGAGCATCTTCTAATAATGGGAACGCATCGGCTATGCCAATATCAACCCTCCTCCTCCAAAGCTCCAGCTTCTTCTTGAATACCGATATTTTTGCATTCATGGCAAATGATGTGGTTTCTGTGCCTTGCAGGGAGAGGTTTAGAAAATTTAGCTTTTCAAAGATGTCGCCAAGGTAAGCCAACAGTATAAGCCAGCGTGGATCACACAGAGGCTCTGCTTTTGTCTGGTCTAACTCCAGGAGAAAGTGTCTCACTTCGTTTCTGAGTTCATAGATGCGATTTAAAACCTTTCCCCTGGATAGCCACCTGACCTCTGTGTGAAACAGCAAAGCATCATGGTCAGCTCCCATTTCTGCACATAAGGTGGCAAACAGACGGGCTCTTGTGGGGTGCATCTTAATAAAATTTACGATCTTTACAACAGAAGTCAAAACTTGTGTCAGTTCATGCCCCATATTGCGCACAGCCAAAGCTTCTCGGTGTATCATGCAGTGTGTCCACACAATATGTGGAGCTACTGCCAATACTTTTGCTTTTAGCCCAGCTCTAGCACCACACATTGAAGGAGCACCATCCGTGCAAATACCAACACACGCCTCCCACTTTAGGCAGTTGGAATTTAGGAAGTTGTTTAAAATTTCAAAGAGTTCGGGTGCAGTTGCTCTGCCCTTAATTTGCTTACAAAACAAGAAGTCCTCCAACATCTCCTTTCCATGGCAGTACCTCACATAGGCAATCAAGTGAGCTTCTTTTGATATGTCAGTGGCCTCATCCAACTGTAGGGCGAACTGGCTGTCTTACAAGCGCAATACCAATTCTGTACTGATATCAGAGGACAGGTCAGCAATACGGCAGCAAATTGTTGTGTCTGACATAGGGATACTTTTGCATTTCTCTGCTGCACTTTCACCAAGCATTACCCGGTTGACAGCGAGAATGGTTGGGAGAATCACTTTCTCAGCATCTGTAAAAGGCTTCTTGTTTTTGCCAAGAAAGTACGCAATGTGGTAAGATGCTTTCAAAGCATTTGCAGGTACAGATGCCACACTTTTAACAGTCTCCTTTTGCTTTTTCATGCCTTGCAGCTGCCGTACGAAGAAATCCCTGGTCTTTTTTGCTAAATCGGCATGTTTGGTTTCCAAATGCCGCCTTAATTTTGTTGGCTTCAGGCTGTCATTTGCTAATGTAGCACCACAAATCACACACTGCGGCTTCACTTCCCCAGCGACTGTGATGCATGTGAACCCAAAGTCCAAATAAGAGTGATCATATTTCCGTGTTTTTGCATTTCTTGTGTATGTTCCCACCTCTCCTTCCGCTTTACGTTTCAGATCCCTACCATCTTTGGGCACTAGAAAACGATCCATCGAGAAAAGGAGCCTGAACCTGTCGAAACATTTCAAACGGTTTAAAAAAAGTAGAAATGCACCCCAAAAAAAGCATAAACATGGCAAACACCACTTGCAAAGAGTTGAACTGAGCCATGTGAAAATGTTGGGGTTGGTGGGAAACACCCCATGCAAAAAAGGGTCAGAAATATGGGGTGGGGAAAAAAGGAGGGGAGATTTTAAAAAAGCAAAAATTCAACAAAAAACGTTCTGAAAAGCTTGGGAGTGGGGGAGGGAAACCCCACACAAAAATGGGCCCGAAACACTGGTTGGATAAAATACATTGGTACAAGTCTCAGAAGAATTACTATTCAGATCATGCAGGCCCAGTTCTAATTTCTTTTTGCAGTGTGGCCCCGGACTAGGTTGCAGGTGATAATGTGCCCCCCCCTGGGTTGCCCTTGATGATGCGTATGTCCCGTCCCCCCGGTCACCCGTGATGTGGCATCAAGCAATGCAGCGCCATACAGTGATAGAAATCAGATGGGCAGTTAGTAGTGCAAGAGGACAGCTTTGTGGGGAGGTCAGGCAACTAAAAGCAGATTGGAGTTGAACAGTAGTTGAATTTGCAGTAGTGACAGATGTGGTATTACATACCATTTGGGGATTTTCCCTAGAGCCAAGAACCTTAGTTATGGCCAAGTGCCATCAGTTTGTAGGAGAGGCTTTGCCGAAAGGAGTATCAACCTCAGAATTGGGAAAGAAAAAAGGTACCACCAAAAGTTGAAAAACATTCTCCAAAAGTCAGTAAATCATCTGTCAAACAGGACCAACACTGAAAACGAACCTGACTTCATATCCAGAGAAATAAATTTCAAGCTGCAAGTTACTACCAGGCATGAGAAGTCACTCACCACTTCAATTCGCCAAATGCACACCATATATATACTCCCCATGATCACTCGCTATTGGCGGGTGAAGGTTGAGAGCCCTGGTTTAACCAACACATTTTTTCCAGAACGAGGAGCATTGCGCAAGCTAGGGATCCAATGGATGACTGGAAACACAGCCATGGCAAATGAAGCAGGACCGGTGCTGCATTAACAACGCGGCTCCCCCATGGCAGATTGCTGGGCTCCAGCAATCTGCCATGGGGGAGCCGCGTTGTAAAAAAAAAAAAAACACCAGCAGAGCAGTTACGGTCCCCCGCTCGCCTCCTCTCCTCCATGCATGCCCCCCAATGAGGGGGATGCAGGGAGAGAGGGGCGCAGGGGGACCGGTGCTGCATTAACAACGCGGCTCCCCCATGGCAGATTGCTGGGCTCCAGCAATCTGCCATGGGGGAGCCACGTTGTAAAAAAGAAAACACCAACAGAGCAGTTCCGGTCCCCCGCTCGCCTCCTCTCCCCCATGCATGCCCCCCAATGTGGGGGATGCAGGGAGAGAGGGGCGCAGGGGGACCGGTGCTGCATTAATAACGCGGCTCCCCCATGGCAGATTGCCACGGGGGAGCCGTGTTAAACATAAAGCGGAACGAGTCACTTACCTCGAACTCGTCAGCGGCAGCAGCAGCAACAACAACAGGGAACACAGGACACCACAACGCAGCCTGGACGCGCGATCCAAATGCAGGAAAGCGCGCGTCCAGGCTGCGTTTATTTCCTGTTTCCATGGCCACGCCCCCACCACATCGCACTGGCTGAGCATGTGCATGGGAGCCAGTGGCTCCCCATTGAACATGCTCAGTTCAGTGCGGCCAAAAAAAAAAAAAAAAAAAAAAAAGCGTTACTCGTTTTCTTTTCTTTTGGAAGGCATCACGCGCCCCCCCCAGGCATGGTGGCGCGCCCCCCAAGGGGGGCGCGCCCCACAGATTGAAGACCTCTGATTTAAGGGGAGTGGGGGCCTCCCCCACTCCCCTTAAATGGTATAATGGGGTACACCTTTACCGGGTCAAATCGCAGCACACGATTTTATTTACCGGCAACATTTTTCCGCGATTTTATTACCCGATACCGGATCGGCTTCCTTTGATGCAGCCCAGGGGCAAAACCTAGTCCACTTGCTTTTATATTGCTCCTGGTAGCATCGCTCCTAGCGTCTTGTATAACGTCTAGGTTAGCCTGTGTCAGATGTAGATGCCTTAGTGTGACCTGTTCAGGAACCACGCTGCAAGGGCTAACTTCTGGGGGCGGGGTGGATGACTGTGCTTCCCTCCATGGCCTGTCGGACCACCATGGAGCTATCGGGATGAGACAGAGGTGCCGGGCTGTGAACCAGGGGAGTGGTAGGGAAGGCATACGCGTTCATGTTGTCCCATTGTATCTGCATCTGCATCCTGTCACCCAGTGAACCCCCAACCCTGCCCCTCCCAGGACGCGAACTGGGGCCACCCCCTGTTGTACCAGGTGGCAAAGAGATCCACCGGAGGTTGACCCCATCTATTGAAGATCCACTCAAGGACTTGTTTGTTCAACTGTCATTCGTAGTTGTCCGCACCTAGTCTGCTGTGCCTATCCGCCTCCAGGTTGGACTCCCCGGGGAGGAGGATTGCAATCAAGTGTATGTTGTTCTCCAGAGCCCATTCTCAAATGCTGACACCAAAGTGCATAGAGGAGGCGACCTGGTGCCCCCCTGCTTGGTGATGTAGTACATGCGGGTGGAGCTGTCGGTTTGAATGAGGATCGTCTTGCCACTGACCATCGGAAGCAAGGCTTGGAGAGCGAGCCAGATGGCCATCAACTCGAGACAGTTACTCCTGAAGAGACCAAACTCCATGGACACTGGCTGTCCAGGGTGGCTTACCAGCCCTCCAAGGAAGAGTCTGTGGTGATGGTAACCTGCGGTGCTGGTTGCCTGAAGGGCCTGCCTATCCGCAAGTTGTAGTCCGTGCTCCACCAGACAAGATCCTGGTGGAGATTGGGAGGAATGCTGACAAGTTCCGACTGGGAACCTCTCTCCTGACTCCAGGAGGTTGCAAAGTGCAGCTATAACCGTCTCATTTTCAGCCTCATGTACAACTCTGCCAGTAGACATGCCGCCACGATACCAAAGAGGTGTTGGTACCAGCATGCTGAGGTCACAGCTCTGCTAAGAAAATGCCCTGTGGCCCTCTTGATGGCTGTGATCTTGTCCTCCGAGGGAAAAACTCTTGTAGCTTGTATCCCAGATGAGGCCTAGGAATGTTAGATTCTGCGTAGGCTCCATCTGAGACTTCTTGAGATTGATGGAAAATCCCAATTTGTGTATTCATGAGGGTGGAGGCGGTGTGATGGACTGCCTCCGGATATCTCGGCCTGACGAGCCAGTCGTCTAGGTATGGAAAGACATGGTGACCCTGGGTCCTGAGAAGGGCTGTCATCGCATTTATAAATCTGGTAAAGACCCTGTATTGGAAATGAAAGCCCATGTTCCTGAACCTCAGAAAGGACTGATGAGGCTGCCAAATAGGGACGTGTAGGTACACATCCTTCAGATCCAGGGTGCGCATCCAGTCTTCCATGCACAGTGTCTCTGCAATAAGCGCTGGGGTAACCATCTTGAAGTTTTGAAGAGGAAGGGAAAGGTGCAGCACAACTCTCGGGCCAGCCTGGTTCTTTTTGTATATGGCGAAAATCTGTGAATAGAAGCCCATACTGCACTGGGAGGCTGAGATTTCTTCGACTGCCTGACTCTTTACGAGCAATCGAATTTCCACTAACAGGAGGAGAGGGGGAGGGGGGGGGAAAATCGGTAGGCAGTAACCCGTGGACACTACTTAGAGGATCCAAGGGTCAGCGAACCTTGCGCGCCAATATTGATACGATAGGTTATTTATAACGTGCTTAATACCCAGAGGTTTCTAAGCGGGGATCGAAACTGTGGTGTTCCGTGACGTCTTGCTTCCAAGGCGAGCATGTTGCCCCCGAGCTATCCTCCAGAAAAAGTTAGCATGAATCCTCTTCCTACTCTTCCTATTCTTCCTCCTCCCCCTTCCCCACTTCCTTCCCCTCTCCTCACCCGTCCCCTCCCTCCCCTAGATTGACGAAGGTGCACCGAGGCGTTGGAATAGACCTTCTTTCCATATACCTCCAAAATCATCTCCTTGCCTAGGAGCGGCAAGGCCGAGGTAGCTGAGTAAGACTGCGGCTTGGAGTAAAGTGAGGCCACGGCAATCGGAGGAGTGTGGTTGAGGGTGTGCAGACAGCAAGAGTGGATATCACCTCCAATTGCGTGCACTTGGCATCGAGGCGCTGATTGGTAGGCTGTGCCAAGTGGGGTTTAAGCCATCCCTTTTTGGCCAATGCCACAACGTCCTTCTGCATCGGAATCCCTGTTCTAGCTGAGGGGCGTAGAGTGAGGACCTCGGCCAGGACCCTCGCCTCTGGTTGTTCAAGCTCAGGTTGTGGAACCCCCAGGTATTCGGCTAGACCTGCGAGCTGTTCATGAAATGCCTTGGCTGAAGACGGTCAGGGTCCTCCTCTCCTCATCTGTGTCCACCGTGTCCTGCTGGTCCGGAGCAGCTGGAGGATTACTGGGCGCTGAAGGCGGGGGTATGCTGACCGGAGCCGATGGCTGCTGTGGAGGCTGGTCCGGTACTGTGGGGCCCGGCGTGGGCAGCTGGGGCTTTGCGGGAGGCTGAGGTGCTGGAGCCACAGGAGGAATGGCTATGGGCGCCAGCCGCAGGACTGGGGGCAGCATGTCCCTGATAACATCCCAAAAGGATAGCTCTATCTGAGGGGTGCTCCTAAGCGTGAGGAACTTCTCAAAAAAACAGTCCTCACAGGCCGGTGGGGCGCTAGGTGGCGAGGTAGTAGGAGCAGGACCCTGAGGTTACTGAGGCCTGACGGTACTCTGCCTTGCTGCATGATGTGGTGCATCTGTCCTGCGACACTGAAGGATATGCTGTAGGCCACGTACCTAGTGAAGACCAGTTCCATCTGGAAACTCGTTCCCCCTACCTGCACCCTGAAAGGGGATGGCAATGGACGAGCTGCCATTTTGTCTGGCGGCGGCAGCTATCTTGTCGGGCTGCATGCTACGTGCCTGTGTCATGGCGCTTGCTTCGCTGGTCCCGGCCTCCTCCTTAACTCTTGGCGGTGGAGCTGGAGGCCTACCCTGCACCTCAGGACGAGACCTGATAGGCATTGTGTCCTCGGCTGTGTCACCGGGAGAGCTGCGTACAGGTGCCCCCTCAGATATTTGTCTGGTAGTAGGGCATAGCCCCTCGGATGTACACCCGGTAACAGAACCTTGTGGTCCCTCAGCGACGTCACCGGTAGGATCTAGCGACCCCTTGGCCGGGAGATGAAGCATCCTCTGTACCTGTGCTGGTATTAGGACCTGAAGGGACCCTCCCGTTCGGACGTTTCCTGGGTAAGGAGTCGCCCTTGATGGGTGCGGATGAAAACAGTGGCCCTACCCTGGACCTTGACTTGTGCCTGAAGGAGTCCTTTAAGTCCTCTGGAGGCGATCGTTCGAAGAGCTCTCTCCACTGAGCTGTTCTTCAGAACGTGCGGTATGAGCGCTTCACACGCGGTAAAACCTGCCCAGCTGGGATCGGGGCCAAGGCAGCGGAGGCTAAGAGCGTGGGGGTTAGACATAGAGAAGAGCTGCTTGCAGGCGGGACACCTGCTGAAGGCCAATGACGTCAACATGCGCCAGAGGACTGAGTACCTGATTAAAGACAAAAGGTTTCAGGGGAAGAGCGCATGGAATTACAAGGCCAAAGCCAAACCCAGGAGCGCTGGTGAAAGGGGTCCACTCCCATCGATGCGGAAAAGAGGACTGGAGAGTGGCACCAGTGGGTGGAGTCATGGGAGCACGCACCCCTGCACCCCTCCAAATTTAAAGGGGAAGAAGATTTTTTCTGGTGAAAAAGGTTCCGTCTACTGACCCCAGCGAGGGACGCCCATGCAGTATGAAGGAAAGGGGACAGGACAAAGGAGTAAGAAAAGGGACCCTGCAGCGTCAGCTCCGACCCATGTTGGAGGGATGGAACTGAAACCGCAGGGGTAGAGAATGCCAGTGGCTGGCGAAAAAGGCAAGTAGCGGAGGGGCATTGGTATAGGGCTTCTGGCGGGACAGGGATTTGGGTTGGTTGTCTGAAGGTCAAATACATTTGCGGCTAAATTAACTACGGTCAATTCTGTCGCACATCTATTGACTTCGGTCAAATAAACCACATCCACCATGTCCTCGGGGGCCCAGTCTGGAGCAATCAAAACACAAAAGACCTGAACAGGCGTAGCATCCTGAGAACTAGCGGAATGACAGTGATCAGCTGAAACGCATCGAGAAGATTGAAATCCCACTCAACCATCAGTGCATCCACCAGAGCTCTTTGCCGAGGAAATTCCCTGCAGCAAAACAACTCGCACTGACTGATGATACCTCAGGTGAGGAGATCCACCCGAGTAGTCCCCTATAAGGAGAAGTTCTTCTCCAGAACTTCCTTGCAGAGCTCCCACTTGTGGGAGGCCGACGTCTGCCTGCTCAAGGCATCCGCTGAGACGTTCTCAATCCCTGCTAGATGGGCAGCTGTCAGAGACATGCATAACTCCAGAGCCAAGAACCACAGTCCCATTGCATCTCTGCAACAAAGCAAACGATTCCACACTAGCTAGCCTATTGAGGTAATGCATGGCCAACTTGTCACCTGTGAGGACCAGCACACACTTGCCCATCAACGAGGGGAGAAAGGTAACCAGTGCTGGCCAGATTGATCACAGCGCCAGCAAAGTGATGTGCTCTCGAGCTTACGTTGGAAACCAAAGCACGCCCATCATAAGGTCTAACAAGCCCCAACTCACCAAGAACGAAGCCAAGACCATTGTCAGTTGGTGACAAGGTTGCCAGAGCAATACTCTTCTCAGATGTTTGCCTCTCAGGGGCGCCAACATGAGATCCCAAGACACACAGTTCGTGACTCAGGAAAGGTCTGACATGTTGCCCTGGAATTGAGACCACTGACAACAGAGTAGCCACTGAAGCAACGACAAGTGCAGTCAGGCCTCTGGCATCAACTGAATACAGGAAGCCATAAAATACACTAGGTATAGAAAGGCAGAGGCCGGAACAATCCTCTGGGGTCTGAAAACCAGAACCACCTGGAAGATGATGGCCACTTGGTCCTCTGGAGCGAAGGCCCTGCCAAAGTGAGTGCCTAGGACCCCCATCAATAAATTGTAGGCACAGAGATGGCAAAATATGGGACTTCATGTAGAATCTCAAACTGTGCAACAAACTGCACAAGAGGTACAGATGTGCTGATGCCTATTCTGGGGAATGACCCTAGACAAGCCAGTCGTCCAGGTAGAGGAATATATGTATGCCTTCATTCCTGAAGTGAGCCACAACCACTGCCAGCAGCTTGATGAGCATCCTGGGTGCTGAAGACAGGCAGAGCAGCAAGACTTTGAATTAACAGTGGGTTGACACCACCACACACCTTAGATACTTCCAGTGCTTGAGATAAATCAGCACATAGAAGTAGGTGCCTTGAAGGTCCAGAAATACCAACCAGTCCTGGTGATCGAGGGCTTGGAGGATCTAGACCAAAGTACCCAATTTTAACTTGTCCTTGCATAGATACAAGTTCAAGAGCCTCTGATTCGGTTCTGAATACGGCACTAGCTACATGACACCTTTTGCCAGAAGCTGATGAATCTCACCCTACATGAGAGGCCTGGGGGCAAAGAGGCACTGGCCAGAAGATGGTTTGTAGGGTGTTGAGTAAAGGGGAGGCAGTAACCCTGAGTCACGACTTGCAAGGACCAAGCGCTAGACCCATTTCGATGCCATTCCTTACTGAACAGGGATCTCTCACCCGCAATGGTACGATGATTGAAGTGTTCTTCACAAGGGCTTGGCTCTTGGGGCTGTAAAGAGCACTGCCAATACGGCAATGAATCTTTTGGAGCTCCTTGACCTCTACCCTGTGTAAGGAAGGCATGGTATCAATAGTAGACAAACACAATGGATACCATTTTTTAAAACCTTTATTTGGTGATTTGGTTGTGTTGGTAGAATTCTTAACTGGCCCAAACTCTAGAATGGGAGTCATCTCGGCCATTAAATAAACAACAACACAGTCCCAGTCAGTTTAGTCAACAGAAAAGACCTATACTAAGATAACCTAACCTTGCATTCCTTCTCAAAATGACAAATGTGTTAAGGGAATTCAAAAATGAAAATAGTGTCTCAAAAGAAATGGCAGAATGGTGTTAAATAACTCCCTTGCCCACGTTCAGCACCACAGGGTCTAGTGAGTTTCCTAAAAAGTATAGGTGGATGGCGCAGTTCTTTCAGTCTTGCACACACTGGCTTACTGCTACAATTCAACAGTTCAGGCTTGGACTTCACGCTTCTGGTAGTTCAATCACTTCCTTAGGATTTGTCTGCGTTGTCATAAATAAACAGTTCCACTTTTGGCCTTTAATGTACAGTCTTCCCGCTGCTGGGCTCAAGCCTGCCTATTGCTCTGCAGGGGCTCCCTTGCCCATGTTTTGTCTCGTCTTTTCACTGTCGAAGACTTTCGAAATTGCAAGGATTTTACATGGACTTCTGCATTACCACCTAGACATTCCTTTCAATAATTCCACAATTCACACTCACATCACCAATGCCTCCTGGTACTTGTAGTTTCCCATTCTCTTTGGTTTGCCCTCTTTGGTCTTTTCTACAATCATATGTAACACCAATACTGCTTAGTATTTGTAGTTTCTTATTTTCTTTAGTCTACCATATGAGCCTCTCTTTCAAAGTTCCCATATTCCGCCCTGTTGGCATATTCAGAGTTCACATACTTTGCTTTTCATTCATTCTCTTTCTTTCAGGATCGCGTTTGCTTTCTTAACTTTGATCATCAATCAACTCAGAACATTTCACAGAGACTTTAGAGTGTGCAATTTCACCTCACAGGACCCCTCTGTTACTTTGTATCCATTCCTCTTACAATTCAACAATTGTCCTTTCCACTACGCGTTTTATCGGCATACTCGCAACCTTCAACTTTTGAGTTACAGTTACTTTTGCTTTCATCACAAACCAGATTTTTGTTGCCTTCGATAACTCACCGGTTGTGTTAATCGCCCTTTTTCATCAACGCTCTTCACGCAGAAGTCAAGGCCTATTCCAACACCTCCTCTGCTCCTTCCCAACTCTGTTGTTCACCCGGGAGGGTCACGGGCTGCTTTCAGGTACCTTGAAGGTTTCTTTCTTCTACTCGCTCGGTTTCAGTCTGGGAAAGGCTTACGGCTTCCCGAAAGTGGAGGATTCTCGCCTGGCTCTCCCTCGATCCTCGTAATTGCAGATCAGCCCCTTGGCCTCCCGACTTCCATCGCCTGGTTCGCATCAGCCCCGAAAGAGCTGTTCCTTCTTGTACCCAGCCACACCCATAGTGTGCCTGTGCGCCCCACCTTTAATGCGTCACAGAACAAGTGGCAGGTGCATATAGTTGGGATTACATGACTGACTCTGCCTGGCCTCATTACAGGGACAGAACCAGGGGAGGTAATCTGACTGATCTTATTCCTTATCTTCCTCGGCTCAGTAGTGTTGCCAATGTAACATGGGGAGGAATTATGGGCGCTGTAGTTTCCCATAAAATAAGCAGGGATAGGGGTGTCCAGACATTTGGTCGATTTCTTTTTTATTTATATATATATTTTTCGGGTTTTACTTTTAAAAAAAAAAAGGGTTTTTTAGAAACAAAAGGGGTTGGGGGGACCTCACCCCCCCCAAAAAAAGGGGTGAAAATAAAAAAACAAAATTCGACCATTTGGTTTTCGACCAAATTGGTTCGATCATTTGTCCAGTCGACCAATTTTTTTCGACCAAATGTCTGGTAACTGGGATAGGGGCTAGATGGGTTGTGAAAATATGGGTATACCATGTCCCGCCATCAGGTGTTTCTCCCTCACTCCCCGAGGACTCCCAACCCAAGTGATCCTCCCTCGCTTGTACATCCCCAGGGTCGGGATCCAAAAGTGATGGCCTTTCCCTGGCCACCTGAGTACAGGATACTGGGGGACTAGGTTGTGAGAAACACTGCTTTTTCTTTTTTTTTAACAATTTTATTTATGTTTGCTCACAGGTTATGCATATACATTGACACCTTTTCAGTTATACAAACATGCTACATATACAGTTTAATCACCTTCTGAATTCAGGGTTTCAGGTTCGCTTAGATCAGCCAAATATTGCTTATATCGCGACCATATGTTTCTGGGTCTACTTTGCGGTGTGACCGAAACAATATATAGTTCTTCTGTATCATTAATCCACACCATATCTCTATTCCAGTCTTCTATCGTGGGGGGTAGTGCATTCTTCCATCTCATTAATATGACCCTTTTGGCTATGAGCTGACTCAGGTTCAGGAGTTTGCCACATCGGGTTCAGTTTCCCTTCTGCCCCCAACATGCAAATCTGTGGTGTCCATTCCACCGGTTGATCTGCCATCTTGTTGAGAGCCTCGCAGACCTCTAGCCAATAGTGTCTTAATTTAGTGCAGTCCCATAGCATATGGAATATATTAGCATTCTCTGCATTACATCTCGGACAAGCCCCATTAGATGTGGGATATATTTGCTTAAGCCTTAGTGGTGTGTAATGTGTTCTGTGCACTATTTTATAGTGTATCACACACTGCTTTTTCAAACCTGGCAGGGCACAGGGGTGCATGACTGTTGCTTGCCTGAAACTACCAGTCCCTGTCCATAATGGACATAAAAAGGTGAAGGGTCAAAACCACCCCCCCTCTTGATGCAGGAGCAGTGGGCGGCTGAACAGCTAACCACCAGGGAATTTGCCATTGCTTCTGAAGAGAGTTATTAGCCTTGGTTCCCAAGAGATTGTGCCTTAATGTCTACAGCGAATCCGGAGGTCCGCATTCAGGAGTGCCTTCTGATTATGTACCTGTGGCCAAAGCACAATCAGCCGAGTCAAGGGCCACCTGTAGGATCTGGCACCACACCTTACTGCCATCCTGTAACCGGCCATTGAAGCCCTCTTTTAGGTCTTCCCCAACCAGAGGATTTTCAGCCGAAGACTCCGCATTTCGGAGGCCAAAAGAAAATGTGCCCTCAAAGCAAGGTGCCCAAGGGGAAAACTTTAGGTGAGTAAGAAGTTGGATGCTTGGGAGTGCAGTCAGAGGACAAGGATTGGAAGGAGGTAGTCTTCAGGCTGGCTGTCGCGGCTTGAACCACCAGGCTCTCAGGGGAGGCATGGGTAAAAATGAAAGCCGAATCAGAGGGCGGTGGACAGCACTTCTTGGCTAGGTCTCCGTCCACTGCAGTGACCGCGGCCTGCCTCTCCCAGGCTTACAAGACAGGGGCTTCCACTACCTGGTTAAAAGGGAAGTAAGGGCTTCCTCAGAGGGCCTTCATCCAGGATTTTAGTCAGCTCGAAATGTACTGTAGACCCGATAGTCTCCTGAAAACCTTTTGTTTCCACCATTTTTGCCATCATCTTCTCGAAAGAAGCATCAGGCCTTCCCAAAGTTGGTGCTGGGAGGGTGGTTTCGAGGCCACTGGCCTCCCGAAGGCCAGAGGCCAGCTCCATGAGATCCCCCTCTAACCGCCCTGCTGCAGAATTCCTACAGGAAGACTCTCGCCTCTCGGGGGCAAAGTGGCTCTAGCCCAAATGGGACAGGATCACCTTCCTCAAAAGACCCCTGACATCTTTGACATGGATTGCCCATGGGAAGCAAGGCATACTCCAGAGGTGCTTTGGGGCCGGCAGAGCCAAATGGTGCAGAGTTAGACCTCTGAAGATGGAACATCATGGGTCAGAGACCTTCGAAGCCAGTGCCTATCCCGTAGGTGTGGTAGCAGCCTCGCAAGGGGTCCCTGCTGGGTCCTTCAACCGCAGTGGGGCCTGCAGGCGCCACCAGTACTGAGGCCAAAGCAGTCAGCGCTGAGGCCTTGGCAAAGATGTCGAGCATTTATTAGATAAAGGTTCTTCAGTTTCACATTTTGCTACCCAAGGAACCTCACTACATTAGGTTAAGAAGAGCGGAAGCAAGGACTTAGCCAGTCAGCACCCCAGTGCAGAGGGACCAGCTTTGAAGCGGGTAGACTCGCCAAAGGACTTTATAGGGGATTCCGGGCCTTCCCAAGCAGACCCGCAAGAAGAACTTACTAAAGTGGAGACTGACTCCAGAAGGGGTGGGAGGTCAGCTAAAGAACCCGGCAGAGACAAAATGAATTACCTTTTACTCTGAACCGGGTTTGTTATTTTGGCCCGAACCTGTGCACATTCCCAAATAAACCCTTGTACACTTTATATGCAAGTGATCTTGTCTGGTGATCCTAGTGCCCCTCCCTGAGGTCCCATGAACCCTGGTTGGCAAGCCATGGTAAGAAATAAGGGGAAAGAGTAAAAAAGAAAGGGGTTGGTGGAAAGGATATAGGGTACAGGCGGACTGATAGTTGCAATTTTTTCCACACTCAATTAACGTAGTAACAGATGCTTTCCACTTGTCTGGGAGAGAACTGCCTATTGCAGATCCATGGGAATAGTAAGAAAAGGAAATCTGTAAATGGAAACAGATAAACCAAAGAATGTTGCTAGTTTTAGAGTATGTATCAGGTGAATTAGTGGGTCTGTTTAAAGAGCCGTAAAACACTTCCACGTGGACATTGACTCAGAATCCGCATATGGCTTCCACTGCTAGATTAAAGGCCATTGATGCCATTCTTTTAACAGTCGTTCACTCATTTTGCATATGGAATCCGTTTTTGAGGAGGCTAGGGATGCAATTTTCGGGACATTTTTGAAGAAATACCTAACTTAAGCGTTGCTGTCCTGAGAAATTCCATTGCTGGAATTTGTGCAACCAACCATTACATGTTATGTATACATTAACGTGAAAAATTGCAAACTTATAAAAAAATAAAAATCAGAAGAGGAAGCACTTTGACAAACTCTCCACATGCCCATTAGTGGATGACCCAAGTCACTTAACCTCGGCATCTTGGATTTTTAAGGGGGTTCAATTTTTAAAAAATATAATGTGACTTCAGGAGGTTTACCTGGAAAAGCTCCTCGCCATTGATGTGTATGGTGTGATGAAAAGTAGCACAAATCGTCTGAAAGGACTTTCAATAGGTTACAAAAACAGACTATCACTAACTTCCACAGCAATAGAAGTAGAGCGATCTCGATTTCATAGCAGTTGGTTAGTCTTAAACTCAAACAAACTTTTGAGAGGCCAAGTTGACACCATCCTGCAACAGAGTTGGGACAGTGTACCCACTTTTGACATCTTGTTGATGAGTGACCCAAATGCTAGATGCACAGGCATGGCCCTTTATGCCAAGAACCAGGTTTGTATTTTGGAGTTGGGGGTGCTTCTGGCAAAAACACATAACAGACAAAAGTACAAGGGCAATAATAGGCTGATCTGCTGAATGATTTAGAATTAATAATGTTAAATAGCTACTTTAGAGGGGACATTCCTGCATCTTGATCCTGGCCTTACGGGGAGACTAAATACCTGTGAAGGTCAGGTTACTGGCCCTAACTCACTCTGTCAGGAAGGGATGGAGTGGGTGGCATACCAGGACAGAAGCCAGAGCCAGCCCAACCCTAGAGTGGGTAGGTAGCAATTGAGTGCCCCAATCACAGTCCCTTCTTGTTTCCATGCGTACAGTGCCATTGTCAATCACCCCTTACCTATCTTGCATGATGCTGTCCAGTCTTTATGTCTTACAGAAAACATTTCCCAGCATCCCCAGCAAAAAAGGGAGAAAATCCACTAGCCAAACTGAAGATTTATCGAGTGGCCAGGAACCTGTAAACCTCAACAGGCAATGTATTGAAGAGGGGTCACTGCACAAACCAGAGCCACAGTTAACAGAGGACAGCCAATACACGGAACAGTCCAAACACATTACGCTTACCTAGTGGAGAACTGCAAACGACACCCAGTCAAACGCGCCAACTGACAAGCCCACAAGGCACTCACCTCAAATGGGACTTAAATCGCCATACTGACCGAGGGTTGCCAAAACCCTAATGGACCTGCACATGGAAAAGGGGTGGGGGTTAGACCCCCTTTTATAGCTTTTGATGTGTAGCACCAACCGGGAAGGCAGAATAGGGAAAGACTGGCAATGGGAACCTATGGGGAGGGATAGGCAAAGGGAAGGAGGAGGGCAGGATAAAGATGTCAGAGACAGAAAGTTGTACTAGTAGTGTGGAGAGGGGGGAGGGAAGAGTAGTTCTAGTGTAGATTGGGTAAGAGCAGTGGTAGGGAGTATGATCGGAGGTACAGGTAAGCAGTAAGGAGAGACACACCAGGAGTGAGAACCAATCGGAGAGAAGGAGGAGAGTGGTGGAGAGGGCGAGTGGTAGAGAGTTCTCGGGAAAGGAAAATCAGAGTGCGGACTGCCCAGAAAGTGTGACTGCATGAGTGTCCGCAAGTCACAACCTTTAAGTCATTCCTGTGGGGAAATCACTGTTCCCTCGGGAAGCTTAGGAGAGAAGGCATAAGTCGTAAGGCCATCACCAGAAGATAGTTTTTTTTTTTATTTATTATTATTTTATTTTTAGATAGTAAGGAGTTAGTAGGGGTTAAATGCCTCTAGTACCAGTCAGAAATCGAGGGATGCATGGGCAACAGGGGAATGCCCCTTCCTAGGCTAGCGAGAGAGATGGCAATTAGGCCCTCTGCTGAACTGAAATGTAAAACCCCTTTGACCATCTCCGGGAGCTGTTTAATGAAGCCATCTGTGAGAGTACATTTTTTGTGTAGAGTTCATTTTTTTTAAAAATCATATTTTATTAATTTTTGCGTTATAACACTGCAGAGCATAATTAAACATGGGTTAACATAGAACCAATTATAACACCCCCCCCCCGTCCGTCCGTCCCCCAGCCACCTCCAGTTCGAGTTCTCGTATGCCGTTTGCCCGACAGGGTCTTGAAGAGCATAGCAATGTTCTTACGATATGTCACTTAGTAAGCCAAAGTCTTGGGCCAAGCTTTAAGGAGCTTACAGTTAAATCAGTGGGTGGTGGCCTGTCGCTTCTGGGAGGGGACCCCCAGTTTTGATGCGTCTCACTAGGTGAGGCGTCCGTATTTTTCAAAGAAGGGGAGCCATATTTCTTCGATATTTGACTTGGACTCATCAAGTAGATGTGTGAGGAATTCCATATCATAAATGGCCCGTACTTTGGTGACCCATGTATTTTCCGCCGGCATTCCGGGACTCTTCCATTTCTGTGCTAGACAGCACCTGGCCGCCACCAACATAATCTTTAACATGTGGTCCTGGGTGCCCTCCTGACCATCTCCAGTGTCGATTCCAAAGAGGAGGAGCCAGGGGCAAGAAGACCCTTGAACCCTGTCAACCTTCTTGATCCAGGATAATATCTCACCCAAGTACGTTTGGACCACTGGACATCCCCACCACATGTGAATATAATCCCCCTCACCGTCCTGCACTTCCAGCAATGTGGGTCGTACCCTGGCCTCATTCTAGCAATCCTCTGTGGGGGGTAGTGCCATCAGTGTAATACCTTGAGGGCCTGGTGGCAATATCGGAGTGAGGCCGTGGAGCGATTGGTCCACCTGCACATTTCTGACCACCTTTCATCATCGATTTCCTCCCCCAGGTCCCTTCCCCATTGTGTGCGTGCCGGTGGTGGATCCCTTGGGACGGAGAGCAGGGTTTGTAAAGGTGAGATATCACCCCCCCCCAGAGCCCGGGGCGGAAAGGAGGAGTTTCTCAAAGTCTGTGAGGTCTCTCCTGAGGGTCCCCCCCCCCCTCCAAGATGGTTCAGTGAGGACTCCCTTGAGTTGGAGGTTACGGAAGGGGGACAGGGTACCTATTCCCAGAGCCGCCTCCAAATCTCTCAAGGGTAGAAACGACCCCCGCACCCAGAGATGGCCGGTCCTACTGAGGCCGGCCTTGAAACACTTTTGGTATGCAGCTGGCTCTGCTATCTTGTCTATGAATGGGGGGGGCAGATACAGCTCAGTGGAGATGGCCAGGTTGTGAGCCAACGGTAGTAACCTCCCTCTCTCCATAGGGACCACAACACTTTTAGGACTGGGTGGTTCAGGACACTTCTAGGGATGTTTTTTCTCGTGACCCAAAGCTATTCCTCTACTGTAACAGGTGCAAGCACCCTGTTGTCCATGGCCACTCATTGTTTTTCTGTACCTGGGGTGAAGTGGTCGATCAAAACCCTCAACTGGGAACTCTAGGGTATGTTTCCAGGTCAGGGTATCCCACCCCACCGTCTTCCTTTGGCCTGGTCAATACCTCGTAGGCGATCCTATGTTTTTTACCTGACCAGAGGAAGTTAAGGAGGGCTCACTTTGTTTCCGTGAAGAATGTTTTGGGGATCTGTACTGGGAGCATTTGGAAGAGAAATAAGAACTTGGGGAGGATTACCATTTTTATAAGATTGAAGCGTGCCATCCAAGAGAGGCCGGGCCTTGCCCATCTCTCTATATCCTTTCTAATTGCGGACCAAAGGAGGTGGGGGATTGCCTGGAAACAAGCCCTCTGGGTCGCGCATCACCTGGACCCCCAGGTACCGAAACCCATCCTCCTGTAGCCTAAAGGGGAGCCCACTCACATAAGTTGCCTCTGGATCCGATAGATCTCCTACAAACGCCACCGATTTCTCAAGGTTAACTAACCCTGTACCCCGATAATTCCCCGTAGTGCGACAGACCCTGTAGCATCCTGGGGACCGCCTGGGACGGCCTTGTGATGTAGAGTAGCGCGTCATCCGCGAAGAGGCAGATTTTACATTGTATGCCTCCCATCTGTACCCCCCTGATGGCCTCATCGTTGCGGACAGAGATTGCCCATGGTTCCATCACCAGTGCGTAGATTAAGGGGGACAGTGGGCATCCCTGTTGTGTACCTCGCTCGAGGGGGAATGCTCTCGGCTCCGTCCCATTTGCGACCACTCTGGCCGAGGGAGAGGAATAGAGCGTCAACATCCGCCAAGCTACCTCGGACCCATCCCCAGAGTCGAGAAGACCTCCCCCATGAAAGCCCAGATGACCCTGTCGAAGGCCTTCTCTGCGTCAAGGGCCAAAAGGAGTGCGCCCTCCTCGCGAACCGCCCTGGAACTGAGCACGTGGAGAGTTTTCTGCATATTATCAGAGCCCTGTCTATTTAGGACGAATCCTGCCTGGTCGGGGTGTATTAAGCGGGGGAGGCAGCCTTCCAATCTGGAGGCCAGGATTCTAGTGAAAATCTTGGCATCTAAGTTTAAGAGCGAGATGGGTCTGTACGACCCGCACTCTGTCTGGTCTTTATCTGGTTTGGGTATTACGGTGATTAGGGCCTGTAGGAACGTCGGTGGGATCGAGTCTCGGTTCCTGATTTGGTTAGTTTGGCCAGTGGTTTCAGCAAAACAGATTGGGTCTGCTTGTAAAAGTCAGCCGTGTAGCCGTCTCCCCCTGGTGCCTTTCCCGCCTTCAATCTCTTGATGGCGCCCTCCACCTTCTCCTCCTCCTCCTCCTCCTCCTCCTCCTCCTCCTCCTCCGATATCTCCCCCTCCAAGGCCACGAGCTCAGAGTCAGACAGCCTGGGCAGAGTGTGATCTGCCAGGTAAGTCTGGATGTCTTCCAATGATTCGCCCTCAAGTCTGGAATAGAGTTTGCTATAGTAGTCGGCAAAACACTCTGCTATTTCCACCCGGTCTCCACAGATCCTGCCCTCCCAGTCCCTGAGGTGAGCGACGCCCTTTCCACCCTACAACCTTGAGCTTTTCGCGCCAGAAGGATCCCTACCCTATCTCCCTGTTCTTAATACCTTTGCTTGGTGTACCTCATCTTCTTGACGACTTCCCCTATGAGGACCGTGTGGAGCTCTCGTCTTTTGCCCTGCATCTCCTCTAGGAGAGCCCCCACGGTCTACCCCGGGGAGGCCTAGCCTGGCTCGCAGACCACCCAGTTCTGTTCGGATCTTATTCTCAATTAGGCCCCTTTCCCGCTTGTGCCTCAAACCCTCCGCTATTAGGGGGTGAGAAAAAGGTGTATCCGCCCTGGCCCGGATGTGTTTTGCACCATACGTCAACCCAGTAGTGTTCCCTCGGGAGGGTCTGCATGGCCAGGTTGTCTTTGGAGATCCCCTTGGGTGCTCCCCCATTCGCCGACCGCCAGTCCAGACGGGGGTCCATTATAAGGTTGAAGTCCCCACCCAGTATCATGGCCCCCTCTGCCCATTCATCCATTACACTAAAAATCTGAGTGAGGAAACGTACTTGGCCGGAGTTGGGTGCGTATAGGGTGGCCAAGGTGACACTCCCCCTCGCAGGTACCCTTAATACCCAAGATTCGTCACCGAAGCCCCTTTTGGTTTCTATTCCCGTAAGACGGAACGCCCTGCCCAGGAGAATGCCCACCCCTTTCTTCTTGGAACTCCTGTGAGAGGCCCAGTAGATACTACCAATCTCTTTCCCCTTTATTTTCGACTCCTTTCCTTGTTTGTAGTGTGTTTCCTGTAGGAAAAGAACCATTAGGCGTTGTTTGCGAAACATATTACCCGTAAGAGACCTCTTATTCTGGGAGTTAAGGCCCTTGACATTCAGCGTGCCCATTTTCCCTTCACTCATCGTTTTTCATTTTGTGCTCTTTAAACCCCTTTGAGTGTTTGCTATGTAGAACCCGTTGTGGAACAAATATTCATGGCTCAAGCTGGTTTTCTTTCCCCTTTCCTCTTAACTCCGTCAAAAACTACACCCACCCTCCCCCCTTCTGTCTACCTTACCCATTTTGTAGGGAGTTTGTCGCCGGCTCCCCAGGTGGGGTTGAAGCAAGCAACGAACCACCAGGGTTGCTACCCTGGCCCCGGGAAAAATGTTGGTGTGACGCTTTCTGTGATGCCCTTCTCTACGGAGTGTTAGCCCCTCTTTGCTGGGGGTGGGGACCCGGCGATGGTGCCCCCCTCCCCTTAATTCCCCCCAACCTTGGCATATGGCCCGCTCCACTTGTCCCTCGTGGCGCGGGATCACAAGCCTCCACCATTTCTCAAGGGCAGGTTGCCAAGCGTCACTCTGTAGAACCATAAAACAGCCTCTAAATGGGAAACATTTCAACATTAACCCAGGTCGTTTGAACAAAAAAAAAAAAACGCCAACCGTGGAAAAACCATATGGTGGCCAGCACAGTCCTCGGGTCGCTGAGGGCCCCCAAGGGACATGAATCGAGCCTCGGCGTGGGGATTAAGCCTCGAAATGCTGCGCATGTCATCATGTGGGGTCTCCCCGGTCCTTTGGGGGGTGTCTGGTCTTCTGGAATTTACGTGAGCCCTTAACTTTTAGCTTCCCTTGAGAGAGATCTGGGCCCTGAGGGGCACGGCTGTGATCCCTGTCGGCTCCGTTCTGGTCTCTTGATGTTCCCGCGAGGTCTCCCGTGAGGTCATCTGTGGCCCTCTGAATGTCCACTTCCGTGACTAGCTGGTACCGCTGACCCTGCCATTCGAACGCCAAGTAGAATGGATGTCCACAGCTGTTAGGCAGAAACCTGTGCAGTTCCCTCTGGGACCACTGCAAAAGATTTAAGACTACAGGTGTTTGGCAGTAAACCCACTTGGTAGCAGTCTGCACCACACAGATTTACTTGGTAGCTGTGGCTGAGCAGTCAGACATCCCTCAAGAAGAGTTAGGCAGTATACAGAGTATTCAAAATAGGTCCAAAGAACATAGTAGAACAAGTAAACACTGACCAGAGCTTGGTGTAAAAGAGATATAATTATTTATTTAAAACCACATCTAGAAAAACACACAGGCACTAATAGTAAGCAATTCAAAAACACGGTCACTAAAAGATATACACTCCCTTAGAAGAATATTAGACAAGTCTTAAGTAAAGCCCCACTTATTTTCAGACAGCGGTGAGCACTTAACGTAGATGGCACGCTAATAATTTGTTTAAAAAGGGAGAGAAAAGCAGAGTATAATATGAAACAGATCCCAACACTTTCATAAGAACAAAACAAGAGAGGAAGGCAAGTAAAACCGTGAAGTTAGAGTTCAGTAGGCCGGATCCACTTTAAGAGGATCAGAACAAAATGTGTCCAAGGTCACACGGTTGAAGTGCACAAGAGTCTTGCAAAGGTTCAAAAAGAGTTGGACCAAAAGAGAGGGACCAGTTAGAGGGTCAAGGGGGCCAGCCCAGTCCAGAAGGTTAAGGGGTTATTATTACCATGTAGCAATCTTTAGAAAGGGAGGCCTGGCGGACACGGTACCTTAAAGTGGTGAGAATACTCCAGCGGGGGCAGTTGTTCCTGGCAGCGGATGCAAGTCGGTGCTTTGTCCGGAGGAAGAGAGGATCTCGTCAGGGAGGAAGACAGGAGTCCGTTGCACTGCCAGGGAAGAAACCAGCTGCGGAGTTCTCAGGTAAAAGGAGCGCTCATTTTATTCGCGGTCCAGTGGTACGTGGCTATCCGGTTGCCGGGGTGCTTGGCACGGGCAGTTCGACCACAAGACGTCCTGGGATGCGAAGAGAAGGTAAACTGGTTGTGCCCACCAGTCAGGGGAAGAAGCCTCTCCAGCCGGGAGATCTTCTCCGTCGTCGGGAAGTGGTGTCGGTTCCGCAGGGCTCCACCGGTGGTGTCGTTGTGGTAGGTCTGCTCCGTTTCTCTCTCGTCGGATTCTCAGGTCCTGTGGGGACTTCTGAAGTTCCAGTCCCCAAAGCCCTGCTTTTATGCAGCACACCCCCATTCACACAGCCTAGCTGTCAATCAAACATGCTAAGTGGTGAGCCGGCCGGCTCACCACTTGGGCCAATCACACAAGAGTGCGACTTGAGTTACCAAGGTAACTCAGTCCAGGGTGCCTAAACCCCCCCCCCACACCCCCTGTGGTACCCAGACAGAGTGGCACCACTTTTGGAGGCTTCTGTGGAGAAGCCCGCCAAAAAGTGGAACAAAGGGCTCGACTTGGGTTGCAGTCACAGAAGAGAACACAAACGCCATTTTAGAATCGAGTCTTGGCAAAAAATACCAACCGGCGAATTAATATTAAATAAATAAACCGGCGGTATGTTCGAGGCTATGAGAATTAAATAATTAAAGTTGGTAGCCTCAAACAATGGGAAAATCCCATAGGGATATATTCGCGGTCAAATATAAAAAGTAGTATCCACTGCCACCAGCCAAAACTCGATCAGGGGGGACGGAGACGTGCCCCCTCGACTAACAGATCCCGGGGCAATCGAATTGCCCCGACCAGTACATCCAAAATATGATGGTTTGTACTGGTTTCTGTTCATAATTTGGGACTAGTAAAGCCAATAGTGACTTTACATGCCCTGGGAGACAGTAGTCAGTCCCAGGGTATGGAGTCTATGGTTGGGTGTCACTATGACACCCCTGTGTTACTGCACGGAGGGTGCTGTGTAACACACATAGTAAAAACACATGAGAACCTATGGAGTAAAGGACCCCATAGCCCATAAAACACATTAACAGTCAAAGGAACACCATAAATCAACCTGTCAAGCAGGAGGGTCTCACCAGAGTCTGACCCCAGGACGATCCTGTTGATATCTTGAACTTTGCTTTCCAGTCCCGCCTGGGTCTCTCCCTCTGTCTCCTCCAGGCCGAAAATCCTCAAGTTGTTCCTCCTCTTGCGGTTTTCCATATCATCAACTTTGAGCCGGAGATCTTCCTCCCGGCGCTGCAGCTCCTTGAATCTAGTTTCCATCTGCGTTTCAAGGAGGTCCGTTGATGCCTGGTTGTTCTCAACCCCTTCCATTCGGTCCTCTAGTGTGGAAACTTTGGCCGTGACGTCAGCCAGTTTGGCCCCCCCATGTCTGTCCTCCTACCCCTGATCTCCTCAAGGATCGTCTGAATATTACTCTGCATGGTGTTCATGTCTGGGGCCTGCGTGGTGGTGGGACCGGTCTCCATTTTGAGGTGTCCTGGGGTGAACTGGTACTTCACAAGAGTTTCTCTCCAGCTCATGGGTTTTCAGTCGCCTTGGTGTACGGGAACCTCTAGGGGCGTCTCCGTGTGTCTTCCTAGGGCCCAGAGTCGTTTGCACCGTTAATTAGCCCAACTCCTTGGGGTTATCCTCAGGTAATCGAGCTGTGTGTCAGTCTATGAGCCCTGTTCCATGGCCCACCACTTTGGTCTCGCTAAGAGCACACTCACCCCTGTCACGGCCCTGGGTCGGAGTTCCAGGGTCTTCTTAGGTGTCCCTCCCGGAGGGTCTGGGTGGGCCTTGGTTGACGACAGAGCTTGATGCTGGGGGTTCCTCCTCCGAGGGCAGGCCCGGCCTGTTTTACTTCCCTATGCCCCCTTGATATAGTGAGGAGGTACGGTAGTGTTGTGTGTAGCCCCCGGTGCTGGTTTGTTGATTACAGGGGGGTGCTGTTAGGGGTGTGGGCTTCAAGCAGGCCCCCCTGGGTAGACAGTGTTGCAGTTTCTCACCTGGGATGGCTTCAGTAAGATGTTTGGGTGGGGCAGCGCCCCAGACGTGAGGCAGGATGTCACAAATGGACCTTCTTGCAGCAGGAGGCCTGGTGTGGCTCTGCGGCTTGGGGCGAGGAATCTGAAGCCCCAACACATAGAGCAAACACCCCCGTGTGGGCCCTGCTCGGACCACTGCGCAGGAGGAGACAGGGGGGCCCAGGCGCGCTCCCGCGACGGCCCGAGCCTGCCCTAGTGTTGTCGTGGGCTCCCCTGCTCTATGCCGCTGCTCCTTGGGGGGTTGTGCGGGATGGGCCCCGCTATCCTTGTGATGGTGCGAAGATGCAGGCCGCAGAGGAGGAGCCCAGGCGCGCTCCCGCCTCGGCCCGGGTTGTGTCTGTGGTGCTGGAGGTGGTGGGGGGCATGGGGAACACGGCCCCCTGGATGTCTCAATCTTTGCGCCGTGCGGCAGGGTGCGGCGGGTGCTCCTCTAGCCACCTCCCTCGTTCTGGTGGCCGTATGCCGCTTGTCTCCGGCGGCGGAGGGGCTGCCGGCAGAGATCTCCTTGGGGCCAGCCCGGTCCCGCTACGGTGTGTCGGGCGCCGCTCCTGGTGTAAGCGAGCACAGACAGGATGGCCGGCTCTTCCTCCCTTAACGCGGCCGGCCACCACGCAGCTCCCGGCGCGGAGCTTCCACAGAGGTGCTTGGGGGAGGGGGAGGACCGCGGCCCGCGAGCTGCCAGCAAGGGAACGGAGGCACCTCGAGAGACCGCTCGAACTCCCACGCGTTCCTCGCCGGTTCCCCTTCTTCAATTTCGTTAGCAATTGGGGTTTGTGGATCTTTAGGGCATGTTCTCTGGCTTGTTTCCCGGGGCCATGTGGGGAGCTTGAAGTTCAGGCAGCCATCTTGCCTGCGCCCCCCCCCGATGGCCTCTCCTAGAGTTCATTTTATGTGCAAGTTTGTGGCATTTATTTTTACAAGACCTCAGTGTTAGTGATCACCTATGCGTGGACCTTATCTTTGGAGTTCAAACCCTATATTACTAACACCTACCGCCAATATATGCCCACTTGTAGCGAATAAGAAAGGAAATCTGATTGTATGGTGCAAAAAGAAACTATCATGAACATGGTGGTAGAACAAGTCTGTGTTTCTGCTGCTGGTGCAACAAAAATAAGCATTTGGATTTGCCCCCTAGGGGTTTTTCGGAATCCATTGTATATTTAATATAAAGATTTGTGCCACACAAGGAGAAATTCGACCAAATGCTGCTGAAAAAATGATTATTCAATTCCAAACAAAGTTGCAAACGTCATTTCAGACAGTCTGCCTTTATTGCATAAGAACAGTGATCGTACATAAAGCCAGTATCGGAAGAAATAGAAGCAAACGTATAAGAATTTGTCAATATCACATAAGAAATGTTTGTACACTAGGACATTTCTGGAACTACTCTGGGGCCACCACCTCTAGCGACAACCAAATTTGGGTAGTTCCTTAATGGAAGAGAAGTAGATATTCAGCACAGGCAGTTTATTCCTGCTACGGAGGACCTCTGTATTACTTACTTTACCCAAAAATGTAGTATTTCCAAGGAGTTGATACTTTCCTCTACCTTCGAAGACTTAGCGTTGCGGTCCGGGACATTTTCAGTCTCTGATATTATAGAGATACAAAAGAAACAGTCTTGAAGGCAAACCAGAGCCCTCGGCTGAAAGTTTGAGGATAATTTTTGACAATATTTTACATGGGTCTATTTTACCTACATCTTGTTTAAAGGGACAGATCATTCCCATTTATAAAAAAGGTGGCTGGGGAATTCTGATAACTGTCATATTGCCTTACTCGAGGTGACCCGAACCTTTTTTTTCATCTTTGGTCTTGAAGGATTAACAAGAGTAGGGTGTATACAGAAACTAACATCTTATATCCCCTTCAAATCAGTTTTAGGATGACAATGGAAACAGGTTTAACAGGGTTACAGTGATTTATACAAAATCTATCTACACCAAATAGCTTATACTTGGAGATCCTAGACTTCACTTTGACCTTCAATACCATTAACAGAAATACACTGTGGCTAATACTGGTATATCTCAGAAGGCCTGCTGAAACTACTAATTTTATAATACACGGACATAGTAGTCCAGACTTTGATAAATGTTAAGGTGTTCTGACCAAAAAGAGGTCTGCAAGCAGAGGCTTCGATAGGGATGCATGTTGGTGCCCTGTCGAAATAATCTATATATTATAGACCTGGCACCCACTTTGGATAAAGTAAAGAATTTCCCTCCCACACTTTAAGTAATCGATACCCATTGCCTGGCTGATAGCATACTTATATTAGACCATATTGAAATTAGCAACCGATTTTAGATGCAATAGAGGAGTATTCAGGAGAAAAAAATGAGTTCATGATATGGTTATTTATAACGCGCTTAATACCCAGAGGATTCTAAGCGCGGACCCGGGGATCGAACCTGTGTTGCTCCTTGTCTTGCTTCCAACGAGCATGTTGCCGCTGAGCTATCCTCCCAAGACAATCTAAAATGATCTCACTAAACCTGCCAGGAAAAGTAGTTCTATTTATATACTACAACAGTGCAGGTAATTGAGACACTTGGGTATTTGGGTTTTAAAATTTGGAACAGGCCAACTATTAAACATCCAGAGAATGAGATCTATAGTAAATTACGACCTGCAATCATGTGAATGAAGCTGTCAGATTGAGAGTATTGCAGTGAAGGTGCAGATTCAAATCTTTCAAGGGTGAGGGGCGCACCTACCAGCTGTGGGAATGATGGGAGCAAAACTAGGTATCCCTAGATGGGGAAGGAACCTTGTTGACAGCTGCAATGTGTAGTATATGTGATGAGTGTGCATGTGCAGTTTGAGAAGTCTGGGGGCAAGACAGGAGTGGACGCACTCAAGGGGGGACGCATACAGACAACAGGCCTCGGGGAATGGGGGGTAGAAGTGGTAGTATAATACAATGTGAACCACAAACAGCCATCGTGGGGCGAAAACCAGAGGCAAGTAAACCACTTGGGTTTTTATACTGACAGGTCCTGCATAGCGGACAGACATGGATTTCACGAGCGCCCTGCAGCAGCAGTGAGGGGGAGAAATGTTCTAAACTGGCTGTTCTCAGGAGACAGCAGTCACTGGGACAGGATACCAGCAGATACATACGTCAGCGAGCCAGACTCTCAGGCGCTCGCTGGGAAAAGAGAAAATTGAATGCATAAATGCGGGCTATGAGAGGCAGATTCACAGTGGATCCAGCAGTTTCAAATTGCCCCTTGGCAGATGGGCCTCGGAAGAAGACTGTGGGACGAGGGGACGAAATGAGAGGGAGCCAATACGCAGATGAGTTTTGGTGTACCTAAGATGCAACAGTGTTTTGTGTCCTGGCTTATGTCCGCGAGGCACCCAATTGGTTGGATGATGTGTGAATGTCCCCCTTCCCACAAGCTCAGGGTGTTTCGTGTTTCTCATGTGTGCTGACCAACGGCAGACCAATAAAGTTCTGGAGGTCAGCAAGATTACGTATTGCTAATAAAAAGTAATTTCTGTGACGTTACATGGGTGGTAATGAACAGAGGGGTCAAGACTGTTTGCTCCAATCATTTTTGATTAACCTATGTAAGGGGGACTGACGTAGTCCCACCAATCAGCTTTTGTAGGATATCTACTATTTTGCAACAATGGTCGCAACTGTTTCTGATTATGCAAGTAACGAGTAACTGTATAAAAGATGTGACCGCAGTGGCCGGGATTGCCAGCTCCTATCAACCAGTTCTATTCCACTGTGCGGTTTGATTTGTGCTTGCCGAGCTGTAATAAACTGTTACTTCTTGCTTGGTGTACGCTCCTTTTTGGATTACTTTTGATGTTTCCAAATCTACCTGCCTTTGGAGGACCCCTGATACAGTATGGACATTTTACTTGGCAGCCTCCTCTTCTAGCTTATAAAATAAGTAATGCCTATAGTATTATCGAACATTGTTCACAAAAGTAGAGTGTTGTAATTTTGAGAATACTGTTGGGTTTACCAAAAACCTCAGCAGCAGACAACATTAGCAGAACTTGCTTTGAAATTGTTACAGGGGCACAACATGTTAAGGAAGTTTAATTTGAACATTAAGATCAAAAAGGCATAACAGACATGCTATGTGCAATACTAAATGCTGCAACCAACACAACCAAATTCCTGTAAAACTATCAACTTGTATTAAAGACTTTTCAGAGTATTTTGCATTGTGTCTGCATACAACTAGTGGAGAGAACTAATCCTGAACTCAAGGAAAAGCTGCAACTTAATCAAATGTTAGAATACACAAAGGCTTTTTCCGAAAGTACAGGGAGGTGCAAAGCCAGATCTCAATGTCCTAATAAACAGGCTGCATGGATTGATATGCACTTTAGATTGAACCTGCTCACAAAAATTGTACAGGTCATTTCTGCCATGATCTCTTTCTAATCGAGTCTCTTAAACATTTGTTTGTGGATTATGCTTTTTTTAACTGAATTGCAGATGTCTTTCAGATATTTTGTATACAATACCAAAATGCTTAAAACTAAAACATTTTGGAAACTTTTGATGCAGGGCTGTAAAGTCTCGCTCATTTAAACAATTGTTTTTTTTTTTAAAGGCTATGAATTGTATAATACTTGTTTGCTATATGTATTTATTGTATTTCTTTGTCAATGTGGGGTTTTCTGTAAACCACATCACGTTTAATAAAAATAGCTAATCTTTTTTAGAAGTTCTAAAACCAGACAAAGCAAAAAACAAATCCATCAAAACTAAAATCGATAGTGGAAGAAATGTAGTTGTCAATGTACCAGATGTACCACTACTTTGGAGAAGGGACTACCATGTGTCCCTATGTACAAAACTTCCTACTTAAAATAACAGGTTGACCTTTAGAGACTTATTAGGAAAATGAGGATAGCAGTGATCTAGCTTCAATTTTCACATACAATCTGCAGATTACCACAGCTCTTTTGAACCAACAGGTAGGTCATTTTGAGAAGCTCTTATCACTAAAATCCTATGAAGAAGGATCTCACCCCGAGATGGGCACATTCTGAGACCACCTCAACTTTTGCCCCTTCTTTGAGTTACCTTGTGAAATGCTTTCAAAGAATTGATCAGCTGGCCCCTCCCCTGCCCTACCCATGGTGCCAAAAGCAGCCTTTAAGCCAACGATGGGCATGTATCACTTTTCCATCTTGAGATTAACACATTTCATGCCCAAAAAGGATAACCTCAGACCCAGCTCCACTGTACCAGAACCAATCCTCAACCTAGCCTCCCCCCTCCTCTAAAATAATCTTACCGACTTCCAGGAAATCAACCAGCAAACTGGGCAGCTATCTGTCCCTTGGTACTTCAACAGGATATGCAGCATGTGTAAAATAGATATTTTTCGATTCCACATTGGGAGCTTTTCCACTTTGAACAACCTTAGCATGGCAAACAGAACATAAACCGGTATGATGTTTTCTCGGATTGCTATCAACAAAACATCACAAAACAAAAAAAGAATCTGAAATGCCTTTGATTCTGTCTGGAGTCTTCTCTTAAACAAACACCAGCATCTCCTGTCACTACGTCAGACTTGAAAAAGTTCTACATGCTACTGTACGTTGTGTAAAGGGGGTTGATCATATAAATATCTGCTCTGGTTACCTCACATGATCAGAAAGGTCTTAGCAGCACTGATGAATGCCCCCATAGCTGGAAAGTGCAGAGTGTGCTAAGTGCAAAAAGAATCCTTCAAAGGGATTGTGTCCTCCGACGTATTCCTTATCTTTGATACTACGTTTCCAGCTTGCTGGCCTCGGAAATTTTTTCTGTAGAGGGCGCTGCGCGTCGACGTCCGCCGAGTCGATGTCACTCGACGGCTACCGTATCGGCGCCGACATCACCATGCCCATAAATAGCCACGCGCTGCGTCCGTTGCTCAGTTCCGTTTTTCCGCACTTCGTGGGGCCTCGGAATTTCATTGCTCAGTTCAATCAGGATAGTTATCTATTTCTACTCGAATATTCCTTATAGTTCTCGATGGCTTCTTCATCAGAACCGACAACGCCGCGATCCGGCTTCAAGAAATGTCGAGACTGCGGTAAAAAAATGGCGATAACGGATCCACACAGGATCTGCTTATGGTGCTTGGGATCCGAGCACCATTGTTCGGAGTGTGAGGACTGCATGTCCATGACGCCGAAAGCCTAGAAGGAGCGCAAGGGGAAGCTCGAGAGAGGTAGGTCAGCCAAAACCTCCTCGAAAGTTTCGTTGGCAGAGTCGAGGCTTTAGTCTTCTCGCCGTCGAAAACATTCCCATTCTAGATCTCGAAGCAGCTCCCACCATTCGTCGAGATCAAGACACTCAAAAAAGAGACGTTGAAGGTCCCATTCCTCGTTGTCTTCTGTGTCCCCGGAAAGAGTCTCCTGTCCCACCAAACATATTTCTCAAACTGAGTGGGAGGAATTCAGAAAGAAAATGTTAAGCGTCTTCGAGAACGCGGCCTCGACCCCCTCGAAGACAGCTGAGGGTCATACCCGGGTGAAAAACCCAAAAAATCAAAACACCGCGAGTCGCAGCACCCGGCGAAACATTCCACCCGAGAGCGCCATGAGCCATCGGGTAAGAAGGCGCCGTCGTCGAGGATTCCTTCGACGCACGGATCGGCGCCATCGACGCCATCGTCTACGCCGACCACCGACGCCGATGAAAGAGACAAGGGCCTCCGGCACGACGCAGAAACCGTCGTCGATGCCCTCGAGTAGGATCCCGATCCTCTCGAGTTCTTCGAGACCCCTTCCAGTTTTTTCTATGCCGTTTTCGGCGCCTTCGAAGCCTGTTACATCGGCGTCGACGACACCGACGTTTTCTCGTCCAATAACAACGAGTTTGGCTCCTTCTGCCTTAGAAATGGGTTTTACTCCATTTCAGAGGTCAGAATACCCTGGACTTTCTTCAATTTATGAAGAAGGGGAAGATTCTGACCAGGAAACATGCGGGTTACAGAGGACCGCACTGCCTACTGCAGAGGATTTCACCTCTGAGGAAAGAAGGCTGAAGGAACTACAGGAGTCACTACATGAGGCAAGTGGGCTGGACACTTCCCCAGAAGTGTAATTTGTTAAGCCAGACCCAGGGGAACATGCCGAAACACATAGAACCCTGATGGCAAGAACAATTGAGTTTATGGGTTGGTCTGCGCGTTCACCTGTTTTCCAACAGGATGACCTAACAGATATATTGGACAAAGGCCCACAGGAGGACCCGGTGGTCCCCTTCCATGCAGCCTTACAAAGAAAAATTGCATCTAATTGGGAAACTCCCGAAGTTATCCCTGCAGTCAATAAAAAGTTGTCAACCAAGTATAGGGTAGCGGCTGCTGACCCTGAATACCTGTCAAAACACCAGACCCTAGAGAGCCTGGTGGTTCAAGCGGCAACTTCATCTAGCAGTAGGACCGCTTACCCTACTGTCCCACAGGATAGCGATGACAAGAGGTACAACTCTATGGCAAAGAAAGTCTTCTCTGCCTGTAGTAAGGCGTTGAAGTCCATCAACGCCACTTGTACGCTCGCCAGGTTCAGTCACACACTATGGGAGCGTGCTTCATCAGCGGCTGACTGCATACCCGAAAGAGAGGAAAAGGAAGCCTTCCTTAACATTATTAAAGATGGCAAAGATGCCATGTGCGAATCATTTCAAACTGGCATCGATTCCGCTGACAGTATCAGCAGGGCCATGGTGGCAAGTACAACAATCCGCAGGCATGCGTGGTTGCGAAAGTCGGGCTTTGCCCCTGATGTACAGGCCAGACTTATGAATATGCCCTTTGACGGCTCTTCATTATTCGGGAAAAAGGCTGATGACAGTCTGGAAAAGTTACAGACTTCTAAAGCAGCAGCAAAATATTTAGGAGCTGCTTTCCGCCAAACTCCTTTTCACCCCTCAGGAACCTCTGGGAGAGGAAAGTCCTTTCGCTATTATCCCGCATTCGGGAAAGGCAGAGGACAGCCGGCTCAAAGAGGCCAAAGGAGATCCACCCGAGGTGGACGGGTCAAAAGTACTAAGACCGCAGCAGCAGCAGCAGGTGCCTCTTTACCCTCGGCATCTGCATCAGCCGCCCCCAAACCACTCTGAGGCCTTCCCACACAATACACCTGTAGGGGGCAGGTTAACTCACCATCTGACGGAATGGCAGGCTATTACGTCAGATGCTTGGGCATTGGAGACAGTTGCCCAAGGTAACTGCCTACCCTTTCTACACATTCCTCAGAGTCATCCACCGGGGAACAGCTCTCTAAAAGTTCCAGATCAGCTCCTCTTGCAGGAAATTTTAGACCTGCTAGAGAAAGGTGCCATAGAACCGGTACCTGTAGCGGACAGGAACAAGGGCTGGTACTCCCCCTACTTTCTCATACCAAAGAAGGACGGAGGACTGAGACCCATCCTGGACTTACGAGAATTGAACAAGTTCCTCAGGAAGGACAAGTTCAAGATGGTAACTCTCTCTCAGATCCTTCAGGCCCTCCAGCTCCAGGATTGGCTGGTATCTCTGGACCTCCAGGATGCTTATTTCCATGTGCCAATCCATCTCAAACACAGGAAATACCTGAGGTTCGCAATTGGCGACTCATTATCAATTTCGAGTTCTGCCATTTGGGCTGACCTCCGCCCCGAGGGTCTTCACCAAGCTGATGTCAGTAGTGGCGGCGAGTCTAAGGAGGGAAGGGATCCACGTCTACCCCTACCACGTCTACCCCTACCTTATCTTCGGAACCAGGCCCAGGCCCAGCTAGATTATGTCTGCCACTTCCTTCACAGACTGGGCTTCTCCCTCAATTTAAAGAAGTCACAGATGATACCATCACAGAGACTCCAGTTAATTGGAGCGGTCCTGGACACTTCCCTGGGAAAAGCCTCGCCACCAGAGGTGAGGGCTCAAGATATTCTACAGATGGTCACCAAGTTTCAAAATACCCAACGTCTCCCAGCCTTCGACTTTTTGAGGCTGCTAGGCCTCATGGCATCCTGCATCTTCCTTGTGCCAGAGGCTCGCCTGAGAATGAGATCTCTTCAGTGGGCACTGAGAACTCAGTGGTCGCAATTCTCAGGGAGAATGACAGATCTCCTCCGGATTCCGGACAAGGTAGCCCGCGACCTGCAATGGTGGGCCTATCCAGAGAACATCTTGAAAGGAGAACTGTTTTGGCAACCATGGGCGGAGATCACAGTAGTCACAGACGCCTCACTCACGGGGTGGGGAGCCCATGCCAACGACTTGACCATCAGCGGTCGTTGGTCTCCATCGGAGTCCAGACTACATATCAACCTATTAGAGCTGAGAGCGATCAGACTAGCGCTGAAAGCTTTCCTGCCATCAGTACAGGGGAGAAATGTCCTGATAATGACGGACAACACGGTGGCCATGCACTACCTCAACAAAAGAGGAGGCGTAGGGTCACTGCCACTGTGCAGAGAGGCGATGCAGCTCTGGTTTTGGGCAATCCAAGAAGGAATCACTATCGGTAGTCCACCTAGCCGGAGAGAAGAACTTGACAGCGGACGTTCTGAGCAGGCAGAGCACAGTCTCCCACGAGTGGGATCTAGCTCAGGAAGTCCTTCAAGAGATCGTCACCTTTTGGGGAACCCCTCTGGTGGATCTGTTCGCCACAAGCACCAACAGGAAGTGCGATCTGTTCTGTTCAAGGGAATTTCCCCCGAGAGGAGCTCTAGGAGACGCGTTCGTAGTGGACTGGGAGTTTCCACTCCTTTACGTGTTCCCACCAGTCCCTGTTATTGCTCAAATGATCAGGAGGTTGAGATGATTCCGGAAAACCATGATCCTAATTGCCCCGGATTGGGCCAGGAGAACGTGGTACCCGGATCTTCTAGATATGTCCATCTGTCCTCCAATCTGTCTTCCACTCAAAGAGAATCTTCTCTCGCAGAAGGGAGGTCAGGTTCTCCATCCAGACACCAGAACCCTCAACCTACACGCTTGGTTTCTGAAAGGTTGAGGTACAAGGATTGGGATCTCCCTGATGACATCATGGAGGTGTTGCTTTCGGCCAGAAGTCCAGCAACAAAGTCTTTATACCGCTGCCGTTGGAACAAATTTTGCAGCTGGTGTAGGGAACAGAATATCGACCCTTTTTCATGTGGTACACCAACGGTGTTATCGTTTCTACTCTACTTGGCAAACTCAGGCCTTCAAGTGGGCACTGTAAAAGGCTATCTGGCAGCGCTCTCCATCTTCAAGCGCACTGCGGAGGAACCATCGTATTTCAAAATTCCTCTAGTGGTACAATTTCTTAAGGGACTAACTAATGTTTACCCTCCAAAACCATTCCAGGTTCCCTTATGGGACTTAAATTTAGTCTTAAACTTCTTAAAGGGCACTCCATTCGAACCACTTCACTCTTGCGCGCTAAGATTTCTCACGCTTAAAACTGTCCTATTGGTAGCACTAACATCTGCTAGGAGGGTGAGTGAGCTACAAGCTCTCTCCTGTAAACCCCCACATACAATCTTCCACAAGGACAAGGTTGTCCTACAGGTGAAGCCTAATTTCCTCCCAAAGGTGGTTTCTGAATTTCATATTACTCAGAAAATTACCTTGCCTTCATTCTACCCTCCTCCCCATCCGGGGAAAGAGGAGGAAAGGCTACATAGGCTGGACCCTAGGTGAGCTCCAAGCTTTTACATCAGCAGAATGGCTAGGATCAGGCAAGCAGACCAACTGTTTGTAGGATACTGAGGTCACAAGTTGGGACTACCGATAACAAAACAAACTATCTCCAGGTGGATTATTTTGGCCATCCTGGAATGTTATAGACTAGCAGGGAAAGAGCCACCCCAAAATCTCAGGGCTCATTCAACCAGGGGTATCGCAGCCTCTTCGGCTCAAGAGACCAGATTTGGCAAGGCCGTATTACATTCGGTCCATCCCTAGAGGGATACATAACACTATCACTCCCACTTCCAATTACATGCCTCTGCTATGGGAGTCTATCAAAGATAAGTAATACGTCGGAGGACACAATCCCTTCGAAGAACAAGTTACTGCTTACCTGGTAACGTTCTTTCGACGGGATGTTCCTCCGACGTATTCCTCATCGCCCCTCCCAACCATCCCTGCAGTGATAACTTCCCTTGTGGTTGCAGCTTACGCTCCTTCAAGGTCACTAACCAATTCAGGCATGACTTCTTATGCTACAAAACGGACGCAGCGCGTGGCTATTTATGGGCATGGTGACGTCGACGCCGATACGGTGGCCGTCGAGGGACATCGACTTGGTGGACGTTGACACGCAGCGCCCTCTACAAAAAAATTGAGGCCAGCAAGCTGGAAACGTATTATCAAAGATAAGGAATACGTTGGAGGAACAGCCCGTCGAAAGAACGTTACCAGGTAAGAAGTAACTTGTTCTTCTAAGACATTGAAAAGAATTAAAGAAACTGTTTAAGGGAGACTGGACTAAGGACTTAACCTCTCGGAGAAAAATGGAAAGGGTTTGTTATCAATTTAAAGACAACATGTCCATAATCAATCAAATCTAGAACAAATACCTAGTACTTTACGGTGAATTAACAGTTATACATAAACATCTTTCCAATTTGATGCGTGAAAAGGTATGTTTGCACCATTCTCCTGTTTCTCATCCCACTCTACTACCTTCTTCCAGGAAGATACTGTATTTTTGCTTTCCTGGGAGAACCCTTTTGCCATTTTTTTAATTATTGGGAGATTTAACTAATAAAATGTACTTGTTGAGCTGTTTGTGTATTATCTATGAATATATAATGAAGGTAAAATCCAATAATGATAAAAAATACTTTATAAATAATACATAATAAATGTAATGGGTGAAAAATTAAATAACTGAAATCTCCTTAACTTCAGAATGCAAATAACACTCAGCAGGCTTGGAATAATAATTATGAATACTAACACTGCAGTATTAGGTTTCCAATTCAGATCACCACACCCGAAGGCATTCAATGGAGTTAAGTGATGGCTACACTACAGTTCAGTTCAAAGGGAACATTCTTTAATGCACAACCACCCACTGTAATGAGCTGCCCACAAAGATTGTGACCGGAGAGATCACACCAAGAAAGAACGAGTTTCCAGACAAAACTTATTTCCATTCCACCATGGAGAAACTAGCAAAATGGTGCAGAACACGGCCATCAATAAATGAAATGTGAGTGAGAAACAGAAGAGTGCTGAACCGATTCAGCACAGGGGTCCCATGGGTTCCCATTGTGGCAGCTAAGCAATGTTCCAGGCCTTGGGTGCAAAGACAAGCACAGAATAAGAGGAAGCAGTGTTCTGAGACAAACTGGCTGATTTCAAATATCGAGCCACTGACTGGCGTGAGAACAAGGAGATAGTGTGACAGACCCAGATTTGTGAAAGGGATGGAAGGCTCCATCAACAGAGAAACGGGGTCAGCGAGCGCACATCAAAGAATGTAGAGCTGACGTCAGTGAGGAGACTTTGTACCAAGAGAAGAGATGTTCCCAGGAGAGGTGATGTGGCAGGATCCAAGCAACCGCGTAGTCCACGAACTCAAAAGGTGAGTAATGGCCGAGTCCGTTGGGAGGCCTGCAAACCCTATCTGAGGAAATGATGTACGAGAGACTGAGTGAAACGGAACTTGTGATCCTAATATAGAAAACGTTTGGAGAAGACTAGTGGCTGTTTGGTGAATTGAGCAGGGAACCAGAGCGCAGCATTGGATTTGGATATGCATATGTGGAGAAACAAGACACCAGTAACGTTTTCAGAGTGAGTGAAGAATCATCGGTTTCGCAACAGTCACTAATCAGGCTGGGTGACGAAATGACTGTTCTTGCAGGAATACAGGGATGAGTGGTAGCTTAGTAGTCTACTCAGCCCCACAATACCACTAAACCAGCAGTGATCCCAATAAAAGGTGAAGCAGGCACAGGCCGAAAAGGTATACATCCTTCAGTAGCAACCCAAACAGCAATTGCACAAAGACTCCAAAATAAAAATGTCTAATCCAGGTAATATGAAAAATAGACTTCAATAAACAAAATGCAACTAATTAAGAACACAAACAAAAATCCACCTTCGTAAAGAAAAAGAAAACGCAGATTGTTCAGGCACTCAGATGGCACAATTTCTGCGTTCAAGGAGGGGTCTTCAGAAAAAGGCAGATAAAGGGTGGTAGAGCTTAAAGGTCATTATAGACCAAAATTGGAACATCAGGACAGGGCCTCTTTACAATGCCTTATTTCTTTGCCTTTGTAGCTTAACAGTTTAGAGCTGGCCTTCAATGTGCTTTCCTGCAGTTGAGACAGTGTTGAGATGGAGTCAATCATGTTGATACAACTGCGAGATGGCGTCGAGACAGTGCTCTGCATGAAGCAAATCTACACTAGTCGATGGGTCACAACAGGTAAGGGACTTCTGAATGGCTGGGAATGCCAACCTAAGGGCTTCAGGACATAGTGAATTCTTCTGCTGCACTTGAGCCGGACCACCTTAAGTTCCGAAAGTAGCTCAAGACCTTCCCCGTCTCCTGATTTTTCTCTCCCTCCCCTGCTGACCTTCCTGTTGCTGCTGGAGTGACTCGGTGATTGCTAACCGCACAGTTTCACTGGGTACCAGGCTCCCCCTGATCAACCTAACCTGCACTGCCTCCTGGCCGACCGCGCATTTAGGGGCTGTAACTGCAACCTCTACAGTCCCCTGCCTCTTTTGCACTTACCCAGAGCCGTACTGCCCTGGCAGCACTTACTCATGCAATGCTGCCCTGACTGCACCACCCCCCCAGTCCCACCTCCACTCCCACTGGCTCTCTCCCTCTCCCTTCCCCTGCACTTTGTGTTGTCGCACTTGCATGATCTGAATGTCACAAGGCCTAGTAAGACCGCTTGTATTGTTCTCCCTCCGTCTTCCCTTCCTTGTCTTGCACCTTGAAACACTTGTGTATATGTGTGTTATTAATGACATATCACTCCGAGTCCAGGGAAAGGGGCTGGCGCTTACAAGTGTCCCTTCACCTCCAATGACCAGGCCATAGTTTCTGTGCAGTCACACTAAGACATTGGTGAACAGTAGTCACTCCCACTGTTCCCCGGGGACGGAGCTTTCCTCTGTCCCACTTGGATGCCTTCTGTCTTTACCTCTATGAGAGAGGACTTTGGAGCAGGCTGTACACCCAACAGAGGTCCAGTGAATCCATCTTGTCCTTGTAAAATCCCAAAGATGAATCAAAGAAAGAGGGGTGCCTTTTCCTTAAAAAGGCAACTTGCCACACGGGGTTGGCCCAAAGCAAGCATGCTATAAGTAACAATGCAGTTTGTCTTACCACATCACATCCAAGGCGCCTCGTTTGCATGAAATGGGGGGACTGGAAAAAGAAGCGAACACAAAAGAAAATAAGATGGTGGGCCCTTCCCCAGGCCCACCTTCTGTCACCGGCTACAGCAACCCTACAGCCATCCCATGCCTGCTAGCTTCTAAAGGAGTCCAGTGATCAGCACCCTGGTGTGAGATGGCTTGTTGATGTCAGTGCTGCCTCTGAAACACTGTTCCCAGGAGACCTGATGGGGGAGGTTTCTATGCCCTGGGGAAGGTGTGACTCTTCCTGCCAGAAAGCCAAAGTGGTAGCATCCTGGCTATTGCTCAGTATTGCAGCTGTGGAGCAAGTGAGTTTAGACAACAAAATGCATCATTCCTGTAAACTCGGTCACGGGCCCGACACTGGTGTCATATCAAATTGATATGGCTTAAGAATTGTGTGATTGTAACAGTCACCATTGCAAACCAGGCATGGATTATAGTTACATGTGTTCATGCCACCAGATTGTCTAGATTACTCAACCATTTGAATTTAGATTAGAGGTACAGGCAGTTAAAATGGCATCTCTGCCTGGAGGGACCTTGTGTCACAGCAGCTGTCAAGGATGCACCAGTGGCCTTTGAATCTTCTCTGAGCCACTGCAGAGCCGGCGCTGTAGAGGGGAGGAGAAAGGGGACAGCAATGCACATGTGTGCACTATAATTTTGGCATGGAGAATTTATGAAAGGGGTGTCCGATTAGCAGGCGCCACCCATCCCCTTTCCGTTGGCGCGATTATCTGCGAGGGTGTGAAAGCCTTCGCTTTTTTGATTTTTAATATTAAAATGACTTAATCTTCGCTGCTAAACGTTAAATTCTTGCAAGACTCAAGCAGAGAATGTAGTCAAAAGGCAGCAGAGTTGATCATGCTATGGTCATGTACTAGTTGAATAGGAGACTACCTGATTGATGAGCACAGTAAACCTGCAGGAGTATGAACACTAAACGGCGCCTTGCAGTACGGGGGGCCAACGTTTGTGAGCGCACTTCCTACTATCCTATCGTGGAGGAGCAAAACCAGGATCGCTCGCATTCCCCATCGTATCAAAAGGGGAGAGCAACCAAGGATCACTCACCCCCCCCCCCCCGTCCCCCATCTCTCCTACTCGAAGGTGAGCAAGAAGGGGTGCTTTGAATCTAAAAGGTTATTTACTATACAAGTACAACAGAATAAAGGTTATTCAATACCCATCTATAAGTTGCTGATGAAGCTGCTTCAGTAGGTAGGACAGAGGTGACAGATACGCACTGTTAAAATACATATTTGTGAAAACAGCGATAGACCCTACACAAGATAACCCAAATGATGAATTACTTCTATAGGAGGGATTTTGCATGAGGGTTGTATCAGCAAGGTTCCAAAGGTAACAGCGGTTTGCAAACACCAGTTCAAGTAGAAGAGCAATGGTGTGGTTTGGACATGCCTTGGTCTAGAGCACGTGCTGCTTTGCGAAGGGGTCAGAGCTCAGCCAGAAGCAGAAATGCATACACCTCTGAAAGCGGCGTCTCCAACCTTTGAGTCGCCAGATGATTTTGGACAACAATGCCTGTCCGCCCCAGCCAGAACGGTCAATGGCGTGGGGTCAGGGTGAGCCAAAAGTTGCAGACGCCTGGCCTAAAGTAAGGAGGATATACAGGAGCTTGATCGATATTTATTCAACCCTGTAGATCCATTAGTTAGCAAGTCCTTTTCTTTTCGTTAAACGTATAAATCATGACTGGATGACAAAAAGGCCTGTGGATCAGCATCACAAACAAACAGGCAATGGGGCATAATTAACCTGCATTTTTTTCTACTGGTTTTACACCATTTTTCATACATTTGGCACATGTATATCAATTTCTGCTGCAACAAACCAACAGCTGACAATGATTGGCTTTAATCACTATGCAAAATGTTGAAAAACAATCAACGCATGTTTTCTCCCAACACTTCAGAATAAATGTCGAGGTAGGGTGTCTTTTACTCCCTACTTTTCTGATTTGTGAGTAAACTGATTTTTGAGGAATTCAAGCAGTTTGCATTGTCGACTGCAGTGTTTTAAGCAAGTAAAATACAATTGTATTAAAATGTATTTGTGTTTTAACATATAATTGATTTGCACGCATTACATAAATGAAATAGATTGTCTTCATCTAGTACGCCGTCTTCATATCAGATAACAGTACTACAGGCTCTCTGCGTGGCACGCCTGTTGTCAGAACACACAAGCCTAGCAATGCAGGCAGTAGGTCAAGTTTTAGGGAGTAAACTAGATGGGTAAGCTGCCTAACTGCAGAGATGTTTCCTCCACTAAAATGTCTCGAGAGACAATCGCTCCAATAACCTTGTGCAGCTGAAAATCTGTATTATGAACCTTTTGATCACTCAAGTTCATAGGGCTCCCTTCTACAAGGCGTCCTGGTGCAAGGATGTGAATCTGGACTCCACTGGGCAAAGTGGAAGGCTGGGATGTGTCACTGGGGGAGCTAGATCAAATGTCATTCATAGTTAACTTAGTAAAGTTGCGAGCATATGTAGTGCTGGAAAGACGCTCACGATTGGTCTCGATTATCCCCCTAACTGCACCATGACATCCATCATCTTACATAAAAGTACAAAGTTCTGTAAAAGCAAACCCCTCTTACACATCGTTCCTAATCTTGCACTATGTTTCCATTGAGCGACTGCTTCTTTGCTGTCCCAGAGGCAGCAGGTCTCATTCTCTCATGGCTGCCAAAGTTCATTTAAGTCTCCCCTCTACCCCTAGCATGCGTGTAACTCCCATGAGACACACACAAAACATCCCCATTCCAGTATCAACCTAAAATTAAAACCTTCCATAATAAATCCGTCCTGTAACATCACGATTGGCTCCAACCATCAAATTAATGTACCAATGCCCTTTTAAAATCGAGCCTATCCTATCCTATTCCCCATTGCACAGGGTAACCAGGCTATTCTAACAGTCCATGCCACTGCTTTATTTACTGTATGTCATTATTCAACTCTCCTTTAGTGTGCAACTCAAAAGACTGGGATTCTGCTGCCATCTTTGCACAGGGTGCAAATATAAGCCTTTGCTATAAGGCCGGTGATTATTGTCGAATATGCAATTTCGGTTTACTCTTGCACTGAGCCTGTGAACAGACCGTTTTATATGCTAAAAAGTCTGACTGCTAATAGTCCAGCACTGTAAGCAAATGGAACTCGGACCTGAACCTCTCAACGTCTTGCTTTTCTAGTTATGTGAAGAAAAGAAAATGATTTACAAACTTCCAATTTCAATGATTTTTCTGAATTTGGCCACTGAGTAGTTCTATTAATGCACGCCAATCCAGACCTGAAGAAGAGCCCACACTTCGAATAATTGCGCTTCAACACAGCACTGCTGTCTGTCTCGCTACATTACCTGAAGCTACTTTGGCGATGGGAGTGCAGAGGCCCACAGGCAGGTTGTCTTGTAGTTTCAAATATTTTCCCCAATGCCAAGAACCTTACCACGGCCATGCTAATCCACTAGATTTGTAGCATGCACCATCTGAGAATTTCAGAAATGGGGCACCATAAAGCTCTTTTCCAATACCAAGACCATTCCCATGGCAATGACAATCACTAGGTTGCTAGCATGGACCATCATGAGAATACCAGCAGTATGGCCCTATAAAGCTATGTAAATCCTGATCCAATCTGAAGTTCAACATCCCAACATTCCAGTAGTGGAAGAAAGGAGAGTAATGCCATACTATACGGCTACCTCCAAAACGACCCCACTCGGCCACCTGTTCTGAAATGTTATGACCACATGAATGCCAAACCACTCTCATGGCCAACAGAGCCTTATTGGTCCATTACTGGACTGCCCGTGACACTGCTCTACCAAAGTACCTGCAACCTGGTCCTGTGCTAATCCAGGACCAATGTGCGTCAACCCTGCCTCCTTCCTGATGCTGAGTGCAGGCAGAGACAGAGGAGTAAGTACATCTGAAAGCGGAGTAGAACAATACAGCGGATCCCAGGGCTCCCCTGAATCAGCACAGCTGTCCAAAGGCTGCTATCTGAAGAGTGAACACATGTCCGCGGAGGGTTAGCCGTGGCCAACGCAACTCCTTTTATTTAGGTGCAGTCACATTAGATCTCAAATATGCTAAACAGAAAGGCTGGGTCTGACCTGAGTGAAGGTGGGCCTGGTCTACGTGACCAGGTTTACAGATGACGATAGGAGGGAGTAAACTCCAGCTCATATTAGCAAACATTTTACAGCTGCTCAATAAAAAACATTGCTGGCCTGAGTTGGTTGCATATTCATTTCCCAATTCTCCCAGGGGCGACGACCACAGGTGCCAGTGCATCAGTTTACACGCCACTTAATGATTGGTCTGCCTGGACATCACCTCCAGCAGAGGTGCACCTGCCTCGAGTTGCAAAGTGGCTGCCTATGCCCCCTCCTTCTCTACTCCCCCGCATTACGGACCCCGAGCTGGCACTCACAATACGCAACGGATAGCACCAAAATTCAAAATCTCCATTTCGATTTCTCTGCAGTTGAAGGGCTAAAAAAAATGTGTAAATATCTTTGCATGATACTAAACTCCATGTAAAGCACAGGGCTTTAGCCGAGCGAGAGAGCACACACACTCACACGCAGCTCCCCACCAAAACCAGCATGAAGGCCAGGGGTACCCCAGTACCTTCCCCAACCCTGGACTGCTTCCGTAAAAGTTAAACAGCAATATGTACTTACTCGGATCTGCAGAGGGTCCCCAAAGCCTTGCTGAACGAAAACCCCACAAATGGCAAATCTCTGCCCGAAAAACCTGCAGGGCTCAGCTGGCACGGAGAGGATAGCACCCGCACATTTTTCTCCGGTTCGTCGAAATTGGAGGTGTCATCATCGGACTTGAGGGTAGGGACGAAGGGCGGAGGAGCTGTTGAAAGAGAAAATACAGAGAAATCAAGGTGCGATTCGGCGAAGAGGGTCTTCCTCCAAGTCAATCAGAGCTCGCGGTGGCACTGCAGCGCCTGCTCTCCATCTCACTAACAGGCACACTGAGTCACCGCTCTGAAATCCTATTACAGCAACACGACGTTAACCCCTTGGCTGGCTCGGTGCAGCAGGCAGCGCTCTCGCGCAGATTCCAGCGCCGAGGCACTGGCAAGAGCCGAGTCCGGGATCCCACCCCACGGCTGATGCCTGGGCGGGTGCGGGCTGGGACTGCAGTCATCGATCGTGGCGACCCTGACTCGTGAAGGGACACATTCCAGGCGCCTTCTCATGCACGTGTGTGGTGTGTGTCAGAAGGGAGTGCGTGCACGTGTGTGTGTGGGTGGGTGGGTGAGCAACGGAGTATGTGTCCGGGATGCGTAGCAAAGGAAAGGCGGGGGGTGGGGGTTTGAGGGGGCCTCCAGTGTGTGTAACAGTGCCTGCGTGAATAGGAGAGGTAGGGAGGGAACCCCTTCTCTTGGGTATAGGGCAATGATGCATGGTGGTTGTGCAGCAATGCAGTACAGCTTAGATACGATCAATCTGCTACGAGTGTGTGCAGGGCGCCGACACGGATGAATAAAACACCTGTTTCCGCATGTCCGGGTACAGCTCATTTTAGTCATATGAAATGAAAGGGTCTGGCTCGACCTGCCCTCCATTCTTACAGTCACACGTTCTTCGCTGCGCGGAATGCGCCCTCCCAAGAGATCTATTAAGATGGGCTCTCTGGCCCTTGGCGACTGAACGGAGCGCCGGATCCCTTGCGTGACAGCCCGGCAGTGAGGACGCAGCCCGCTCGCACCCCGATGCAAGCGCACTCTGCTAAAACCGTTGCCATGGATCCGGTATAGATCTCCAGGAGCCGAGGGGCTGCTGGGAGATGAGGAATTGGGTACAAACATCGCAGCCCCTGCAGTGCAGAATCCCATGCCCTCAGCCTCCTCTGCTTGGTAATCACGTTCAGCACACATGCTCCGCACCCCGTCTCCCCACCTGCCTGTACCCATGACGGAGACAGATCGGTGTGTGACTGACGGGCGAGGACCCCATCCCCACGGGACACGGGCAGCTCTCCCGTCTAGCATGCTCCATGTCTCGCAGGCCCCATGTTCGAATCGCCAAATCACCGGGAGTCGGCCTTCTCTCGACTTCTGGACAGCGTTTGCCCAGCGGCTTCTCGCTGGCAAATAATGGGGGCGTTTAACCTTCGAGCCCTTTTGGGGTGCGAGAACTCATCCGTGGAAGAATGCACCGGATCTGTGTTAGGGTATACTAAACCCAAAACTAACGGGGCACTAAGACACACACGCACAGACACACACACACACACTCACCCAAAAACAGGACACGCAATCTGGACCTCTGCGAATTGCGGGGAAGAGGGTGGGGATGTGTGATGGGAGAGGTTCCAGTCCTTTAAGGATGCCAGCCTAATGACGACACAGGAGGTAAAGATGTGGTTGAGCCCTGGGCTCCATCCGCATGGATTGCACCAGCTCTCGGTCGCCCGATTCTGCTCCTCTGAGGATTGAGGTGGAATGCATGCCAATGCTTGTTGGTATGTATGCAGCGCTTCACACGCATACGGAGGAGCAGGAGGGAACCACAGGGCAGAGTCTTCTTCCAAAGAGAATGAGCGATTCAATGGGGATCCAGGAGGAAGCGAACATTTGGTATTCACCTAATGTTGACACTTCCTGCAGAAACAGCAGTTGAGATGTACATCGTCAATGTTTTAATGTCTGCAGCGATACGGACACCTCAATGGCACGCGCTGGGGATGGGCAACAGGAAATACAAGAACAGTTTCCACTCCACGAGACTACCTGTCCTTTTCTGTGGAGAGAGCCCTCCTATCAAAGCATATCAGCAACCTATCAAAGCATATAAGCAAGGCTCCCGGCCCAGACAACTTACCTTACTAGACCGCTTTAAGAATGTGCTAGATAATTCAACGGAATAAACACTACATATAACATTCCTGCTAGTTGGAGGAGTGGCATAATACCAATTCATAAAGAGCGACAAAGGACCCTTCAAATTATAGGCCTATAAAATAGACGGTTTAGCTAAAATATATGCAAACATTTGCCAAATCACACTTTATCTGAAGTACAGGCCAGGGGAGTTTCAACATTCGACCAATGCTTCAGGCTGTTTTCTTTTTTTACAAACACATGTTAAGCTGAAGGGCCAGACTCTGTATCTGGCATGCTCCGACTTCCAAAGAGCTTTTGACACAGCACCAGGTTCTCTACCTTGGCAGACACTTCTAGCCTACTAGGCCCACACAGCTTGCTATATGCGATTCAAGCGCTATATAGCAACATTCATGCTTTGATCCTCTGGGGCCTGAGAGAGAATGTACTGTAGCAGTGAAGATCAGTATGGGAGTTAGGCAAGGATGTGTCTAAGCCCCATTGCTCATTCCCTTTTACATCAATGACTTCGCTATCACGATTAATAAGTTGGATGCTGATACCTCTTCCCTAGGTGGAAAGAAGTGGCGACTCTAGAGAGGATGCAGTCCTCATTTCTAAAATCACGTCAGGACTGTAGCAATAACGTTCTATTTTTGCTAACAGATCAAAGAAAAAAGGTATTGCCTTTTAACATCTCAAACAAAAATAATGGTTTTTCAGAAGAAGCACCCTTAGTATACAACTCCCCCAAACTTTGCACTAAATGATATGATACTAGAAATTGTACCAGCATTCGTATACCTGGGAGTCCACATATCAAACAAACTAAACGGGTCGGCACAAATAGAAAATAGCAAATTGATTCTAGCAAAACGAGCTGATGCTGTCGCAAACTTTTTCTCGTTTTGGAGGTAAGACCATCTCATGCTACAAGAGTCTTTAAAGCTCAAGCAACTCCGGCTGCCACCTATGGGGCAGTAATCTGGGATATACTCTGTTGAAAATTACAGGTGAGAGAATAAAATCCTTTAACCACGAATGGGCTTATCTTTTAGTGCGCCATCACATCCAGGTATCATGGAATTAGGCATAACAGAAATCAAATATAACATGCTTTAACCACGTCTCTATTGGTTAAAATATATGAATGCTAATTAACTGTCTGGCTATAGAGCGGGAGTCTACTTGATAGCTTACAGGCCCATGGAGAATAACCGCTACCATGGCTTGTATTTATCAAGAAAATGTTTTGTACAATTGGCCTATCAACCTTCTGTGACGATCCTACCAAATACGGCCAATCTTCAAAAATTATTTTTATAACTCATTACAACGATTGGGTCCTTAAAGAAAAGTTGGACTCCTGTTACACACGCAAACTATCTTCAACATACATCTTATCGAAACACTGCTTAGGTGTAGAGTTATCTCGACTTTCCAGGACCCAAGAATGCGAAAACTCTCTATGCCAAAATGCGTCTTGGCATACTACCTCTTGATACCTTTACAAGACATTGGGGACCAAACCTCACACCTACATGCCCTTCGTGAGACCAATGGGAAGATGAATTGCATCACTTGTTTTTATGTCTATTGTACGATGCTTTTAGACGTAGATGGCTTAAACCAATTTTAAACTCTAATGGAATTAGAACAATGAGGGAAGCTATTGGACTACTTCAAAATAACAAGTTACTTACCCCTGGTAAGTTTCTTTCAACGATGTTCCTCCAACGCATTCCTCATCTTTGACATGTAGTGTCCACAGGTCAGCTGCTTCGGAAATTTTGTGGCAGAGGGCGCCCTGCGTCGATGTCCCTCAAAGGCCTCCGTCGAGGGCGACGTCATCGGATATTACAAGTAGCACACACAGCGCCCGCAGCCTCAGATCTTGTTTTCCCCCTTCTCGTGTAGCATAAGTGGCCACAAATCAGGCCTGACCGTACACAGCCTTGATCGAACGAAAGCTGTAATAGCATGGGAAATTCAACAGAGGGGTAGGTTGGGAAGGCGATGAGGAATACATTGGAGGAACATCCAGTCGAAAGAACGTTACATGGGGTAAGTAACTTGTTCTTCGAATAGATTGTGTCCTCCAAGATATTCCTCATCTTTGACAGACTCCCAAAGCAGTATCCATGAGTGGAGGAGGGTGAAGAATTTAGTAAGATTTAAAATTAAAGTGCAGAATAAAGGATTGCCTTACCAAACGTCACATTCCGAGCATGGGAAGTATCCAGGCAATAATGCTTGGTAAATGTGTGTATCGAAGACCACATTGCAGCATCACATATGTTTTTTATAGGGACACCCCTTTGCAGGGTTGTCGACGTAACCATGCCCCTGGTTGAATGAGCATGCAAGCCCTCCGAAGGGACCTTGCACGCCAAATTATAGCATTCCGAAATAGTGAGGATGATCCACCCAGACAAGGTCTGTTTAGACACAGCCTGGCCTAGCTTGTGGCCGGTATACCCCACAAAGAGCTTGTCATCCACTCTCACCTTGGACATTCTGGAAATGTAAAAGCTCAAAGCTCTCCTACGGTCCAACCTATGAAGCCTTTCCTCTTCCTTACTAGGATGCGGAGGAGGATAGAAGGCAGGTAGCACAATTTTCTGACTCAAATGAAAGCCCGAAACTACCTTTGGTAGAAAGGAGGGTCTGACTCAACACAACCCTGTCCTTGTGCAATACAGTAAGGGGTGGCTTGGAAGAACGTGCTTGCAACTCGCTCACTCTGCATACAGATGTAAGAGCAACCAACATAATAGTCTTAAAGGTTAACCTCAAGGGACATGAGTGCAATGGTTCAAATGGAGCACTCAAACTTTAAGACCAAGTTGATGTCCCAAACCGGAACCTGAAATGGCGAAGTTGGGAACATATACGTGAGCCCTTTTAGAAATAGAGTACCAAAAGGAATCTTAAAATAAGAGATTCCTCGGATGAGCGCTTAGAGATGGATAGCGCTGCTGGTTAACCTTTAATGTTCCCCACCTTGTGTGGGCTAAAGAAAGCAAAAAGGATACAACATCCGGAGTTGCACAATGAAAAGGATTAACATTCTTTTCTCTGCACCAGTCGCAAAACTTATTCCAACGGCAATGGTACAGAGACTGTCGCCGGCCGCAAGCACCACCTCCATTATGTCATCCGGGAGGTCCCAATCCTTGTATCTCAACCTTTCAGAAACCATAGGTGAAGGTTGAGAGTCTTGACCTCTGGATGGAGAACCCAACCTTCCTCTCACAAGAGAAGAGCTTCTCTTTGGGGAAGACGCATCAGAGGACAGATGGACATTTCCAAAAGATCCGGGTAACAATCTCCTGGCCGAACCCGCAGCAAGTAGGATCTTGCGGGACCCGAACCGTCTTAACCTCCTGAGAACTTGAGGAATGACGGGGACTGGAGGAAATGCGTACAGTAGTGGGACTTCCCAATCCACCACAAACGCGTCTCCTAATGCTCCTCTTGGAGGAAATTCACTTGAGCAGTACTGCTCGCACTTCTGGTTTGCACCGGTCACGAACAGATCCAATTGCGGGGTTCCCCAAAGGGCGAAGACCTCTTGAAGGACTTCCTGAGCTATTTCCCATTCCTGGGAGACTGCGCTCTGCATAATCCGAGCGTCCGCCATCGTGTTCTCTCCGGCCAGATGAACTGCTGCTAGGGAGATTCCTTCTTGAATGGCCCAGAACCAGAGCTGCATCGCCTCCCCGCACAGTGGAAGTGACCCTACACCTCCCCTCTTGTTGAGGTAATGCATGGCCACTGTGTTGTCCATCATTATCAGAACATTCTTCCACCGCACAGACAGCAGGAAAGCCTTCAGTGCAAGCCCGACTGCTCTCCGCTCCATCAGATTGATTTGAAGTTTGGACTCCGACAGAGACTAACGACCGTTGATGGTCAGATCATTGACGTGAACTCCCCACCCTGTGAGGGAAGAGTCTGTCACTACAGTTACCTCCGGCCATGGTTGCCAAAAAGGTTCTCCCTTCATGAGGTTATCCTCGCAGGCACACCACAGAAGATCCTGTGAGACCCTGACCGGGACCTGAAGGCGATCCAACATCTTGCCTGAGAATTGGGACCATTGAGACCTGAGCACCCATTGAAGGGACCTCATTCTCAGAAAGGTCTCTGGCACCAGAACATTTCAGGATGCCATGAGGCCGAGCAACCTTAAGAATTCAAAGGCCGGAAGACTCTGGGCAGTCTGAAACTTGGTTACCATCCGGAGAATGTTCTGAGCCCTCATCTTGCATGGCGTGCACTTCCCCAAGGACGTGTCTAAGACAGCCCCGATGTACTGGAGCTGTTGATGAGGTGTCATATGGGACTTCTTGAAACTGAGGGAGAAGTTTCAGTCTGTGAAGGGAGTGAAAGGTAATGCTGAGATGTTCCAAAGCTTGTTCAGGAGAGCGTGCCGTCGTCCAGGTAGGGGTAGACGTGAATCCCCCCTCTCCTGAGATGTGTTGCCACTCCCACCATCAGTTTGGTGAATACCCTCGGGGCGGAGGTCAACCTGAACGGCAGGACTGGAAACTGTTAGTGTGAGCCGCCAACGGTGAACCTCAGGTATTTCCTGTGCTCGAGATGGATCGGCACAGGAAAATAAGCATCCAGAAGGTCCAATGACACCAACCAATCCTGAAGTTGGAGGGCCTGAAGGATCTGAGAAAAATTGACCATCTTGAATTGGTCCTTCCTAAGGAACTTGGTCAAGCATATCAAGTCCAAGATGGGTCTTAGTCTCCTGTCCTTCTTGGGAATCAAAAAATAAGGTGAGTACCAGCCCTTGTTCCTCTCTGCTACAGGCCCTGGTTCGAAAGCGCCTTACTCTAGCAGGGTTAATATTTCCTGCACAAGGAGCGGATCTGCAACCCTCAAAGAGTGTACTCCCGGTGGATTGTAGTGAGGCTTCCGTAGAAAAGGAAGGCAGTAACCGTGGGCTATTGCGTCCAGAGCCCAAGCATCAGAAGTAATGGCTCACCAATCTTCCAGATGCTGAGACAGCCAGCCCCCCACCGGTGAGCTGTGACTGAAGGCCTCAGCAGTTTTGAAGCGGCAGTAGCAGAGCCTGATGGCAAAGCGGCTCCTACTTAAGCAGCTTTGGCACCTCTACCTTGTCAACCACGAGGAAACTTCCGTTGGCCTCTTTGACCAGCCTTCCAAATGGGGAGTAGTAACGAAAGGATCTACCCCTCCATTACTGTCCACTAGTACGAAAAGGCTGAGGCTGCCGAACAGTGGCACCCAAAGACTTGGCGGCTGCATTTGAGGTCTGCAGCTTCTCAAGGCTCTAGTCAGCCTTGCTGCCAAAAAGGTGAGAGCCGTCAAATGGCATGTTCAGAAGTCTAGCCTGCACATCCAGTGCAAAACCAGGCTTCCGCAACCATGCAAACCTGCGTATTACGGTGCTCGTAGCCATGGACCTGCTGACACTGTCTGCAGCATCCAACCCAGACTGAAGGGATTCACACATAGCTTCCTTGCCGTCCTTAATAGATAGGAAGCCTACCCTTTCTACCCTTTCTTCCCCTTCGGGAATATGCTCAGCCACCATAGATATGCAATCCCACAGTGCACGAAAATCTTGCCAAGGCACAAGAGGAGTTGGCCGCCTTCCAACGCCATACTCCCAGCTGAAAAGACCTTGCGTGCCCATCCATCCATGTGCTTATCATCCCTATCCAGAGGGATTGTAGGGTACGCAGCCTGTTTTGAGGTAGCCGTGGCTGCCTGGAGTACCAAGACTCTCAGGAGTGGGTGAGATGACAGATAGCCGGGGTCGCTACTTGAGGGGCTTGTTCACTGCCTCCGGGGTTTCCCCATTTTTTGCCACCTGGTTCTGCAGAGCCACATCAAATGGCAATATGGGACCTGTAGGAGGACCCTGATCCAAAATGTCTAAGATTATCCTGAATGATGATCCACTATGAAGTGGGCATTAGGCATGGGCCAGCCCAAATACTCCACCCACTCTCGAAATAAGGCATCAGTATGATTAGTCAGCTTGCTCCCCAGGTTCTGGTCTGCCGAACTCCAGCTCAGGAGAAGCGTCTACACCATTTGCATTATGCAAGGTATCACAAAGATCCTGCATCCTACTCTCCTCCGAGATGAGGCACCCTGGCGCATTAGGGGGTCACAAACTGGAGACCAAAAGGAGCCTCACCTTCATCAGAATGTTCCTCTTCCTCAAAAATGGAGATGAGACTTCTTTCTTTGGCAGAGGAGTACACCTTTTCTCAGGTATCACAGCCAGAGGCGTCAAAGTCGACGACTTTGAGACAACCTTTTTAGGTGGTTCCACCATTACCAGGGGTTGCACCGGTAAATGTGGCGCTGATGGGGTCCACAACAGCTCCAAAGGCATTGAGGGCCTGATCAGGGTGTAAGACCGATAGGAGCTATCTTCTGGCGTGGCGCTGATGGCATCGACGGCTTCAATGGTTTGGACGGTTTCGATGGAGACTAAGAACGTGACCTTGCATCACGTCACGAGCGATCCTTATGAACCTTGCCCGAACAAGGCCTTAGCGGGCATCGAATGTTTGGACGGGCAACTCCCCCTCTCGGGAGTGCCACCTGAAGACGAGGAAGGCGACCGGCTGTGCCTTCTCCTTGAACGCTTCAACAAGGCGGACAATTGGCGGGAACCACTCCTGGACCTTGAACGCTTGACCTTCTCCCTCTGAGGAGTCACTGCTCGACTCATCGGTCAAAGGGCCAGCAGGTCGGGACTTATTGGGCTTGGACACCTTTCCTACCTTGTGTTAACCCTTTTGTTCCTGCAAGGCCTTTCCAGTCATCAACTGGTACTTGGAGCACGTATCCGTGTCATGGCCCCCGCCACGGCACCACAGGCTGACACAATGCAAATCTGTGATGGACATCTTGTATCCGCAGTCCCGGCATTTCTTAAACCCGGACCAAGGTGTCGTCAAAGTGGAAGACGAGCACATATCGAAGAACATCTTCACAGCAAAAACTAGAAAGTACGAGGCGCGCCGAGTTTCAGGAAGCAAACACGTTTGCAGAAAAAATGGACTGAGGCTACAGGTGCCATGCATGCTACTTAGAACATCCGATTTATTTATAAATAAATAATTAAAAAAAAAGAACATTCAATGACATCACCCTCGACGGAGGCTTTCGAAGGACATCGACCCGAGGCCACCGACGCAAGGCACCCTCTGCCGAAAAACTTCCAAAGAAGCCACCTGTGGACAGTACATGTAAAAGATGAGGAATACGCTGGAGGACACAATCCCTTCGAATAATCCCTCTCTACCTGCATGTATTGCAGTCTCAACGTTTTAATTTTTCTTTTTTATTGAAATGATATAGTTTATAAATATTTCATACAATTCATTATAGAAATTCATTACCAACCTAAACATCTCTCTGTCAAACACACCAAACAAAACAGAAAAAAAGAAAAAACTCTGCATCATCAACACGATTTCGCTGTGAGCCCAGCCTGTTAACCTCATACTATTTTGTGTCCAGATCCAGTATATTCAATGAATTGCGGGAGTGTGAAAATTGATTTTTTTTTTATCATGCCCGCTCATCAATTGGCCCCATCTTGCGGCAGGCTCTAGTTGATACTTTCCAATTCCAAACAAGGATGCAAATAAGACTCGCTTCTGAGCTAACGCTGTACATGACATAATAAGATGGTACAATGTTTCTGGTACCATACAAAACCGGAATAGCTTTCTGAACTTTTTCAATGAAAGCTTCTGCCCTTGGAAAGACATTTTAGCAACAATCTTGACTTAAAACCCATTGAATTCATGCAATGCCTCCAGCTTTAAACTTCTGTAATTATATTATGATGACTCAGCTGTTATAATATGTATTATATGTAATATGTATCTATATTTATATGTTGGATCATACGAAATTGTTTATGCTTTTATGGTGTATGCCGAAATAAAGCTTCACTTGAAACACAAGACACATTACACAGATCCTAGGGGGTATAACACCCAGTCAACGCCCCACAGACCAGGCACGCTCTCCCACCACACTCCTGGACACGGAATGACAGTTGCAATTGGGATCTGCAAGGCCCCGAAACCCTAGCCATCCAGTGACCCGCTGCAGACCTTACACATGATGCCTCAGCTCCAAGACAACGCCCAGCACTATAACCTGCACGAGTCACTGTCGCATACAAGCAGCAACATACACGTGTGCAGAGATCAACAAAGGAGATCATATCAAACCTAAGGAAAAAACATTTGAAGGGATCCCCATAGTCCGCAACTAGCTACATGTCATCGGATACTCTTATATATACTCATGGCTTTTTAGTAAACAGTATTTTGAGTATTTTGCAGTCTGGAATGTGTAGCTTTTGTTTTCCATTATAAACAATGCTCGACAAATCCAGCATGCAAAGTCTGCTGGCTCAAAAGCAAGGATTAGATAAGTGTTGCTGATGACGGGTAGCTATTGGCTTTTATGGATGCCTTTTAAATCAAGTGTTTTCACTAGCACTCCAAACAATCTTCATGTTTGGATAACGCATTGTCAATGCCTCTTTGAAGGGCTTGGTTGAAGTAGCATATCACATTACCTGATGTAGATGATCGCCCTTGCACCAGCCTTGCACAGTAAAGGACACAGAGCAGCGACAAGTCAAATCCGATGCGATTTCAAGTTGGGAGCCTATAGGTCTCTTGACATTAGAGATTTTGTCCCTTGGATAACTGTCCTGCACACCCACTGCAGGTAATACCAATATCCATTGGCTACAATAGAATGAGCAATCCCTGCTGCAGCAATGCCGCTTTTGCACGGGTTCACAGGGAAGCGACAATGTGGGTAATGCAGATAACCAACTAAGAGAACATACAGATACTCAAAACATTTTTTTCCGATGAAGGCTTGGCCATCAATCCATTGTTGCCTTTGGCTGAAACTAAATCCACACACTTCAAGCAACCCAAATGTACTTATTGTACTACACAGGATGCACTCCTGAGTCGATGTATTAGGCCTCCATTGTGTGTTAATTTGTTAAGTTGTTCTGTCTATGGACTTCATTTCTTCCTGATGAAACCAAAAATATGTTTTGTTTTTGGTTTATTTTCTCTTTTTTATTTTGGGCCATCACCTTTCGTTCCCTTCTTATTTTTTCCTTCCTTTTCTCGTTTTACAGTGGTATGTTACCACTTGGCCGTTACTTCGGACTATACCATTGTATTTTTGATCATTTCTGGACTATTTTTCTTCTTTTGACAATATATGTAGTTTAAATTAAATATACATCATATTTGTTCAATGTTGTCTGGCATATATGTAATGTATGTAAGAGAGGCATTTCCTTTGCATTCACTTAAATGCTCCAGGTCCCTCTTGAGGTCACCTTCCTTTGTAGCTCAACAGAATGAAGCAACATCACACCCAAACTCCACAGCAAACAATACCAGACGGAATGCAGTTTTAACTGAGATTAAACAAAGGACCACGTCAGCCCATTTAGGCAGGACTTTTCCTAAGGTCTTCTTTGCCCTTAATGTCTTTTTCACCACCTACAGCATTTGGAAAATCCTGATTAGAAGGTCTTCTCCAATGCCAAAGAATGGCACCATTTTACCAAAACAGTAAAAGGTATTGAAGCGACACCCAACTACAGTTTGTTTCAGAGCAACATTATTAATTGGAAAACCGAAGCATGTGCCAGGGCACATGCTTGAATCTGCTCTAGAGGCACCTCTATCACAAACTCATTATTAGCAGGACGGGGAGGGGAAATCAGGAGGCCTGTGTGGTGGAATGGGGATTATGGGATAGGAAAACTTAGTGTAGTGACTACTGTAACGTACTCACTCCCCGTCCCTTTCATCCACACTTAAGTGAGATTTAAAAGCATACTACAAATGGGGGGATAGAAGGTCCAGAGACCGTCACTAACACAGAATACAAGAAACAACCAAATATGTTCCTGAGGACCTAGTCCCAAACCTGCATCGGCTCTGGAGCTAGTGTCAATTGACTAATGGTTACAAAACACAAGCAGGGTAGCCCCTAAAGTGGCCTTGCACAGATCTTCCCCCAAGGAACACGAGTTTGAAAAGAAAACAAGGCGACTTTCCGCGCTAACCAAGTGAGCATGGATACCTTTTTGGGAGGATGGCTTTGCTTGCATCTTTTCAGAGAGCAAGAGGCAACCCCATCAGGCAATGGACAATTTAGCCGTCCTCCCATCAGCAGAGGAGTCTCCCCCCATAAGGCTCAAAGAAAAGGTCTGAAGCCCTGAAATCTTTACAGCATTCCAAGTAAAGATTTAATGTCCTGGATACAGCTAGAGTATGCATAGCTCTTTTACCATCCATTGAAGGCTTAGGAAAGACATGTTTAATCTCATGATTCAGTTGAAATTCAGACACCACATGAGGTAATAAAAAATGTATGCACATGGAGCACCACCACATTCTTGTGAAATGCTAGGAAGGTGATTCTGAACATAGTTCGGCATGAAAACTTGGCAAACATCATGCACTAAGGTCTACTTACAATGTTTTATAAGCAACAAATCTAATAGCTGTAGAAGCCATTGTTCCAATGGTTTGTGGAGCAATACTGATAAGACTACATGGAGGTCGCAAGAAGGGTATGTTTAATTTGTGAAACTAAAATGATTTAGACCATTAAATGTCTTGTAGACGGTGATCGCTAAGGAGAAGCCCATCTGGTAACTGAAAAAGTTGGGGCGGAGGGCTCACAGATAAGTTCTGCACAAGCCCAACTTTATATTTCATCATTGTAGGTCACACATGAAGGAAAGAGCACGGCCCAGAGAAGTGCCTCTAATAGGAGAAGTAATAGATCTTTTTGTTGGGATTCACCACACCACAGAGGGTTAATGTCCATTTCCACACACCAGCGGCAGGAAAAAACTCCATTTACTCCGGTATGGATTGCTGGTGGAATCTTTCTTTCTGCCTTAAGAATGTTAATGCTGTCCTGTAAGAGACCAAGAACCAGAAAAGCTGAGCCCCTCAGAAAGAAAGCCCTCCAAGGACATGGACTGAGGGTATGGACGTAGAATCAACCCCTCCACCTGAGAAAGAAGGTCTCGGCTTAAAGTATCATTCAGCAACTAGAGGATCACTTGAGCTTCTGGAGATCTTTCAAGATTAGAGGAACGGGTTTTACGTGAAAACAATGTGCCTACTTAATATCGCCCAACGTTAAAGTAAAACTTTTTCACCTCACTATACAGTATAATTATATAAACACTCCAGTCTTAGAATGTAGGGAAAATACTGGAAAAAATACACCTCTCTTGTTTAGATGCTAAGCTTGCAGCTGCCAGATAACTTACAGCTGGCAAAGAAGCAGAACCAATGTCTATAGAGGCTGTTCTCTTCACACCAGTTCCCCTCCAACATAGCTTTTAGAATCTATGCTGTACGGACCATTTTGAAATGGTAAGGCAGGAACCAGCTGAACTTCGATTAGTACGGTATTGTGCACAAGCCTACTTGGTCTTTCTCCGGAATTATGAAAAACCTGGAGAAGTCCTCCTGGATCTCAGACAAAAGTACCCTCTATTGCCTCTAATAGGAGAAGTAATAGATCTTTATGTTGGGATTCAATTAAAGTTGTTTTTAACAGGGGGGAGGGGCCATGAAAGGGGGGGGTAGGGTGCATGAGGAGATAGGGGAAGGAGGAATTCTCAGTCAATAACGGAGTATCAATGGATCATGTGCGACAAGTATGAAGGAAGCAATGCAGTCATCCACTGGAGCGGAATGTTCTCTAGATGTGATCCAATCAATTTGTGGACTGATCTACGGTAGCTTTCTCGCCCCCCCTTGTTGGTGTGCAGTTTATTCTATGCCCCAAGAAGAGAAGGTATTTCTTTGCTCCCTTCTGTCCCTTGGATCTGGCACAAAACCCTCAGAAGACCTAGTGGGGCCCATTTCTATATATTCCCACGGTATAGGCATCTACTGGTTGTTCCAATATTGTATTGTATTTGGTTATTTATATAGCGCTCTTTCCCCACTTGAGTGGCCTCAATGTGCCTTTTCCTCGGTTGAACGCCCTTGGTGACCGTAGTCGATGTGGTTGGGAAGTCTAGGGAGTTTATCTTATGAGATGCATGTGTGCATGTTGCCGTTCTAGGACTTGGGTGGCTGGCAAGGCTCGACTAAGCAGCCCAAGAGAGATCAGACACATGGGGGGGTGCTGTTGAGGGTTAGGGAAAGATTGCTATTGTCTGAGAGAGTCTATATGAGGCCAGCTATACAGGATTCCTTTCGGGTGGTTGTCGCTGTATGCTAGTGGCAGAGGTGTTCAGGTACGTCAGGTGTTTGTCTGGACAGCTATGTGTGTACTAGACTGGATGTGCTTGGCCATAGCCGTATTCTATTGTGCATGGATGCTTGGCCATGCCTGCTGCAAGTGGCCACATTAGTGGTGTAAAGATACGTACCGAGATTGCTCGGCTCGGGCAATATATGTCCAGATCTAGAATTGAGAGTCCTATACCAATGGGCCTAGCTTTCATACTTTAGCAGGTATCAGCATATATTAGACCGATGGAGGCTACACCTAGATTTGAGAATCCTGTATAGTGGGAGAAAGGCCTATGTTTCACAGTGCAGTAGGTTTAGGCATATGGTAAACAAAGACGGAGGCTACACCTGAATTTGGGAATCCTGTATGGTGTTCAACAAGCTTCGGTCTAAAAATGCAGTAGGTCTCATCATATAATAAACAAGGGTGGAAGCTACCAAAATGCAAGAATCCTGCATGGTGGGTGAGGGGCACCTAGGCTTCATAGCGCCGTAGGTTTCAGCCTATACTACAGTAGGTTTCTGTAGTGTAACATAAATTGATGTTTGTTGAACCTAGTTTTAGGAATACCTTAGGTGTGGGAGATTGCTAGTGTTGAGAGCTTCCCTGAGTGAGCGATGCAGGTTAAGAGTGGCAGTGAATGACTTAGTGATGGGCGTGCGCTACCCTGGGTTACTTATTTCATTGTTAGTTGTCTCTCATGTGAGCCGGTGGGTGGGGCATGGTGGTAATATTGCGAGTGTTGCAGGTGTGCCACAGTGAAAGCTGCTGGCTTACTAGGAGTACCAGTTGGTGGTGTTTCAGGCGAAACCGCTGCAAGAGCTGCCGGCCCCCGAGTTGTGATTGGTGCGTGTTTATTAGTGGTGTATTCACACGGAGCAGTGGATAAGGAGAGTATTGGGAAGAGCCAAGTTTTAATGGCCTTCCTGAATTTCAGGTGGTTTTCAGTGTTGTGAACGTGTAATGGAAGGGAATTCCAGATGATTGGCGGTTGGACGGAGAGGGAGGAACCGCCAAGTCTAGTGGAGCTGTGGGGTGGGATCACTAGGTGAAATGCAGTGCGAGATCTGAGGTTCCTGGAAGGTTGGTAGGGGACAATTCTGTCTCAGAGGAATTCCGGGCCAGTGTTGTGGACTGCGTGGTGGGTGTGTAACGCTCACCTGGTTCCCACGGAGGCGCGGCGTCGGAAGGCGCAGAACTCTGAAGATGGACAGGAAGGGCCCCTCTATTCTGGCTTCCCTGGCTCGTTGGATACCCTCCTGTGCGTGAAAAGGGAGTATTACCAACTGTGGAACAATGCTCAAGCCTCCCACTCCCTTCCAACCCTCCACGATACCTCCTCCACGATTCCCCGTGAAGCCTCACCTTAGGGTTTGGAAGAATGAGCTCTCCATCCTGCTTCTGATGCAGGGGCGCGTTGAAACCCAGTTACTTCACTGGATTGAGGATTGATGGGAGTTCAGGTAAGCTTGACTGTTCAGGTAAGGCGCTGTAAAAGTTCTGTTCAAAAGTTCAAGCTTAATAATAATGTTCGTTGTCTAATTGCAGCAAGCGCTAATGCTTATGTCTTTTTCCCCTTAGGGGCCGGGGTTCGGAGTGCCAGAGATATGGCGCCGACCCGAAGTGAAACAGTTCTGGATGAGCGCTCAGGTAATGTCTTTGCATTCGCTCATTCAATGTCTTTGTCTTTTTTCCCCATTGGGGCCGGGGTCCAGAGATGCCAGGAAGCGGCAGGACCCGAAATGCAGTGGGAATAATCCAACAGGTAAGACTTAAAAGGAAACTGAGCTTTCCTTATTCCTTTTCTCCCTCTCACCTTTGTTCTTGTCTTTTTTCCTCTAGGCGCCGGGACGTAGCTGAATCCGGAAGATCGCTGCTGAAGATGGAAGCGCCTTGCAAAGGTGAGTAAAATGCAGCGCTGCAGCGATCGAAACGAAATGCCTTTAAAATGATGTCTTCCTTTTCAGGGCCGTTGGAGAAATGACTCCGGGATGCAGATTTAGCAGGTAAGGGCTTTTCTTCTCCTGTTCTGTTCCTTTCTCCCCTTGCAGGTGTTCCAGGGTGCTGGCAGGCGTGGCTGAAGTCAGGATGCAGGAGCTGACACGGTGAGCGTCCAGCTGCTAGGTGCAGAACAACGCGAAGCATGTGTGGCTGTTCGGTGGGGTTTAAATAGCCTTGGAAGAAGTTCCTGGTATGTATCCTTCCACCAATCAGGTATGTATCCTTCCCCGACCACAACCGGGTGGTGAAGTAGTCCTACAGGTTAAGTAGTCCCATTCAGGCCTCAAGAGGGCCTGGATGAAGCAGCAAGGTCTGCATCAGGTAAGTGTGCACCCAAGCACTTAAACACATATCCTCTTCTATGAGCCTGGCGCCTAAGGCGCCAGGACTGGGGTCCGCTATGAGTCTGGCGCCTAAGGCGCCAGGACTGAGTCCAAAGGGCCCCGACTTGGGCCACGCTGAGACTTCCCTGGGGAAAATGATGTCTGCCTCTGGGGTTGCTGGGCCCGGCCTGGCTCCTTAGAGGTAGGCATCATGACAGGGTGATACACATGGCTTTGAAGGTGATGCGTCGAGCAATAGGGAGCCGGTGGGGGACTCTCAGGGTAGGGCTAATGTGTTCTCTAGCAGGCAGGTTAATTAGCAGGCGTACTGCCGCATTTTGGATTCTTTGGAGTTTCCTTAGTTGGGATGCTGGGGCTCCTAGGTAGAGGCAGTTTGCGTAGTCTAGGTGGGAAAAGATGATGGAGTTGATGGCTGAGAAACGATGGGGGATCAATGAGGTAGTGAAAAATCCACCTGAGGATATGTAGGTGGAAGAAACAGGTTTTGGATACGCAGGTGGTGTGTTGGGTGAGGGATAAATCTGAGTCAAATTTGCATCCAAGGTTTTTAACCACTTTAGAGGGTGCGGGTGCTTGTCCTAGTGACTTGGGCCATGGGATTGGTTGGGGGGATGAGTGATTTTTTCCTGCAGACTAGGATTTCAGTTTTCCCAAGGTTGAGGATGAGGTGGTTGGTCGTCATCCAGTGATCAATGTCAGAGAAGCACGATGACAGGTCCGAGCTGGCAGAGCCTTCGGAGTTTGGGATTTTCAGGATGATCTAGGCATTGTCTGCAATATGGCGGGTAAGGATTTAGGCAAGCGCAAGGGTGATGACTGGAAGGTTTTTAAGCAGTTAGAATACAGGCATTGCTCAGGACCACCCTCAAAAATCATTGTTTTTCCAAGAAGGGGAAACACCATAAGCAAAAGAAGTGCCAGTTGGCCCCAGGAGAATGCGCAAGGGAGGTGCCAATAGTGTGGGGTCACGCCTGTAACTAGCATCAGTTTTCTTTTTTATATTAATAATGCTGATCCAAATCATTCTATGGTCCCACCCCTGAAGCGTACAATATCCATAAGTATGCGAGAAAGAGGATGGGGCCCGTCTAGCGAATGGGGAAAGGTGCAGTGGAAGCAACAATATCTCACCAACGACGAGTTGATATACTGTTTAAGCAACATTTATTAAAAACACAAGACTGCAGCGGGTTAATAAACAGGTACCAATATCTGCATTTAAAGCAAGTCATTCCACTATAATCACAGCCAACAAGAAAAAGGTACCACAGGCATCCTCAAAACCCTGTTACTTAAAATGTAAATAAGCTCTTAGGTGAAGGTAACACAGCAACACCAAGTACAGTTTCAAGTGTGAGCCAACACCGTGTTTAACATCCACCTGGAAGACAGCTCAAGGAACCTATGAAACATCTCAAAATGTCCGAATGACAGATTGTGGGAATGGTGCCAAAATGGATATCTTTTCTGAACGACAAATCACAGACAGTTCAAGCAACTTCACCCTCAGCCCCATCACAGACATTAAAAGAAAATAATAATGTTTAACAACTTTTTTACTGTTAAGGCTAAAGAAGGTATCAAGGGCAGTGGTTGCTAACCTTCCAAACTCTTAAAGCGCCTCCGACCGTTTCAAACCAACTACTTGATGCACACGATGAAAGCCCAATAAAGGCGTGCAAGGATTACTGCAATGTGAATTACACAAGCCTGACTAACAAATGAACCAATAGGTTAGAAAGACTTCAATGCCAGAGAGACTTGACAAAAAACAGGAACTCATTGGCCAGCCCTTAAAACCCTTTAGGGTCTTCGGCTTTTAATGGCTGTCAGAATCAACATTTAAAGTACAACAATGTAATATGTACAATGTTTACTTGTTACAAAGCCATTAGTATATTTGCAGAAACTTGTGAGAAACAGATCATTGACAAACACACATGCAATCCATCTAAGCAACTCGACATGAAGCTCCTGCCCCAAGAGTCCAAAGCATTCAAATGCCCCAAGACCAAGAGCTGAGCAAGCATACCGATTATTCAGAAGTAGTATTGAAACAGAACTCTAAAAATTAATCGGAGCACCTAAAGATCAGACAGTAGACATTGAGTGGTGTTGGGCAAGCGTAGCCACCTCACGCCTGACTCGTATCCAACTGCCTATATAGTGTTTTCAGACCTACCTTGTACTGTTGACCCCCCCCCACCTTGCACAATCCGAACCCCACCCCCGTCTTCGCCATGCCCAGAACCCGAGCGTACATGGTATAGAGGCATCAGTTACAGATTTGAACTAATTTAAGGATAAAGTACCTGGCCAGTAAACCACGTATGCTGCCAAAAATCTAGCAACATACCTAATTATTGGCCCTTTTTAATAGCCACCAATCAACACTTCCAATCAAGAGACTGAAAAGTGGATGTATATACATACACCTTTGTATCCAAGTGCAAACAAACAACTGTAAGGTGGAAAGCTTACGGCTACAGGAGGCTTTGAAATAAATAAAAATTAAAAAAAAATAAACTCATACTTACTTTGCAGAGAGCAGTGTTTGGATTTGACCGACAGGCCTGTCCAATTACACAATTACTATCCCTTATCTTGTCGATATGGTGTTAGGGAAGGGCATGCACGTTTTAGGAAGAAAGGAGAGAAGTGATCTGTTGTCTCTAAATCACCACACAGATACTTTAACTATTTCATCCGGCTCACTCATTCCCACAGTGGGAGAAAGAGACTGCATAATCAGGACCAGGAATTAAGCATAAAAGGTTGCACAGTAGTCCCTGTCAAAATGAGTAATGTATGAAAGAATTGATATGGGATTACCTGCTTGCTTAAGGTGTGAGGAGTAACTCACGTGGCTGCTGCACTACACATTTCCAAAATGAGCAAATCGTCTACTGCCCATACTGCTCCTTTAACTCTGCTGAAAGGGGTACAAAGAGTGTTCCATTTCGCAATGGCCGTTTTTGGATTACGTTTTCCAGGGGTATGTCACACAGATTACCAAAACATGACCAAGCTTGTGATCGGAATGATTCTCTGTAGAAGCACGCTCTGAAATCATGCAAGATTTAATAAGCAGGTAAGTGGAAGTCTTGGTAGGAAAACCAGGAGGAATGTCTCTCGAGATGGAGAAGGTCGGATAAGCCCTGGGAATACATTATAGGAAAGTAAATAGTACACTCATCTCCGTATAACACAGAGTGTGGTTGCTAGACCAACAAAACCTGCACTCGTCAGGCCTTTTATCGTCATTTTGGAGGAAGTTATAGCTGGGTGCGCTCCAATAGAATAGGTTGATGTCACAGCATGCTGTCGATGCAAACGTTTGTGCATAATGGAGCCCTAAAGCAAACATTCCCAACTAGGCACACATTTCAGAACTAGACGATTCCAGTACGTTCAGTCAGTCAAAGGGACATTCAACTGAACAACGTTTCTTCAGGCATGTTGAGATAGGATATATGATATTGTAACACGTTGGGCCACAATGTGATGAATGGCACACAACATGCTGGCCCAATATTTGCAATAAGAAAAGCATGACAAGGTCTCAATAGTTTGACACAGAAGAGGAACAGAATATGATTTGTTTACTTCTGCGCTGCATCCTCATGGGACCCCTTTGTGCTACGGCACACACGATTTTCATGCTTGCGTCAGGAAAAGACATCCACACATAAGCAAGTGCTGAATGAATCAACATGAAAAAACTTAGCAAAGGCCAACAAAGGGGAAGGGGAGGTGAGCACCATTTCTTTTCTTTTCATTATTATACCCAATACAAATCGTATAACAGACCACAGCTCAAAAATAACAATTCATAAGCATACAAAAATAAATCCTGTTCTATTATCAAAAATGCATACAGTGCATTCTTCATTTAAAATAGTGAAGTACTCTACCACAACTCTGCGGACGGAGGTTCCAGTGACATACAATTCCTTCTATTAAGAGACCAATCAGTTCTGCAACAAATATCAAAAGGATTGGACTGTTATTCCTTTTCCTCCTGCCCAGGTAAAATGGATTAGAAATTTCGAAACTTGATCTCTTATCAGGCTAACATTTGTGGACAGTCCAATATTTACGTAGACTACTGGCAAACCTACGAGTTAAGCCAGCATCTTCCTCCCTGGCATAGAGGGGAGTGAGTCTCTGCGAGAAACTGACGAACATATGACTAGGTATCAAATATCTCACACTACTATAGTTTAAAATGTAATAGGGGATAAATACGCCATTGATAGATCCACACGACTGTTTGCCTTGGAGAGCACTTAGCCCACTTAGTGAGGTCTGCACCACACAAACACACTCGAATACATGAAGAACATCAGCGCACAGTTCTATAGCAATAGGACAGCTACATATACATACTTTCATTGCTTTTATTATGTTGTCATTAGCCAAATGCAGAACGCAGAACCGCAAGGCGCAAGAGATCCTGAGCAAGCTTGCAGAGGCTTAACGTCAATAACCCTATGGAGCTGCAGGGATATATATATGGAACTTGACAGAACCAAGTGTGACTAACCTATAGATAATGTAGCATACCATGGACAAAGTAGAAAAGACATAAGGTTTAGGAAAATTAAGCAGGCCTCAAATCACTGAGCAGGAGACTAACAGAGCTGAGTAAGGCTGGACAGAGAGCAAGGTGCGCGAGACAGGGCCCACAGCCAAGGTGAAGCAATATGAAGACACATTAAAATCCTCAGACGACAAAGGGACCAGCTGCAGAAAAACAGTAAATTCTCATAATTCGGAGCTGCATAGCTCGAAATCATGGTCTATGAACACGTGTGATGCAGCCAAGCAAGACCAAGGACAGTCTCCCGTGATGCGAAAGAGGAGCCAGTCCCACCAATCAGACACAGATTGCAACAAGTGTTGCTACCGTCAGGAGAATATTCTCATAAGGCAAGGTGGTTTTCACAAGTTACAATACAAGCACATAATCTTTCACATTACCTTGAGGGGGTACACAGCGAGCAGAGAACTGGAGGGCAATGGACAAGAACCAATGGTAAGCCCACTACTCTGCAAAAATGTAATAGTGAATTGGGGATGGGTCAGGCCAGCCATCCAACATGTAATAGCCCATAGAATAACACGTATAGGTGAGCATATAGGTTGTTATAATCCTGATAACCAATACCTCACACCGATAGGTTTTTAGAGAACGCCCCAAGTGATGACAGAGTAAGGACATCAATTTGTAGTAAAACTGGCCTGCGATCCAGGAGATATCGAGAAGTACTGGAATCCACCTGTGTTCTTGTATCGATCCCGGTTGGTTTGATTTGGAATAAACCGCAGTTTGAACTTGCGTTGACTGAGTCCCCCGTGTATACTGGGGAGGGAGTTGGGCTCTACAAGTCTGCGGACTTCCAGCATTGCTCTGGCATAACTCTTGAGTTCTCCCCAAAAAGTTGGTAGCAGAGGACGGCTCGCTGCGTCAGCCCGGCACAAGGTCGTCTCCTCTGCCGCAGAACCACATATTTTCTAGAAGACTGGGACGCGTACCCGGGAAAGGCCGTCAGGAGCCAGCTTAGAAGTTATCCTGCGCGAAGTCAGCAAGGAGTCCGGTCAGACCAGGATGGGGCAGTGGTACTTTCTGGGGGACAGCAGCCGAGCAGCGCCAGCAGACCACAGAGTGCAAGTATTGACCCAGTTGAACAGCAATTGTGGCTGTGAGGGGGTGAGGGAGGGTATTCAGTATTGTGGAGGATTGTTTAGTATCGTCGAGTATTATCAAATTATTGTCAAGCATTGTCAAAGTTAGTGGGCAGAGGAGCAGTGGTAGATGTCCTTTTTCTATGTTTAGGGCACATTCAAGTTTAGAGGTAAACTGTTCTGGTGAATAACCTAGACTATTGACATGAAGGCAAGGATGACAGACGTTATGTAAATAGGGGCTTTCCTGTGGGTTGGGCGTTTTAGCTCGGGTCATAGATGACGGTATCCCCTTAAGGTTTAGCAAGAGAGCTGGCCTAGATTGCGTAAGGTGAGTCAACTAGTTAAGTCTGCTGGAGGTACGTTTTGCAAGCTAGGCGACGCAGCGGGCACAGTTTGATCACAAGAGAATATTGGTATACTCTGCCGGGAAGCCAGCTGTGGGGTTTTGTGTGTATTTTGGGGAGTAACGGGCAATAACAGTGTGTGTGCTGTTTTTTGGTTTCTCAGCACTACCTTTTCAGTAAATTGGTGATGTCACCCATAGGGTTGCACATAGGATACGGAGAGCATGAGACGGTGAGGAGCTAGTATTGGAAACTTGGGATTGGCAGACGAGGTGGACCAGTGGCGGTGCGTGGAATTCGCATGGTCATGATTCCGGGGGTGCCTGAGGAGGCAGTGGCAGCGAATTCGTAAAGGGGGCACTGCGCAGAGCATGCTTGATAAGTTGTGGAGCCAGAGAGGCTCGTAGTAAATTCAAAAGTATTGTTATTACATTGTACCTTTCTCCCTAAACAGTGGATTGTTGAAACCATCAATTTGAGGTTAGGTAAACAACAAAAACCAATTGCAATGTATCAGGGCAAGTGCAGGGGTGACATGCCTTTACAGCACCTGTGTAAAACACTCACACCCTACAGAGAGAAGATTTATACAATGTAGAATGGTCTGAAGGCAATGAGGGAAAGTTAACTAAACCATGGCCACCTTGCAGAAGTTTCTCCAAAGACGTGCAGCAATCCCTACTGACACACATACAGGGTGCCTATAAGGGGAAGATGTTGGCAAGCTGCATGGCCATATTGGAATTGTGGTGCATGATTCAGGAGGGCGAGGGTGATGCAACAATGCGTCAGTGGATGCTGAGCCAGCAGGAGGTACCAGGGTCTATGACCCCGCCTTCCGCTCTCCATACGTCCCTCAGAGAGTACTATCAGATGACACGGACGCTGAGCAAGGTATGTACCTGTTACAAGAAGGGCATTACGGGTACTGAGCAGCAGAGGGTTATTCAAATCTGACATACAAGCCGCAACCATATACTCGGGAGGAGGGGTTGAGAGGCGCAGGACAGAGGATCATTGAGAAGGGCGAGAACAGTGAGGGTGCATAAGGACGCAAAGGAGGGGCTCGGGAGCATAGCCACGAACAAATGGATAGGAGAACAGATACTCCTAAAACTAGAGGGAAAGACAGAGGGGGCGGTTAAGGCAATGGAAGGTCTGAAGGGGAGCAGTGAAGCATCAGACAGGGCTTAAATAATGGAGGAAACGGACAGAAGGGAGAGGGGAAAGAGGAAAGGCTAGAGAGGATAGGGAGAGAAGAGAAGCAAAGGGGCAGGTGCAGAGAGAAAGAAGGATAGAAAGGGCGAGGGGGAAAGAAAGAAAAAGCGTGAGGAGCGGGTGGGTCAAGACAAAAGGATAAGAAGTAGAAGAGCATGGGTAGTGGGCATGGGGAAAGGAGGTCAAGGGGATGCTTCAGAAAATGGATTCTTTGTGGTTGTGATTTTGGCACCCTTTTCAAGACACCAATGAAGAATGATGATCACCCAGTCACAGACTCAAAAATAAAAGTTTGAAAACCTTAAAAAAAAAAAAAGAAAAAAAAAGAAGTAGAAGAGATCAGAATGTGCAGGGAAGTAGCAAAGCAGGAAAAACGCAAGTTGATTGAAAGAGAACAGAGGAAGTTGCAGGTGGACAGATTGGCAAGGAAACGCGAACGCAAGAAGGACGATGAGTGGGCAATAAGGGCGGTAAAGACACAGTGGACAGGCAAAATGTCAGACGCGCAGAGCCAAATAGCACAAGCTTGCGGGAAAGGAACACAATGGAAAGGGACAGAACAGGCCTAGGGCCTTGGGGAGAGGCAACAGATATGACTTGAGGGATATCTACGTTAGCCTGAAACCTAACACGGACATGGCAACTAGGAGACTGAGCTTCGCAGATTACTTTGGTAGCAACATGGATTCGGGGTCCGACAACGAAGGAAGTAACAGTGGGTAGCAACGTCGGCTCCAGTCCACAAGGACAGGTGCAGACAAGCAGATGACATGGGAACACGGGACCAATACAGAGGGAGTGGGAAAAGGCAGCATGGACGAGCGGGCACAGCTGGTGGATGACTTGCGCACCCTTAATGATGTGATGTCATACGTAGACAGGCTTAGAGACCTCCCAGGACAAAGGAAGGGGGAGACGGCCATAGTACGCTCAAGGGGAAGGCTAACGTGGGAACATGACGACAGCGTCCGGATACCCATACCAGAACCGATAGACCTGTACGCAGGCATCGAAAGCGAGAATAGACACGTAAGACTGACTAGAAGCAAGCATGGGGAAGAAGGGTTTACACAAATGCCCTTACTGTAAAGGGGAAGGGTGTGACCTCAGTATATACCATGGAAACACGCCGACAAGGAGAATGGGAGGTGCAGGCTGCCATCATTGAGCACAGGTGCTGGGAAGTGGATTTACGGAATGGAGAGGATGATAGCGGGATAGTGGTGATCATCAGGGACGCTGCCAATGATATATGGAAGAGGGTGGGGTTCCCAGGAGTGACAACACAACACAGCGCAGAATGGTTCACCATTTGCAAACTGCAGAGCAGCCGTATGGCAAGCACTAAGGACACAATAGCCAGACACATCAGACATCGGGGCAATCATGTCCCGGGAAGGAAGATGCCACAAATGCAAGCTCTGATACCACAGTATGTGCAAGCACCACAGGTTTGTGGGAATACACAGCAATTGGCACAGATAAAGAACAATGACGCAGTGGCACATGTGGACTCCATGGCAACGGATCCCATTAAACAACTTGGAGTAACCATGGTAGGGAACAACCCCTTAACTGGGAATGGTTTTTGATTTATAAAGCGCAGAAAGCCAGTGGGTATCGGGGCGCTGGAACAAAAACACAAAAGATGATCCAAAAAAACAAAAACACAAAAAACAGTACAAACATTCCATGCCTTGGTTGGTTTTACGGCCTTTTCCCCCCGTTTATAGCGTATCTGATTTGATTGTTTTTCAGCAGATCGCAGGGCTCTGCCAGGATCATAAAGTGTGATGCTTTTTTTAGATAACAAGGAGCAGTGCCATATATGCACTTATGTGACAGTGACATGGTCTTGAAGAGAATTCTGTTGCGTACAGCTATCCAGCGTAAATCCTTTCTGTGCTGTGTGATGTGTTAAAATTTCCGAAGTTGATATACGATGCGCACCACATTGTTTTATGTTATCTGGCATTTGCTTATATTGATTTCCGATGCCCCCGCTAACAGAGAATTGCAATAGTCCAGCCTTAATAGTATAGTGGCCAAGGCAATTCTTCTGTGACACAGAGTCAGATGTTTTTTTAGAAGATGAAGGGAATAGTTGCAGCTTTTATGATTTGGTTCATATGTGCATCAGATGCTAGTGATGCTTCCAAGTGAATCCCAAGGGTTTTAACTTTCTCCTGTACCGCATGTCATAGGTTCCAATTTGGAATAGTTCTCATTAAGTTTGCTTCGAGAGGCTTGTGAGCTGAAAATCAGAAGCTTTGTTTTATCCCTGTTTATACAGAGCCAATGGTTCGCCATCCAGTTTTCAATAAGATGGTATGCAGCAGTAAGAGAGGCTGCATCCTTTGCGTAGTCAACCAAGATTTCAAAGACCAGTTGCGTGTCGTCAGCATAGTTTTAGAAGAACACGCCCATATTGTCCATTAAATCGCAGAGAGCTCTGATGTAAGGATTAAAGAAGAGCGGAGATAAGCTTGCTCCTTGCAGGACCCCACACCAGATTGGAGATTTGGGGGAGTTTGCTTCTCCCCATTCCACGCAAGCTTCTCTGTCCATAAGGAAGGAGAGAAACCATTTTAGAGCTTGGGTTGAACAATGCCCTAGTTGCCCGAGAGTTTCCTTGAGAATACCATAGTCTACCAAATCAAAGGCAACAAATAAATCCTAAAGGGCCAGTATGCCCAATTTGCCCTCGGCAGTTAACTATAACATGCCGGACTGAAGATCTAATAGTGTGGTCTCGGTACTGTAATTGGGTCTGAAGCCTGAATGTTTCAGGTGTAAGACGTTTTGGGCTTCAATATATACCTGATATTGTTTGTCTGCTGCTTTGTCGAGGATTTCCAAAAGGATATTGCAATTTGTGAGGGGTCTGAGGTTTCTAGGGTCCTTAGGGTCTAGGTTAGGCTACTTTTGAATTGGAGTGATTTCGACGGTCTTAATGCCAGTGGGCACTTTGCCATCCAGAAAAGATGTATTGGTGAGTCTGGTTGAAAAGGGTGCAAAAAGTTCTGTGAGAAAGAATTATTTTTAGAGGGGGCGATATTTTCAGAGCAATCTGTGGGTTTCATATTTTGAAGGATGTTGATCATGTCGCTGGTCTCTAGTTTGGCGAACTTAAAGAAATGGCCGGTTTTTGCCAGATGTAATTTGTTTTGTCGAATCTAGGATGGTGTCTTCTAGCTTGTTTTCCAACTGTAACACCTGAATTTTAGATCTAGCTTTGATTATTTTATCATTCAGGGCAGTTTGGACTGTAATCGTGTCTTTAGTGAATGGTGAGAAAGGAATTTGGAGGGCAATGGGTTTTTCAAGGGATTTGACGATGTGAAAGAGCTTTCTGAGGTTGTTTGGGGCTTTTTCTATTTCATCGATATAGAAGTTTCTTTTTACTTCCATTACCTTGTTCTTATAGTTTTTATCTGCTTGTTTACAGGCAACATTTTTGGGCACAGATTATTTTTTTGTCCAGTTGGATTCGAGTTGATGTTTTACCTTTTTTAGCTCTTTCAATTCCTTGTTAAACCATTTCAATGTGTAGGGTTGTGTCGTACCCCTTCTTACTTTAATGGGTGCTATCCGATTCATCAGCGTTGAAAAGTTGTCTTGGTATTTTTCGAGCAGATCATCTACCGAGTCATCATCTGTGGTGTCCCTCATGATAGTACTAAGGCAATTTGAGAGTGCCAAGTGTTCTCGTTTTTTATAGTTCCTGGAACTGATGCATTTGGCCAGATTCGCAGGTGTTGCCTTTGTGTGTGGGAGCTGAAGGGTCCATTCAATAGAACGGTGGTCAGAACAGATGCAAGCAGGTGTCTGGATTTCAAAGATGGAAAGTTAATTGGTACAGATCCAGTCGAGAACGAAGTTTTTGTGGTTGGTGTGGGTGTCATTTCTGACACTATATTGGATATTGTTAAAGTTCTTTTCAAGTTCGATGGCCTCTTTATTGGACTTATTGCCTTTCCACCTGTTAAACTCCCCTTAAAGGAGTGTGGCCCTGTTGGTACCTTCCAGAGTACTTAGAATGTTAATGAGTTCATCATTGAAGTTAGGCATGGGATTAGGGGGTCTATAAAGGAGGACAATATTTATGCAGCTATTGGGGTTTGCGTTCCATTTGGTGAGGAGTATTTCGCATTTGTGGCAGTTTATTGAGACTGAAAACAGGCCCAATTATGGCGACCCCCCACTCCAATGCCAGAGTCGCGATTTTTGCAAAGTATGGAATATCCCTGTGGGACTACTGTACTGATGGCAGGACCACTGGCATTGTGAAGTCAGGTTTCAGTCCGACATAAAATGTCAAGCTCTTTTTCTATAATCATGTCATGAATGTTCAGTGCGTGATTGTTTAGGGACCTAGTATTGAGAAGTGCCATTTTTAGTGTGTGGGGTGTCAAGTGTTTGGACTAATGGCAGCTGAACATGTGTCGAATTGTCCGCTGTGGCCAATATGGGCTTTAGATCTGTGGTGTCTTCTATAAGAAAAGTCGTTTGGAGGCCTACAGAATGCGGTAGGTCTAATGTGGGTTCTTCAATTGTGGTTTGGGAATTCACCTGTATTGCAACTGCAGGGTATTCAGTTGTGTTGGCCTGATCTAGTTTGGAATTTTTAAGCGGCTAATGAATGTTATCTGGTTTGCTCGGAGGGCAGCTAGGCATAGGGGTTCTCCTTTTAGGAAGCCCATGATTAATAAAACGGTCAGAAAACAGATGGTAATTCTAGAAAAGCCAAAAGGAATTAGAAAGGAAAAAATGTTACCTGCAGAGCGCAAAATAGGTGTGTGGCCGATAACGCTGATGACTGCGAGGACCGGCTTGGCCAGGAAGCACCTGCGCTGAAGCACAGGACGTTTCTCTAAGAGCAGAGCCGGGGGTTATGGGAAATGTAGTCCAAAGTCAATGTGGGCTTCTCTGATGTAAAAGAGATCGGCCTCCCAAAACAAATTTACTCTTGCACAGTTGCACAGCATACACACAGTTGTTAAAGTAAAATTATAAAGCACATGGATGGAAAAAGAAACACAAAGTACTTTTATATGCGCGCAAAATCAGACTGCTACTTTAAAGAATTCACAGCCTTTGAACGCAGCGAATGCTGGATCTTATCAGCTGGACAAAGTTAAACAGGTGACTGAAACCTGAACACAGATTGATTTTCAGCTAAGATCTGATCGAAATTAATAACAAGCTAATGCAGTGGTTCGCTAAACACAGAAAAAGATCTGTCAGCGATCTAACTTATGTACACAAATACAATCCTCTATACCCTCAATAGGACAGCCCACAGACTGACTTGATGTGTTCCATCTTGTCGATCACACCAAACCCTGCGGAGGAACCTTGCATTGGGGTGGCCATCGGTGACAAAAAATGTTCCTTTCTTGGAGCGACCAGGTCCTGCATTTGGGAGGATTTAAATTGTCAGGCAATGCCATGAATACTCGAGGATTCTCTGGGGCTCAGGAAGTGGCTCCTTTCACAGACAACATCTCTTTCCATAGGAGAACACAATTTATCTCTGCCTTTGCTTTACTCCTGACAGACACCTGTAAATATACCGCGAAGAGACATTACAAGCAGAATAAACATGACAATTTCATTCACACATAAGGGGATAGTCTGCTTCAAACCAGGAATACACATGCTCAATGTAAGAGATCATTCAAGCCTATTGTGGATGGACGGTACAGAGGGGGGTGCAAGTGGACGAGGAAATGTTCCAGTACGGGACCAACATTGCCATTGCATTGCTCCCAGGGATTGCAGGAAAGATGTGGCATGTTCCAAATGAATGTCTATTCAGACCCGAGATAACATTGGACGAGGAAGAGGGAACGATAGTGCCAATAGAAATTGAGGCAGAGGTTGCAAGAGACGATTGGTTAGCAGTACATGGGATGGACGACACAGAGACCCTGGCGAGCAATAATCGCAGTTGCAGAAGGGTGAAAATTGACCACAGTGACAGACTAAGACGAGAGATCAGAGACAGAGATGGTGTTCAAGATGAGTGTGACTTACTGGTTGAGTATACACCGCAGAGAGGTACCACAGAGAATGGCAATGGCGCTGCAAGCACCACCACCATTCTGTGAGGAGGACTTGGCCAAGGTGCCCAGCACACTATGGACAACAAATCCTTAGGATGTGGGGCTTTTAAAAAGCATAGGCGGAGTAAAGATAAAACTGAAACCAGGAGCAATTTTACCAAGAGGAAAACAATATCCACTCACGAAGGAGGCAGCTGAGGGCATTTATGTGACTATTGTAGCACTGATGGAGAAAGGCATTCATGTGCCATCAGAGTCCCCATGCAACAAGGCAGTGTACCCAGTGAATAAGGAGATAGGGGGGTTGTGGCGTTTTATCCAGGATTTGAGGCCTCAACCACATTGCAGAAGCAGATTATCCCTTGGTTTCAAATCCAGCGACAATTCTATGCAGCATTCCGGCAGAAGCTGCCTGCATCATAGTAATAGACTTGAAGAATGCATTCTTCTCAGTACCATTACACTCAGACTCCCAAGACTTGACTTCCTTTTTGTACGGAAACTGGAAGTAAAACATACAAGACTTCCTCAAGGGTACTGCGAGTCAACCTCCATATATAACAGTGATACAGATGGACTTGTGCAACATACAGATGGAGAGTACAGAACTACAGTACGTAGATGACTTTGATTTGCAGCAAGACAGAAGATCACTGTAGAAAGGACTCTGTACACATGTTGACAGTGCTAGCTGACAAGGGATACAGGTGGACAAAGACAAGCTACACTACTGTCAGAAGGAAGGGCTATACATTGGGCAGACAATCTCCCAAAATGGCCGACAGATTACCTGAGAAAGGGCAGAGACAATACACAAGACAGCTAAACCCACGACAGAGAGAGAGCTGCAGCAGTTCTTAGGATTGCACAACTACTGCAGAGTATGGGTTTTTGACTAAAGTATATAGAGGAGGCCTCTATTGGGCGCTCCGAAGGAAGCACAGAAGGGACACAAGACACTGACATGGGCTGCAGAGATGACCGATGCATTACTGAAAATTGATATTTCATCTTTCCCTCGACTACCTGGTCTCTCCGTTCTTCCTCACCCTTTTCCCTCCTCCTACCCCCTTGGAAATTTGAATCTGAATACTGAAAATTGATATTTCATCTTTCTCTTGAATAGCTCCTTTCTCCCTTCCTCCCCACCCTTACCCTCACACTCACCCTCTGCCATCTAGGTAAATTGTTCTATATATTGTTTCATTGGTTTGTTTCATGACTGTAAATATGCTTCTATCATTATTCTTGTATCAAATTGTTATATTGTAAAGCGCTTTGGATTAAAGCGCTATATAAACCTAATAAACAAACAGTTGACATGCTGAAATAGGAAATATGCACAGCGCCAGTGTTGGGGATCCCAGACCACAAAAATTATTTTGTTCTATTATCACACACTGATGGTGTGGTGATGAAAGCAGTACTGACACAGAAGACAAGCATGGGACACAAACTCATAGCCTACTTCAATGGGAAGCTTGATCCAGTAATGAGAGAACAAGCTTTGGCTGCTGCCACATTCGCGGTGGAGAAATCTGCAGCAATTACCATGGGGTGCACTACCACGCTTTACACGGAGCATGCCCTTTTTGTGATACTGCAGAAGCCAAAGAGCACACAGACAACACAAAGAGCATCAGGGTACGAGGTGATACTATCAAATGTGAAACTGAACATAGTGAGGTGTAGGGTGGTTCACCCAGCGATTTTCCAAGCAGACGTCCTACAGGAAGGTGACTATGCACACAACTGCGCAGAAAACATACAGGAATTCAGTGACACTCGTAAGGTACATGAAGACGCACTTCATGTGAGAGATGCGCTTTACATTGACAGGTTTTCAACGATTGACCAGATAGATGGGGGCCAGGCATACAGGGACTGCAGTGGTGAGGCTGAGGGAAGATGGAACGAGCGAGGTAGTGGCCAGTGAGCGATTGCCATCTCATTATTCAGCACAAGCAGCAGAGTTAGTGGGCTTAATACTTGCATTGGAGCACAGTAAAGAGAAGGAAGTGACAGTCTACTCCGACTCCGCCAATGTGACTTCAACAGTACACTCAGGGCTAGAAAGATGGGCGAGGAGAGGGTACAGGAGCGCAGATGATACACCAGTACAAAACGCACTTCTATTGGGCAGACTGATTGACGTTATTCAGTACCCTATGCAGCTAGCAATAGTGAAGTGCCAGGCACACACGCGAGGAGAGGACCCTATCTCAAGGGGAAACGAAGCAGCAGACTCAAGCAAAATGCGCAGCATACTTTGGGAAGCTATTGGAAATGGAGACAGCATCCAATACTCAAGATCATGCCAGGAACGTGGTACTGAAAGAAGGGTACAATGCACTGCTAGAGAAAAGATTATGGAGTTGCAGGGAGCTGCACCCAGGAAAGAGAACGAATTGTGGACTAAAAGGGGATATACAGTATCGCCATCAGATGTTTTATGGAGGCAGAATAACACCGGAAAAGTGGTCATGCCACTGGCATTATTGAACACTACAGTTGCACTATCCAACACACAGGAAAAGAGGTCATTGCTGCCCGCATTGGAGGAACATGGTTCTGTCCTAAATTGGAGGAATACATGGCTGAATTTGTAAGTAATTGCTTGACATGCAAGCAATATACAGCAGGGCATACAAAGTAGTGAGAGGAGCCATACCTCGGCCAGTAGGCCCATTCCAGCATTTCCATTTTGATTACATTGACATGATCCAAGTGTGCCAAGGATACTGCTACATGATAGTGGTTGTGTGCCCACTCTCCAGGTGGATTTCAGCTGGGCCCTGTTCACACCCTGATGCTCTCATAGAGGCTACATTTTTGGTCAGAGAAGTGGTCCCAAGATGGGGCATGTGTGAGGTCCTGCGGTCCAACAATGGCCCTTACCTTGCCAATGAGATGTTCAAGTACATCACAACATTGCTGGGCATTCAACATAAGTTCTCCTGTGCGTACCACCCGCAAGCAAATGGATTATGTGAACGCCTGAACGGTCTCCTGAAAGAGGCCATAGCCAAAACACAGCAGCGCACAAAGAAAGGTTGTTTGCACTGCTTACCTCTTGCGTTGTTTGTATTGCGCAATAAGCGTGGGTTCGACCACCATTTAACGGCCCATGAGGTGGTTACAGGACGGCACATGCAACTTCCCCTAGCTCGTCCCACTAGATCACTGAAGGACAGAGTAGTGCAGATGTGTTAGGGCAAGAGATGTATGCATACATTACTTCCTTGATTGCTAGTGCCTCTTATCTCTCGCCAGATACGACACCGGGGAGGCGGAGAGAGCAACTGTGACAACGTACCCAAAGACTCAGATATTCAGAGACAAGTAAATGTGGGGGACCTAGTGTAATTGTCGAACTTCATCCTGCGGTGGAACGCACCAAGGTTTACTGGTCCTCACACTGTAGAAAAGGTGGCAGACCGTGCTGTAAGACAGGCAGGCAAAACGGTCTGGCACCACCTGTCTGACATCAAGCTCTACAAAGCAGCGGCGGTACCTGGCAATGAGTTCAACAGGGCCAATGAGCAGCAGCAAGAAGAGGAAAACAACGATTCTGAACTTACACTGCAGAGTAGAGGACACCCAATGGTTACTCGCTCACAGGCAGCAGAGTTAGGGACTAGACTCCTAATAGATTTGGAGAGAGGTTACACTGTTATTTTATTCTCTACACACTTTCGACGAGAAAGCAGATATAATAGTTGATGGATGTTCATGTTGCCCACTGCCCATCACCCTGACACTTTCTCAAGCCAGCTTGTCCACACTGAGAGAAGACCCAGTAGGTTTCAAGCACAATCCCCCAACCCCCCCACCAAGTATATTATCTTGGTTTTACAGAGTATTTAGCCCAAACCTACCCACAACTCAAACACAGCGATCCTCCTTTTCATGCCAAACAGACACCCAGCAGTAAGGGCAGTGTGGGAAGAAGTGCTTGTCTTGGCAATTAACAATTTATTTCACGGGGCTTGAGGAGTTACTTAAAATACTAACATAATAACGCATTTCAGGCAGGCAACTATATCTTCAGGCTGCACAAGGATCAGCAGCACATGTAAAGGGGAGTGAAATAATAAAGAATGTGATTATCCGGTCGTATTTCCTTATTCCAAGTGCAGTTGTTGCATTTATATTTTGGAGTATTGTATGTTGTTAGTGCTGCCGACGTATCCTCTACTAACACTTCCCCGACCTCAGCAGGTGGAACGACCATGTCAGGTGGACAGGAGAGGTAAGCGCAGTGTTGACACATACAAGAAATGGGTAAACCTGTATCTCACTGACACTGCTCGAGTGTCTAATAACATGTAATACATGCACATGACAAAAGTAGGTAAGGACACCACTGAGGAGAGCTGTTATTTCTGCTCACTAATCCCCTATGCCACGAGTGCCTCCAGAATGCTCATAGCAACTGAAATACCAGCAGCAAGAGCTCAATGTCTGAAGTACCTGTTGATGATAACTCGAGGGAGATTTCAAGGGAAGACAGCAACATTAAGATGCATGCCCCGAGCAACGTTCCTGTACGAAGACTATTACATGACGACATTAGACATGACTGGCAGTTAGATGAAGTTATACAGTACATAACTGATGGGCCTGAGAAAGAGAAAGGGGAAGGGGAAACAAAGACTAACACTGAAAGAATTGACATGTCCACGGATCAGAGTTGAGGAGATAGGAGAGCCTGAATGCTGGGAAAGACCAGAGATAGTCGTGTATGGCCAAGTACACTGAGGACGGATGTAAGGATGGAGTGGTGGGGAGCAAGGCACTCCCTAGCACAATCCCCAGTGAACAAGGTACAAGAAGAGAATAACAAGTGCCTGAAGGAATGGGAGACAAGTGCAAAATTGACCACATGAATGGAGAATGAAGCTCGACCAATGCCTATAATATCCCTGAAGACGGCAGCACTGTGTTACCAGAACAGTGAAGTGGAGGTGGGTGAAAATGTTGGATGCAGAAGCATAGAGAAGCATGCAGCATAGAGAAGCATGCAGCCATGAAGACAGGCACAGCAGTACTGATGGATCACTACTGGGCATGCGGATCAAAGGCATACGAGAAGCTGCCACCCAACTGGGGACGAGTTTGCTTGTTGGTACACATCAATATGCCATCACTGGTCGTGCCATGAAAGGATGTGAAGCTTGATGAGTTCCCGAAGATGGACACCAACAAAAGGAAGATGTTTGTGAACGAGGAACAGATCAGCAAGAACAACAAGCCAGTTGAATTGAGCAGAGTACAGAGAGGAGGTAATTACTTCACAGAAGCATCAACAGCACTAGATAAAGTGCCAGCAAAACACAGACTATTCAGCAGGAAACAAATGTTCTTTGCATCAATAATACCATCTGGACATATACAAATGCAAAATGGTTGCAGATAACCCGTTGGGAGCGGAAGGTGATTATCAACTCCACAGTGGATGGGTTCAATAGAAGAGCTTCAAGCAGTAAGGTTGGTGGCACTCCAAAATAGGTATGTTCTCGATCTGTTCACAGCAATGGAAGGAGGAGATTGCGTGCAAAATCTGGGAGTTCCTGTTGCACATTCGTACCTGCCAATGATGAAGGTAACTGGACACTAACGGAGGCGGTAACACAGCTCTCCCAGATGCATGCCAAAATGGAGGACAAGCGAAGGGGACTGGAATGGACCAGAGTTGGATAGCATACATATGGTCAAGGATGCAGTCAAGGCTGTTAGATGGACTAAAGGTGATAATGGGGGCACTGGTACTAGCAGGAGTGTCAATGTGTGGAATAAAGATTTGCCTCACTAAGTGCAAGCAGACAGCATAAGAAACAATTGGAACAAAGGTCTTGATGGACGTGAACATTGATGGAGCAAGAGACCAAATAGTGGCAGAAAGAGAAACTGGGAAAGAATAGCCACCTGTGAATTGTTCCCACTTGGGGCGATGAAGCTGGACAACCCATTCGATCCGAAGTACTATGAAGGGAAGTGGCAGTGGTGCAACCCGGAAGGAGTGTGCAGTTATATGAAATGGCCTTTCAATGATAATGTGAATGACTATGGACATCTCGGAGTACTAACGAAGATATGGCAGCCAAGAGCTAAAGGCTTGAAGTATACGGATGAGGTTGACCAGAGGTGGGCCTGAAGAGGGAGTCGGGGTCCTGAGACCACCCGTCAGTCCCTCTAAGTTCATGACAAGATGAAAGGCCAGAAATGCTCGCAGCCACTCAGCTTATTTCGGATGAATCCCAAACGCACTAATGATTGACAAGTATACAGAGAGGTACCTTCTGTAACGCTCACCTGATTCTCGCAGAGGCGCCGGTCTTGACTGGGCGACTACCGTATCTTCAAAGGTGATGTGTAGCACCCGGTTGGCTCTTTGGGCTGGACCTCTGTGCACTGTATGCCTGACTTCAAGAGTAAGATGTCTGCAGACAGAAAATATGGGATTAATGAACTGGGGTTATTGGGGTGTCCCTATCTCTTCCCTTTTTTGCTCTCCTGTAGACCCCCAAAGGTTAACGCTCTCACCTTAGGTAAGTTAATGCCGAGCTCTCCATCTGCCTCGGGGCAGGGTGCTGTAACCAGTTTCTTCACTGGATCGGTAGCGCAGGCCTCTTGACTTCAGAGGACTGCTGTCCGTCGTTTACTGCACGAACTGTAAGTTTCGAGTAATTCTATTGTCTTTAAAGTCTTTAGCAATGATGTCTCTCGTTTTGCAGGTTCCGGCGATGGCGGATGACGGGCTGAAGTGAGTTGAAGATGGAGTCCGTATGATGAATAGAAGCGCTTGGAAGCACGTAAGTAAGCGCTTGTTGTCTGCTTCACGATGCGCTCTAACTGTCTTTTATTTTGAAGGTACGAGTTTGGAGCGGCTGCAGGGTGCCGGAATACCCACTGGGGTTGATGTGGAAAGGAGTAATGGCACATGAGTATCAAAGTTCCCCAATGTCTTTAAACGCACCTTGTTTTGTCTTTCAGATGCAGGATGCAGCGCCGAAGGCCTCCGGAGCGTGCGAAGAGTCGGTAAGCTTTTGTCTTTCAGATGCCGGAATGCAGTGTGAAGACCTCCGGAGCGCACAAAGAGTAGGTAAGCCTTTGTCTTTCAGATGCCGGAATGCTAACCTGTTCTTTCTCGTCTTTATAGGTGTTGCTGAAGACTGGATTCAGGATGGTAAGCCTTTTTCCTTAGGCCCAGGATCCGATGCAGAAGACACGATGAGCGTTCTGCTGCAGAGGATGCAGAATAACGCAAAGCAAGATTCATCCACCGGGTGTGGTTTGAATAGCCTCCTGTAGTGCTTAGGTGTCTCCTTCCACAGCCACGCCTAGGTAAGAAAAGAGTTCCTGCTTTCCAGAAGAGTTCCAGTGTTCTGAATCTAGGGAGTGGCTCCTGCCCCACCCAACAGGAAAAGTAGTTCCAAACAGAAGAGGATCAGAGGCTCAGCTGGCAGGCAAGTAAGCAGCATGGTCTGCTGCTGGTAAGTCCACCCAAGCATCATGAGCCCGGCGCTTCCAGCGCTGGGACTGGGCACATTTATGAGCCTGGTGCCAATGGCGCCAGGACTGGGTCCAAAAGGTCCCAATTGGGATTGGTTGGCCCTCGGAACCTGGGTTATGGATCTGCTTCCAAGGGAGTTGGGAAAACCCTGACCTTTTGGAAGCAGAAATCATGACAGTACCTCCCCTCAAGGCCCCTCCCAAACCGGGCTTCTCCGGGGGTTTTGGCTTGTCAGGAAATGTTTGGTGAAATCTTTTGATTAGGCGAGGAGCGTGGACATATTCAGCAGGTTCCCAGGATCTCTCTTGGGGGCCGTAGCCTTTCCAGTCAATTAGGTAAAATAGTTTAGATTTGGAGATCTTGCAGTCCACAATGCTTTTGACTTCAAACTCGAGTTCTCCATCAACTAGGATGGGTTTTGGAGATTTAGTTAGTCGGGTTTGAGGTTGCACGGGTTTTAATAGAGAGACGTGGAAGACCGGATGTATCTTCATGTGAGGGGGCAAGTCCAACTTGACCGCTACTGGGTTTATTATGGTAGTGATGGAATAGGGACCAAGGTATCTTGGGTTGAATGTGCGTGGCCCTTTTAGAGGTAGATATTTGGTGGATAACCAGACTTGGTCCCCTACTTGATATTGAGGGGCTTCCTTCCGATGTTGATCTGCTCCTTTCTTGTATTGTTCTTTAGCCCTTTGAAGGTGAGAAACAGCTTCCTTAAAGGCTTGGGTGATTGTAGAATGCAGGTAGTCTACTGCTGGTGTTTCAAGATCTTGGAGGGGATCCAACTCCGAGGTTCGAGGGTGACTGCCGTACAAAAGAAAAAACGGTGTTTTCCCAGTTCCCGAATGGACAGAGTTATTGTAGGCATATTCGGCTATCCAAAGGATGTCTTTCCAAGTTTTTTCAGTTTGTTGCAGCATGCAGCGTAAATACTGTTCCAGAGTTTGATTGGTCCTCTCGGTTTGTCCGTCGGTCTGAGGGTGGTGACTGGTCGATAGTCTCACATCAATTTGAGCCGACCGACAGAAACTTCGCCAAAAATGAGAAATAAATTGACTACCTCGATCCGAAATTAGAACCGAAGGAAAACCGTGTAGTCGGACGATGTTTTCGAGAAATTCTCGGGCCAGAGTTGCTGCTGTTGGCAAGCCTTTGAGCGGAATGCAATGCGCCATCTTGGAGAATAAGTCCACGATTACTAGAATCGTATTGTATCCGGAGCATGGAGGTAGATCGGTGATGAAGTCCATAGAAAGCGTATGCCAAGGGCGAGGTGGGATGTCAATAGGGCGTAAGAGGCCTGCTGGTCTTTCCTTTTGACTCTTGTTTTGGGCGCATACTCCACAAGACATTATAAAGTCTCTAATATCTTTTTTCCAAGACGGCCACCAGAAGTAGCGCTTTATCTTTTCTGAGGTCTTGGCCATACCGGGATGACCTTCCATTAAAGAATCGTGATAACAGGAGATTACTTTTTTCTGTAAATCTGTGCTGGGTACGTATAATCGTTCTTGGAAATACAATAAGTTGTCCTTTACTGCAAAGTCCTTTCCCTGCAGATGCCAATTCTGTATGTCTGCTGGAGTTACAAGTTGCCTGGCTTTATCCTTAACTTCCTCTATGGATTCTGTGGCGATAACACCCAGAATTCTTTGTTCGGGAATGATTGGTACAGGTTTAGGGTTGATCAAGTGTTCTTCCACTCCCATCCGAGAAAGGGCATCAGCTTTACCGTTCTTTGTACCAGGTCGATAGGTAATTATGAAGTCAAACTCGGCAAAGAATAATGCCCAACGGAGTTGTCTAGAGGATTGGGCTTTTGCGGTTTTCAAATATTGCAGGTTTCGGTGATCCGTAATCACAGTAACGGTGTGTCGGGCCCCCAGCAGATAATGCCGCCAAGCCTTAAAGGCAGACTTGATAGCCAGAAGTTCCTTGTCAGTAATCGTGTAATTGATTTCAGGAGGCGAGAATTTGCGGGACCAAAATGCCACGGGATGCAACTGATTGGTTACCGGGTCCTTTTGTGATAGAACTGCCCCCATGGCAAGGCTTGAAGCATCAGTTTCCACGATGTAGGGGAGTTCGGGGCGAGGGTGTTTTAAGATTGGTGCAGAGATAAATTTAGTCTTCAAATCCTGGAAAGCTTGTTCCGCCTCGGTAGACCATTCAAAATGTTTGTTTTTCTTTAACAAGGCAGTGATGGGCTGGACTATTCGAGAGAATTCGGGGATAAACCTGTGGTAAAAGTTAGCGAAGCCTAACATGCTTTGCACACCTTTTACGGAGGATGGTGATGGTCATTTGAGAACTGCATCGACCTTCTTTGAATCCATACGTACTCCGCCAGGTGATAATATGAATCCCAAGAATTCAACTTCAGTCACGTTGAAAACACATTTTTCCAACTTAGCGAAAAGTTTGTGTTGACGCAATCTTTCGAGGACCATTTTCACGTGTTTCCGATGTTCAGATTCCGATGAAGAATAAACGAGGATGTCGTCAATGTAAACAACAACACACACATCTATGAGCTCTCTGAGGACATCGTTCATAAAATATTGAAAGGCGCCCGGGGCATTGCAAAGTCCGAAGGGCATGACCTGATATTCAAATAGCCCATACTTGGTGCGGAAGGCAGTCTTCCATTCATCGCCCTCTTTTACTCGTACCAAGTGGTAAGCTCCTCTAAGATTCAGCTTTTTATATATGCATGCTTTTCTGACTTGGTCCAGGAGTTCAGGGATCAAAGGTAACGGATATCTATTCTTAACGGTGATCTGGTTCATGGAGCGATAATCGATACAAGTTCTAAGGTCTCCTTCCTTTTTTGGAACGGAGAACAAAGCTGAAGAAGCAGGGGACTTGGAAGGACGAATAAACCCATTCGCCAGGTATTGATCCAGGTATTGTCGAAGGTGAAGGTTCTCAGGCTCGGTGAGGGCATACATTCTACTACAAGGAGGAGTAGATCCAGGTATCAGGTCTATCTGGCAGTCATAAGACCTATGAGGAGGTAGAGTGTTAGCCTGATCCTTCCGGAAAAAATCTTGGTATTCAAGGTATTCGGGAGGTAACTGGAGAGTCTCTGAAGAAATTGCTGCCAGTGCAACACCAGGTGGAGGGTGACAAGTAGAGACACATTCTGGAAACTGGACCGTTCTTGCTCGCCAATCGATCAGAGGATTGTGTTTCTCTAACCAAGGTATTCCTAGAATAATCTGAAACTGAGGGGCCTTGATCACATCGAACACGATCTTCTCATGGTGTCCATCTTGACTTACTAGCGTCACCTCTTGAGTGGTATGCGTTACTGGCCCGGAGGCTATCTCCGTACCATCCACTGTAGTAATGACGTCCTTTACAGCCTTGGGACAAAGAGTTAGATTCATCCTCAAAACCATTTCATGATCCACATAATTGCCGATGGCACCGCTGTCGACGTAAGCTTCAATTGCATGTAATCGACCCGGATTATCAGGGCTAATGAGGACCATAGGTATCACGAAATGCGAGGTCACAGAACTGGTTTTCACGCTCGGCAAGAGGACCTCTATTCTTGTCGGGCGAGGTCGTTTCCCTGCTCAGAGTTTCCACTATTAGTCTATTGAAAGATGCAATATAAGCCAAAAGGTCTTGATTACCCTGTCGCAACGAAAGAAGCTCATTGTCCAAAGCCTGCCCCTGTGAATGTCTTGCGAACAGTTTTTCCATACTAAGCTGAAAGGCTTGAAAATCATGGAGAACCGGATCATCTTGATTAACTAGAGGGATCGACCAGTCTGCCGCATTGCCACTAAGGTACGAAAGTACAAAAGCTACTTTAGCTTGATCAGTTGGAAAGGCTGCTGGCCGGCATAAGAAGTGCAACCGGCACTGATTGATAAATACTGCAAACCTCTTTGGGTCACCAGAAAATCGTTCGGGCGGAGCCAGAGGTACATTCCCAGGTAGGTTGATCTGCACTGGATTCATAGAGGATGTTGAAGGAAGATTTGCCCCTGATGCGGGTAACGGGGTTTGTCCGGCTTGTGACTGTAGCAATTGTCTAGCAAGACAGTCTGTTCTCTCCTTGGAAATAATTAGTTCCCTTCTTAGAGCATTTGTTTCCTGACGAGCTGCATGCACTTCTGCCCTTAGTTCCCCAAGTAACCGGGCTAGATGGTCAGTATCCGAGGTTTCCATAGCGCCTGGGCAAGAGTTTTGCGGTAGGCTTTGCGTTCTGTAACGCTCACCTGATTCTCGCAGAGGCGCCGGTCTTGACTGGGCGACTACCGTATCTTCAAAGGTGATGTGTAGCACCCGGTTGGCTCTTTGGGCTGGACCTCTGTGCACTGTATGCCTGACTTCAAGAGTAAGATGTCTGCAGACAGAAAATATGGGATTAATGAACTGGGGTTATTGGGGTGTCCCTATCTCTTCCCTTTTTTGCTCTCCTGTAGACCCCCAAAGGTTAACGCTCTCACCTTAGGTAAGTGAATGCCGAGCTCTCCATCTGCCTCGGGGCAGGGTGCTGTAACCAGTTTCTTCACTGGATCGGTAGCGCAGGCCTCTTGACTTCAGAGGACTGCTGTCCGTCGTTTACTGCACGAACGGTAAGTTTCGAGTAATTCTATTGTCTTTAAAGTCTTTAGCAATGATGTCTCTTGTTTTGCAGGTTCCGGCGATGGCGGATGACGGGCTGAAGTGAGTTGAAGATGGAGTCCGTATGATGAATAGAAGCGCTTGGAAGCACGTAAGTAAGCGCTTGTTGCCTGCTTCACGATGCGCTCTAACTGTCTTTCTATTTTGCAGGTACAAGTTCAGAGCGGCTGCAGGGTGCCGGAATACCCACTGGGGTTGATGTGGAAAGGAGTAATGGCACGTGAGTATCAAAGTTCCCCAATGTCTTTAAACGCACCTTGTTTTGTCTTTCAGATGCAGGATGCAGCGCCGAAGGCCTCCGGAGCGTGCGAAGAGTCGGTAAGCTTTTGTCTTTCAGATGCCGGAATGCTAACTTGTTCTTTCTTGTCTTTATAGGTGTTGCTGAAGACTGGATTCAGGATGGTAAGCCTTTTTCCTTAGGCCCAGGATCCGATGCAGATGACACGATGAGCGTTCTGCTGCAGAGGATGCAGAATAACGCAAAGCAAGATTCATCCACCGGGTGTGGTTTAAATAGCCTCCTGTAGTGCTTAGGTCCCTCCTTCCACAGCCACGCCTAGGTAAGAAAAGAGTTCCTGCTTTCCAGAAGAGTTCCAGTGTTCTGAATCTAGGGAGTGGCTCCTGCCCCACCCAACAGGAAAAGTAGTTCCAAACAGAAGAGGATCAGAGGCTCAGCTGGCAGGCAAGTAAGCAGCATGGTCTGCTGCAGGTAAGTCCACCCAAGCATCATGAGCCCGGCGCTTCCAGCACTGGGACTGGGCACATTTATGAGCCTGGTGCCACTGGCGCCAGGACTGGGTCCAAAAGGTCCCAATTGGGACTGGTTGGCCCTCGGAACCTGGGTTATGGATCTGCTTCCAAGGGAGTTGGGAAAACCCTGACCTTTTGGAAGCAGAGATCATGACACCTTCTCAGTCAGCCATATGGACCAAATGCAATACAAGTCTTGCCAAGTGTGGGGGAAGAGCACATAAACAGAGGACGCCTATATGGACAGCCTGGACTAAACACCAAGAAGCCATGATTCGGACATCATTAGTGGCACCATGACATAGCAGAGTTGGACATGAAGCACACGTGCGGTGAGGTCCGCACCACACAAGCACATACTTGAATACATGAAGAACATGAGCCCACAGTTCTATAGCTAGAGGACAGCTACATATACATACTGTCATTGCTTTTATAATTTTGTGATTAGCTAAATGCAGAAATGTAGAACCGCAAGGCGCAAGAGATCCTGAGCAAGCTGCAATTGACTCTGTTTATGAATCTCTCACTGAGACCGATCTACAATCACGGGTCCTTCCTATTTACAAATAAAAGCAACCGCCATGGGGGCAACCTTTGCCCCTAGTTTAGCCATTTTATATATGGCTAAATTTTGGGGAAAAGTACATCTCGAGCAGACTCAACCCTTGGGTATCTAACATCAAATTGTGGCGACGGTATATTGATGACATCATTTTCATCTGGGCGTGTGACGAAGACTCCCTGAAAGCATTTTTTACCGGGTTGAACACTTGTAATACTAACATACACTTCACCATGGACTATGACCACCTAACCATACACTTTCTAGATCTCAAAATGAGTCACCATGAAGGCAAACTTGCCTGTAATCTCTTCCGGAAGCCAACAGACTGTTACATTTTACGAGTGATCACCCCAATCACATCCAGAAGAACCTCCCATGTGGGCAATTTTTTAAGACTATGGTGGAATTGCACATCCCTGTTGGATTTTTATCAAAATGCCTCAGCCCTGGGTGAGAGACTACGTGAGCATGGATACCCCCAGAAAAATTGATATTACAATCATGAAAACAGGCGATATTTACCAACTGTGAGGCTCTACTGTCTCCTGCAGAACATCAATGTCCGGAAACCACAGAGGTTGACATGTGTCATCGGCCCTCACACTTTTGGAATAAAGAAAATAATTTGCAAATATTGCCCTTGGTACGGTTAAATATACCAGGAGAACCAGAGCCCCGTTTTGCCGTCAAGAGATCTTGCAACATCAAGGAGCACTTGGTCTACTCTCTTTTCATTAAAGAGACCCCCAGTCTGGGTCTGTGGAACCTCTGCACAACAGGACATTATCCATGCGGATTGTGCTCTGTGTGCCAATTTACGAACAAAATCCACCACTTCATATTCGGACAAACCACCTGGACTTTGAAATACCTGACAAATTGCAAATCGAACTAGGTTGTGTACTGCATGGAGTGTCCATGCAGACTACGCTACGTGGGCCAGGCGATGCGCAACGTCGGTATTAGAGTTTCAGAACACTGTTCAATGATCAGATGTAAAAATCTGTTCTCCCTTTTGTGGAACATTACGGTCAGGCTCAACAAACACACCCAATGACCTTCTTTGGTGGGTACTAGAAAAAGTGGGTTCTGGGCCCAACATAAAAAGACTTCTGCTGGAGCTTGAATGCAGATGGATCCACAGGTTAGATACCTTTGACCATGGTATAAACATCATGTGGTGACTATGGGTCTCAGTGTCCTCTCCATATTACCCTCCGAGCAGTTCAGGAATCGGGGTGCACATCACCCTGAGTGGGTCCCCCCGCCTTTCCTCCTGCTATTACACAGACACACCGACTACCAGCATACAACAACGTGCAGCCTACTCTGCTGCCTCACCTGGGATGGTGTTTTCAGTTACATTCTATTTGTCCTTCGTGCACCACAGTGTTGCCATTGTGAGGCATATTTACCTCCTTCATTATTGGTGTGTCAATACTGTTCTGCAACATGTGAGATTTCAGGCCATTATACAAAACTTGTATTAGTGACTGCACCCTCTTTTCACATTCATTACTCTTCTCCTGCTGTGGGCGCAGCCCTCTCTTCTGGAACGCACAGGGGAGTCATGCAGCGAGCAACTGGCAGGCTGACTCCAGCTTCCACTGAACCGCACAGTGATTGGCTCCAGCCCGACACACCTTTGGTCTTGGCTGTCGAGCCCTTCATAGTTTCCAGGAAACGCCACAGCACGCCCGGGGTCTTGCGCGTGCCTTTGAATTTCATCTCGGCAGAAGCTGTATCTGCCCATTTTGCCTTCAGCACACAGTGGACAACGCCATGACCAGAGGCGCTTTTCCTCCTCCTCTCCAGTAATTTTCGCCTGGAGCATGAAGTAATGAGGCTCACACATTGCCCTCCAGGTAAGGCCACGTCTCGTACACTTCGATGTTACTCCACTGATGCACCTGTGCAAAATGCTGCCAAAACATGCGCCCAAGCTCAAACAGTATAGTGCAGAATGGGTCAAGGTTACAGCAGACAAGATGATCATGCCATGGCAACAAGGGGGAAATCGCTGTCAAATGCGGTTTTGCAACACATGACCACATACTTGCACGCTGCGTACACAGAGCAGAAATTGGAAAAGAGGTTAGCTAGTTTAAAGCTGTTAGCTAGTTTAAAGCTTTGGAAAATGTATTAGGAAGAGCGGAAGGGTCTGCCTACTGAAGATTGGAGGCTTAATCACTGTAGAGAGGAAGGTGCTAAGCCTTCTGCTCCCCTTACCTCGTCCGAAGTAAAAGAAAATAATATAAAAGATGAAGGAGTGTACCCATTAAGTGAACTAAAAGCAGCAACAGGCTATAGTAACCTGCTTATAGCAGTGGTCATTGTCCAGACGAGGTCAGAAGAAAGGAGGAGACCTTTAATGTCCCACAAGACAATGAGGAGAAAAAACGGAACGACCAAATATGTCAACAGAAATAGAATGAGAGATTAAGAGATGGAAAGGAGAGAAGGATTAAGCTGACGAGATAGCGCTCGTACAGAACAAATGGAAGGGCAGACAGATATTGCTCACGCTCGATGGGAAAAGTCTCGAGGAAGTCAGGCAAAGGGAAGATCAAGACGAACAGGATAGAAAAGACAGAACAGGAAAAAAATGATTGAAAGGGAAAAAACGATTAAAGGGGGATGAATATAAGAGAAAGAGCAAATCAGATCAGATACATCAGGAAGAACAGCAGAGAAAAGAAGAAAGAGCGGAAGAGCAAAGGAAATATGACAACAGAGAGCAATCGAACAAGAGACAAGAAAAGAAGAAGAGGAAGAGCAGACATTTTGGAATAAAAGAATGCAAAGACAAAGGGAAGAAGAAGACCGTAGAGCAAATGAGAGAAGGGAAGAAGGGAAGAGGCAAGAATTAAATTGGAAAGAAAGCAAATGGAATTAGACAAAGAAATGGAGCAAAAAAGGAGACAAAGAATGCGATATCGATCGCATTCATAAAGAGCTGATGGAACAGAGTCCAATAATATCCTGGGGTGACAGACAAGTTTCTCCCAGCAACGCCAGGACCATCTAGGGTAAATCTAGATGAGAATTTCGAGAACCGATAAAGCCCATCTCTGATGCTTCCTTTCAGGTTATGAGAGCAAGAAGTAGATCGGGAAGCAGGGGAAAAGAAGATCGATCTATAGTCGCCCAATCACGGGGCGAAGAAAGAAGCTCACTTGGTTTTGAGCATAGAGCTTTGTCTCTCAGCAGACTAAACATAGACAGAAGTGAAGGGGATGAGAGCCACACTAGTTGGGGACAAGATATTTCAGACGAAGACAGGGAAACCCTCCATGTGCAAGGAGAAAGTGTATGCGTTCCCGAGTGATATCTGCAGACAGACAAGGAAGTAAAATGGTCCGATTAAGAGCAGCTTAAGGATAGGACGCCAGATCCCATGGCAATCCAGAGCGACCGACGGGGCAATCGCGTAGCGAGAGGGGGTAATCGCCACCATAACCATATGTGAGCAAGCTGAGGTCATTGCCAGAAAGAAGGCAATCAGGAACCATTGTCCCCACTATGGACAGGCAGACGATGGGAGTCCATTGCAGATTTGGGGTTTCACAGTTCCCTTCATTGGAGAAAAAAGGGGTCAGACCGCAGTATATCCCCTGGCCACAGATGGATAAGGATAATTTAAGATGTAAACTTTGCAGTTTAACGGCGGGTGCAGGAAAATTGATTTATGAGCTAGAAAAGATGACAAGAGGAAATACTCTAGCTATAGGGGAAATTAAGGGTCTCCTAGCAGCCATTCTTGGGGAAAGGGCTGATGGCATTTGGACATGAGCAGGATACTCAAGTGTCACGGCACAGAACGGAGCGTCGTTTAATAATTGTAGAGCACCTGTCTGGAAAGAGCTCAGGGTACAGTATCCCGATACGTCAGATATGGGCCCAATTATGGCATGTAAGATGAAAGATGAAGATCTGCTTGCTTACATCCAATGCATTCAGGAATAGTGGACTTTGGAAACAAGGGAGCCACAGGGCAAAATCTGTGCCAGTATTTGACCAAACTGTGTCCGGGATTACCAGAGCAGGTACAGAGGCAACTCAAGAAATTTGTGGGAATGGAAGAGAAGCCATGGGCAGAGATAGAGTTGACTATAGCGCATCACTGGCGACTGCTGCAAGAGAAGAAGGAAGATGCTAGAAAACTTGAAGAAGCTAAGTTATTGCAGAAGAAATTGTCAAAGTAAGCCATACAAGGGGCGGTATGACAAGCAGAGAAGGATTGGGAACGCAGCAAGCAGTGGGTACATCACAGGTGAATAATCAACCACCGATGGATCAAGGAGGGAATGGGTTTATACCAATAGGTAGAGGAATGGGCTACAAAGGAAGAGGCAGTTTTCAAAATAACCAAGGCGGATTTCAGAATATGCAGAATGACAATCAGAATGTGGAAGGGGGGGGGCTAGTCAGAAGGTTCCCTCTTGTATGCTGGACAAGTGGGATGACAGGGCACATCACGTGAACATGTGGGAGCCAAGGGTATATACAGAATGGACAATACTCAAGAGGGAGACAGCTTATCCTCCAGCATATAGCTCACACGCTAGGGATGGGTTCGCCCAATATCAGACAGTGTATTGAGCATAAGCACCGCAAATGCAACAGGCATTGCAACCACAGCAAGCACCATTGAATACGCCGCAAGGGCAGTCACAGCACGCACCCATTCATTCAAATACAGCAGAATGCAAACACTGGACGGCTATTGACACCTAGAGTAGGGGGGTGTCGCTGTGGTGGGAGGAAGTCCTTTCAGGGGTATGGGGATAAGTATTTATCCACAATAGGACAGCTCACAACGCGACAATGTGTTCAGTACTATCGGTGACACCAGACCCAAAGAGGAACCGAGGGTTGATGTGACCATAGGAGGCAAATCTTTTTTAGGAAATGCCATGAATGCGCAAGGTTTCTCTGGAGCTACAAGCAGAGTTACTTTTACTGATGAATTACCAGTCTCCGTAGGAGTGTGTGACATGTGTGTGACATGTCTATTCCATTATTGTATTCACGGCAGACACAAGTTAATATTCTAGGCCGAGATTAAATGACGAAGCTTAATATGATGATTGCCTTTACCGATGATGGCATAGTGTGCTCTACTCCAGGGATACACTATATGTACGTGGGCAAATTTATATTGGCATTTACAGGGCAAATGGCTCTACAAGGAATGCCATTAGAGCCAGAACTCTTTCATTGTGGGGTATGCATTTTATTGACATGGCTACCCGGCTTAGTGGGAAAGATTATGAGAATACCTGGTGGGTTTTTGTTCAGGCCACAGGTACCTATGGACGAAGAGGGGGGACAGATTATTCCCCTATAGTTACAAGCAGCCATAATCCGAGGGTAATTGCCCATGCTCGAAGGCACCGATTAGGGCAGGCCAGGAGAACAGTGATTGCCATTGAGGAAGGGTATAGATTAACTTACGTCACAGATGAAGATATGTTTCAAGATGATCCATCAGATGATGAGGTAGTATTCATGATGAGTATTACATATTGAATATGAATAGAGAAAAGAGAGATCCCACTGCGAATGGTGATAGTGCCAAAGCGTCCTGAATTTTTTGAAGATTTGGAAAAAGTGCCAAATTCTTTATGGACTACAGGCCGCTATGACGTAGTCTTATTGAATGGGATAGGGGAGGTTAAGATTAAGCTGAAACCAGGAGCAATTTTACCTCGAGCAAGACAATACCCCATGTCTCAAGAGGCGGTTGAGGGTATTTTTAAGACTATATCAGCCCTGATGTAACAAGGTATTCGAATGACGTCAGAGTCACTGTGTAATACTGTGGTGTATCCGAATTAAAAATTGAGGGGAGGGTTGTGGAGATTTATAAAAGACATGATGCCAATTAACCAGATTGCAGCGACAGAATTTCCTTTAGTTCCGAATCCTGCAACTATATTATGTAGTATACCACCAGAAACACGATGTTTCACAGTGATCGACTTGAAAAATGCATTTTTCCCCAATCACGTTGCATAAAGACTCCCAGAGATCTTACGTCATTCACGTTTTGTCAAACTAAGATGAAGAGCACTCGTTTGACCCAAGGGTACTGTGAGTCTCCATCGATTTTCAATAGAGTCCTACAGATGGATCTAAGCAATATTGATTAGCAAAGTGCTGTGCTGCAGTACGTAGATGATATTTTGGTTTGCAGGACGAAAGAAGACAAGTGTAGACAAGATTTGATTCAGTTAATGACTATCCTAGCATACAAGGCATATAAAGTAGACGAGGAGTAGTTGCAATATTGTCAGGACGAGGTGTTGTACATCTGTCAGTTAATCTCACATGAGAGGAAGAAAGTCACACCTGAAAGAGCGGCGGCGATTATGAACACAGCAAAACCGATCACGATTAAACAAATGCAGCAGTTTCTGGAATTGTGCATTAGAGGATGGGTATTTTATTATAGTTTATACACAACACCCCTTTTGCAGGCTCTGAAGAAAGCACACGTGAATAAGGAAAAAAATAGAATGGAATGAGGAAATGGAGGAAGGGTTTGAAGAGTTGAAAAAAGCAATTTGTACAGCTCCAGTTTTAGGGATTCTCAACTATGACGAGGAATTGTTTCTGTTTTCACACACGAAGGGACAGCAGTGCTTACACACAGAACCACATTGTGGTACAAACCCCTGGCATATTACAGTGTGATTCTAGAGACAGTTATGAGAGGGCATTTTCCATAGCGAACAATCGCTGATAGCTGCCGCGTTCGCAATAGAGAAGTCTACCAGTATTGTGATGGGATGTTTATTTAATGATATAGCGCACCTTGCCCTGGGCACATTCTTGGTATCATCAGTTACAGTACAGAAAGAGTTTATAATACATTATTGAATACAAGTAGGTTGAAGGGAATGAGTCATTACAATATAGTAGGTACACAAAGTTACATAGGATGATGGGCAATACATAGCCCAACAGTTCTTGTGGTAGGCAGGGATATTGAATGAATACATGTAGGTTTCATAGGAGGGAGAGATTACAGTGAATCGGGTACATGGAGTTGCATAATATTATAGGCAATACATGGCAAGGGTATTGAGTGAGTACAGGTAGGACATTACAGTGCAGTAGGTACATGCATAGAGTTACATAAAATGATTGGCAATACATGGCAGCACAGTTACTGAGGTGGGCGTGGACCTTGAAAGACGTAATGCTCTTGCGCGAAAAGCCAGATTTTCTGAACATCCAATAGGATGGTTCTGCTCTTAATATCAGGCATTAAGTTTCCCAGCTTGAACTGGGATACTGTTGCCTCCTGATTCTTTTCGTTTGAATCTAGGTATATTTAGGAGGCGAGTATGAGTGGACCAGGTATGTCTAAAGCTGAGATGTTTTGTACATTTTTTATTTAGATATTTTGGAGCTACATTAGAAAGGCACTTGTGGGTTAGTGATCGTGTTTTGAAAACAATCTTGTCCTGAACCGGGAGCCAATGGGTCTCGCATCTAACCGCTGTAATGTGTTTCGTCTTCGGGATGTTGGGAGCTATTCTCAAGGCATTGTTCTGTAGAAGGAGATTTGTTAGGTTACGGCTGCTAGTCCCGACGTACAGGGCGTTGCAATAGTCAAGTCTAGATACTAGGAGGACCCTAGCCAAAGTAGTGGAACTGTCTGAGGAGAGGAAGGGTCTACAGGCATCGATACGTTTTGAGGTGTAGGTGGCCGCTGAGGCAGTCGCCATTACTTGTCTTGTTAGCGTGAGGGCTAAATCCAGGTAGATACCAAACGTTTTAACTTCTTTGGAGACCTTGATGTTTATGTTGTCAATGTTAAATGATTTAAATTGGTCATCCAATTTGTTTAGTTGGTTCTGTGAGCCAATAAGGAGTAACTCAGTCTTGTCGTCGTTGAGACACAGGCCATGGATAGCCATCAAATATCTGGATGATTTGGTAAATTTCATTAAGTCTCTTAGAGTCATCGTAGGAACCTGTGATGGGAATGAGGATTTTGGCGGCATCTGCATAATTAGTATACATGACACCCAAGTTGTCCAGGTGGTCAAAAAGTGGCTTTCTAATGAGGTTATACAAGGTGGGGACACGCAGGAACCTTGTGGGACACTGCAGTCAACTTGGGCCAGCTCAGCAGATGCCATAGGGGCGAAGACCCTCATTGTTCTAGGACAATGTTTGAAGAGCATGCTTTGTTTGCCGTTTTGGAAAAACCTAAGTGTACATTGATCCCTCAGAGAGCTTCTGCAATTGAGGTAGTTATATCGAATCCAGACATCAAAATAGTCAGGTGTAAAATAGTGAACCCTGCCACGTTTGTAGCCGAACCTGCATGTTCATGATTGCTCCAATTACGAAGAATTCTATGATGACATCCCACGTGTAAAAGAAAACGCGCGGTCTCAGGGAGTGGTTCACTTCATTGATGGGTTTACAAAAATGGATCAAACTGATGGAGAAAGGCATTCAGGTTCAGCTGTGGTAAGGCACAGAGCTAATGGGGAATTTGAAGTGGTAGCAAGTGCAAGAACACCGTCTCACTTTTCAGCACAAGCAGCAGAATTGGTGGCGCTTATTGTCGCGCTCGACAAACATGAAAGGCAGGAAGTGACTGTGTACAGTGACTCCGCCTATGTGACGTCAACCGTACACGCTGGGATAGCACGTTGGAAAAGGAGGGGATACCTCCGAGCGGATGGCACTCCGGTGTAACACGCAGCATTATTGGACAGGCTTATTAAGGTACTACAACTCTCACTAGCCATTGCAATCGGTAAATGTGTAGCACATACTAAGCAAACAGACTGTCTCGCTAGAACAAAGCCACAGACGAAGAGGCCACAAGGGTTGCATATTGACCAGATATTTCAAGTTTCGATAATCCAGATGTAAAAGAAAATGTCACAATTATCAATGTAAATGATGGGTTTAATCATTTGTCAAGAATACAATTGATGGGGGTTCAAGGCAGTGCTCCACAGGAAGAGCAAGAATTGTGGAAACAGAGGGTGTGTTCTTTATCCCTCACTGAAGCATGGTGGCGACAGGATAGCACTGGAAAGCCGGTGATGCCTGTAGCCTTATTAAGGGTAGCGCTTGAACAGCTGCACTACCCTGCGTATGTAACTTGGGAGAGTCTCGCTGCAACTATTGCAGAGTACTGTTTCGTACCAAACAGTTTAGAACACTTCATATTTTATGTAGTAAATTGCATCGTATGTCAAAGGTTTACCGCTGGGCACACACTGAACAATCGGAGAAGTGATTCCTTGACTGAACTGTCCTTTTCAACATTTAGATATTGACTATGTTGACATGCTGCAATTATGTAGCAGGTATAGGTATATGATAGTGGTGGTGTGTCCCTTTTCGAGATGGATTGAAGCAGGTCCATGTACACACCCTGATGCCACTTGTGCAGCGAAGTTTTTAGTCAGAGAAGTCTTTCCTAGATGGGGAGTATGTGAGGTGCTGAGATCTGACAATGGGCCCCATTTTTTTAATGAAGTGTTTGAACAGGTCAGCCTATTGCTTAGTTCTCTTCTGCTTACCACCCACAAGCAAACAGAATATTTGAGAGACTCAACGGCCTTCTTAAAGAGAGAATAGCCAAATTGAAATTGACACTGAAGAAGGGATGGTTGTACTGCCTGACCCTTGCATTATATGCATTAAGGAATAACCCTGGGTCCGATCACCACCTTACACCACATGAGCTGGTTACAGGGAGGCGAATAAGAAGGCCCTTGTCTCCTCCATCGAGGAGTAGAAGTGATGGCCAGACAACTGCAGAAAGGTTAAGAAATTAATTACAAGCTTATTTTACATGTATGACCACTAGTATCTCTGTCATTTCAGATCAAGTCAAGCGCAAGGGGCATCGGTCTCAGGCCACAGATGAAGACCATTCAGCAACCCTTTCACAATAACTACTACCTGTACGTAAAGTATTTATCGGAGATTCAATTCTAGTGCGCAACTTCACAAGGAAGTGGCACGAGCCCCGTTTTAGTGGACCCTTTGTAGTTGAAAATGTGACTCCCTCAGCAATAAAAGTTAAAAAAAGACTTGCGTGGATACACCTGGGAGATTTTAAACCATATGCTGGTGAGACCGATGCACCCCCACCCGTTGATTCAGAAGCAAGACAAGAAGGTGTTCAGCACGTGCAGACTCGATCGATGACAAGGGAAGGACACTAAGATTACGGATTAAATGAATGCAAGTGTTCATTTGGACTGTGGCTCTCCTCGAACACAGATATTTTAGCGGGAGTGCAAAAAACACAAAGCCGCAGGAATCTTTGAATTGACCTTAGAAAGTGTTGATGTACTAAAGATGCCAAATCTTGAATTCGAGTTTGACTGGAAGAGCGAACAGTTTCCAAATTCCTGTCTCACTTTTCTCTTTGGATAAGCATCATGGTTCTGTCAAATGTCAATGCCTATAGACTACTTATCGCTATCTTTTCATACATACTCCGAGTTTACCCTGCTCTTGTTTGGCGTAATACTAACATACGTGTGTTTTACAAGATCCTAAAAATGGCCCTGCAATTAGGAGGTTACTTATGGAGATAATTGAACAGGTCCAGCAGCTACCGGAGCATTTAATGAGGTTGTCCAATTAAAAAGGTATTTTCCTTACTTAAAGTAGTACTGGGGCACAATGTTGACTGCTAACATTAATGCAGTTTGTGAAAGCGAGAAAACTCAACGACGTGTGGAGAAATGCAAATGGTGGGGTCTCATGTATTGGTGCATGTTCATCATTTATTATTGTTTTTCTGATTTTGCTGGTGCATACTGTCTATTTTATTTGTTCCAAAAAGATAAAAATCCCTTTGATTCTTCCCACTCCAGTGACTCTCGCAGAATTGTCTATTATTGAAAGGCCGAGGCCATGTGTGATTATCCCCAACACCAGCAACACATGAAAGATCACCCATTTCTTTGACAAGTGGTCCTATGATTCCCCCTATAGGATGGCCCATTTTTGATATGCTTCATGACCATTATGTACGAGCTGGCAAAAGGGAGACCAAAGAGAAGGACAAGAGAAGATGAGGAGTTAAATAATTATCTAGACAGTACAGCACATTTGGGGAACAACATGTGGTATCAGCACATGAAAGAGGTGGGAAAAAGAGCCTCTAAGGAGAGCTGCTACATGTGCGCTCTCCTACTGTATGCTGTGGGGAATTCCAAGGTATTCATAGCTATAGAAATAGTAGTGCAGACAGCTCATTGCCTGACACACCTTGCTCTCTGTCATGCAAGAGGTCAATTCCAGGGTCGAACGGCATTCTTGGTATGAGTGACTGAATGGTCCGCTCCAGAAGAAGATGATTATGTGCAAGATTTGACGACACGAGAGAGACCACACAACAGAGATCCTGTGATAAGATATGAACAGCCTAGAATGAAGGGAGCAGGAATCAGATGGGAAACAAACAAGAATCTCAATTGTCAAGGAAAGAACGATGAATAAATACGAAGATGCAAGGAGATAGGCTAGATGCAAATCAAGGGAACAGTACTTTCTCCAGACGGTTGGGAAGAAGGCATACTTGTATGCAAAGCAGTGGAAGTAACACGACATTACGAGCCAGTAATAGATCGTGTGGAGAAGGGATGCAAACCTCTCTGGCCGAAGCTTGCAAAATTGCTGACATAGGTCGATGACAAAGGAGGCATGTTGCAGATCGTGCCTTTGGCTAGTGCAGAGCTATTCTTCAGAAATAACGGTACAAGAAGAGTTGGAGGGAACCAGCAGTGTGGACAAATTTTCGATGTACCAGAAATGAAGGCTGGAATAGTAGTGATAATGGACAACTACTGGGCCTGCAGATCCAGAGTTTACATGAAGCTGCCCAGAGACTGGGGAGGGCTGTGTTCTATAGTGACTGTCCATGTTGCAGCGTTAGTGATTCCAAAGAGTGACTTGAAAATTGGAGAGTTCCCAAAACTAGATGCTCACCTAAGAAAGAGGAGATCATTTGAATTTCTCAATCAAAGAGAGAGAACTACTTCTCAGCTAAATCGATAGAAGCTTTCAATGCTATTCCATATGAACACAGACTGTTCAGCCAGACTTCAGCAGTATTCACAACAATCTTCATGCCAAGGATCCAGACGATGGCGAATGCCAAATGGTTACAGATAACCAGATGGGAGCTCATAAAGGGATTAAATCTGATCAAAGAAGAACTGAGAGCCATAAGACTGATGACTCTTCAGAATAGATATGTCTTGGATATGATTACAGCCATGGATGGAGGGGTTTGTGCCAAAATAGGAGAATCATGTTGCACATTCATACCTTCTCACGAAGATGAGAATGGGACCTTGACAGAGGCCATAACGATGCTGAACTTGCACATCAAGATGGAAGATGAGAAAGAAGATAATGCAGATGACAGCAGGTTCGTGTCGATCTTCTCATGGGTTCCACAATGGATGACGAATATCTTCAAGTTGCTTGGAGCATTGTTGGTGATGATCATGTTTGGATTCTGTGTGATCAGAATAATAATCACACAGTGGAAGAATATAGCAAAGAAAGTAGTTGGAATCAATTTCATGATTGATGTCGATTCAGGGTTTGGACCCAAAGAGCTGACAAATGTAAAATCAGAGACTACGTAAAGGCCAGTAACTTAGCACCTGAGGGAACGAAGTTCCTGTATGCAAGACACCACAAGAAGTATGTGGGAAGATTGATCTATTGCAGTCTAAGTGGACAATGTAACCACATGACGTGGAGTGTTGATGAACATGTGAAACAGCAGGATCTCTGAAAGGAGTAGTGAAGATATGGACTACAAAGTAGCACTTTTTCTCAGACGATGATGTGTAGATGTGAAGACTGATGGGAGAGTGGTCCGTGAAGAGTCCTCGAAACAAGGTATCCTTTAAGAAAGCCCTATATGATGTATCCGCAGAGAAATGACAGCCTCTTGAAAGAAGTTGATGAAGAAGTGTGAAATGGTGAAGACAAGAGACTGTTGACATCAAGATGCCGAAGAAGAAAATATATAGACCTTATATATTCTGATGACAAAATAAAGCATTGAGTGACATTTCATGTGCAGGAATGAAGATTGCAAGGACGAAAAGTACGGAAGAAAATGCAAATCGCGTTTTAACTGTACAGATGCTGAAACGCAAGTAGACTAAGAAATCATAAGGCTAGTTATACATAGTGAATAGACTGCAGGTGGTGCCGCCAATATATGACATGTATTACTTACCGTAAAATCATTTTGGGTGATTGTATTTGCGTAGATTCACATGCTGTGCATATAGTGCGACATCTAGTTGTAACCACAGAGTATTGCATCTCGTCTTTCGAGGATCCAAAGGGGACATATACATGGGCGGGCCTGTAACACTATTCCCAAAGTGACGTGTAGTGTACTCAAAATCCCTCATGCATCGAGGTCCCTCCGATTGTATTTTTTCTGCAGAGAGGGAGCCTTATGACTATCGTGAGTACAGAAAAGAAGTAGTAAGAAGTCCATGTTCCTTCCATCCGAGCGGGGAGGAAGAGTAGGCGCATGTAAATCTAAGCAGATACAATCATCAGAAATGCTATTACGTTAAGTAATACATGTCTTCTGATGCTTGTGAATCTGCTTAGAATCACATGCTGTGCATAGACTAGTGAGCAGTACCCGGCGTTGGAGGTGGGATGTGATAAGGAACAGTAGTGAAAAGATGTTTTAGTACTGCTTATCCCACCTGAGAATCATACCTAGAGTGAGTGTCCAGCCAATAGTGTTTTGTAAAGGTGTGTACAGAACTCCAAGTTGCCGATTTGCAAATGGACTCGAAAGAACATTTGCAATGAATGCTATAGAAGCCCCAGTGGCCCAAGTAGAGTCTGCTCTAGGCTCGAAGGGCAGATCTCTCTTGGCAAGAATGTAGCAAGGTCATGCAATTGACAATCCTAATTGCGATGGCTAATTTAGAGACAGGGTCCCCTTCTCTACCAGCCGCCACTCAATTGAAAAACTGGTTTGTTTTCCTTAGTGGTTTAGTTCTTTCCAGATAGTACACAACTGCCCTGCGCACATCCAGTGTGTGTAGGCTTCTTTCCACCATGTTAGTGGGGTTCTGGAGGAATGTGGGTAGTTCTATAGACTGGTACATATTGGAACTTAGAAATAAATGTGGGCGCAAATCGTGGGTGACTGCGCAGAACCACCAGATCTCTGAATTGTGACAGAAAGGGTTTAGAATTGAAAGGGCCTGTAGTTCACCGACTCTCCTTATAGAAGCGACTACCACTATGAAGGCGGTCGTGTAAGTGATCGCTTCGAGGCTAGCCTTGTGCATAGGTTTAAAGGGATACCCATTAGTCTAGTTAAAACCACATTTAGGTCCCATCCGGAAGCCGGGTTAGAAACAGGGGGATGAATTCTCTTAACCCCTTGCATGAAAGCTTTAATTACTGGGATCCTCCACCATGACACCTTTTGCTGGGGCGTGGTATAGGCTGAAAGAGCAGCTTGTGTGAACCTTAATGAAATTCAAAACTAGACCCGAGTCAAGTAGGTGAGTTCGATATAGTGTAATATGAGTAGGAGAGCAGTCGATGGGAATGATGCTCTTGAAATTGCACCAGATGACAAAGCGTTTCCATTTATTGGAGTAGCAATGTCTGGTGTTAGGCTTTCTGGCTTCTTTAAGTATATACATGCATCTTGAGGGAGTTTGAGATGCCCGAACTGTACGACTTCAGGAGCCAGGCTGCTAAGTTGCGAGGTTGCGGGCATGGATGAAGGGTTTCCCCCCCTGTCTCGCGACAGCATGTTGTATGGGCAAGGTAGTTTCAACGGTGAAGAGGGAGACATCTCCATCAGATGGGAGAACCAGGGTTGGCGGGCCCACATCGGGGCCACCCATATCATGGTGACTGGATCCTGGTGCATCTTGTGCACAATCTTGTTATTTAGGGGAGTCGGGGGTTGGGGGGAGCATACACAAATTTCCCTGACCATGTTATCCAGAGACCGTTCCCCTTGGATTAGATTTCAGGGTACCTGGAGGCATTATCTGGGCATTGTGAGTTCTCCAGAGTTGCAAACAAGTCGATCTCTGGGAAGCCCCATTCTGTGGAAACATTGGAGACAATGGGCCTCATTACAACAGTCGTGGTACAATGATAACCGCGCCGGTAGTGCTGCTGGCGCCATTATCACTGTACCGCCACATTACGAATTCTGCTCGTGGGTGCCGCTCTGCACGCCTGGTCAGACCAGCTGTGCAGCGTGTCGCCCGCAAGCAGAACAGGATGGTAGCAACGGTACCATTATGAACGGTACTGCTGCTACCATCGTCCCCATTCCCATTGAGCCCTATGGGGGCTCAATTGGGAATGGGGACGTAACGGCTCCGGGTCCCGCGAAAGGTGAATTACTGGGCTGGCCGAGGTCGGAATGGCCCCGTCAGTCTAAAAAACTGAACACCCCTAGAGCGGAAAGAAATGCATGATAATTGGTTGGCCGAAGACCAACTGCCTCATTTAAAGTGTTAAGAATATATGCTCATTAGTTAATACATAGCTATTAGCTCAACTAGAGTGCGGCCATTTTAAGATGATCAGAATCGCCATTTTGTTTTCCCTCTGCTCTCTCGACCGTTGCCACTTTGCTTCATGTAAAACTGCTTTGCTGTGGATATTATTTCGCTTCAATGGTCCAAGGCTAAAAGACATGTTGAAACATTACACTGGAGAGCCAGACAGAAATGCCCGATTCCCTCCCTCACATGTCCTTGAAGGCAGGGAGCAAGACATTTGAATCAGTACATGGATGCCAGCGAGTCTCCTAGAAAGAATAGCAATGTACAGAACGAATATTAAAGGGTTTGAATTATGTTCTTCTTTACGGCCCCCCTTCTCCGTGAGCACTGAGGCCCGGAGAGCAAGCTGACCTCTAGAGGATGAACCGAAACCAGGAGATAGTGAGGCCTGGAATGTGCCAGTCCCCTATGCACAGCTTGTCCATGAAAACAGAAGCGCTGTGTTCTCTAAAATAAAGAATAGTGTCTGTAAATTTGAGATTGCAAACTGTTACTAAATATGGTGGTCTAAGGTGTCATATTCGTCACAATGGTCAATCATCGCCTCCAATTCAAAGGGAATGAATTAGGGGCGGCATCGAATGTGTCATTACTGATTACAGGATGCTCATTTTGTATATATGTAACTGATGTACAATTTTCTCTCTCTTGCGTCCCCCGAGGTCTGTTAGACACACATTGCAGGGCGTGAGACCATTTGGCCAACTGGAACTATTTGTTTTGCAATAAACCCTAGATTTTGGGAATACAACCTCGTGTCTGGCGTATCAGTTCGTGTGTGGCGATTGTGCCTTGTTTCCACATCCGAGGGTCCCTACGGGGGCTCAATTGGGAATGGGGACGTACCGGCTCCGGGTCCCGCGAAAGGTGAATTACAGGGCCCGCCGAGATCGGAATGGCCCGGTAATTCCCCTTTCGCAGGACCCGGAGCCAGACCAGAGTTTAATGAGGCCCAATGTCTTCGTGTAGTCACCCTTCGTAGTCTAAGGGTAGTGGGAAGTCTCTGCTGATCACGTCTGCCAGAAGATTGAATTCCCCTGGAACATGTTGAGATGTTATGAATATCTTGTGTTTGAGAGCCCACTTCCAAATGTTCCGAGACAGTTTGGATAGCCTTGGAGAGTGAGTGCCCCCTTGTTTGTTCAGGTAGTACATGTCCCTGGTGCTGCCTGTGAGGAGTAGTACTGTCTTTCCCTGCAACTGTGTCTGAAAGGTTTTCAGAGCTTTCAACACCGCTAGCAGCTCCAACAGGTTTATGTGGTTGGATGCTACTGCTGGAGGCCAAACGCTGTGCGCCAACATTTAGAGGAGGTAAGCTCCCCATCCCGTGAGAGATGTGTCTGTAGTGAGAGTGGCTTCTATTGCGGGGGTGGTGGATGTCTTCCCCCTTTCTTCAGGTTTTCCCTCGACCACCACTGCAGAGGGAACGAGGGCTGCCGAGACAACCACTAGATTGCCCCATTGTCTGCTGGCCTTACACCACTGGCTGTTGAGCCACTCTTGCATGGGGAGCATGCACAAACATGCGCGAGGAACCAAGTATATGCAGGATGCAATTATCCCCAACAGTCGCATGGTCTTGCGTACCGTCACCTCTCGACTGGCTACATATTGAGAGATTTGAAACAGCATGTTTTCAACCCTTCCATTAGCGGGAAGATGACACCATCTTTTGTTCGAATTAAGGCCCCCAGAAACTGCTCGACTTGGCTGGGGTCTAGACTGGATTTCTTCGCGTTTATGGAGAATCCTAGACTGAAGAGACGGTCTATTGTTTTTTGGGTGTTTAACAGGCATGTTTCCTAAAAGTCCCATGTTATGAGCCAGTCGTCGCGGTAAGGATATACTGGGATGGACTGCCTGCGCAGGTGAGCTGCTGCAACGGCTAGCACCTTTGTGAATACTCTTGGGGCTGTAGCGATGCCGAAGGAAAGAACTTTGAATTGATAGTGCTTGTTCTCCATCATGAACCTCAGGTTTTTTTCTGTGCGCTGACAACATTGAAATATTAAAGTATGTATCTTTCATGTCCAATGTTGCCATGTAACCCCCCCCCCGCGTCACCAGAGGGATTACTTCTTGCAGCGATACCATTGGAAACTTTTGTGGTTTGACAAATTTGTTTGCTGGGCGCAAGTCTAGCACAGGGTGCATGGTGAAATTCTTTTTGGGTACAAGGAAGTACACTGAATAAATACCCTTGTTTACCTGTAGAACGGGGACAACTTCGATTGCGCCCTTTTCCAGCAGGGTCTTGACCTTTTGCAGCAGGATCTTTTGGTTTTCTGATGTTAGACGCCTGGTCTTTGGTGGTCTGAATAGAGGTGGTCGGCTGAACTCGATGCAGTACCCGTGGGCGACGGTCTTGAGCACCCACGGGTCTGTGGTAATAGCCTTCCATGTGTGTAGGAATTATGTTATACGCCCCCCCCAACCGGGGAGGTATGGGAGGGGGACCAGGATCTGCAAGTCATTTCTGACTGGTGACCGGGGAGCCTCTAGGGGTGGCATTGCGACCCCTTCCTTTCCCACGGCGCTGTCCTCTAGGTGGATAGTGATTAGAGGCAGCGGACCACTTTCCTCATGTGTTACCTGTGCTGTATTGGTTATGAGGGGAATGTGAACAGGACTGTCTGTGAAAGGAGCAGCAAGAATTCCCACCTGGCTGCTGAAAGGGTCTTTGAGTGATCTGGCGTAAACATTAAAGGTTGTGTGTTCTTTTTTCGCTGTTTCCAGCGCCTCATCTACAGCTTTGCCAAATAGGTTAGAGTCCTCCACCGGTTTATTGATGAGTGCTGCTTGTGTCTCAGGCTTGAACCCAGAGATTTTCAACCAGGCGTGTCTTTTTAAAAGGGTACCCTGGGCCAAAGTTCTCCCTGCTGTCTCTGCAGCATCTAGGGTGTTCTTAAGGCTATTGTGGTTTACTTGTCTACCCCCTGACACAATTGAGAGCAGACAAGAGCGTATTGGTTCGGGGACCTCCTGCAGGCTTCCTGTAGCAGGTTCCACAGTAAATCGCTATAGCTGGCCATCAGCGTGGTATTGCTTGCAATCCAAGTGGAATTCGCTGCCGCAGCAGTAACACGCTTTGCTAGGGCGTACAGTTTTTTGCATTCCTTGTTCGGCAGAGCCTTACCCGTGGACAAGGGTACCCCTACTCGTTTTCTTGTTGTAGTGACTACAAGGGAATCCGGAAAGAGGATGTCCCCAAATATAGAGGGGGTCAGTAGGGGAGGGTTGAAAAAGTTTCCACCCGTGGGTTAACAGCCCTTGTATGAGAAGATGTGAACAAAGAAGGGGCGACACGCAGTTTAACAGATTTTAATAAAGGGACAGCTTGACTGACAAGTGGCTTCTCCTTTAAAATGTCCTCCACGAAGTCCTGCACCGCTTCTTGCGTGGCTATTTGAAAATGTTCAGCTGCCTTTTTCAGAATGGCATTAAATGCCATTTGGTCATCTATAGGAGCTGGCTGGCGAACCAGTGGAGATGAGGGCGGATCAATGCATATTGTGACCAGATCTCGGGGTATTGGTAGGGGACATCCATGATGGTGGGTTATCCACCGGTGGCTCATGCCCCCCCCCCAATCTGGATCCTGGCCAGTGGGTTCCTCAAATGGGACATCCTCTGCTTTTTTTTTTTTAAAAAGCAAAAAAAAAAAGAATCTTGAGGAACCTCTTCTTGATCTGTAAGGTCAAAAACCTCCTCTGGAATTTAGACATTTGTGGGTAAAGGTCTTCCTCCCTAGGCCTCTTGGGCGAGGAAAATCTCTTTGAAAAGTCTAAAAAATGTTCAAGTCTGTGCATACACCCCTAAAACCTATCCCTGGCTCAAAAGAAGGTGCCAGAGGGTCAAGAGGCGGGAAAGGGCTCTTCTTGGGGCACTTCCTGCCTGCAACGTCGATATTGGTCTGAGCTAAGGGCTGGGTGCTCTCAGAATAAGATTCCTGGCTTTTAGGACATGAGGATGTGTCTTTTCCGACCTGTCCTTAGTCTGAGGGACCTTGACGCATGAGGGATTCTGGGTACACTACACGTCACATTAGGGAAAGTGTTACAGGCACACTCGTGTCGATGTCCCATTTCGATCCTCGAAAGACAAGATGCAATACTCTGCGTTTACCACTAGATGTTGGACTATATGCACAGCATGTGATTCTAAGCAGATTCACAAGCATCAGATATATATATATATATATATATATATATATATATATATATATATATATAAATACACATATACATATACATATACATATATAAAGTGTGTATAGAATCTGGATGTTCCACAACGCATTTTAGCAAGTTAGGACCCTATGATCGAGAAGGGCTGAAAGTGTGGCGCAGTACAAGAAAACAGCTGATGCCGAGCGAAGATTCGAGAAGGGCTGTCTGGCCCAGTGTCATAGGTTTGGGTCGCCAAGTACCTGGTTATGGATGAGATGGGAATAGACTTTGGGGCGAGCTGCACCAAGACCAGAAGTTAAGGCCATGCTCACACTCCCTTCAATACTCCGGTGCAGTAATACTTGCAAGGCCGAATTAAAAGGACTAATTGAATGGCAGACAGTAGGAGTGATGATGGATGTTGGCCTAATTAGGTGGGGAGGTATGGTCCAGTCCACCCCTCCAGCTCCTGGGATACCAGCTTTCATGCTGCTAGCGAGTGGAATATTCAAGAAGGGTACAAGCATGCCAACCAATTGTAGAGTGCCACGTAGTGAGGAGCTCTATAGTTTGAAAGCCAATGAAATGTTGGTTATTATACGGACGCAGAAGATGACTTGCACTAGTGGTGGGCACAGTTGTCCACCTGAGTTTAGAGATCCAATCCCAGTCCAGTCCTGCATAGAAAGTATACTTAGATGTTCCCCTTAAGCCAGTCCCAACCCTCAATGCGTTTTCTTATTTTGCCACGTAGTACGACGTCACTTATGATGAGTTTTTGTTATAAAAGAACTGTTTTTATGAAATGTTTGAGAGAGATTACTGTGTGGAGTCCATTGATGCCCGTTGTACTCCTGTTTTAGAGAATTGATATTAAAACAGCTAAGTGTGTGCCAACTTCCTGAGTCGGTCTGATTATTGATGTAAGAGTAAGATCTGCATCCCATCCATCTCAGATAGCGCTACCTCGTCTTAAAGGGCCTTCGGGTTCATTGGTTTCAAAATAAACCTGTCATATCATCAACGTTAGACATTTACGATATTCACATGTATTGATATCAAAGTTTTAAAATCAAAATCCATCTTTATTTACTGTCAAAATTGCATAATAGGACTCGTATTATAAATTGTATTCCATTAAAAGGGTTCATTCTAATAACATTTCAAATACTCATAGAATACAATTACTCTGTCTCTTCTGTTCAATAACTTTAAACTCTAAAATGGTGTGAGCGGGAGAAATGTCAAGGCCTTCGAAGCAAAGACCTCTGAACACTTTGGGATCTTTTAGACCCCTAATCAACCAAAGAGTAACTCTCTATCTATAGTTCAGGCTCTATAACCCATCAAATGTTTTACAGACTCAACCTAATTTACCTGGCAAAGTCTGCAGTGTCTTATGTCGAGGAATAACACCTAGCTCCCAGGGTCCAGCAGGTTAAGATAAAACAAAGTCTGATCAACCTTGGATTCGGAAAAAGCATAAGACTGGGATGTAGTTCAAGTGTTCAGGAATCACATTCACATAGTCACATGCCAAAAATGTTTTGTTTGAAGATAACTAGTCTACATCAGGTTTTGAGTTCACCTTAGGTTTTCTGAGAGGCTGGTCTGGCGGTGACTGACTGAGCCTGCTGGTTCTCCGGGTGCGGGAGTCCTGCAGATAGGGGTGAGCTTCTCCGGTAGCCACTGTGCCCATTATAAGTAATGGCCAGGCCAAGTAAGCCCGGAGCAACCGCCAGGAAAAAACCCTTCCTCAGAAGGGCTAAACTTGAAAAGGCAAAAGGCAGAGCAAGGTTCGAAATCAAGGTGCAAGGACATTGGCAGCAACACGGACACAGGACAAGGAGGCAGGAAGGAGCACACCAAAGAAAAAAACAACGGGCAATAAAGATTCAGCAGAAGGATTAAAGGAGCACTGAGCTAGAGTTTATCTACCATTTAAATGCAGCGAGTGAGCGTCAATGCAGTGAATGTGTAGCGCGGAAACTGGAAGTGTTGGGAAGATGGCGGTTCCAACAACTAGACCGGTAACCGTGCTTCCTGTTTGGCACGTACAGCGCCATCTTGGGAAAGAGTGCTGAGTGCAGCAAACGGGGTGAGAGGGACCAGATAGACCAGTGGCGGCATTTCATGAAAGTCTATCCCATACACAAATTTAATTTTTGAAATACGGTAACTGAAATTAATTGCGCTGTTGTACCAAACTCAAAATGTATCTCATCATACATTGCACATTCATATTGAACCACTTAATATGATTTTTGGGGGAGGTCACATCTATAGCGCCAATCAATACCTGTGGAGTGTACGTATGTTTATGCTATGTTTCCAAGTGAATATTAAAGGAAGATGGTCACTCTGTACAAGGCAAGACAGATAGGCTAACAGCTTGTTTGAATGGTCTCCAAATCTAAAGTGGAGTGGGTACTATAGTATATTGGGCCAGCAGGTCACCTGCAGTTCAACCACTTAGCATAAGTCCCAATTGTAAAGGTTTTGACCATTAGAAACTCTAGGAATATGTATCCATCCAAAAAGCTGGTCATCAGATATGTCCCTGTTAAGATCCAAACCAATCTCCCTTTGTCTGTTAGAATTACTCTGTCATCTAGCATTAAAGCCCCCCACTACAATAGTTGGTAAGCAGTTGCCCAATATTTTAAGATCAGTTTTGCACAAGACCAGAGGCCTATAGTATATTTATGTCTCAGGAAGTCGTAAATATTAATAATAAAAAAATGTTGCTATTCTATCCAAATCTATAAGATCAATGGAAATCAAGAAGATTCAGAGACGGTAGGGCAAATCTCAATTTACGTACATCAATTTAATGGAGTTTTATTTATCCAAATGGAAGACCCCTTTTTGGACGCCCTAACAAACCTTGTATGGCTATTTGTAATATTGTATACAGTCAATCAGTATGCGGCTGTGTACACAGCAAGGCTTTTTGTAAAAAAGTAATATTACATAATAAAGTCTCACCTTGTGAAAGAAAATATATCCACCGAAGTTCCAAAATTGTACTGAAAGTTGATTGATCCCAATGTTAGGAGTGTTTTCGCAAAGCTGGTTGTAATGCACCAAGCAACCAAAGCCATTGTGGTTCCTTACCTAGGTCTGCCCCGCCACTGTAATTACAGGCCAATGTACACAAAAGCTGACCTTTACACCTTCCATATTATCTTATAGGGTAGCTTCAGCCTCCCTAAATAGGAGATCTTCCGATAAATAGGAGATTAGATTGATTCTATTTTTTTATTTATTTTTTTTAAAATCGGTACATCATAATCAGAAACGTTACCATAGTGACACTGCTACTCTTAGTCTATAGTATAGAATGGCGACGGGACTGGGGCGTGTTGCAACACAGTCATGAAGAACCTTGTGTGTGGGCATCCTGCCACGCCCTGCACAGTACCTCCTCCATGCGCCCCATCAAACTGTCAATTCATTAGTCCAGTCGGACTTGTTAACGTTAGTGGGAGCGGCGGACAGCGGTATATGGAGGAAAGGAGACTATCGACACACACTGCTACTCTACTATGGAGAAGCAGTTTCACTTCAGTGAGTATGTTTTGCATACTCCTACATCCCGTCCCTTTTCTTCCATGCTCGTGGGAGATTACACAGCAGCCCAAAAGCAGAAAATAGGAGAAGGGGACCTTAATTCCTGATTAGGTTCTTTAGGAAAGCCTGTCCAAAAGCTGCCTCACCTCATCCAGTGAGTAATGCTTGCAGAATGCATGTGGTGTAGCCCAAGTTGCTGGCTTGCAAATGTACAGAAGATGTATAGGCGTCTTTGGAAGGCCAGTGATGCAGCCTTCTCCAGCACCAAGTGAGCATGTAGGCCCTTTGAACACCTTTAATTTTGTAATTTGTATGCCTCTAGAATCGTGGACACATTCAACTTTGCAGGCCCACCAGGAGCCGAACCCCTGCAAGTCACTAACAGTTGCGTGCCCTTATTCCGATCTTTTGTTCTCGCCAAGTAGAACTTCAACACCCTGGCCACATCCAAAGCGTGAAGAGTCTGTTCAGCTTCTGTAGTTGGGTTTGGAAAGAAAAACAGGCAGGGCCAATTCCTTATTTGTGTGAAAGTCACAGACCACTTTGGGTAGAAAATCTGGTTTTGCTTTTAGGACGACCATGTCCCTATAGAAACTGATGCAGGGGTCTTTCACACACAAGGCTTTCAACTCCAAAATTCACCGCCACCAAGAGTGCAGTTCTCATGGTTACCCACCTTTGTTCTGCCCTAGACATAGGTCCAAAAGATTAATGCGTTTAACACAACATTAAGATCCCACAGACTGGGTTTTGTTTTCCTCACAGGGGTACATTCGCACAAGTCCATCGAAATGTCTTGACAAAGGGGTTTGCCAATGATACCATCTTGTTACTTGGTACCTTTAATCACATATGCTCCAATCGCTGAAAGGTACATCCTACAGAACTCCATAACCCCCCCTGATTCGGCTAATTCAGTAATGAAGGACAGTACCTCGTTCAGCGTGGCCTCACTGGGGTCTGCTTCGAGTTTCAAACACCAGTGACAGAAGTGTGTCCATTTGTACGAGTAGACACCTTGTGCTATTATTTGTCCGCTCGCAACACGCCCATGTTTTTCTCTGAAACCCCTAAATGCCTATAAAACGTCCTCAGAAACTAGGCTGCTAAGGACAGAGCATGAGGGCTGGGGTGTAGAATTCTGCTTTCCTGTTGATCGAGGATATCCATCCAATCTGGTAGCCTCCGTAGTAGTTGACGGGTCATGTGGAACAGATCTGAGATCCAGAATCTCTTCAGCCAGAAAGGTGCCACAAGACTCATGTGCCAACCTGTTGTCCGGACCGGCTTGCACATGACCATGGGAATCTGAGGGAGTAGCAGAAAAGCATAAAACATCAGCCTGTACCACAGAAGTAAAAAGGTGTCTCCGAAAGAATATGGGCATTGCCCCTGCCATGAAGTGAACAGGGACCATTCATTGTTCCCAAAGGTCGCAAACAGGTCTACCAACAGAGTTCCCATCTTGGAAAAATCTGGGCCAGCGCTTTGGTATTGAGTTCCCATTCGTGTGCAGTATGCGCAATTTGACTCGGGGCATCTGCTCTGATAATATCCTCACAAGGAGGTGTGAGGATATTATCAGTGTAACGCGAGATAGAATGCTTGAGATACCAGTTCCAGATTTCCATTGCTAGATAGCAAAGAGACTGCAATTTCATTCCCACCCTGCTTTTTCAGGTAGAGCATTGCAGTAGCATTGTCTGTGTAAATCAGTACCCATTTTCCAGCCAGTGCGGGTAAGAAAGCCTTTAAGCTTAGATAGATGGCTTTTAGTTCCAAGTAGTTTATGTGAACATTCTATGCACCCACAAATAGTGCATCTAACTTTTCTACTGTTGCTCCACAAACTACTAGGGATGTGTCCGCAGCCCTCATCTTTGATGGAACAGGAGTGGAGAAAGGGACGTCTTTGGCAAATTTCTTTTCCTACATCCATTATTCCATATCTCAGTGAATGGGGATCGACACCTTGTGTGACGGTGGTTGCTTAACGCAGGACCAATCTGCAGCCAAATGTAGCTGCAGGCAATGCATGTGTAGCCAGGAATGTGTCGCCACCACCAGAATGCATGACGCCATAAGACCCAGTAACCGCTGAAACTTGACAGCTGGTAACAGAGTTCCTCATGAATTCCCGGAAGAGACTCTTAATGCTGCCCATTCTGTCGGATGGTGGAAAAACATTCCCTTCTGCACATAATTGTCTTGTAGTTAAAACCGATTGGTACATATTTAGCTTTAGACTAAATGCCTGTTGGGCCACCATAATACTAATAAGGTGTTCGACCCCGGATTAGCCAATCGTCAAAATAAGGGTAGATCTGTACTTCGTTCATACGAAGATGACACATGAACTCGTAGGCAACGTCAAACCGGAAAAGTGAAACCTTAGGTTTGACTGGTTGCACCAATGTCGTGCTCAAGAAAGGGTTCCTTTTTTTGCCAGGACACCAGTGAATTAACCCTTAGGCTCTCTACCTTGGGTTCGAGAAAGGAAACCTCTGAACCTGCTTGTGCTGCGCAGTGTCCTTTGCTGAAATTAATAAGGACTCGCCTGCACGCTGGGCCGCTAGTTGGCAGAGTGGCTCTTTGCTGTCAAGGAGTGTGCCATCTCCTTTGCCAGTTCATCATCCGTCGATGGATGAAAAAGGTTCATCCCATCAAAGGGCAAACATCTCACCTTGTCGAGCACTGCTTGAAGCAACTTTGTGCTCTTCAGCCACAGGCCTCGCCTGGGGTGTACATCAATACACATGCCTCTCACTGCTGTGTCGACATGACCTGCTGCTGCCTCCAGCATGTCACGAGCTACGATCATGGCATTTTATATGCTCGCTTGGAACTGTTCCTCCCAGTCTCTATTCATGGCTTGGGGGGTAAATTCCTCCATCTCGCAACACAGCTTGTTACAAGCAGCTAGAATTACATCTGCATTGGCTTGTCTCAAGTGTAGAGAATTGTTTAGATAAACCTTCTTGCCAATGCCATCTAATGCTCGCTTTCCCTTTCCTGAAGGTGTAATGGTGTCAGAAGTAGTACTTGTAGGTGTTTTTACTTGTGCTAAAGCTGCATGCGCCTGCCTGTAATTTTAAGGGAAAGAATCTCAACAGGCACCCATGTGTAACGAGTGTCAACTTGTTGGTTAACTTTCATAATGTTATGGGGCTTTTCCCAGATTTTCCTAGCTTATGCTATGATATCCTGTTTCAAAGGAATCCCTGTGTGTTCCAACATTTTTTGCAGGACCTCAGCCAGAAACACCAGATCCATTGGCGGTGGGAACTCCACCATATCCCAGGCCGAGTCCTGTAACAGACGATTACTTAAAGTACCTTCCTCCTGTTCTTCTCCCTCGTCATCTATGACAACACAACACGTCTGCCTCCCGCAACCCTGCATCTTCAACCCTGATCTGGGTACCAGCTGTGTGGTCTGTTGAGGGCCCTGTGTTCGGTCTGCCTCTGGCACAATCACCCTTATAAGGTCTATCACCCTTATAAGGCCTTTAAAGAACTGCGCATGTTGGGTCCCTGTAAGAATTGCTTAAAATGAGTCAACAGCCTGCCCGGGAAGGATTTTCTGCTCGGCCCCAGCTGAGCAGAAGGGATGTTGTGGCAGAGTTTGGGTGTTTAGGCCCATGGTGGTGTAGTCTAAGGGCTGGTTGCCAGAATGGGGAAGCCAAATAAGTCTCCCTTGTAGAGGATGACCACATAACTCATGGTTCAAAGGACTGAGGCTGTGTTCATATAACTGCCATAGGGTTCACCGGTGGTGTCTCTGTGGAGGCAGTCGTCGCCTCTGGTATGGCTTTTTCCTTTTCGTGCCTCGTCCTCTGGTGCTTTCCCTAGAGAAGCCAAAACTCGTCTTTTATTGGGTTCCACCATCCTCTTGACCTTTACGTGATGCCAGTGTTGTCTGCATGTATGGGGCGTAGGCCTGTGCATACATCCAGAGAGCCTTTATGTGCACAAAGTGCTATTCCACTTCGGTTGCCGGGTGCCCCTTAGGGGTCACTTGGGTGCTCCCTGTATACACAGATGAGACTGCCTTGTGCCGATAAGGTTAGGCTTAATGCCCCTTCCGTGCCTAGTGTCACATGCAGGGGTACCTCTAAGCAAGCCCTATGGACAAGAGCAATCTCCCGCTCGTGCTCAGACCATGTGGTGGTCATAGGGTATCGCTAGAGCTTCTACGCTACCAGGTGCGTCCCCACTCCTGGATCGCTCGGCTGGCAGCACCTCGGTCCGGGGTGTCCTAGTAGTCTGTGCTCAGGCCTTGGCCTGGTGTGAACTGCTGGTGCCGATGGGAAAGGGTCTGTTCGACCTCGTGTGTGGATCGGTAATCTGGGTGCCCTTGTGAATATGGTTTTACTTACCTATATTTTTAATTCGACAAAGTCCTTGTCTTCTACGCAGAGTCGTCCACAACTCACTTCCCAATGTACACACCGGTTTATAGGGGCCCACCGCAAAAGAGGCACACGTTGCAAGAGTGTCACACGTGTGTCCCTCCCCAACAATGTAAATTAGGGTCCATGAAAAAGAAGTTCCGCGGGCACCCACAGCACTGGCGGAACCCATTGGGCATGTGACACGAAGATTTATGAAGTTTTTTTGCACAACGCACTCTTTCACCCCTCCACATCCTATCTGGCAACATTTCCAAAGAGAAGCTGCGCTGGGAGGTCACAATCCATTAGAAAGAAATCAAACATTACAAGCGCAGGGTTTGAAGTTGAGGAGAGCCGTTATGCTCCTGCTTGTGGCTCCAGAAGCTACCAGGAGCTACTTATGGCTCCCTCGGCCAATTGTTGCAGAACAAGCACACCTATGTGAATTTAATTCTGTGCATTTTTGGGCAATCTATAAATAAACATTAGGGCACATCTATAAGACATTGAAAGCATAAGGGGGAATAAATAATGGACAAAATGATATTTGTACATGTTATGTCGAAGTTAGACTTGTGGAACATCAGGAGCTCCTTTCAGCTCCTGCTTATCCAAACTTAATTTCGAACCCAGCTAGCGACTTTTGATAGTCTTTAAACAAACATCCAATAGGAGGCTGGTTTACAAGCAATGGCACATGTGGCTGTAGCGCACCAAGTCACTAAGGTTCTTTGTGGCCTTTTTCTCAGATTACTACAAACACTACTAGTTAACACTTTCTTTAGATTTGAAGACACCCACAATCTGCAATGGACAGGCACGATTATGTTTTTTCCTTTTGCACCCAGTCTTCCAAACTTCTTTCTGAATTTTTTGAAAATTTCTCATGTTTTCAAGATGAAACTTAACCATTTCTCAGAGTGTATGATTACACCTAGCCTAGAAGCAAGGAGGATTATCCAGTGGGTGCATCGGGTACCTGAAGGGTACTTAGACCATGGCCTCCGACTATGCCGCAGCCAATTGGGCAAATTGTGCCATGGGCCAATGTGGCCCACACTGGTCCAGGCATTGCCCAGTGAGCCCATCGGGTGTCTCCCGAGACAGGACCAAAGGCCTTTTCCTGACCAAAGCAACCTCAGGTAGTTGAGGGATACACATAAGGACCCAATATTAATGGCCACAGGCATGGGCATTTGGTGCCCAAGAATAATAGTACAGATTATTTAAAACACTGAAATTAAGTGACCTTTACATAAAGGGACGCTTTGGTTGATTTAACCTTTCAAAAAAAAAAAAAAAAACCCAATGAAATTCTGGAGAAAATAAGAAAAAGAGGTTAAACTGCAAAACAAACCCCACAAAGTTAAGTTGCGTTTCCTAAGGCGACAATACCTCAGCCAAACACTGCTCATAACGTGCCACGTGCAAACAAGGACAACATGCCTTTAGCAACAGTTTCCACAGGACCCAAAGACCAAAAACAGCTAAGGAAAAACAGTATCACACACTTATTGGGGCCACTTTCAAATTAGAGAGCAAAGAGAAAACAAAAATGTTAACAATTATGTGAAAGAGCATATTTTTCATGCCCAGAAATGCAATGAGGGTCATGAGCAGTGCATGGCATGGTACTGATCGAGTTGGGTTTCCTTAAGGATTTTGGTTGCTGCAGTATTGTTGCTTTAGGAACTGCAAATGGTTACTTTGTGGGGTTATGTTTCGCACTGCAACCACAATATCCCAGTACTATTGTTTTTTCACTGAATGTCATTTATTTTAGTTGAACTTTCTTTTTTTATAATTAACTTGGACATACCTTCCATTTACCAAATGCTTAAATATAATTTTTTTTTTACAAAGAGAAGGTCCTTAATTCGCTACTCTGGGTACTTATAGGCATTTGGACCCTGTGTTACAGCTTTCGGTTTCACTTTCCTTGGACTCAGAGCTTATCCCTAGGTTCTGAAAAGGGACAGAAGTCAGAGGTCCTGTATTTTTCAGCCCTCTTCTCAGATGCAATAATTGATACCCGTGCTATACCGCATAGATTTGCATACACCTCCAACCACTGCCTGTGTCCCTCTTAACTGTTGCAATACATGTTACTGATGCCACAGACATTACATTACCATGCTGCTTCTGGTCCTCCCCCGCCCCTCACAAGCGCGCTCCCCGCAAAACCTAGTACCCAATTCTCATTAATAGGTTCTACTTACAGTTGCGGATGTTGTCCCAATCAGTTTCAGAAAAGAACTGATGACAACAGAGGTCCTCATAGTTTAGACGCTCCTTTTGGCCACATAACAAGCCCTGGATCAGATCAAGGAACTCCGTGCTGACCTTTGGACCCTCAGGAAACTTTAGGAATCTCTGTGGAAACAAATGAGGCAAGATGTTATATCAATGCACTTGCAAGGTGAACCTGTGGAGGGAAATTCAAGGGGGTGAGCCAAGGAGACAAAGTCCAAGAAGTGGGTTTAATAAAATGTGGTTAGCTAATTATATGGGAGGCTACATCCTTCAGGGTTATTTATGGTGTCTAGGCAGGAAGTGGAAGTTCAGCCACAGCAGTACAGTGGCAGCAGCAGAGTCCTGAAAGTTGAGCTAGCTGAGGCTTGGGTGGTCTCAGTCCAATCAAGTCCAGTGTTCAAGATGAACAAGTTATTCAAGAGTCCTGCTGTCCAAGCAGAGCACTAAGGGTCTTCTCTAGTTAAATGGAACTACTCTAGACCAACAATGTTGGAAATATTCTGCATCAGTAAGTGTTCAGAGGTGGTGTGAACAGGGAACACAAACCACAGCAGGGCGTTAACACAATCTGGAAAGCATTGAACACAAGTGCCAGCCTAATTCTGTTTATAGAGTCAAGTAAACGGTTGAGTACAATGAAGGCTGTAAGGGTCTAAGGGTGCGGAATTAGGAGACCGACAAGAGATACAATTTTGGCTATAGACCTTAATTTTCCAATGAAAGCAAAGAGAAACCCTATCTTTCCGGATTCCTATAAGGGGTTTCCCTGCCTCAACTTAAAGTAAATGTGTGTCAAAATGTCCGAAAGGAAGAGTCTACTGTCCTGTGTCAAGCCGATTTCCTTGCCTTACACTTCTAAATAATCAAAAAGGTTTTGGTGAGTCTTCTTAATGCAGATGATTGGATCTCGTCTTTTGAGTAGAAGAATACTATGTCATTAGTCTCTCAGCACTACTTTTTGAGGGAGAGACTCCTTTCCGCAGGTTGCAGTTCCTTTCAAGTGCAGCACACAACGTTCCAGTTTAGCAACAAAATGTCTCTTTTCCCAAAATAAAGTCAAAGTTTCAACTAAAATTGAGGTCACCAAGGGAATGCCTCCCTTCTCTTGGTTTTCCAACAGTGTTCACAAGCACCAGTGGGAATGTTGCTTCCCCTAGTTTCTCTCTTGGCTTTGTGGAGAATCCGACTGGATTCCCCCCAGGAACCTGGTCTGTGACCCTTCTCATGGGGCCTGGGGAAGGCAGGCGCTCTCTGATCCCGACCTTGGGGGTGGTGTAGGTTAAGATGTATTTCTGAACTCTGACCTGGTGGACAGAGATTCAGAAGGCCAGCCTAGTTTCTTGGAAAAGGGTAACCTTCTGGACAAGCCAGACCAATGAAGGTAGCATTGGTGGCGGTCAAGACTAGGTCTCAGGAGGGGTGAGGGTGACTGAAAGACCTCATTGAGCACACAGAGTAAAGGACACTACAAATCACTCCCAGTCAGGTGTATATAAATTAAAAATACAAATACATTTATTCAATTATTCAAGGCCTTTGAGTTTCCACACACAGTAATTTCAACAGTAATACTTTTAAACCAACACAGTCCAACTACAATACATATATACAGTACCAAGTGTCCTAAAGGGTTAATGCACGAAACAGGTCCACAACCTAAAAAGGGAAGGAAGCAGGCAGTGAAAATAGTCATTAGGTAATTCTGCAGTAATTAAAGTCCTTACTGAAAGGCAGTCCAGGCCCTATGCTGAGAGGAGCCCATTGCTCAAATGCACTTGCAATGCTGGCGCAAGTGGTAGTGCACATGGGTGAAAATGGGGTCTCTTGTAGGGTCTGTAGCAACTCAGGAAGGTGGGTGAAGTGATGCAGAATAAGATTGCACTATTCGTGGAGGGTCTCCCCAAAAGGGCAGGACAGGTTCCAGGAGCTGGGAATGGTTCAATAGCTCAGGCTATCTGTGGAAAGTAGAGTGGCCTTCAGAGGATGCTCGTGCGTTAAAATGCACTAGGGGCCACCGGTAAGGGTTTCTAGTATTCACCGACCCCCGACGCAATCCAGATCAAACTTCGGCAGTCAAGTCCACTTCGGTTGCAGGTTCAAATGCGGTGATTCTGCGGCTCTGAACAAAGTTACAATGTTGATTCCCAAAAGGGACAGTGGCGATTTCTCCGCTGGTGGTGGATGGATCAGGCCAGTTTCACTGTAGCAGGCTTCAGGATACAGAGGGGCACAGTAGCAAGGCACCTGCAAATTTCATCACCACAGCTGGGCAACACTGTAACCACGTGTACTCCGGTTCGGGCACTCGCTCTTTTCTTCAGACCTCAGCAAGCCAAGTGTACGGAATTCGGTGGGAGAGTGCCATGAATACAGAGCTTGCAATCTACCAAGTTTCAAGGGTCTCCTCGAAATGGCAGAGGTGTCCGAGAAAAGGTCCTGCGCAAGCTGGTCAGCCCACTGGTTGGCCCAGGGACACTTCTGAGAAGGCTTACTTGCAGGGATTGATGAAGGTGCCGAGAATAGTTAGTCTCACTATTCTAATTGGTTGAAGCGTCTTTATAGACCTTCTAGTTCAATCAGATGCAGAGGGGTCCAGCAGGACAACAGCAGGCTCAGGGTGCCAAACCTTCCAGCGGGTCACCAGCAGTTCCTCAACTCGGCTTCTCAGTTTCAGGATACTTGGTCCTATCCTTCATTCAGTGACAACTCAAGAGATCGACCTGGTATGGGTGTTTGGAGCCTTCTCTTATCCAGAATCTCCTTCGTGCCAAAACGAAGAGGAGCCAATGGGCGATCTGCTCACATACAGGCATACCAGATGTGGACCAATCACGGACCAGTCGTTTAAAGCACACCGGAATCTCTGGCACCAAGGATGTGGATTGCAACTAGACAGTCCAGCCCACATCCTGGAGGCCCACACACAAGGCATGCAGAAGCTGGCGAAAGCTTGGCATTTCGTGGGAGAATGCATGCCCAAATAAGGACTTCCTCCACCTGGGGAAGGTGAAGTGGCAAGATGGCCAAAATGACAGGACAAAGAACCTTGTAGTAATGCCATTTCGGAGCCAGACCACCTTTCTGTCCCAACTGCGGTAAACACGGTTTGCATGGCAAGAAAGAAAGAGTTAAAAATACACAAAAAGATAAGCTGCGACCAGCCCTGTCCAAGGCACACCTGCACTTCTCCTAAAAAATCCTTCGAGGGTGTCTAGTGCCTTTAGAAATGACAGTAAGACCCAAGCACACTGTACTGTAAAGTGCACTTTTAACATGTTGCAAAAAAGTTGCAACATTGACTAGGACTAAGGGAAACAAAGGCCCTCATTACGAGTGCGGCGGTAGCCATACTGGTAAAATCGTCAGGCTGCCGTCGGACCCGTGGGGATTTAACGGCTTTGGACTTGCCGGAATTACCAGGACATTACAGCCCCGGTGATCCGGTAATTTCAGAGCCAGCATTCCGTTACTCCCCATTCCTGTGGAGTCCCATAGCACTCCACGGGAATGGAGGCAGTGGACACATCGGCACCATGCATTAATGGTGACGGTGTCTGCACGTCCGTGTGCAGCCAGTGGCGTTACGCCCGCCATGTCAGACCTGGCGGGTGTAACAACACACAGCCACTTATCTCCGAGTTAGCCGGTCTGGAAACGGTGCTGGTACGGTTTTACTGGCACTGTTCAATCCAGACCGGCTAACTCTTAATGAGGCCCAAAGTCTCCCAGGACTAAGTGCATGTCAGTTTCCCCATAATAAAGTGAGAGAAAAGCCCAGGAGAGTGCAGCTGAAGGCTGTGCTCCACTGGCAAAGTCCGACTATGGTGTTTAACAGCAGGAAAAAGTTAGGAGGGGGGGGGGTTTACACAACCGGAGGGAAAACTTCACATAAATGGGAATCTTTCCTAACAGTGTATTGTGGGAGGAACACATGCAAGGGGAATCAGACCAGTAAGACAGAGGAACCCCTTTATAACTTTCCCCATAACCCTGCCCTTCTGAAGGCCTTTTGCCATTTTAAAGAAGTAGGAAAAACGAATTTCTCGAAAGATTCCTCAGGGACTGTAACAAAGAAGACATGAAGGAAACAAAGACAGGTAGGCTAGCCTAATCGCTTTTGGCAAGGTCACGCAATTAGTCCTAAGGGCCTGTAGCTGAAGTCAATTAACCCACCTAAGGGGCATAAAAGACTGCAGCAGGAAGGAGCAGTATAAAACTGCTGGAGCTGGAAGGTTGGCATAAGTAGTAGCAGAAGAAGCAGAGCATTAATCTGGCAGTTCACTAGGAAGTTTGACCACAGAAGGGACGCCGGAGCAGAGGAAGAGCAGATTTCACCTGCAGGCTCAGAGTTGGGCCTGTGCTCACAAACCATGTTTGGCTGTAGCAGCACTGGAAGAAACAGCAGTCTTTCCAAGTTGATTTTAACATTTGTATAGCGCATATCCCGTAGGAACCTAGCACAACTGCAACTAGGCGCAGATGAAAAGGAGATTCTTTCGATATAGCAGTTTGTAAAGAGTAACTACCGAAAAAGGTGCACCTAATTGCTGTGAATGCAGAGCTGAAGTTGTGCTTCCACCCAAGGCCTGTATGCAGAAGCAAGCCGAGGGAAACCGGAGAAGGGAAGACTCCATTAACGAGGCCGGATCGGAGACACCCATGCAGCAGAAGGATGTGGGTCCTAAGAGTGCCTGTAGCAATAGCAGCAGAGGAAATTAAGTCGGGAAGTAGAAGCAGCCCAAGGCCGCTGTGATTGTGGAATCGATGGAGGAAGCTCCGTGCTCCAAATCATCATGAATACCCTGCCAGTAACTGTAACCAGCTTAATTTATACTTTCGTGCATATATACGCTAGTGAAATTCGTTCACAGAATTGTGAAGTCATTTTAACAAGGGAATTGTAGCACACGCTTATATCAAATGAAGGTAAAGAAACCGCGTGTGGAGAAAGCCTCTCGTTTCCCTATTGTTAACTATAAACTGTTGCTGAACGGTCGTGTGCCTCCTATTAAGAGGAGAATGTCACTGCTAAGCCTTATTTAGCAGAAGCTGACTTTCCCCCAATGTTACAAGTACCTTTAACATCAAAAGAGGTTGTGCACATGAAACTGTGTATCCCAATGTCTTTTGAAGTACCGCACTGACTGAAAAGAGGGAACGCACATCTTTGAAGTGGCAGTTCATTATCAAAACAAACGTGTGTACCTAATTTAGTTTCTATTCAGAAACTAACTCCTTGTAACACACTGAACACTTATGTAGCAGACGTTGCCGAATACAAATGAACAACAAGTATAACCCAAGCCAGTAGATCAAACCGTGGTAAAGTGAAGCCAGCTCAAGTAAGAACTGAACACCATTGTTTTGAAGCTGTTGGAACACCAGAGTACCCAGATACAAGGGTGACCAAGTTACCCAAGGCTGGTAGAGTGGCAATACAACTTTGGGGTAACAAATGGAGAAAAGGAGTTGTATATGAAGCTGGGAAGGGAGCTAGGTACCTGTTAAAAAGAACTCATTAAAATCTGTAGAGCTGAGACTGTTCAAGTTAAGAAGAAGCAGTCTGGGAGCCAAAGACATTTTGTGGTAGCTGCAAAACAGAAAAGAAAGGCAAAGAGGCTACTCTTTCTTGCCCTGACAAGAGAGAAGAGTGCCTTGCCAACCTGTAGAGGTCGAACAGTCTTGTAGAAGTTGCCTAAAATACTAAGTCGCAGTAGCAGGAGTAGAACTGTGGTTGTCAATACTTTTGTCAGAATCTTATTATTTGAATGTAGTAGAAGCAGAAATAATCTTTGGGGCAAGGAAGGCTGCTCTCAGAGTATTATTGGCCGAAGGAAGTTGGTATAGAGCAAACCCTAAGAAGAAGCATCTTGATAAACTGTATTCAAAGACGCTGCAGAAGTTACAAGAAGCAGCGTTGTTGCCAAACGGAAGTTGTACATTTGTCTTAAATTTTACCCATTCTTTCCTGGAAGGAGTTCGTCCTGGAATACCATTGGTGTGGTTTTCTTTGTAGAACCTGGAAAGGGAACCTTTTTATCAAGCGAAGAAGGAACTGTTCCAGTGGATTAGGTGTGTGTGAACTTTTGGTTTCTTTGGAACTTTTCAAGACTGGATTTAAAACTTTCTTTTCCTTGCAAGAAAGGTGTCTTTGGGGCATTCCAGGGGGAGAAAGATCTGCCCATGACGAGTAGAAGTTATCCAAGACACTGGTCATTTGGTAACCTTTTATTTATGTTTATGTGTTATTTTGAATGTTTTTGTTTAGTGTGATAGTTTAGTTATGAATATGCTAGGAGGATCTTCCTTAGATACCAGACTAGGTAGGGAATCCCCTGTTCAAGTAGGGTTAGTTAAGGTTTATTTCATACTTTTGTTTAAATTAAAATGTCAAACCTTGTGAAAACTAAACATAGTTGCGGGTCCCACATTACTGATCCCTCACATCTTGCACCAATTACAATGTCAGGGAGTATATGCCTCTTCCCCTGACCTTTCACAATCCACAATGCCAAAGGGTATGGGTTCTTCCCTTGTCCTTCTTAGGTTTTCACAGTTCACAATGCCAAGAGGTATGGCTCTTCCCTTGGCCTTATTAATGTACCAGGTCTGGTTCACTAACCCGACAGACCATGTGAAGGAGAAGGTTGCTGGCATCCCTCTGAGTAGATTGTTCCAGACCATTCTTCTGGTCTTTCCGGGCCTCTGGCCTTTCATGCGGGTACCAGACCCTGTCCCTCTGGCGTCCCGTACCTTTCCAAACATTCCTCGTACCTTTTGACTGGTCGTTGGGTCTCCGTATGAGCACAGGACGTCCCTGCTGCTCTGTTCAGTCTCCCACGGTCGCCTTCGCTCACAGGATCTGCACACGCTGTGTCAGCTCCCCCGCGAAGGAGGCTGGGCGCCTGAAGGCTCTCTGCACGACCATGTCGTCAGGTGACTTGCTCTCACCTCGCTCCTGCGCCTCCTGTTCTGTCGTCGGTCTGCTGACTGGCTTGGAACATTTCGGTGGCAACTTTCATGTCCCAGCCAGCGTTACCTCCCCTGCTCCAAGCTGAACATCCTTCTGACTTGTGGCTCCTCCGAGGAGGGGCTGAACCATTACCAAGTCCCTCGTCACTTTTTATTCTCTGTACCGGTTGTCTGGTCTCACATTGTCTGTACTGCTCAAGTTGGTACTGCATATTGCTCTGCACCTCCACCTCGTATGAGTATTAGGGTTTCTTGTGATCTTCTTTGTCTCTGTTTTTGTACATGCTACACATAAGTAGTCTCTAGTCTTCCCCGTACCCAGTACTGGCTAGGGGGGCTAAGTCTTCTACCCTTCAGGAGTATATGGACGCATGTGGGGCTATAGGGCCCGGAGTAGGGTATGAGAGTGAGGGAGGTGTGGATATTTTTAATCTACTGCGTCCTTCCCAAGAAGTCATCCTTAGTCCCATAAAGGTGTCCCTCCCCATGTGATCCAACCGCTGAGGGCCACACCCCCGGGGAGGCGGGGAATATTGGGTAGTGGCCTTACCTCCCTGGCTTCATGGAAAGGGGCTCCCCACGGAAGCAGGGACGACATCCTGGGATTCGTCACAAGGTGCAGAATTAACTTGGGGCATAATTGGCAGTGCCCACCTTTATTTGATCACTATACAACTACTTAGTTCAGGTCCGTGTAAAGAAAGAGAAAACATGTTTATATAACAATTTAAATAAAGCAATGGAAAAACAAACAGTTCTGGCTTTTTCATAGGCAGAAATGCTCTCGCTATTCATGAATTTTTAATAGTACGTTTCATAAATTGCAATCTTCTAGAACTCCCCCCAATAATAAAGAAATATTATATCAAGAGCGTATAATAACAGCAAATATCCTCATACCAGTCAGACAGTTGATTTTAAGGAAGGAAATGATGTTTTGTGAGCAACTGGTCAAGCTACAGACATAAGTATCCATCCTCCAAAAGGTGACAAGTGTACACACTTTCTATATCAATCGTTTTTTTTTCCTATACAGATAACTAGTACCAACTCTTGGACATTATAAAAATATTTTTTAAAAAAGGTGTGAATCAGCATGATGGGGAGCTCAAAACAACACCACTTGCTCCAGATCATTAGCTATTAAACAGTCTGATCCTAAAACCTATTGACAAAGTTTAATTTGGAATGGGGATATATGTGAGTGAGGCATGCAGAGTACTGGACTATTTGGTTTCCTTAACCCATCGATCAGCAATCCCATATCCTCAGCTAGCTGGAGGGGAATATCATTAAGAATAGACTGAAATGTGATGGCAGTATAGGAACACAGGCTTAAAAGAAAAAAAGGTTGTAGAAGAATACACTGGTGAAACTGATCCACGACATTGGAAATAGAATGCACAGCCCACTGCTTCCTTGAATACAAGTGGAGAGCAGCTCATGTCAATGCCCTCCAAAAAATCTCAAACGCACAGTATCACTGTGGAAATCCACATTTGCTGCCTTAGCCTTGGTGGAATGAGAACAGATCCTGTCTGGAAGTGGGGCCTTTTGCACATTGTAACTCTGGAAGGGATGCAAAAAATCATCCAGCAAGCAATTGTATTTAGACGGAGGCTTATCTTCTCAAAAGATGTCGATGGCTATAAACAAAGTACCTGAAAATGATATTAAATTCTCCATGAGGCATACTTAAGGGGTTTAAGAGGTTTTGGGCACTGGTACGGTTTTAAATATCGCTTTCAGATAAGCTTAAGATCTCAAGCACTAGTAGATTCCCCCACCTCTACGCACATGCGATTGACTCTTCCGCTTCAGGTTTTATTCTTCAATGCCTGAAGGCATTGAAGCACAAAAGACGACAATTTGAAACAAATATCTCATTGACTACTGCAGAATATTCCTGTAAATAAATCATTGGTTTTGTTAAAACAGGGCTTCAACCTTTTATGAGATGACATTTGACCAGTGCTTGTATACCTCCATAATTATGCTGTAAATTGGTCTGCTGTAGATGCATGAATAATCAGCCTTACAATGAAGTTGCCTCTATAAGTCATCAATGTGTACTACTTTGATTTACAACAATTTGGCGACAAGGTAAACCTTTGAAACACCGCCCCCAGAAGACATCCATCCACCCTGGCACCCCACTCTGTGAAGCCAAAAGCTTCTAAGCCTGAAGTGAGAGACAAGGAAAAGGCTAGTGAGCCCTGTGGTGTGCTGCTCCTTTAAGGAGGAGTCCCTGCTAAGGGCTTGTGCGCATGTCACATGTCTGACCATGTGATCACGTTAATAAAAGGGATGAACGGTTTCCCGCTCAGTCAGTCAGTTCCATCAACTCCTGCCTGATTTTTAATTCTTTGCAGCGCACTGCTAGTGCTGCATTCCAGACAGATTGCCTGCCGTGTAGGGCCCTCCACCATGACAGCACCCCTGCGAAGCAACACTGTCCTTGCTGGCCACCTGTTATAGCATAGCCCCTGTCGGAAAACTCTGCATCAAAATGCTGGTGCCCCTGCTGGGCAACTCCGGATGCATAGGCTGTGTGGCCTGGGTGCCCCCAAGCCAAACTGCGCCTGTGTGACCACAGGCTCACAGGGTGCCCCCCTGTCATTGTGAGTCGGGTGATCCCCAGCAACTATGAACCTGGATCCCTGTGCACTGGGGGTCCAGGCATACCAAGCCCATCTGCCACAGGACGCATCCATAAAAACGTTACACTTCAAAACAGTGATCCTAAGACTGGCAAGGATCTAGTGCACCCATCAAATACCATGGAAGGTAGTCTACAAAAGAAGGTTTCTCCAGACATAGGGGACCAGAGACTACCTCTCCTTTCTCCTGCCCTACTGCGCCACAGGCACAGGATGTGCTGCACCAACCATAGGGCAGAAGAAGCTAAAACAGGCGGCCAACCAGCAACCTACTGGGCAGCATAGAAGTTGCCATGGTGAAACGCTGCCAAAGAACCTCCCGAAGGACAAAGGAAGGGCTGAAGTTCAAGGCACACAAAATAGCATAGATGACTGCACAATCCAGTTCTAAGCCGAGCAATACTGCATTAGCAGCAGCCCAAGCAATTACATAGCGTTTAATCTATTGACGTTATAGCTGCCAATGTGACCAACATACTAACTTATGAATTCTGAGAACCCATTTCCTCCCGATGGCGTACTGTATCTCGAGAGAGCCTCCATCCATGAACGTGTAGTGGGAGGACTTCCAAGGAATGTCCGAGGAAAGCACCCAATGTTGTTCCGAGGGCTGACCTCACAGTAGGACATCACAAACGCACAGCCTATTTGCCCCCAAGCAAATGAGGCGGACTTCACAGTAAGACTGCAGAGTGCTACGCCACGTCGGGAGAGAAACAAATGGAGAAATGTAGCTAATGAAAGTGGTTCACTACATATCCAAAATGCACACAGGGTTTTGAATGATAATGAATTGGGTTGTATATGTATCTTCAGGGTATAATCTATATTGTGATGCCATCTGGCAAACTGTAAGTAACAAACATTAGGACAAGTGGAGTAGTATTGCAATGCAAAAAAACTGTAGATCACCGTTTTGTGCTTGGAGCGCACACGGATCAGACTGAAATGAAAGCTGCAATATCAATGTAGCTGTAAATGTATAATTGAAAAAATGGTGCGAGCATATACAGACAATAATGTATGGCCAACTAGCAAGTCTACCCGTGCTTCGCACAGTAATTCCTACTTCAGTCCTAGTTTGAAGTGTATTTAATGAACTAAATCAATGCTTCTTTGTAGACAATATTGCTAGTCTATCCTGTAGAAGCTAGTGTGGACAAATTGTCTTTGTTTCCAACTCTGGAGCAAGCCACATAAAGCTGACAATGAGAAAAGCATGAATCCTGATATCAGTTCCAGCTACTTTGAGATTGCAACATTATTGGTGTCCCGATGCACAGCCGAGGCAGATGCGACCTCAACATAAGTGCTGTACGTGTAGGGCTGACGCGTGTAAGCTTCATACTGTTGAGATAGCATACATTCATCAACTTTCTTGGGAAATAAAATCTGTAATTATCACGAGAGATGTGTCACGATGTGACTGAAAATGGGCCTCATTACAAATATGCTGGTCCGGAAATTGCAGTGCCGGTATATCCGTGCGGGCACCTTTTTCCGGACCGGCGTAGTCTGATTCGCGATGCTGGTAACACAGGCATCGCAAGTGAACCACTGCATTCGGGAACACCGTTGCCGGTATCTGCAAACACACGGCAGCCGTGCATGAGATACCGGCGTGGCGTAAGTGCACATTCCAAGTTGCACGGACACGCAATCACTGGCATGGACATTCCGGTAACAACGTGAAAACTATGCCGGAAACACCGGCATCGCGGATCAGGCGTGAAGTGGATTTTGGTGTCTAGAAACACGCCACAGGTGGACCCAATGGGCTGTGCCACAGCACAAAAGGACCACTGCCACACCACTCACCCCTTCCAACACCACAATGCTAGCGGTAGCTGTAGCAGTACTGGAGCTGGGGCCATTCCTGCAACGCTATTCATTGAGGACGCAGTGAAGCAGAGGATGCAGCCCATGTGCTTGAGGAGGAGGGCCCAGCAAATCCCCAATGTCCAGCAGGTTGCAACCCATAGGCAGGAACCAATCCCTCGCTTAAGGGCCACACCATTCAACTTCAGCCCAGGTCAGATCCATACCCTGTACCGGCTAGACAGGGACACCATCACCTCAATAGTGAACTTGAGCGACAACGACTGGGTCAGCATCGTCAATAGCCGCACAGCCACTCCCCTGCCCCCCTCCCTTGCTGAAGGTAGTGTATGTGCTATACTTTCTAAAAATTGCCTTCCATGCCCTTGCAGGTATGCCTAACGTCATTGGTGCTGTGTACTGCAAACATGTGGAGCTGGTGATCAGGCATGCTGTGGAGGCAGTGTACGGCAACAGGAAGCTCTTTCATTCGTTGAACGTGCAGATTGTGTGTGAAGCACGCCACCTCATCACCCATTGCTGTGCAAGGTATACCGGGTCAACACACGACTCCATTGCGCTGTGCAAATCCACGCTGCCTCGGTACATGGCACGACACGCTGGACAGCGTAGCTGGCTGCTGGGTGAGTGTAAGTACTAGGCCATGTGCAGTGTTGAATTGGCGGGGGTGGGGGGCAGTAAACAGCATAGCATACCCGACTGCTGGGAGAGTGCAGTGTCGGATTATGGCCCAGCCATGACCAGTGGATGTGCACACTGCATGCATGAATGCATCAATACTCCCACATCGATTTCCTGAAACTATTACAAAACCTCAGAATTCAACCAGATACAATAAGTAGGAAGAATGTGACTTACAAGGACTCCAACTCTGCCCTGGTTCGGATTGCTGTGCCTTGGTGGGATGGAGGATCCTATGATGGTTGCAAGACCTTCCTAGCGATCAACTCCGCTAGCTAAGTAGAATCCAAAGCCAGCGCAGTGAATCACTGAAAAGGGTGCAGCGTTCCCTCTTAGGGGGAGAGCCAAGGTTGTAGAGCTGAGGTTCTACTGGACTGTGGATTCTCCTAAAAAGAGGAGGATCGAATTCAATATAGAACTGCTAAACTAGCTACCCCCAACCTTCCAGTTATCAAGAGGTTCCAATTTAGTATTGTCCCCCACCTTATACCAGGAAGTAGCTGAACCTCGATATCAGATAGAATTTAAAGAAACAAGTCCAGAAGGGAAGTTAGTTTGGGACTAGAACCCATACAGCACGAGGGACGCACTAGAGTCAGGAAGGTACACTAAGTCCATTGCAAAGTGTCTATGAGTCCAGTGCATGGAATAAAGTAAGTTGGCAGTAATAAGGTTCCAGCAGCAGCAACACAAGAGTTTTTTGATGTCAGGTAGAAGTAGAATTCAGTTAAGGAGAGAAAACAACAGTTGATGCAGTGTTCAGGTTAACTAACTTGAATGCGCGTACTGCCAGTACAAAAAACAAACTACCAGGAAAGTAGCAGACAGTTGAATGTAGTGTTAACAGCAACCGCAGGAAATGTGCAGCTGGATAGTGCAGCGGAGAAGTGTGGCTGAATAGTGTAGCTGAAACAACAGACGTCGTGGATGCCGTGCAGCAGATACACAGAATGTTCGTAGGAGCCGCGATTTCTGTGTGGCTGTTACTGCCGATTGAGGAGCGTAGGAGCCACTGGAGCAGGTCGTAGAACCGGCTCAAACTGGAGGTCGCAGGTGAGAGACACGTTGCAGAATTTTGAAGAGCGTAGAAGTCGCTGGAGCTGAGCGGCGGGAGCAGGTCGTAGAAGCCTGCTCAAGCTGGAGGTCGCAGGCGGGAGACTCGCTGCAGAAGTTTGAAGAGCGTGGGAGCCACTGGAGGTGAGCGGCGGGAGCAGGTCAGAGAAGCCTGCTGAAGCTGAAGGCCGCAGGCAGGAGACGCGTTGCGGGATGAAACAACTGAGGCTCAGACTCAGAAATAATGGAGTTGGGTCAAATGCTGCTTTTACGGACGAATGCTTTCCTGATTGAAGGAGAAAAGCCACAAAAACAAGTTGCTAATTGAAGACGAGGAGCAACCAGAGCGTGATGGTAAAGACACTAATTAGAAGCACCGGGCTCCCACCACAGCAGTGCTTAAGTATAGAACAAACACCCCCCCAAACACGTGATCAGAATCACGCAACATGTAGTTCCTAGGAAGCACAGCAACAAGCGCCGTCTCCATGGAAACAGTCCAGTGATTCTGTACCTTGAATGGCCTGGCTGCCGTTCTGTGAGCAAACTGCTGTTTAAAAGTGAGAGTGTTATTCCTACCGGAGGAAGAACGCGAAGAAACAGCTGGGGCAAATCTGGCAGGCATGACACCATGTAAATGCACAGAGGCCCGATGGGGCGGCAAAAGGGGAAGGCAGATCAAGAGCAACAAACATAATTACAGACAACTGTAAATAAAGTACACCTCAAGCATTGAAGTGGAGATACCCCACTCAGTGTTGGGAGTGCATGAAATGTTTATGTGTGTAGCTGTTACTTAAGGTGCAACAGAGTAGTAGCATGGCAGAGTGCAAGTCCTTGACAGGAGTGGATCCATGTATGAAAAATATCCAGTGCATACATAACCACATTTATCATCTACAGCAAAAAAAATAAAGAACTACATGTACCAGAATGCACCACACCATAGTGACAATGACAGGCACAAACACAGGGACGCTAAACCACAACATGATGCACAGCCAGAGAAGACTGAAGCACCCACCCACAAAACCTATTTTAGCTGCACACAAATTGGACAGGTACACTACCTGTCACAACCACACATTCACACATGCATTTCATAGAACTGCTAAATGTACCGTTGCACATGGCCATGTAGCTGGAATTCATTTATAACAAATTAATGACATTTACATCTATTCAACGTGTGTCAGTTGTAAAAAAAAAAAAAAAAAAGGTTCAGAGGTCAATGCCACTGCACAACACGGCCCCCACCCCCACCCCTACGCATTCTGACAAAGTGCTGTTCTGGTACCCGAAAATTGACATATGCTAGCTAATCTAATTTATGCTTGTGCACATTGGTCTTCTCAAATGAACACTATACAGCCTGTGCCAACATGAAATTACCAGTACATTGACATGTACACCTTCTGTTGCTCACGTGCAGGCGATGTTGGGTATCCCCTGATGCCATGGATGATGAACCCCGTCGGGCAACCCCACAACATCCATGAGCAGGCATACAACTGTGCCCATGTACGTACCCGCTGCACCATTGAACAGAGTTTTGGCTTGTTGAAGGCCCGATTCCGCTACTCATGTACAGCCCTAAAAAGGTTTGGAAAATTGTGCTTGCCTGTGCCATGTTGCACAACATGTGCATCAGGCGCAACGTCCCACTGCCCCCCAACATGGACATGCACCCACCAGAGGCTGAGGACGGCAGTGACGATGAGCCGGCTATTGCACTGCGCTGCGACGGCATGGATGGACGGGTCACACGTGGAGACCTCATACACCGTTTGAGCACCTATTACAGGACTACTAGCACACTGGGCAGTGTGCATAAATAAATGCACTCACACAGAAAATGTCCGGATACGATTTCTGTGTGGTCCGTTTCCTACTCCACCGTCATGCCCAATGTTGTCAACTGGACCGCCTTGCAGAATGGGTGCAGGTGGCTCCTCGTTGGGCAGTGGCTGGGGTGCAGGTGCCTTCTGGTTGGGCGGTGGCTGGGGTGCAGGTGCCTCCTGGTTGGGCGGTGGCTGGTGGGATGCAGGAGTTGTTGGCCCCTCAAGTCTGTCGTAGGATGCAGTCGAGTCCTATGTGGACGTGGTGGTTGCCCGTCGCCGGCGTGGCCTGGTGGCCAGGGATGTGCTTGGCTGTTCCGCCTCATTTGCAGATGATGTGCCTGTGGGGGTCTGAAAGGCAGGGCATCAGTGATGGGTGTGGAATCATGAGTCAGACATAAGTGCTAGTACTTTCAGGTGACAATGCTGTGTCATTGACATGGTGGTGGACATGGCATGGTACACACATGGCTGTGTTGGGGATGCTGTGCGAGTGCATGTGTGGTGTGGCAACATGGTGTGTGCAGTGGCTGTTGTGTGGTGTACTGGTGTTTCTGGTTTGGGTGTTATGAGTGTGCCACACAAGCTGTATGATATGGTGTTGTGACATGGATGCATTACACATGTGACTGCTGCCTATGGCACTTACTCCGTTGGTGAGGAATTTTTGCAGTATGGGACGAGTGGGCCACATGCATCATTGATATGTGCGGCAGGTCATTTGCTGGTGTTGGAGGTGCTCGACACGGACGTGACTATGCCCATGTGCAAGCACGGCAGTGACAACAGAAGTAGGGCCCGCAGTGGTGTAAAGGGCGCGGCTGTTTTTGGCTGTGCGGCTGGACTTCTGGAAGTATCATCCTGCTCCGACTCGACTGGAGCCGTCAGCAGTTGAAGAGAGCAAATTACTTCCTGTTGCTTCCTGGTTTCCCACGTGACCTGAGTCACATGACCTGCTCCTGCCACTCCCAAAGGAAACTAACATAAAAACTGCTAGCCGCGGCCCTTGCGGCGTGAAGCCTGCAGTGGTGTAAAGGGCGCGGCTGTTTTTGGCTGTGCGGCAGTAAGTACTGCCTTTGTTAATAACAGTTTATTACACGCGTCATTCAAATACTTCCGTATCCTGCGTGCGTGCGATAAAAATCACTAAAATGGAACCCACTAAACCACATACTCGCCTTCAAGGCAAACTAGAAGAAACTGTTTCTTTGGCAAACGAAAGCCCGGCTGAACTCACGATAAAAGCAACGCAAATATCGAAATTAAATACTAGTTCTCGAGTAGATGTGATTACACCGGCCTGAAGATCAGGCTCGAAATCCATTGGCAATTCAACAAACTCATGCAAGTCCTTTACCAACAATGCAGATAACACAGAATAACGAGCCTGACCCTCTTTCACTGTCAGGTAAATTGAAACATACACCTCTTTCTCACGTTCTTCCGATCGCAAATAGAAAATTGCCTCTACCTGCTATCCTCACTGAATTTTCACAAACAGAAACGGGAACGACTATGCAAGTCAAGGTAGACAAATCAACACAATATTCACCATGAACCCTCATCCTTAATTTCCACAAAACAATCCAGTCTGTCCACAGTACTTTCTCATCAACCTGTCGAACTAGTAAGTAACTCTACTTTTGAGGATCCTTGCTACACACCAACCCTTAGGGAACGAGCTAAAGCAGCCAAACAACAATGGCAATCAACTTACTTACCAATTGATACAATAAATAGCGAGAAATCCAAACCACTTTCAGTTCGCATTGCGCGTCTATCACTCGATATAACCGAGATCGATGCGATTATGGATTCACAACAAAAAAGAGATGAAGTCTTTGGAGCAATCCAGAATCATACTCCAGTTCCAAAAATTAATACTTCAACCCCAATTGCCTCAAAAGGACCCCAGGTAACCATAAAAAACTCACCAACGTTGCTCAAGACCTCATAGAGCATGACTCTTTTTCATCACATAAGATCACTGAAGTATCCAATGATGCTCCGGAACTACCTGAAAGACTACCAACCACGATGTTAGACCTACAAAATTCGCTAGTAGCTGTACTATCTGTAGCTATGATCCCCTTTCTAAAATTACAAGAAGCGATGGTGGACTCAACCAAAGATCAAGCTACTCTACTTGCTATGATCATGACAAAACCATTTAGAAAGCTTTATTGGAACCTTGCAGGAACGACTAAAATATGAAGCGGAGGCATCAAGATTGTGGCAAAGCCGTCTGGCTGAAGTGGCAAGAGTCGACCGTGCTGACAAACAAAACCTGATGGAGACCGTATCTTCCATTACTAAAAAACTGATGGATGAAAAAAATCAAAAAACAGTCACAGGTGTTGCCTCAATCTGCTTGGACAACAAAACAAACCCAAAATGTATCTAATACTGTTCAAATAGATGTTTCAAAAATAGATCAATGGACCCAATACGAGATGCAACCATTCAACAATGGTCTTCTGGACCCAAAACATGATATGCCCATTTCTAATGCTGAACCGGCATTATGTACTCCATTTGATATCTTTGACCTGACCAAACGAGGCTTGGTGGGAAAAGAACTTCATTCCAAACCAAATGCAAGGAAAATCCCAAAAAAATCTCAAACAGGCTTGCGGGCCTTTTTAAGGAAAATGCAAAACGTACAAAAATCTTTGCAAGAGAACACAATCAAGAACGTAGTAAAAACAAGGCCAAAGCCCACTAACTCGGTAGCTGTGACTGCCACCATACCAACTGATACTAGAGCGAACTCGCCTAGCAAAAGAGCGGATCAGCCACTGTCTGAACCATTAGACGTTTTATTGGCAGTAATAAAACAAGACTCCTCTTCTAAAGTGACTCTTCCATCCCCAGCCAGTGAGAGTGGTACCGAGGATGTTTCTATCCAGGAAGACTCAACACAGGAGGCTTCCATCTCCTTGGATCCGCAAGATGACGCATTTCTCGTTCTTGATGAATGCAAAGATTCATCTCTTGATTACTCAGATACGACTTTGGCCAATCAGGACTCCTCGAACATTTCTTTGGATTACTCAGAGGTGTCAAATGATGATTCATGGCCCCATTCAGAAATGAAAAAGAAACCAAGCAATAACACGACTTTTCCCCCTCATTTAGATCCACCTATAGTCAGACCAACTTTTTTCAACCCGAAAAAAGGTCCTACGCTTTTAGAATCTCTTTAGCTCCCAGTTCAACAAATATTGATGAGCCTGTAATTTTGAATAGAGCTAATGTTCTACGACTACTAAAAGCTATTCCACAAACGGCGGACATCAAATCACAAGACATCAATGTGATTCTATTTCCCAACAAGAAGAACTAATGTACCGCGTATTATCCACTAACCAGCAACTGGAAATCTTAGGTTTTGAAGCTGAAGAAATTACTGTGTCGAGTTTAATGGCTCGGAACAAATGCAGCAATAAACTCGCGATGATGGATTCCTACCATTACAATAAAATGAACACACAAAGAGGCCCGACACACACAGAAAAAACATAACGATCTGTCTGTTAATCCAAAACATAACGATGGAGAAAATTATTTGACCTATACAAATGAGGCTACGAAAAAACGAGGGATATGGCGCGAGCAAGAGGGGATCCCTGACACTGATTCAAGATCCAATATGAGCCAAGACCGTTGGCCCCTGAACAAGACAACCTACCTATAACAACTAACAGGACATCAAAGCCAGGCGTGCCCAGTCTCTCTATGCTCATGGAACACTAGAGGCCATAAACACCTTTTCACTGAAGGCTCAATTGCACTTGCTGAACTTGATATAATATGCCTACAAGAAACTTGGTTAAAAGAAGGAGGTAGTATGTGAAGGCTTTATAACCCTAACAAATCCTGCGATCTCTTCTCAACAAGGCCGACCGGCATCAGGCATGCTGATCCTTGTAAAAATTAACCCTACATGGACAATTGTATCAATAAAGAACATTCATCCTTGGGCCCAGTACATGACCATTCTCATACCAACTCCTAATAAAGATCGAGATCAACGTATGGAAATCATCTACGTTACCATTTTCAATATATATTGGAATCCGACTGCGATGAATGACAACAAGTTCCTCGATTCCATATATGACGAAATTGATAATATTGCCTCGGTCAATCATGGAGCAGAATTCATAATTACAGGGGATCTTAACATCCATTTATTTGATAAAGAAGGCCGTAAATTGGAGTCAAATGCATTAAGAGCCAGAGCTAAAAAATGGGTCAAAGAATTATCCATCCGTAATATCCTACTAATTGATCCCACTGTGAACAATAAAGGAGTATCTCTCCCGACATGCTCACGTGAAAATTCAACATCCATCATTGACTATATCTTTACTTCAGAAGGGATAAGAAACCTAATCATTTCTACTGACAACACTCCTCAATCCACCAGCGACCACCATCAAATAAGAATCACATGGGACGCGGTAAGAACAAAATATCCACAAATAAATTTGCCAGCTTTGGAGATCAATAACAGTCTTAATAAACTCTGTATCAAAAACTATCAAATACCTGGCTTATTATCAATCTTTAAAGAGTCCCTGCTTCAGGACCAAGCAAAACTTAACTATGGTTGGATTCTTGAGAAATATCAACAACCGTGCCACAAGATAAATAAATCTACTAACGTACATAAACATCAATTCAATTCAGAAATTGTACTGAAGAAAAAGATTCTCCAAAGGCAAATTAGGCAACTGAAAAAAATGAAAGAATCCGATTTTGAAATTAAAATAAAAAAAGAAAAATAAAAATACTCCAATGCAATTAAAGCAATCAAGGCCCAAATAAAACAGAATGATGCTGAAGCAATTCTAGCTGCACTCAAAGAGAAACACAAGGCATTTATGGTCTCTATTGAACGCCAGTCCCAAAGCAACATCTATGATCCAAGAAGTGGAAGCTCAAGAATGGATTAAGCACTTTACAACACTATAATCCCTACCCCAATGTCTCATTAACCGCTACAACACAGAACGAGGATTCTTGGAATCTCAATTGGGATGTTAATGATATAAGAAATAGAATCATGAATCTGAATCCCTCCAGAGCTCCGGGACCCGATGGGTTATCAAATGCTATGCTCAAAGCAAATCCGAACGAATGGGCAGCATTCTTCATTCTGCTTCTGCAACTTATCGAAAAAACGAAACAAATCCCTCATAGTTGGACTTTGGCCGTTTTGATTCCTATCTTCAAAGCTGGTGATCGCAAAAGCCCTACTAACTACCGACCCATTGCCCTGCTGGATCCCCTGGGTAAATTATTCGCAGGATTTCTTGTTAAAAAACTTAACAACTGGGCTGAGGAGAATGCAAAACAAGAACAAAGGCAAACTAGCTTTGTCAAGAAAGTTGGAACAAACGTCAATCTACTGCTACTGAATCTGATTAAACATGAAGCGATAATCAAGAAACATCAAGTATATGCCATCTTTATAGATTTAAAGATGGCTTTTGATTCAGTAAACAGGTCAAAGCTTTGGTCCAAACTTACGACCTGGGGTTATCCAGCCTCTATTTTGAATCCCATCAAGCAGCTATATTCAAATACCTCGGTTAGAGTCCGGCTAACCAATGACGGAATGGTAACATCTCCCATTCACACCTCCAATGGTTTGAAACAAGGATGCCCATTGGCAGCCTGCCTCTACAATTGGTATACCTACGACTTTAGTGAGAAATTCCAAAACTCAGCTGCAAACCCGCCAAAAATCAACAATGAATCTATTCAGACATTAATATACGCTGATGATATTATCATTTTGGACAAAACAATATCAGGTCTACAAAAATCTTTAGATAAAACTCAAGAATACATGCATGAGAACGACCTGGTGATTAACGGCAATAAAACAAAGACAATGAAACTTGCCTCGCGTAAAAATAATAAATCAACTCTGAAAATATATTTAGAAAGTAACATGATCGCTGTAACAACGTCAATGAAATATCTGGGTGTGATGATCAACTCTTCCGCTAATCAACAAGAATGGAAGAATTATATCAAGGAAAAAGCCAGATCCCTGGCCAGACAAGGCTGTTTCTTTCATAGAAAGTATGGAACATACTCTATAAAACCCATAATAGCCTTGTATAAACAAAAAGTAATCCCGATTCTGACGTATGCAACCGAGTCCTTGGTCAACCAAGAAACCATAAACTGGACCAGGTATGAAGCACTGTTCTGGAGAAAAACTATCTCTCCCAAAATCGTTTCCAATGGCAAGAATCCGTTACGAACTAGCTATTCAGTCCATCAAATCAATAGTTTTGTGGAAACAAATGGACCTTCTCAGGAAAATAATCTCCAAAGACAAGATCCTGTCACTGGAAATATTGAAAGAAAAAAAAACAGCTCTCCACATCACAGCACTTTCAAAATGGGTTTCTGAAATCCAAATGAAGATTTAAACCGAAGATATCTCTGAAGAAATGCTGATCAATAGACCTCAGCACGCAAAGAGAAGAATACAGACCAATGATTGGATCCAAACCATAGCTGACCAAAATAAATACAAGAGATCTAAAATGCCAAACAGAAGCTAGATGTCCCCATGAGTTGCCTGCTTATTTAAATCTCTCTCCAGATTGTGACATGTGTGATCTATTTCTCCGATTTAGGTTTAACATCTTACCAACTCGGGATTACCATTCTGTGATGGACAAAACAAATAAAACAAGTCCTCACTGTCGCTTTTGTAAAGACACAAACTGCAAGGAAACTCTATTCCATTTGATTATGATTTGCCCGGCACTGAAGGATCAAAGATCCTTGCACAGAGACTACTTTGGGTTATCGAGGAAGCAACTGACAACCGAAGAAAGATGGGACAATTTGTTAAGAGGACAAGATAAAAACCTAATTCTGACAATCAAATTTTGGTTGGCAATTACTAAGTGAAAGTCAAAAGGAATGAATGAATGAATGAAATATAAATATTGATTTTCTTGATACTCTCACTCTCCTTTTTCTCACTTTTTTCTTTCTCTCCTTCCTATTCTTCTATTTTTAATGTAATACTTCATTGATCTGTTATGTAGAAATGAAAAGTTTGTAAAATCAAACAAAACATTTTAAATAAAAAAAATTAAAAAAAAGAAGTAGGGCTATGTCAGGGTGATGTGTGTCTGAGTGGCAGCAGGTGCACATTGTGAGGGCGTTACAGGGGGCCTGTGTGAGTGGTGTATGAATGTGGGTTGGCTACAAGGTCTATGTGGATTTGGGCAATCAGGTTGGGGGGCATCAGCAGGGCTGTACTGGTGTTGGGCACTATATACTTTACATGTTTGCCTACTTAATTGGATACAGGGTACAAGGTGTGTGATCTGGCATTGGGCTTACGGGTATTTATCAGCCTCACCCGATGTCACACTGTTAGGGAGAATTCTCTTATAAGGCTAATTTCCCAAACCTACCGAGTCCCCCAGCAGCTTTGCTGGATTTTTGGGGTTTGTTTTTTTCTCCTGCTAAGAGTGAGACTCTTTTACTCCCACTCTTAGGCATGATTTGAGGTATGTCTCTGACTATTTGTGTGATTGTGGGCTATGGGGTCTTTTGCTCCATAGGGTATCATCTGTTTATTGTGTATGTGTTACACAGCACCCTCAGTGCAGTAACACAGGGGTGTCATAGTGACCCCCAAACATAGACTCCATACCCTGGGGCTGACTACTGTCTCCCAGGGCATGTAAAGTCACCATTGACTTTACTAGTCCTAGATTGTGAACAGAACCAGTACAAACCATCATATTGTGGAAGTACTGCAAGGGGTTAATTATATTGCCCCTGGGTCTGTTTTCAAGGGGTCACTGTCCAGTCCCCCCTTGTCGAGATTCTGGCTGTTGGCAGTTACCACGCAAAATATTCCACCGGAATATTCTCTATGGGATTTTCCCATCGATTTTAAACGCACCACTTTTTGGTGCAATGTTAAAGATACCACTGGTTTATTTATTTAATATTAAATTCACGGTTGGGTCTTTTTGCCAGAACTCTTTTCTAAAATGACGTTCGTGTCCGTCTCTGTAACTCTGACCAAGGCCGAGCACTTTGTTCCACTTTTTGGCGGGCTTCTCCACAGACGCCCTCCAAACGGTGCCACTCTGTCTGGGTTCCACAGGATGGGTGGGGAGGGGAATTGGCACGCTGGACTGTGTTGCCTTAGCAACTCAAGTCGCACTCTGTTCTGATTGGGCCAGTGGTGAGCCGCCCGGCTCACCACTTAGCATGTTTGAGTGACAGCTAGGCTGTTGAATGGGGGTTTTTCTGCATAAAAGCAGGGCCTTTGGGACTGGAACTTCAGAAGTCGCCAAAGGACCTAAGAATCCGAAGAGGGAAGAAGCTGAGCCATCTGCAACGACGACACCACCGGTGGAGCCCTTCTGCAACGAACTCACCACTTTCCCAACGACAAGAGAAGATCTTCTGCTGGACGAGTCTTCTTCCCCTGAGCTGGTGGGACCAACCAGTACGCCCTTTTCGCCTTCCAAAGACGTCTCTTGGTCAAATCGCCCGTACCAAGCATCCCGGCGGCCGGATAGCCAAGCTTCACCACTTTGACCACGAATAAAAGGAACACACCTTTTTTCGACGAACTCCGCGGCTAGTTTCCTCCCTGTGCAGTGCAACGACTCCACGTTTCCTCCTCGACGAGATCCTCTCTTCCCCTGGTCAAAACAACGAACTGCAACCACTGCCAAGAACAACTGCCACCGCTGGATCTTCCTCTCTCTTTAAGGTACTGTGTCCTGCCTGGCCTCCCTTTCTTCGGTTTGCCCAAGGTGACCCTTAAATCCTTGGCTTTTTTTATTCTTAAAAAGTTGTTTATTTAGTTTGATTAACAAACTTTAACAACATATAAAACAACATATTACATAAATAAACTTCATATAAGAATGTTAATTATACAACATCATCATTTCTTAATTAAGTTACATTTCAGAACTAAAATTATATAAAATACTCGCTTTTTGATTAATTCATGAAGCTTTACAAATCAAAATAATTCTGTTACCAGAATAGCAACATATAAACATCTCCTGTTATCTGATCGACATTTAAGAAGTGATGGACAGCATATTGAAATCCATGAGCACATCTAAAACAAAATGTCGTCGTGAGTAGATGATACATTTATCACGTGACCTTTCTTAGTAACAAGCTTATTCCTGAGTGAATAACCATTTAATACATACATTTTTCCTTTAATTCAGTTAATATATTTTTCTTATCCAACTCTATGATCAATTTTACAAGAAGTTCACACAATAGTAAAATTCTTTTAATTGAGTATCCCCACATAAATGTTTTCCAGCACCATTCCCTAGCTTGAAGAGTCATGCCTAAGACATTCAGACCCATAAGGGAATAACGTAGTGCTTCAAATTTCGGACAATACATGCAGAGATGTTTTAGGGTTTCTATCTGTACCCAGTCTAAACAAAATCTGCAAAACAATTGTGTACCATTGGAGTTGGTCTTTTGCCATCCCGCTATTCTTTTGTATGTATGTAACTGGTTAAGCTTGAACCTTAAATATAGATCACGTTGAACCTGGTCAGGGAATTTTAACAGTTATGCTCTACGTGGGGTTCTCAAGTCTACAGATTTTGCAGCTTCAGCATACGACTTTTTTGTATCCATTTCATTTATGGTCATCAACCAATCATACTCAAATACTCGTTTTTTTGCATAGGCCACGCAAAGTTGTAAGTCTATAGGTTTCAACCCACATGTATCCAATTTAGTAATCATCAAAGTTGAAAATGCCACCAGTGAGGGAGGATTGCATTCTTTTATCATCCTAAAAGAATCATTATAAAGCGAACATGGTGGCGGGGAAAGCATCTTCCCATAGTTCGTTAGCTGTCTCCAGAAGAACCTGGTGGACAGTGAGGTTATTTCTAGCTCCTGTCTTATTACGCAATTGGGTACAGCATTTGGCAGTCTGAGCGTGGCTTTCCATAACTGCCCCTGAATTTGATCAAGCAATGAATCAATATTGTTTAAGCAAAAATCTAGCCCATAGAGCAAGATAGCTTCCACTTTTAATAAGTAGAACTCAAACAGTGGAACGAATGAAATTCCAAATTTGCTCAATATCCGAGAGGTAGAGGTTAAACAGGGTTGCTGCTAAATTGCATCCCTGTTTAACCCCCACCTCTGTTGGAATCGGGCTTGTTGTTGCACCCGCCATATTAAGTCGCACAAGATATGATGTGTCCCTATGAAGCTTAGCTATAAGAGCCATTAGGTGATGAGGCACACCTTTTAGGTCAAGTTTTTCCCTTAACATTCCACAAATCACACAGTCAAATACTGTGGATAAGTCCACCGATGCCATGTACAATGCACCTGCGTTAACTGTCCCATTTTTTGCAATCAAATGAGCCAACATTCAACGCAGTTCCCATTCCTGCACGAAAACCAATTTGGAATGGTGACAAAAGAGCCAATCGGGTAATGCAAGTATTCAACTGTTGAAGAATAAGAATTGAAAAAACTTTAACACTTGCATCAGTAAGTGCAATCGGCCGAAAATTGGCTGGGTTAGATGCATCACCTTGCTTATGAATTGGGACTATAATAGATTTCACCAACGAGGCAGGTATCGTCGAAGCATGGATGATCTCATTAAATTGCATCTTTAACAAAAGGTGCCCATAGCGCTATATTTTCTTTTAGAACACATGGGGAATGCAATCTGGGCCAGGCGCTTTTGAGTTGTTAATTTTTCCCAGCGCCCATGTTATGTCATCTACTGTATAGCCCTTGGATACATCAACTAAATAGGTTATATCGTTAGTATGATGATTAACAAATCTTTGCGGGAGTGCAAACTTAGTTTTATAAAATTGCTTCCATGTTTGCTCAGAAATATTAGATGTTTGCTCACCATTCGTTTCGCCTTTTTTGTCCCTTAGTATTGCCCAAACATAACGTCTGTCATTACGACACAGGGAAGCTATCATAGCTTGATTGACTGAGTTATGCAAGTAAATTCTGTAGTTGTTGATGTTATTATGATATTTATTTAGAATTTTCTTTTTATTATAACAAATCTCATAATTAGTTAGCCCCACTTTATTTAGTTGGGCAATATCCCAATTTTTCTTTTTCTTTAAAATCCTGGAGGATAGCATATCAGGCCCTTTGGTCAACTGTCTATTATTCTTATTTGTTACTTCTTTCAACAGTGATTCAAGTGCTGTGCTGATGATAATTTTCATTTCTATTAAGGATAGTACAGTCTTATAATTTGTGTTAGTAGATGTAAATAAGATTCCAAGAATTAGCCCATTCAATTTTCTACATAGATGTGGATTCCACCTTAAAGGGGCTCCTGGTCTATCTGGTTCCAGAAAGCTTGTTAGTGGATCACATCTCAACATTGGCACCCTCAATCGCACATTGAGGTACAATATGCAATGATCACTCACATCTGGCCTAAAGATCTGAGCCTCATCACACATCCGAGATAGATCTTCAGAAACAGCAAGGTAGTCAATGCAAGATTCTTTGTTGCGGCTCCACGTGGAACAATGCTCTCTACATTCAAAATTGATGAATACAATATTCCAACGTAATAATAACGCTTGCCACCGCATACCCCTTCTATTAGAAGCCAATCTCGCATTCAGAGTCAGGGTTTCTATGTCAGTGCCCGCACCGTTAACACAAACGGAATTAAAATCCCCCCCCCCCCCAAGAGGACCTTCACTTCAGGCCATTTACAAAACACCTAATCAAATAAATCATCAAGTTGTTCAAATAGTTTGTTCAAGTCAATAGCAAGAGGATTAAAATACATAGATATTATTAACAGGTATTCATACATGCCCACACCTAGTTCAATTAGAATTGCAACAAAGGAATATCTTGTGTGAAGTAGCAGCAGTGTATATTCAAGGGCAGTATCCCAACTGGGCTTTCCAACTGGGTTGGCCCCAGACCTAACTTTACCTTCTTGAATCGCCCCAAACTCTTCTGAACATTCTGCAAAGACTTTTAGTGCATTTTAAACCGTGTGATCCTGGGCACATTTCGCTTTGCTCCATTTAAAGTGGGCCTGGCCTATGAACTTTGGCTCTACAGTGTATACTGCCTTTCTTCTCGAACTCCTAAAAGTGTTGGGACCCGTTTTACTTCTATGCTCTGCCTTTTTTCTCTCCCTTTAACTTAACTATTGGAGTGCCATCTAGGTTACACGCTCACATCTGTTTTAACAAATTGTGGTGTTTAAACTCTGACTTGTCTATAAGTTATCAAGGGAGGTGTGTATACTTTACCTGACTGTGTTTTAACTTGCTTTTGATTTAGAGTGCTAGTATATTGCCTAAAGTGTGTTTTAAATAAATAACTATATACTTTGTATATAAAGCTCTGGTCCGTGTTTGTTTGCTCTACTGTGTTTTTAGCCGTATTGCGTATACTCTATATACTGCCCTACTCTCCTTGAGAGAGGTCTGACTGCTCGGCCACAGCTACCAGGTAAATCTGGGTGGTGCAGACTGCTACCAATTGGGTTTACTGCTTACTCCTGTAGTCTTAATCTTTTTGCAGTGGTCCCCAAGGGAACTGCACAGGATTCTGCCTAACACACACCTCCAGCCTCTGCTGCACCTACTCCCTCAATTGCCTTGAGGTGCAAGACACTGCAGGTCTCCTCCCATGGCTGCAGGTGGATGGGAGATGCAGGGCCGCCTCCTGTGCCCATGCCCTGGGTGCGCTCTGCTGACAGGAGGTTTTGCATCCTGAGACATAGATCATCCCACCTTATGTGGTAATACCGGACTGTTCTGGGTGTTGTCCCAACTGCCGTGGCCTTTCTGGGCCACCTCCTTCTTGCGCATTTGTTCCTGCCGCCATAGGTCGCTGCTGAAAACTTCAGCAGCATGCTCGACTAGCGAGTCGGCCAGCAGGTTTAATTCAGCCTCATTCAACCGCGCCCTACGCCTCCGTGCTGCACGTACCCTGAAAGACGTGTCTCTGGTTGTTTATCTGTGCTTGTGATGTGGCTGTCACTCCTGTGCACAGAGGATTGCAATAGATTGTGTTTTGTTAATGGCCGCCGGTCCATTTCCTGTTCCGGCGATCACGTTATTTCCAGTCACAGTAACTACGGCACTGGTAACAACAGTGCTGGCGAGTCCGGTAGCATGGAGCCAGATTCGAAGTCACTGGCACAGAGGGTGCCTGTGTGGGAGTTTTGGGGGAGTTTGGTGGTATTACTGGCATGCAAGTGCAACCGTTTCCAGCATTCCGGAATGCGCATGCACGCTGACACGGAATAAACCGTTGATTCTGGCAGCAGTGCCACACGGACACGGTAACACCGGCATGCAGGCAATTGCAATATTTCTTTCCCCGGCATACTTGGAATGCGGCCCAATGTCAATGCGGACACAATTGAAAAGACATGCACCATTTCCTGTCACCCACATTACTCCAAAAGCACTGTAGCGCATCACCCGCATGACTTCAGAAGTGAGTGCGCTAATGTCAGCTAGAATGCGGATAGTGTGGAAGGTTTAGGAACAATTAATTGCTGAACTTTAAGAACAATGAACATAGAACTACAGCGTCAAGAACCATATGGCAGGGGGTAAGCTTTGCAGACCACTAAAAAAATAATAAACACAGGAAAATTGATATTTTATATTTTTTACATGGTCTACACCATTGAACCTACCCACATGCCAAATTTCAGGTTTGTAGCAGGTCGGGAAGTTCTCACAATTAAAAGGGACGCCTGGCAACCTGTGTAGAGCGCCCAAATGTTGGAAAATAACTTTTGAACTGCCTTCACAAAACCAATGTACCCATTTTCTTTCCGGCACTGCACACCCCACAGAAGGTGTATTGGCATTGCATTTCCTAATCAATGCCTATATTTAATGTGTGTTTGTAATACACAGATTAAACCTTGATAAAGCATAGCTCTGTCGAGTGTGAATTCCTGAGCCAAAATATCAAGCAAGGATTTTATACATGTTCAGTGCAGAACAAAATAGCAAGAATATACAAGTCCTAGTGCAGCTTTAAGCAGAGAAAACTGCAATATTTAAATTGACTGTCTTTTATATAGAGTGGAGAGATAGAACTATAGCAGCTTTTGGGTTTCATTTCTGCTTGGCAAGCAACTTGGAAGTAGGAAGCCTGGAAACTGCCGAGAACAAAACTTTAAATACTTTATACTTTGCATGTTTACCTTTCCAGGCCCAACACAGTTTGAATGCACCGGAAGGGCACACATAATGGGTTCTCGCAGTCAAGTTTGGGCTGGCTCCCAAGATTGCATCAACACACCGTACTCCAGGTGGCATGTAATGGGTCCAAAGCTAACCTTCAAAGAAAATCTGCGACATATTGTTTAACCCATCAAAGTTAGATGCTGGAGAAGGAACAAGTTACGTACCTGCAACTTTTGTTCTCCAGCATGGGTCGGACATGGATTCACATGCTCATGAATATTCCCAGTCAGGATGGGAATCCTCGGTAAAAGAAAAAAAAACAGTTTCACTTTCATTTATAAACTGTCTTTCTCCTATAAACCAATCACTGAGCTCAGGGTCATACTGCCACCAACCAATGACTGCCCTCTCCCTAAGCCCCTCCTCTGGCAGCCATCTTCAGATTTGGTAGCATGTAAAGTGGCAGTATGACCAAGGGAGCCGCAGAGGGGCAAGAGGGAGGGTTCACATATGAATCCATGCCAGACCCATGCTGGAGAACAACAGTTAAAGGTAAGTAACTTGTTCCTTCTCCAGCATGGGGTCTGGCATGGATTCACATGCTCATGAAGAATACATAGCAGTACATACATGCACAACCATGGAAGGTGGCAAGGCTCAACAGAAGCAAATTCTCTTACCTCCTCGCCATGCTCACCTTCAAGTTAACAGGTCACGCAGCATTGCCTGGCCGACTCCGGGCTCCTCCCTGGAATCCCTGTCAATGCAGTAGAATTTCGTGAAGGTGTGCGTCGACCTTGAAGTAGCCGCCCTGCAGATGTCCAGCAGGGGCACACCCAAAAGGAACGCCATTGTGGCAGCAATCGCTCCGGTAGAATGGGCTCTCGGACAGCCAGGCAGTGGTCAATTTGCCAACCAGTGACAACGAGTGATGCAGCCAGAGAGCCACCTGGAGATGGAAGCCTTGGACAAGGCCTTCCCATTGTTTACATGGCCACAGTTCACAAAAAGCTGAGAAGTCTTCCGGAAACTCTTAGTGCGGGCCACATAAAACCTCAGCGCTCGAGTGCAAAGTCCAGCGAGTGCAAAGTCCAGCGAGTGCAAAGTCCAGCGAGTGCAAAGTCCAGCGAGTGCAAAGTCCAGCGAGTGCAAAGTCCAGCGAGTGCAAAGTCCAGCGAGTGCAAAGTCCAGCGAGTGCAAAGTCCAGCGAGTGCAAAGTCCAGCGAGTGCAAAGTCCAGCGAGTGCAAAGTTCTTACAGCCGGCGAAGGCGTTGGAAAAAACACAGGTAACACCAATGGTTCATGGAGATGAAATTCCGACGGCACCTTGGGCATGAAGGAGGGGTGCGTATGCAACACCTCCCTCGTCTTGTGCAATGTCAAGTAGGGTTGCTTGCAGGACAGGGCCTGGATCTCACCTGCTCTCCTGGCAGAAGTGGTGGCCACAAGGAACGCCATTTTCCGAGACAAAGTTAAGCAGAGCTTGATGCATTGGCTCGAATGGGGCCCCCATGAGCCTAGTCAGCACCACATCGAGCTCCCACACTGGGGTAGTGGCCTTCACCAGCGGGAACCAACAGAACAGTCCTTTGATTAATTCCTTCACTAAACGGTGTGACCACAGAGAACTGGTGAAGCCACCAGATTCACCTTGATGGAGGCGTGCACCAGCGCCAATTTAGCCAACGACAACACGTAGGGAAGGACTTGCGGAGCCGTGACCCTGAGAGGGTTAAACTTCTGCGACTGGAACTTTGCAAGGACTTCCCTGCCGTCCGCAGTCAGCTCATAACCACCGAACTCTAGCGCTGCACAAGCCAGGCCTTCAGGTTCAGCGTTCCTGGGTCGTGGTGTAGGATCGCGCATCCTTCTCTGGCGAGAAGACCCGCGACCACTGGTAGCTTGACTGGAGGGGCCGCTGAGATGCTGAGCAGGTCCGGGTACCATAACTGGCTCGGCCACACCGGGGCAACGAAGATCATCCTGCACCGGCACCGTCTGAGTTGGCTGATGACTCGTAGTAGTAGCGGCAAAGGAGGTAACACGTACAAAAACAGGCCTTCTGACAGGAAGGAGAATGTGTCCCCAATGCTGCCCAGCTTGGGAAACCTGCTGGTGAAACTCTGGCACTTGGTATTCCGTTGCAGTTGCAAACCGATCGATCTGGGGACTGCCAAACTTGAGGAAAAGAGCGCAACTCCGCACTGAGGGAAATCAACCTGACAGGTGTCAAGAACACTGTCGCCAAACAGAACGAGGAACATCCCCTGGGCAACAGCCCAGTGCCACAACTCTTGCACCTCTCTGGAGAGCGCTGGGGACCTGGTGCCCCCCTGCTTCCGAATGAAAAGCATTGTGGTGGTATTGTCCATAAAGGACACTCACCACATTGCCCCGGAGAGACAGAAGAAATGACTTGAGGGCCCAAAAGACTGCCTGTAGTTCCAGTACATTGGTGTAGTGCCTTCTCCTCCGGTAGCCTCAGGCCTCTGGCATGAAGACGTCCAGTGTGGGCTCCCCACCCATCCATGGAGGGATCCGTCGTGACTGTCTCCTGTTACAGAGGGCCCTGAAAGTCTGTGCCTCCACAGATGTTGGAGTGAACACCCCACCACCTGCCCGCTCGACGGAACTACTCGTCGAGCGCGATCCGGTCTTTGAAACCTCCTGACACTTGGATCCAACGGGCATCCAGGAACTCCAGAAGAGGTGGCATCCGCAACCTGCAATGCCAGACCAGGTAGATGCATGACTACATTATGCCAAGCAGCGACTTGATGGTCCTCACTGTTTGCACCTTGCCCAAAATGGCCGCTATCCTCTCCTTAGACGGAGTCACGAGACAGGACACTTGAGCCTGAACCCCAGGAATAGCGTGTTCTGCAATGGAGTTAAGCCGGATTTTGCAAAGTTTACCGAGAACCCCAGCTCGTCGTCAGCAGCCAGACGGTCCTGTCTGTGTGATCGACGGTGACGTCCTCCGACTTGACCTGGATGAGCCAGTTGTCCAGGTAAGGGTACACATGGATCCCCTGCAGCCGTAGATGTGCTGCCACCGGAGCCAGGCACTTTGTGAATACTCTGGGCACCGACTACAGTCCGAAGGGAAGCGCCTTGAACTGTTAGTGCTTCCAGTGTACGATGAAGCGCAGAAACTTGCAACGTTTCATGTGAATGGGGTATGGACGTATGCGTCCTCCAGATCCAATGACAGAAAGTCTCCCTCCTCCTGTTGGCCGAGCACGTGTTGCAAAGTGACCATCCTGAATTTTTGGGATGTGATGAACTTGTTGAGTCGCCGTAGGTCGAGAATGGGCCTCCAGCCCCCTGTCTTCTTTCCTACGAGAAAGTATCTTGCGTAAACTCCAGAGCTCCAGAGTTGTGTCAGAACCAGCTTTATTGCCCCTTTTAACATGGCCCAAACTTCCAGGAGCAGCTGAGGGATATGTAATTCCTGCCGGGCCACCGAAACTAAGACATGTCCATGGGCGAGAGAATCCAGCACCCAATCAATCGGTGGAGAAGTTAGAACCCAGTGTCTGCAATGTCCAGGGCCACAGTGATGGCATGGTCCAACGCCACCTCACCCTCTTGAAGGATCACCATCGCATCAACCTGCTTGCCCACGGGGAGGAAATCCAGGATCAGAGCCATCTTGTACCAAAGTGCCCGGTCGTACGTGGGCTGGATCGCTAAGACGTTGGCCGCCTTCACCGTCATCGCCGCTGAGTATATGACCTTCCATCCCACGACGTCCAACTTTTTCCCCTCACCATCCGGGGGAACAGATGACGATGACGGGTTGGACGATTTCTTTCTCGCCACTGCCGAGACCACCAAGTCCAGCGAAGGCTGCGACCTGAGACACTTGGGTGCAGACTCTGGCACCCGATACTTCTTCTCGAGCCGGTCTCTTAGCCGGAACCGAGGAAGGGTTCTTCAAGAGTGCCAGCCCCTCATCCCAGATGTCATCCAAGAGCGGGATAGACAGAATGGTCTTCCTCTTTGCATCCCGGCGCCGATACACGAAGCCTTCCTTTTTCTTCTCCTCCGGGGTAAGTTGGAAAATATCCGACGCATGGGCAATCATGGAATGAAAAGATCCCATCTCGTCCGGTGGAGAAGCCCTTGGTGGCAGTGAGAGCACACCAGTGTGTGTTCCTCGACGGGAGTCACCCCAGTGTCAACAGAGTCCCCGTCGGGGGCCTCGCCGGTGTTGCCATCAGCATCCTCCACTGAATATCCGACACCAGCATGTGGAGGGTCAAGAGAATATCCTGCAACAGATCCCTGGTGGGAGCCTGAAGGATCGGAACGCTAGGACCAGCGCAGTCGTCCCCCGGTTCATCGCCACAATTGTCGACGTTCTTGTCGGCGCCGCTGCGGCGGGCAACCCCTCGACGTTCGGCATTCCACCCCATCTCCTCCAGGATGGTGTGGACGGAAAGCACTTCTTCCTCGGACGATGAAACGTCCATGCCCCAAAGCTCCTCCACCCACCCTTTATTTGGGTCCTATACGGGTCGGCCTGGGAGTGAAGTCCGGCATCCTCTACTCCGGCGTCTTCTCCGCAGGTCTGGCCGAGTGCCACACTGGTAGCCGCCAGGTTGAACTGGGCTGAGAGGGTGGCTGCAAGCATCTCGATGGAAGAAGACGTCCTGGCCTGGACCACCTTGGCCTGAGCTGGAAGGGCGGAACCCTTATCCTGTCTGGTCTTCTACGGCTTCTCCCGCAGTTTCTCAGGGGTAGCCGACTTTCTTCTAGATGAAGAAATGGAGATCAAAGCAGATGATGACGATGAGCACGCCCTGACCGTCGCGGGACCCGCTAGCGCAGCGACTCCGGTAGAAGTGGACTTGCAGTGCTTGGCCTTGTCTTGGGCCGCCCCATGGATGGGGCACCCTCAAAGCACTTAGAAGCCAGCTCAGGTTGGCCAGATCCTGATGAGGCCTGCCCCTGGGGACCACTCGGGGTAGAGACCTTGGCCTTCAGCCACGTCGGCTGACGGCCATGCTGATCCTTCATCGTGCACTTTGAAAAGCCACGGCAAATCTCACAATCTTCCTCCTTGTGCATCGGGTGTAGACAATACAGGCACTGGGAATGCTTGTCCGTGAAAACATTCTACAAACCGCAGCTGGAACAGAGCTTGAAAAGGGAGGCCCCGTCCTCCTCCTCTGACATGGTCCGGCACAGTATAGGACTGATGGGCTCCTGGAAACTTCCAAGAGAAACCCTCAACGATTTAAGCCCTTGAGGGGCGAAGAATGAAGCGGAAAAATGGATCCCCGTTTATCGGATGTTATAAGCGATGGAGCACAAGTGCTCGAATGAACCAAAAATAGAATTTTCCTAGCGGAAAACGCAGAAAACTCGAAGAGCAAAACGCGAGGACTCCCAACACTTGAACATGCGGTAAAAATCCAAAGAAGGCTGCCAGAGGAGGGGCTTATGGAGAGGGAAGTCATTAGCTGGGGGCAGCATGACCCTGAATTCAGTGATCGGTTTATAGGAGAAAGACAGTTTATAAACGAAAGTGAAACTTTTTTCTTTTACTAAGGATTCCCAGCCAGACGACAGGGAATATTCATAAGCATGTGAATCCATGCCAGACCCCATGCTGGAGAAAAGGTGATTGACATTCAGATGCCTGGCACAAAGATCTGCCTTGAATTAAAGTAAACTCCCAACATTTAGCATTGGCAGGGATATAATCCAAGTATGTATCAACTTTGATTAATTGGGCATAACGTTTACATCACTGAGCCAAGAGGGACAACACAATGAAAATCAGAAAATGAAAATGGTGCAGGCCCTCAGTGGAGTTTCCCGATTTACTAAGGCCTTTAAAATTCAGCCTTAAAACATATTCATCAAACGATAAACTATAGCAACATATGGCTCTTGTTTATGGGCAACAGAGGGCACAACTAGCCTCCAAATTGAGAAAAACACTTTTAAAAAAAAAAACAATTACTTGGTATTCCTACCACTGCCCTCCTTCCCCACTCAGAGATCTGGGAATGGCTTCCTTGGAGATAACCTAGCATAGGAACCAGTTGAGTTATGGTTAAGGTCCTAGATGAATTGAGAAGGTGACACTCGCCATATTTTATGGCATATTGTTGCCTCAGAAATGAATTGTTTATTGATCCCATCGCTCACTTTTGTGAAAGGATGTCTCACCATTCCAAATGCTACCTCATATTTTACCAATCCATTATCAATTTCTCACATGTGCTCCAAGATTGTTGTTCAGAACTTATCTTTGCAGATGATAACTGACCATGAGAGTAGGGATTCTTTTAAACCGGCAAACTGTGCACATATCATCCGAACCATAGTAGAATCCTAGACTATCTGATCTGGTCTAATTTTAAATATGAACATACCCTTATTAAAAAAAGAACATTTAAAAAAAAGGGACAGATTCAACTTGTTACCGCTCAGGACGGTTATGGGAAAATGGTCCTCAGCCAGCAATGTGACAAAGGCAGATCTCTCCTATCTATTCTATAATACCCCTAGTGAAGATCTGATGCCTTTTTTTGTCTGGCATACACCAATATTACGGAGAGTACCTTAAACGTTTTGCTGCGTGACATGCACTTTAGACAATGTAGATCAAGTATGCATTTCAAAACTGCTTAATTTTCAATTAGGTTTTTCTTTTACCGATTGCCTATTCTCGTTGTGTTTATTTTTATGGCTAAACCTGATCTGATATAAAGCCATTTAAGGTAGTCAAGGTGAATGTTATGGAGAATATGCACACCAAGTAAATTTTGCTTTGGATAATGGTAACCTGTAGGAGGGAATATTTAGCAGAAGTATTGCCATTGTCCTCCGGTGGATAACAGCTGAAACTGCACCCGAGAAAACAAATCGATTAACAACTGAAAAATCTCACATTAAATGTGTAATCATGAAATTGAGCAGCGTATCGCAACGAAGTTCCAATTGACACCAAATTTGGGCAGTTTGTAGATAAGAGTAACCTCTATTGAAAGCTGTACTAAAAACAATACGTTGCCATGTTTCAAATGGTCTGAAAATGACAAAAACATGTAAACCATCAACTTTCACCACACAATATTCATTAGCGTCTCTAAATGTACACCCGACTTGCAGAATCTGAAAATAAAAGTTATCAAGTTAACACATATTGGTCAGAAAAATACATACAAATGAAATTGCCATGTTTTTAAAAAGAGCAGTTCCCTCCCACCTTTGTTAGTCATGTGGATAAAGAAACCACACCTCTGCGACAAGGCATGGGTGGGGGGTTAGAGAGATATAATGGCATACATGTATGACAAAGGGAGAAGTATTGAATAGTGGGCCCGGAAGATTCAGAAAGGGGATGAACTGGAGATTGGCGAGCAGAAGGACTAACTCTAGCCAGGGGGCAGACCCCTCTATTGAGAGAAAAGACCAGAAGAGACCATAGAAAAAAGACCAGGTGGTGCTTGGTGATCGATTTATAAATAAGCCACCGGAATTGAGGCCTTGCTGTAGGGATGATGCCCGGATGATTGGGTTCGCTACTGGTTCTCCCAAAACCAGAATATACAGTGAGATGTGGTTTCTTTAAGGCCCAGTCGACTTTGCAGTCAAAAATGAAATCCAAATCTGAAAGAATTTTGGCTGCCACTTTGAAGTGGTATTGCCTTTGTAAAGTTAATATTGATTTGCGAATATATTTCGTGATTGAAACCGGTGTGGAGTCATTTAAAGCGTAGTGGAATTATGACACACTGTTGCCTAAGACATCATACAGATAATGCCGCTGGTGGAGACCATAGAATAGACTGGATGTGTGTGCAATGGGATGCATGCTGAAAGAAATTCATTCTATTCATGAAGAACTGTGCAAAGTGCAAATTGTCTGCATTCCCTGGTCTTTCAGTGAATAGGCATAGTCAGGTGTAATGTGGGAGAGAAGGGGGTCTTCAACTAAGTATTTGCTACTTGAGAATAGTACATCTCCGGCCCAGAAATCTGGAGATTGAAACCATCATATGCCGGCCTTAAACCCTGGCATGCATCTAAATTTAAAGTAATAAATTAATGATCAAGGAAAGCCACACACGCACATATATGTACAGATTACAAGCAGTACTCTCATATTGAGTGAAAGTCATTCATACATGTTCAGAGAAAGCCGCTTGCAGGTGTACTGAGAATATTATATATGTTCATAACAGGGTAAATACATTACTAAAAAGTGAGTTTGAATTCTAACTTATATAATTATATCTTAACTCTTGTACTGCATGCAAGCCTTTGTTTAATAAACATGGCTTACACATACTCCCCAGATGCACAACTACACACTTGAAAAGAAGAATTAAGCGAAAGGGAAGAATTGCTCTGGATTTAAGTACTTTTTCTCTGACACCATACTGGTCTTGATGCCGGAGAAAAATAACGCTTTGGAAAGTGATTGGTAAATGTTTGCTAGGCAGTTCCACTCTGGTACCATAGAGGTCTTAATTCTGGAGAAAAGGAAGTGCCAAAAGATGGCTCTTATATATAGAATGGGTATATAGAATGTTTATTATTTGTAGAATCGAATGTATATGTAATATATTGTGAACGTTTGAACGTGGAGTCATAAAGGCAGGTACAATTTCATTTTGTTTATATATGTTGGATACCTAAAATATTATAGTGGTCTCCAGGGTAATGTTGGAGACCCAGTTTGTGGAAACAATCTTTTAAATACATTTCAATTTCTTTTAAATATCTCAGTCTGTTCTTTGCCCCGAATTGTGGGGTGGGATCGTATAAATGGGAGCATTAAATTGGCATTTCAAGTCTGTGTGAGCCAATATCAAAACATACAAAACTACTCAATGATATGTTGAAGTGCATTAAGTACATTTCCAGCAGATGTCATGGGTACAGCATTTGGAAAACTGCAAAGCACTAGGCCCTCTGGTTCAGGTGCCGCAGACATGCCGGTTATAGGGTGCACAACATGACATCTCTGGGCATGAGAATGCACAGCTTATTAAAAGCACAAAAGGCGCATCTCAAGTTCCGGTGCCACAAACAGGCAGAGTACAGGATGGCATATGAAGCATATAAAAAACAGTATTAAAACCACAATCAATCCGGGTGCCAAGGGTACACAAAATGTTTAATGTGCCCTTCCTCCAGGTGCCATGGGATAACAGTGCAGAAGCCGCATAGGAGAACTTCTTCCAAGTGCCATGGGCATGCTGAGCACAATCCCGTACTAGGGTGCCATTACATCCAAGCACACATTCATGTTCTACTTATTTCAAGGTGCTACAAGCACTATGACGATTTCATAGAGGCAGCCATCTTTATACTGTATGTTGAGTAGATGCCCCTGCAAGTAAGCGTGGTGGAAGAATCATAGAAATTGTTCTTCTGGTATCAGGATGTTCAGTGAAATTGATTTTAATTACCAGACGTTGACTTCCGTCTCTCAAATTCTTTGTAGCTTGAGCAGCAGAAATCAACGTGGGCTGTTTCTTGTTAAACGGGTCTTTAGTGTGTATTGTGCTACTTAGCATTTGTTAGATGCTGTGCTGTCAAGATCACACAATGGAGTGTGCCCTTTGGCTGCAACACTGGGTTTCAATGCACCGGTCGCACTCAGATTGAGCCCAACCCTCTCTGTGGCATTTTGAGAGGGGCACAAGAACAGCCTGGGTGCTGCCGTAGACCACACAGGCAATGCCTCATTGTTTCAACACCTTCAGTTTCGAACCAAGTGCTGCACATCACCCTCACTAATAACTAGTGTCTCATAGTTGGCCCACATCCCCATTAATACCTAACTCACTCTGTAGCGGTATCAGGTAATATTATCACACCAAAAATATTGCCGTATATATGGTCATCGGGAACGGCCATAGGTGATATTTTTAGTGGGGATAATATTAGGGTTATTTTGGGAGCAGGGGTTGCGGGGGTGTCCCCGCTCCTTTTAAAATAATAGGGGGGTTGCGGGGTTGTCCCCGCAGGTTCCATGCCTTAATATTGCCGCAAAAATATGGCGATATTTTTGTATGAAGATATTTTTGCGGGATATTAACACATGGAACCTCTGCAGCCCAGTCAGTTGTTCAGGAGGCTCTATACTGCGAGAAACCAGAAGAAGGTGTCTCACCCACTAGTCCCCGGGGACCTGTCATCTAGGTGTCCAGGACACGGCCATCACTTTTGGATCCAGTTCCTGGCGGTGGACCAGTGCAGGAGGATCACCTGGGTGAGGGGTCTTCGGGAGTGCGACACTGGATGGCGAGATGCGGTATCCACTTCCCTGTAACACCTTTACCCCCATCCTCCCTCCGCCCCCCTTTTCCTACACAAACACATTCACATGGACAGCCCACTGTGGGAGAAAACAGACTAACATCCGAGCAGTATACCAGACGAGTCCCAATACAGTGGTCAGGAAATTACTGACCGACACTTGCATCTTACTTTCATTAAGCTTTCCCACACAAATAAAAGGCAGAGCACGAAAGCACACTGAGCGAGGCAAAGCACACGAGGAAACAGCTGTTTTGAGACAGCAGCTCAACGAGGGACAAAAGACGGCGAACTATGAGGGGAATTCCCTTGACCTTTCTGGAAAGAAACATTATGTTCAAGAGACACGGAGATTGGACAGCTTTAGGCCCGGAGTCAAGTCTGAAGAATCCTTCATTGTGTATCGGAGGTACCCGCACTCCTCCTACATAACAAATCGAGACAGGGAGAAGCAGCAGCCACTGCGGTACCGTCCCTTGACTCCAAGAACATAGTAGCAATAGAAAAATCAACAAAGCCGGTGAGTTGGGGAGAACGATACAAGACTGGTCTGTGTGTAGCCAAGGTTCAAGCAGCAACACTGTATACCGAGCGCTGGAACGAACATTGTTAAAACGTGTGTGATGAAAGACGCAAATAAAGTTGAACTGCTAATAAATGTTTGAACTCTGAAACAATACAATATAATATAATTGACAGAGTGGTACGCCACCATGTGCATGCTCAATCGAAGGTCTCCGAGGTATCCAGCTGAGAGGTGGCAGAAGTGAAAGTAAAGAATTGTTAAGAGAATGATTTTGTGAATCGAAGTGGTCCTGCGGCGTGTCAAGCAAAATCATGCGCACAATCGAAAGTCTTCAATATTTGATATAGAAAAGGAAAGATTGGAAAATGAGCTAAAATGGTCCAAGCCCGATCGATGGAGATCAATTAAGAACATTGTGTTAAAGTGGGTCTGAGCCTGGCGGAGGGGGACCGAGGGTGAACAGTAAATCACAGGAGAAATTGTGCATGTGAAATCCTGAGAAGAAAGGAACTTGGGTGTTTGTCTTATCAGGCCCTGCGAAATAAGAGATGCTGAGGTTTGGAATTGCATCCTTGTGCCAGAGAAGCCAGAGTGTGTGCTAAGCTTGAGTGTGCCACCTTGTCCCGTGCTGAAAAGGTGGGGAAGGCGAGCCAACAACTGCAATATCCTGACATATCATTTCTTGAACACTTTTTTGCATAACATTGTTTCCCACACCATTTATATTTAGAAGTAAGAATTGGCAATAGGTTTATTAGTATAGGCCCTTTTATTTTGACAAGACTCTACTAGGACTGAGTTATTATTTGATGGTCGAAGCTCGCTCCAATCTTTAGATTTAGGATAAGATGGGCATTTTACCAACCCATTTGAAAGTTCAATGAACATCCTTGAACTGTGATCAATTGCATCTGTCTTAATGTTTGATACCATGCCTTCCTTACAATACCCATTGCGCCGTGCTGGTGGGCTGACCACCAGTCCTTTTGCAATGCTGCCAGCACAAATATTTTACCCAACTGCATTAAACCAACAGTCACAATTCTACTAGACCAGTCTGCTGTTTATGATAATGAAGATCATACAATGCATTACAAAGTCCAAAAACACACAGCAGAATCCAAAACCTCACCTTGGAACGCTTGAAATCCTTTGCCCATGATTGAACAGCGAACCTAAAAATTGGTACTTTTATCTCGGATTCCCTTCTTGATCATTCAAGTATCAGCTGTGACCCTGTGGCTTTTTAATGTTTACATGAGAACATTTGGTTTCTCTGAAAGCATTTTAACTGCCACTCGAGTGATAAACAGATGATTATCAACTGTAATCAGCTTAAGGGGAAAGGACAGCAACCAGAGAAACGTAACATTACTGAGAGATAAAATTGTTGGAGCCCAAAATCCATCATCAAATAATAATTAAACCCAGGCAGCTTAGCTAGAGTCAGGATTTAATTCCATAGAGTTGCACTGAAAGAAACCAAGAAACTGGGAAAGTAGAACCATCCCAAAGTTGTGACCCCGCACACTGACATCTCAGGGTTTTTAAAGGGTTGTACACAAAGGTCCTTACACAAAAGGGTCAGTATATGTTTAAATGATTACATTAACAACGAACTGCCTGAAGGAGCATCCCCAGACCGTGGAGGGCATGGCTTACAGCACCATTGGAGACATGTATAATTATGCTTGGCCTACCTATGTGATACAATCCACAGATTGTAGCATATCCTTCCATTACACATAACAAGACCTGGTCATGCACTTAGTGTTCATGTGACTCCTATTCTGGTTCTCCGGTTCTCAGGCGGCTTAATGCACCTTCATATGACAACATGAGGTGTGTGCCCATTATAACTGCACAGCCTGTAAGATGTGTTTTCCTCAATGATCTTGAGAGGTAGAAGCAAGGTATATTAAGAGCGGCATATCTAGATATCAATTGGGCTTTTTGTAAAAATGTTGGCAAACACAGGAGAAGGCGTGGCCGAGCAGGGAGGTATGAAGAAGTACTCCCTGTGAGCTCCAGATCCACAGCTGGGAAATCACCACCACCACCACCCCGTAAGTGAGTAGGAATGTAGCTGGAGGGGGTGAGAAACCAACCAGACACGCAAGAGAGACGGAGAAAGTACGAGAGTCCCTGGATAAGCCCGTACTGGAGTGGGATTCCGGACCGTGGTCAGCCTGAATCACCATCCAAAATGGTGCCAGGGCGCATGGCAGCAGTTGCAAAGCCCTGAAGTGAGGCTGGGAACAGGAGGGCTAGAGCACACGAGAACGGGGTGCGGCCTCACAGCGGAATGGGCGAGCCACGGAACACAGCGGAAGGTTCAAGTGGCAGCGGGCGATCTGATGAGCGCAGCTGGGTGCATTGAGGAGCGGAGGAGGCCTTAAACGGAGGTCGGAGAACAACAGAGTGCAGCGGACAGCCGCAGAAGTGGGTGGTCCTGCTCTAGGAGGAACCTGGAGGCCAACAGGGCCTTTGAAAAGAAGGCGAGCCAGTGGAGAGGGCGACCGGAGGCAGAGATTAGCCTGGAGCGGGGGAGGGGAGCGGCAGCTCAGTGGGGGCTCGCTGGCCCTCTTGCAAAGGAGGAAAGGAGCTGCGGAGAGAGGTGGACTGCAACAGGGGTAACAAACCCTGTGCCTGAAGGAGTCTGGGGGGCGATGGCGTTCCCTGCGGGAGCAAGAGACAGAGAAGGTCCATAGCTCAGGGGAACAGCCGAACAGCAGTCTGAAGTGGCCTGCAGAACCATGGCACTGGCAAGAGGTACGGGGTACAGGCTCCTCTGGGCTAAAACCCCAGGTGGGGTGCAGGAACAGAGCCATGTCGGGCAGAAAGAGCTTAAATCCTCCAACAGGAGCTGGGAGGCCCTATCTGAATACAATTCTAAGCCTGCAGTAGGAGGGCCCCGAGCAGAGTATGAGGCACCAGAGATAAAGCAAGGAGGCAGGTGAGGACGATGAGAAATTTCCCGGATGGTATCAGGGACCCACAGGCCTGATTGGGTTCCCTGCTAGGAGTTGAGGCAGTGGGGTAAGGAGCACTGCCCCAAGACATGAGGGAGAGGGGCCCTTGAGGTGGACCCAGCTGTGTAGGGACCAACTGCAGAACTGAGTGGAAAGGGGAAGACCGCCAAAGGAGAAATATACAGCGATCAAAACCACCAACGGCCCGGCATGGACAAACATGGGGCAATGGCTAAAATACCAGCGAAAAACAAGGGTGCGGTGGCTGGGCACATTAAGGCCATGATGCACTCAGGAGAGGGGGTAAGAAAGGTTTGGCATAGGGCCAGGTCCATTCACCACCAAGTCAGTTGACACAGATCGCCGATGAACCTACGATGAAAACCAATCTGCAGATGCGCATAGTGGAGATTAAAAAAGAAATCAAGGACTGTGTGACCACCCTATTTAAATGAATTGCAGAAATGAATAATCATGGGAGAGCGGCCAAGAGGCATTTGGAGGAGGCAGAGGCTAACCTGTGTGTGCAGGGGCACAAACAAGTAGAACACTCTGATAGAGTGGCAGGCCTGGAACAACAGCGGGAGGGGGTGCCAACGAGGCAGAAAACAGACTAAAGAGAAATAGCATACACCTGCGCGGAATCCCAAAGCGCGTCAAAGATGGAAGCTGAATGAGTTTGTGGCAGCATTGTTGAGGCACATTCTGGGTATGAAAGACGAAGATACGGTTTTTGATCAAACTCACCAGGTGTACTGCTCTTGCCAACAAACGAAGAACCTAGTTTCTAATATGCTTTTTTGGGTCCACTTATACCAGTTAATGCCTCGTGTAATTATTTCAAGATCTGGCACAAGCCACCCTCCAAAAAGGAAGCCAGAGGGTTAAAATGACTCCAAGAAAAGGAGGTGCGGTACCGATGGATCTTCGCATGTCGGGTACAGTTTGATTGTGAGGGTAAAACCTACAATTTTGCCCAGGAAGAGATTGCTGAATTAATAGATTGAGAAGGAGAGGATGAGCGTAGAGGTCCGTGCCCAGAGACATCAAGGCACCCAAGCGTGCAGGCAAAGAGGGTTTGAGAAGGGGGCGGCCCTATCCCAGATGGCAAAGTGAGGGGGGGGGAGAATTCCAAAGACCTCTGGACTAGGGTGGAGGGGCGAGGCGGTTTGATTTGTTGGAATCTCGATGAGGTGCTGAGGGCAGGCTGAGGGGGAAGCACGCAAAGGAGGAATGGGGGGGGGGAGGGTGGGGTTTAATGGGAGAGGTCAAAGAGACATGGTGCTCCAGGAAAATGAGGGGGGGGCCTCAAGGACGGATGTGATCACAAGTCGGGGATGAAGGCATGGGTGAGTTGGACGATTGTGTGGTTGGATCCACGGGAGGGGGTGGGACTGGGCTGGGGCTCCCGAAACTAAGGTAATGAGAGGGCATGCACGGTAGGTGACCAGGAAGCGACAACAGGATGGTACCTATGATGAGAAGGATGATGGCAGGTGAATTGAACTTTGTCTCCCTTAATGTCAGGGGGCTTAATTCTCTCATAAAGAGGAGATACAATCTGGGAAGACTGGGGCAATTGAAAACTTCTTTTGCATTCTTACAGCAGACGCATTTATTGGCATTAGATGAGAATAGGCAAAGAGGCAGAGCTTTTCAGTTACAACCACTTGCATCAAGTGGGAGCAAGAAGCGAGGAGTGGCGATTCAGATTGCCAAGGGGATTCATTTTTTGAGGCAAGAGGTTTATAAAGACCCAGAGGGCAGATATGTGGTTCTCAAGGGGCTTCTTGATTAACCAATATACACACTGGTAGCTACATATGGCCCCAATGAACAGCAGGACCAATATCCACAGGCACTTCTACAGAAACTGAGTGGAATCTGTGAGGGGCAGGTGGCAATCCGAAGAGATTTAACTGTGTAATGGACCCAGCGGTAGATAACACGTTACAGCCTACTGGGAATGATAGCCGGAAAAGGGTGGAGCTGGAGCTACTTCTCCAGGAACTGGGGTTAATTGAGGCGTGGAGTTTTTTTTAGGCAGGAAGAGAGACACTATATGCACTATCTAGCTGTCCACAGAGGTTTCTCTAATATATATATGTTCCTGGTCTCAGCGACGCTTGTCCCTACGGTTCTCTCAGTGGAGATAGGGCTTAGATACCCATCAGATCATGCTCCGGTTCTGCTGCGGGTTCAAAGAGAGGAGGGGTTTTGTAGCACCAAAAGGGTGCAATGGCGTCTGAATGAGTTGGCTCACCAGGATGGGGCGATTCAGGGCCACATGGAAGAGGTAATCCAGTAGTACTTCCCGGAGAACGATGATAGATCTATGGATGGAAGGGTAATCTGGGAAGCAGGGAAGGCAGTCTTTTGTAGGGAATTCATTAGTCGTACAGCAGCTTTTAACCTAGGCTGGGAAATCAGGATGAAGGAACTAGAGGGGGCAGTAGAAGAAGCAGTGAGAATACATAAAAGGAATGTCACGATCGATGAGGCAACTGGGGACGGCGCGTGGCAGGTTAGAGGTTCATGTGGCAGACCGGTCGGCTCAGCTGCTGCTACAGGCGAAGCAATTCTACTACATGAAAGGAAACAAAGCGTTTTTGAATACGTTATATAAAACCTTTAAACCGTGGCTGGCCAAGCCCTTTTACTAAATTGTTTAATGAAATATAAGCTGGGGGGAGATGTCGCAAGATAGGGGTATATCGACGAAAACGCTGCTTCTTAAACCGGGGTAGGGCCTGGTTGAGTGTGCCAGCTATATGTCATATGTGCCGCTAGATGTCACTCTTAAATGGCAATGCAAAAATAAATGCAAAGATAATAGCAATCCGGCTGATGCCAGTATGGGCTACAATTATTCAACTTGGACCAATCTGGGTTCATAGAAGGGCGATTAGTCTTGCGGAATGGGCCAAGAGAACGGACCAATGTATATCGCGGATCGTGCTGGATGAGCCATAAGAATTTGATAGTATGGATCGGGGGTACCCGCGGTGCATGCTGGAAAAATTTGTGGTTGGGACAAAGTTCATAAGGGAGGTGCAACGGATTTCCGAATCGCAAGCATGCGTCTCAACCTTAACAGTGAAATATCTACTTCAATTAACGTAAGAAGGGGTACGCGGCAGGGATGCCCATTATCCCCTTTGGTGTTTGCAATGGCGATGCGTGCACAATAAGACAGGACTTGCTGGTAGAAGGGATACAGTGCAAAGGGAAATCCCATAACAATCGCATTGTATACGAATGATGTCCTTTTGTTCCTACAAAATACTCGAGGCTCTCTCCCTAGGGTTATGGAGATCTGGGGGGGATTCTGGGAGGTCTCGGGGGGTTCGGGAAAAATTATGCAAAAATCCAAAGCACTTAATATGGCGGAAGACGACGCAGAGGTGATGAGATGGAGCATGGAATAACCAATTAAATGGCGTAGGAAGGAAATTGAATCCATGGGGGTACAGTTAGCACGCTGACCTACACAGGGCTATACAAAGCTAACATACCACACCACTATGGAAGAGATTAATGGCCGATATGAAACTATGGGATATGCAAGAGCAATCTTGATTTGCGCGAATAGCAGCAATAACAATGACAATACTCCCCCATCTAATATATGTATTTAGGGCGCTCCCTATCCAAACCCCCAGGGGATGAAATATCCCCTGGGGGTTTCCTTCTCCCTTCATGCCCGCAACCTTGGTCTCCACATCGACCCCCACCTCTTTCTCACCACATTTCTCTCACTGCCAGATCTTGCCGCTTCCACCTCTACTATATCCGTAAAATGTGTCCTCTCCTAACCTTCCATGCTACTAAACTCCTAATCTCCTCCCTCATCTTCTCCAGACTCTTCTACTGCTCCACTCTCTTCTTTGGACTCCCCTCCTCATACCTCTCGCCCCTCAAATCTATCTACCACTCCGCTATCCGCTCCCTCTGCCTTCTCTCACCTCACGACTTCATCTCCTCTTCCCTGGACTCACTAGGATGGCTCCCTTTTCACTCCCAGCTGAAATTTGACTTCCTCCGTCTAGTCTTCAAAGCCCTCTATTGTCTTGCTCCTCCCTATCTATCCTCCCTTCTTACTTTCTACACCCCTTCTCGTTCTCTCTGTTCTGCAGATCTCTTCCTTCTTTCTCCTCCTCCAACCTACGCCCCTTCCCACTTCCAACTTCTTGCTCCTTTCCATTTGGACCGCCTTCCCCTCCCAATCCGCTCTACTACCACCTACCCCTCATTTCGCACCTCTCTAAAATCCTACCTCTTCCATTCACCCCCCTAGAATCTTTCAGCTTCCTCTTTCTCCATTGAATCCTCCTCCTCCTTCACCTTCTAACCCCCCTCTCTCACTCCAGTCCCCCTCCATATGCACTTAACCTCTTCAATAATGTAAATTGTTCCCTGTACCGTTTTCTGGTTTGATTCAATGTTATGTATTGCTTGTTCCTAATGTAAAGCGCTTTGGCTTAAAGCACTATATAAATCTAAATAAATACAAATACAAAAATTGCAAAAGGAAATCTTTGCATTTATATGGAACAGAACGAGACCTAGGATCCCACGGAATGTGCTCACAAGATCCTTGCGGCTGGGTGGGGGCTAGGTATCCCAGAGGTTAATCGATATCTGTAGGCAGCACAAATTGCACCAATGTTGGAATGGCAAGACCTAAAAGAAAGGGCTGGTGCGAAATTGAGTAGGGGGAACCACTATCCCTCTTGGGAAGCTCCTGTTTCCGAAGGCTGAGCTGAGGGAAACGGGGGGATTTAACCACAACCGTGCTGGGATATTGGGATAGAGCTCTAAGGATAAAGGGGGTGGGGAAGGGACTGAATCCCCTATCCCCCCAGTCTGCTATAACCAAAAATGTTGACCTGGAAGGGAGGAGGGTTTTTGGGGTTATGGGAAGGTGCAAAAACAATTGAATTAAATGATTTATATAAAGATGAAGAGCCGCCAATGTTGATGCAATGCAAGGCCCACTTCCAAATAGGGGAGCAGGAACGCTTTAGGTACTGTGAGAAACCTGAGGGTATTCTCACTCCTATTCCCCCTTGTGGAATCTGCGCAAGAAGCCAGGGAAAGGCCATCGCTTTTGGATCCTGACCCTGGGGATGGACAAGCAAGGGAGGATCACCTGGGTGGAGGGTCCTTGGGGACAATCCATTGGAAGAACAAGTTACTTACCCAGGTAACTTTCTTTCGATTGGATGTTCCTCCCACGTATTCCTCATCTGATAATATATCTTTCCTGCTTCAGAAAAAAAAAATTGACAAAAGGGTGCCGTTTGCAGGGTCGTCAAGTTGATGTCCCTTGAGGGCCTCCATCGACATCAGCATAAATAGCGCATGCAGCGCCCGTTGGCTTCAGTTCTGTTTTTCATTTCCCCTCTGGAGAGGAATTACCAGGCATACCCAAGACCGTAGGCTCACAGAAAGCGTAGAGTGTAAGAACACGTAAATTGTACAGCGGGGTAGGCTGGGAGGGGCGATAAGGAATACATGGGAGGAACATCCAATCGAAAGAACGTTACCAGGGGCAAGTAACTTGTTCTTCCAATGGAGTGTGTCCTCCCACGTATTCCTCATCTTATGATAGACTCCCAAAGCAGTAATAATTTGGAGGTGGGAGTACCAATTACATTTAAATCTAATCATGGACTGAATGGAGGACGGCTTTTGCAAAACGTCTTCCCCGACTAGAGGAAGAACTCAGACAGTAATGTTTTACAAATATATGGATAGACAATCAAGTGGCCGCTGAACAAATATCATTTATTGGGACACCCTTTGAAGAGTTGCAGAGGTTGCCCATGTCCCTTGTGGAATGAGCCCTTAGGTCTTCCGGCGGGTCCTTGCCCGCTAGTCTGTAGCATTCGCCAATAGCCAGGATAATCCATCTGGATATTGTTTGTTTGGTGACGGCAAGGCCCAATTTGGTACCAGTATATCCAATAAAAGTTATTAACCTGGTGAAATTTAGCCACCCTGGATATATAAAAACTGAGAGCCCTTTTTGGGTCCAGTCTAGGTAGCCTCTCCTCCTCCTTTCCTGGATGAGTAGGTGGGTAGAATGTTGGTAATGTAATTTGTTGTGACAAGTGGAAGTCGGAGACTACCTTCCGTAAAAAAGAAGGTTTTACCCTGAGAGTTACTTTGTCTTTATACAATATGGTATGATGAAGTTTGCAAGAAAGAGCCTGCAACTCGCTTACCCTGCGGGCTGATCTTATAGCAATAAGCAAAACTGCTGAGTCTTAAAGGACAGGAGTGTAGCGGCTCAAAGGGAATACATGGTAAAAACTTTAACACCTGATTGAAGTCCCAAACAGGTACATTGAATGGAACTGGTGGGTATACACTAGTAAGGTCCTTCAAGAATTGGACAATCAAAGGGATCTTAAAATATGAATCCTCCCCTGAGGAGCGCTGAAAATGGAAAGCGCTGCTAGGTAGTCCTTAAAAGGTTCCAATCTGCATCCCCAGATTGGCTAAATATAACAGAAAAGAGAGCACCATCTGTGTCACAAAGAAATGGATCCACATTCCTATCCTTGCACCAGTTGCTGAACTTGCTCCAACTGCAACAGTACAAAGATTTAGTTACTGGCCTTCTGGCCGAAAGCAAAATCTCCATTACGTCATCCATGAGGTCCCAATCCTTGCATCTCAGCCTTTCAGAAACCATGCGTGAACGCTGAGTGTCTTGACCTCTGGATGGAGAACCCAGCCCTCCTCTCGCGAGAGAAGGCCCTCTCTTAGCGGAAGATGTATTTGAGGGCAGATGGACATGTCCAGAAGGTCCGGGTACCACGTCCTCTTGACCCAATCCGGGCAATTCAGATGCTGCGTTTCCCGAACTTTCTCAACCTCCTGGTCACATGAGTAATGACAGGTACTGGAGCAAACGCGTACAGGAGTGGAAACTCCCAGTCCACTACGAATGAGTCCCCCAGAGCTCCTCTTTGAGGAAATTCCCTGGAGCAGCACAGTTCGCACTTCCGGTTGACACTGGTCACGATCAGATCCACTTTAGCGGTTCCCCAAAGAGTGAAGGACTTCCTTACCTAGTTCCCACTCGTGGAAAACTGCTCTGCCTGCTCAGAGCGTCCGCCACCATGTTCTCCTCTCCAGCTAGGTGAACTACCGATGGAGAGATTCCTTCTTGAATTGCCCAGTACCAGAGCTGCATAGCCTCTCTGCACAGTGGTAGTGACGCTACACCTCCTTTTGTGTTGAGGTAGTACATGGCCACTGTGTTGTCCATCATTATCAGGACATTCTTTCCCCCTTACAGAGGACAGAAAAGCCTTCAGCACAAGTTTGATTGCCCTCAGCTCCAAAAGGTTGATATGTAGTTTGGAATCTATGGAGACCAACGACCGTTGATTGTCAGATCACTGGCGTGGGCTCCCCACCCCGTGAGTAAGGCGTCCGTCACTACCGTTATCTCCAGCCATGGTTGCCAAAAGAATTCTCGTTTCAGAATGTTGTCCTCGCAGGCCCACCACAGGAGATCCTGTGTGACCCTGCTTGGAATATGAAGTTGGTCTGATATGTTTCGTGAGAACTGGGACCATTGTGTCCTGAGGGCCCATTGAAGGGATCTAATTCTCAGGTGAGCCTCTGGCACCAGACAAATGCACGAGGCCATGAGGCCGAGCAACCTCAAAAAAAAATTCTTTTAAAAAAACCAAAGAAATCGAAGGCTGGGAGATGCTGGGCACTCTGAAATTTGGAGACCATCTGTAGAATGTCTTGAGCCTTCACCTCGGTTAGCAAGCTCATTCAAGGATGTATCTAGTACAGCTCTGATGAACTGAAGTTTTTAAGATGGTGTCATATGGGGTTTCTTGTAATTGAGGGAGAAGCCCAGTCTGTGAAGAGAGTGGCAGGTGACGCCGAGATGATCCAGGGCTTGTTCGGGAGAACACGCCCTAATCAGCCAATCGTCCAGGAAGGAGTAGACGTAAATCCCCCCTCTCCTGAGACCCGCTGCCACCACCACCATCAGTTTGGTGAAAACCCTCAGGTGGAGGTTAGCCCGAATGGCAGAACTCTAAACTGATCATGAGAACTGCCAACATTGAACCTTAGGTATTTTCTGTGCTTGAGATGGATTGGCACATGAAAATAAGCATCCTGAAGGTCCAATGACACCATCCAATCCTGGAGTTGGAGAGCCTGAAGGATCTGAGAAAGAGTAACCATCTTGAACTTGTCCTCCCTGGGGAACTTGTTCAAGTATCTCAAGTCCAAGATGGCTCTCAGTCCTCCGTCCTTCTTGGGTATTTGGAAATATGGAGAATACCATCCGTTGTTCCTCTCCGCTACAGGTACCGGTTCTATAGCGCCTTTCTCTAGCAGGGATAAAATGTCCTGGACAAGGAGCAGATCTGGAAACTTCAAAGCGTGGCTCCCCAGTGGATGGTTCTGAGGTCTCAAAGAAAGGAAGGTAGTAACCGTGGGCTATGGTTTCCAATGCCCAAACATCCAAAGTAATGTCTCGCTATTCTTTCAGATGCCCGAGACAGTCTGCTTCCCACTGGTGTTTTGTGACTCAAGACCTCAAAGGTTTTGAGGCGGCTGTTGGTAAGGATGCCCCTACTTAAGCAGGGACCGCACCTCTCTGTCACCCACCACAATGAAATCTTCTTTGGCCTCTATGACCAGCCATTCCTCTCGCTCTTTCAGCTGAGGAGTAGTAGCAAAAAGATCTACCCCCTCCAAGGTTGTCCACTGGGGCGAAAAGGCTGAGGCTGCTGAATAGTGACACCCAAGGATTTGGCTGCCGCCTTTGAGGTATGCAACTTCTCAAGGCTTTCGTCAGCCTTGTTGCCAAAAAGGTGAGACCCGTCAAAAGGCATGTTGAGGAGTCTGGACTGTGTCGATGGTGCCATTGGCTTAGATAGCGTGGTTGGGGTCGACGGTACGGCTGGCATCGAGGGCGTAGCCGGCATCACTGGTGCTGCCGATGTCGAGGGTGTAGCGGGCGTCGAGGGCGCAGCTGGTATCAACGACCTCGACCTAGGTTTGGATTTACGGCTCGAATGATCCTTCGATGACTTGTCATCGCGTCGAAGCCTAGACGGCTCTCGATGAGGATCTGGCCTTCGTCCCGGACTCGAGCCCTTTCCTTACCGGCTTCTTTGGAAGGCGCGGTAGGAGCATGGCTTGCCGAGGGTTTTTGAAATATTTTTAGCATGTCAGATCTAAATGCTTACCATTCGGCAGGTGTGGAGCTTTCCGTGGGACAAGATACCCTTGCAGGGGAGGTGTCTGATGACAGAGTCAAAGAAGGTGACCTGTGGTGCATCTTTTTCGACTTCCTCGACGACGATGAGCGGGAGAGTCACCTCTCGGCTCGTCAGATGAAGGTTTCTTCGACGGGCTAGTCGATGGGTATTTTGTGGGGGGTTTTACCTACCGCCAATTTCCCCTTTCGCTCCTTCAAAGCCTTTCCGGTCATTGACTGGCAATTGGAGCAGGCTAAGGTCTTATGCTCCATCCCTGAGACACCACTGTCAAACTCGGTATGGGTCGGTTAATGACATCTTAGAATCACAGTCCCAACACTTCTTGAACCTGGTCTTCGGGGTAGTAGGTGTCGAAGAAGACATTATCGTGAAAAACAAAAGAAGCGCCATAGTTTCTCAAAGCGTTCGCTTACTCAGAAAAACAGAACTGAAACCAACAGGCGCTGCACATGCCATATATACCTTCGATGCCATCATCCTCGAGACGGAGGCCCTCGAGGGACATTGAGTCTACCGCATCAACGCACCGCCCCCTCTGCCAAAAAAAAATGTGCAAAGCAGCTGAAGGTGGATATCCGATATCAAAGATGAGGAATACGTGGGAGGACACAATCCATTCGAAAAGGGTCCACATTCTTAACCCTGCACCAGTTGTAAAATGCATTCAAACGGCAGTAGTACAGACATTTGGTTGCCGGTCTTCTTGCCGAAAGCAACACCTCCTTTACATCTTCCGGGGGGGTTCCAATCCTTTTGTCGCAACCTCTCAGAAATCTGGCGTGAAGGTTGAGAGTCCTGACCTTCTCATTGGAACCCCACCCTCCTTCCTTCCCCCCCCCCCCTACTCTGGCCGCCCTTCTTGGACCCCTCCCTTCTTGTGAGGCAAAAAATCTGGGTGTCATCTTCAACTCCGCCCTCTCCTATTTTTATTTATTTTTACATTTATAAAGCGCGCTAAGCGCATGGGCATCAAGGGCGGTTACAAGCAAGGTAGAACAAAGTATGTATTTGTCGTACAGTCCAGGTAAGGCGGAAGTCTATGGTAATGACGAGATAGATCATGCCCAGAAGTTGGGGGTGCATATATTGCTATGGGCAGTAAGTTGAATAGAGTTTACAACGATTTGAGAAAGGCTCAGTAGGAGTGTTCGGCTCTCATGGCAGGAGGGAGAAGGTTCCAGTGCTTAGCAGCCATGCAAGGGAAGCTGGAGCCTCCCACTTTTGCCCTTTTGAATTTGGGCTGGGGGCGAGACGATGAGCGTAGGCTGCTCTCGTTAATCTAGAGGAGACCACTTTTGACAATATTTGCGATAGGTAAGGGGGGCATCATTGGTAAGGCATCTGTGCGTGATGGAGAGTGTTTTGAAGAGAATCTGCTCACGAATAGGGAGCAATGGGCTTTTTTTCTTTCAGCTGAAATATGCTCTAATTTGGGGATGTTTAGTGTAGCTCTTAGTGCGTTATTTTGTATAACCTGCATTCTTTTGATGATGTTCAAGGTGCCAGCGAAAAGGCCATTACAGTAAAGGTTTCGATCCAATTGTGGCCCTAGCGATGGTGAGGTAGCTGTCCGGGAGTGGAAAGGTCTTGCTACATGGATTAGTTTAGTTGAGTAGGCCACTGTGGAGGCAATGACATGTACCTGCCGTGTGAGCGAAAGAGTCATCGAGTTATACTCCTAACATTTTCACAGAGGGTGAGACTGGTATCACAGTGCCGTCAATAGTGAAATACTCCCCTCATGTCGCTGACCTCGCCAAGAAGACTCACTTTCAGCTTCACCTTCTCAGAGGCATTCTCCCTTTCCGCACCTTCCACCAGAAACTCTCTACAGCTCTGGTTCTCTCCAGTCTGAACTACTGAAATAGCCTCTTCCCCAATCTGCCTTTTTCCTCCGCCCACCCTCTTCAACTAACCCAGAACAGCACTGCAAGACTTATCCTCTGCCTCAAGCCCAGGGACCCCATATCTCCAGCCCCAAAATCTTGCCACTGGCTCCCGGTGGCTGCAAGGATCAAATTCAACACCCTGTGCATCATCCACAAGGCTTTTCTTTGCCCCTGTACCGCTTTACATCCAACTTGCTCTCCCTAAATATCTCCCTGCTAGAGTCCTTCAGTCCTCTAGCTCGGACTCTCAGCAGGTCTGGCGTTTCTCCAAGCAGAGCGTGGGGGTAGATCTCTTTCTTTGGCAGGCGCCTCCCTCTGGAATGGCCTCCCTCCCCCTCTCAGACTTGAGTCGGATTTCCCTAAGTTCCATAAGCTTTTCAAGACCTTCCATTTCTCCTCCTCCTTCCCTCTCCTCCTTTCTTACTATTGCCCCCTGCTGCTGTGACTGCCAGACTGGTCCCTTCTGAGTCTTACAGGGGCCAGGCCCTCCCTCGACCAGTCTACCTCAGCACCCACCATACCAGCACGCACTTGCCCCATCGCATCTCCCTGTGCACTTGCCCTCTGGGCTCCCCCTAGCACTTATCCAGACCCTGGGGCCACCACCCTCCTACTCCCCCACCCTTCCCCTCGTCCTGACCTGCCCCTCCCCCCCTGTACTTCCTGTTTGCCGCACTTGCACAATCTGAATGTCACAAGTCCTAGGACAGTTTATTGTTGTTAATCCTCCTCTGCTCCCCCCCCTTGATTTACAACACCTGGAAACACTTTTTGCTGTATAGGCAGCATAAAAGATACTCAATACATGAATAAATACAAATTCTGGAACTTGACAACCATCTGCTGAATGTGTTGAGCCCTCACCTCGGGTGGCAAGGCTTTCTTCGAAGAAGCATCTGTGATATGGTATCATGTGGGACTTCTTGAAGTTGAGCGAGAAGCCCAGTCTGTGGAGAGAGTGGCAGGTGATGCTGAGATGTTCCAGGACCTGTTCAGGAGAATGGGCCCTGATCAGCCAATTGTCCAGGTAGGGGTAGATGTGAATTCCCCCCTCCAGAGGCTTGTTGTCACTAGCGGCCATCAACTTAATGAAAATCCTAAGGGAATAGGTGAGCCTGAATGGCAGAACTCGAAACTGATAATGAGAACTGCCAGCGGCGAACCACAGGTATTTCCTGTGCTTGTGATGAATAGGCACATGAAAGTAAGGATCCTGAAGGTCAAATGATACCATCCAATCCTGGAGCTGGAGGACCTGAAGGGTCCGATTAAGAGCAACCATGCCCTTTCTGAAGAACTTGTTCTATCTCAAGTCCAAAATGGTTCTCGATCCTCTGTCTCTTATGGGGATAAAGAAATAAGGGGGAGTACCACCCCTGGTTCCTCTTAGTCACAGGTACTGGCTCTATGGCACCTTTCTGTAGCAGGATGGAAATCTCCTGCAAGAGAAACGGATCCAGAGTTTTTTTAGGCCTTTTTAAGAAAGGGCGGAATTAACGCTGGGCTATTGTTTGCAAGGCCGAAGCATCGGAAGTATTGTCCAGCCATTCTTCCAAATGCTCACTGTGCCTGCCCCCACTGCAGTCCTGTGGACTAAGGGCTCAGAGTGATTTTGGGGCAGCTGTGGACGCAGCAGAGTGCAAGGCAGATGCTGTTTGGGCAAACTTTGCATCTCTACCTCGTCCACCTTGAGGGGACATTTTTTGGCCTGCACGACTGGCTTGACCCCCTTGCCCTTACAAAGGAAGTGTAGTAGCGAAAGGGCCGACCTCTCCACCCCTGAGAAGTCTGATGGGAAGGCTGAGGCTGCCTTATTGTGGCACTTCATAACTTGGCTGCTGCTTTTCAAGTCTGAAGTTTCTCTAGACTTTCGTCAGCCTTATTGCCAAAAAGGTGTGTGCGATCAAAAGGCATATCGAGAAGCCTGGACTGAATGTGTGGTGCAAAACCAGACTTGCATAACCATGCAAACCTACATTTTAGCGTCAGTAGCGCCATGGCCCTGGTCAAGTCCAGACGGTAGGGACTTGCACATTGCATCTTTACCATCCTTATTTATATTAAGGGAGCCATCTCTTTCCTCTCCATCTGGAATGTGATCAGCTGCCATTGATATTACATCTCACAAGGTGCAAGTGAATTTAGCTAGAGTGCATGTGGTGTTGTTTGACTTAAGGTTATACCTACTCAGGTAAGTTTGCAATTTTTGCTCAGTGCTCGCCGGGAACCAATATCCAAAAAGATGCATACAAAAATGAGATTGACTAACCCTCTCGTGGATTGATCACGAGAATAAGCGGCTCAGCGACGGCTGTCAACATTACCGGATGAAGCATGGACAGCCGTCGCTGAACCGCGTATTCCTGTGATCAATCCATAACCAGCAAAAGGATGAATCCCTAAATCTAAGAATTTTCTGAAATTCACGACTTTCACCCACTACTAACTATGTGAATCGCGGTGTCTTATTCAGTACCCTATAGAACCGGTTTCCATGCACACAGTTGAAAACGAAATAATTTTCAAACTTTGCACCAGCTTTCCAATTGAGTCCCGGAACACAAATGTAAAAGTACTGTCATCCATATGGGACCCAGTCACTTGTGACCTGTGTGCGTGGCTCTTGACATTTAATTTCCATCTGTGCCTTGGTGACTCTCTCCAGATCGATTCAGTGTGAAGACTGGAAAATATCTCTGGTATATGAACATTCACCAGGGGTAATAAAGACATGTGTTATTGTGAAGAAATCAGCGCCCTGAAGATGGCCTTTAATTATTGAGCTAATGACACTAGGGATAGTGTCAAAACTTTAAAGCTAGCCGAAACATGTCGACTAGCCAAGATACCCATAGCAATTAACTTTGGGTTCTTTCCTTTCTGTTTTTTCCATATTGTTGGAATCGTTAATTGAAGTTGTTGTCTTACTTGCGATTTATTCTTAGTTTGTAATAGTATTTTCCATGTGTTTTCTAAGGATTGTGACGCTGCACTGTTTTAGTCTTTTTACCAGTGTCAATCATGACTAAAATATGACGTCGACATTTTTTTTTATGTTTCTGATGTCTCGTGATACATTTTGCATAATATAATTGAATGAGAATTTAATAAAATCATTTCTTTTATAGAAGTTAAGTGTGTCTTCCACTACATTGCCCATGTAGCACATGGATCATTTCTGACCACATAGGTTAATGTACAAATAGTGTTCCATTGGCTAGGTAGTGTAAAGAGGGGTAGTCAGTCTCATTTTTGTATGTATCGTTTGACTTAAGGGCCATGCTACTGACCGAAAAGATCCTTTTTGCCAAGCAGTCAAAACGCTTATCTTACATATCGGGAGGGATAGTAGGATAAGCTGCTGCCCTGGACGTGAATGTGGCAGCTTGCACAACCAAATTCAAGTGCTGGGCGTTTAGAGAGAAAGTCAGGGTAAATACTTGGTTTAGATTTCTTTGTCAGGGATTTATTGACAGTTGGGTTAGTATCAGGAGACTCAAGTTTGCCACAACTCTCCTCTGCAGGGCAGAATGGAAAGGCAAGATGGGGTCATTCTGTGGTCCCTTGTCCAATAAATCCGTCAGGTCGTCCTGCTGATACACAGTAGCAGGTCTCCGCCATCCAAGGTATTCTGTGACCCTATTCATGAGAGGTATATATGATGCCTGTGCATGTTCAGCTGGGTCAGGTGTAGCAAAGTCTACTTCAGGGGAGGAGTCTAGACCACTTGCCCTCTTCAAATTGTCAAAGACTCTCCATTCTGGATTCTTCAGACACCGAGGCCTCTGAACATTTGGTGTCCCATATTGTAGGCCGAACGTTGGTGTGTCCTGATCTGATGTCTCTACCTCTTCAAACTTCGAAGAGAGAGACTTAAAGTATTTTTTGGGTAAGGGCTTAAAGCTCTTTTCAACCTGCCTCAAAGACGTAGATGGCATCAACGTTGATGGTTTTACCTTCGAGGGACTCGATCCACGAATCAAAAGAGTCGCTTAGAGAGAAGAGGCGTGGACCTCTCCTTGTGGGGTCGACAGTTTTTGGCTCAGGCTTGAGGGCTCGCAAGCTTTAAACTCCTTACCGGTTTGGTAGGCACAACAGGGTCATGACCTTTTAACGGATCTCCTTGAAGTGGCAGAGGCAGCCTTCTCAAATATCTTCATCTGAAGATGAAACGTCTTCCACTCAGCCTTAGAGGCTAGCCTACCTGCGTATAACATCTTCCGGTCGGGAGAGCAATCGAAAGAGGACGACCGTGATCTAGCGCCTCTTAGATCTTTTTCTGGTCAACAAAGAAGACGGGTGAACGGAGCCGATACATTTTTTTTTTTTAACACTTTCTCAGTGGAGACTCACCCTCTAACTTCATTTGTACGTTGACTATGTAGATTTATTGGCGGGTGCGGGGCTACCCGCAGTGAGCTTCCACTTTCTTTCCTTCCGTGCCTGTTCCATTATCGACTGACGGGAACCGCAGTCTGCCATTTTATGTTTGATACCAAGACACCAGGGGCAAAAGCAGTGCAGGTTTGTGATCGATATCTTGGACCCACAGTCCACACACTTTTTAAACCCCATTTTAGGAGTCAACATTGTCACAAGGTCAAGGTGGCGAGTCAACAAACATTGCACCATATCTGAAACAAAACCAATGGAAAGCTAGAACTGAAGTAACAGGTGCAGTGCGTGCTATATGACATACAATCATAAGAAATACGATTATGGTGAGTAATGGATCTGCTTAGATTCATATGCTGTGCATATAGTCTGACATCTAGTGGTAATCGCATCTTTCTTTGGAAGATCAAAAAGGTGCGTCGACATGGGCGTGACTAACACTATCCCTAACGCGACGTGTAGCGTACCCAAAATTCTTCATGCATCGAGGTCCCACTGGTTGTTTTTGTTCTGCCATGAGGGAGCCTTCCAGAATGTGCGAGTGACTACAGAAGAAAGAAGGTGCAAGATATCCATGTTCCTTCTACTCCAAGAGAGTGGACGCATGTGAATCTAAGCAGATACAATCATAAGAAATACAGGGAGTAATGTAGGTCTCCTGATGCTTGTGAATCTGCTTAGAATCAAATGCTGTGCATAGACTAGCAAGCAGTACCAGAAGATGATGATGGGATGTGTGAAGGAACAATAGCAAAGAGATTACTTAGCACCGCCTGTCCCACCTAAGCAAGGTGGACCTTTACAGAGTTGAAAACGAGTCCTGAATCTAAAAGATGTGTTAGATAAAGGACTATATCTTTAAGTGAACAGTCAATCGGGCTGTTCTTATTAGTGCACCAAATAGCAAACCATTTCCATTTATTGGAGTAACAACGCCTGGTGTTAGGTTTCTGTGCCTCTTTAAGTATGTCCATACATCTTTGAGGTAGTTGGAGGTGCCCAAACTATGCCTTCAGGAGCCAAGCTGCTAAGTTGCGTGTTTGAGGATATGGGTGTAGTGTTTTTCCTAGGTCTTGTGGCAGCATGTTGTATGGGCAGGGCTGTTCCCTGAAAGGGGAGACTGACATTCTCATGAGATGAGAGAACCATCGCGGTTGGAGCCACATTGGTGCTACGAGGATCAGCGTGACATATTCCTGGTACATCTTGTGCACTATCCTGTTAAGAACAAGAATAGGGGGGTGAAACGTAGGCAAATCTCTCCCACCATGTTACCCAGAGAATGTTCCCTTTGGACCGCCTCTGATGGGATCGGGAGGTGTAATCTGAACATTGGCCTTTCTCCTGAGTTGCGAACAAATCAATGCCTGGCTGACCCCATTCTGTAAAGACATTGAGTAGACTATGCTCTTACAAGTGCTGCTCGTGTTCTACGGATAGGTGGAAGTCTCTGCTGAGCAAGCCTGCCAAAAGATTGTGTTCCCCTGGAACATGTTTTGATAGTAGGAACATCTTGTGTTTGAGAGCCCACTTCCAAACTTTCTGTGACAGTTTGGATAGCACTGGAGAGCGTGTGCACCCCGGTTTGTTCAGATAGTACATGGCTGTGTGCGGTCTGCGAGGACAAGAACGCTATTCCCCTGTAAATGCGTCTAGAATGCCTTGAGTGCTTTGAACACCGCCAATAGTTCCAACAGATTGAGATGTTTGGAAGCTACTGATTGAGAGCACAAGCCGTGCACCGTCTGTTCTAGGAGGTATGCGCCCCATCCCGATAGGGATAGGTCTGTGTTGAGAGTGGCTTCTACTGCGGGGGTGGTGAAGGATTTCCCCTTCAGAAGGTTTTCCTTTGGACTCCACTGCAGAGAATGAACGAGGGCTGTCGAGACAACCACAAGATCTTCCCACTGGCCGCTTGACTGCCACCATTGGTACGAGAGCCACTACTGCATGGCGTGCATGTGAAGACGGGCATCTGGAAGCAGGAAAATGCAGGATGCCATCATTCCCAGTAGCCGCTTGGATTTCCGTTATCTGGCGACTACTACTGTGAGAAACCCAAGGGTATTCTCAATCCTAGACCCTTTGGATCTTCAGTGCAGGTGGCCAGGGAAAGGCCATCGCTCTAGGATCCTGACCTTGGGGGCGGAGAAGGGAGAGAGGTTCCCCAGGGTGGCGGGTCATTGGGGACTGGGGTGCCCTCGAGCGAGACATGGTATCCCCCTTCTTCCTATTAATGACAAACCTAACCCTTCCCCAACCTTCATGGACTGTTATAAGCCAGTTCCCCCAATTTCTCCCCATTTGACACTTGACAGTACTGGGACTAAGAAGAGGCACCAAAGAACAATGAAGACCACACTCTTACCACTGTGGTACTGGGACGAGCAAGATGCCTGCTAAGAGCTGTAAAGGTCAGGCATGTCCCATTGATTGTGGTCAGGCAGGGCTGATTGGATATCCACACCTGAAGCCTGTAAAGGGGCTGCATGGGGATTAAAAAGGAGACCAGTCCAGCATCAGGAGAGACAACAGGGAGACCTGTGTGTGGAGAAGCAACAGGAGCAGCACCAGGAAGGCCGGTGCAAGCAGCAGGGTATATATTTTAGACACATGCCGGACACTGAGGTCTGCAGAAAGTCAGTCTTGAAGCGTGGCGTGGGATCTGGGGCTCCGTGGAATAGACCAAACGTTACAAAGGGAGCCGTGTGGAGAGGCTGTCCCATTTACATTTGTTCAAGATGCTCATTCCCCTGCACTAGGACGTCGACACAGGAGTACCTGTGGGCAGGAGTGGCACCCCTGACATGAGGAGCAGAAGGCTGTATGAACCATGCTGCTCGGGAACCTATGAACGCGACTGGTGAGTTCCTAGCAATTGAGAAACCTGGTGCCCGAGTGTTTGAATTTTGTTGCTGGAGGAATACTTTGTATCGGAGTGGGCGTTTGTTGGAGGAAAAACGTTCTCCAAAGTCTCAGAAGGATGGGCATTGAGATTGAAGTGAATTAAAGAAATATTACACAGCGGGTTAAATGTAAAGTGGGTTCTGAGCGCAACCTATTAAATACCTAACGGAGTACACTCCATGTTTCTTGAATACAGAACGGAGTGAAAACCTCACAAAAGAGCAGAACTGTATATATTAAGTTTAGAAGTAAATCAAAACTTGAAATCTGAGTGAAACAATTAGATGCCGCATGCTAAAATGAATGAGACTTTAAACCATATGTGCTATATTCTAAAGTGAATGGAACTTTAATATTGAAACAAAAAAAGGCATATTGGATACCAGATTACGTGAAAACTACATTGAAAGCAGAGAACTAAAACTTTGACAGTTATTCCAACACAGTCACGATTTGCACATGGAAAACCCATCATAAAAAGAAGGCACAAGAGTGGCAACAAACTCTAAAAGAATAAGCGATATTGTTCTGCTGCTGAAGTCTTAGGGAAGGGAACCCTGAGACTCGAGGCATTTATTGACTTGAGACCGTTGTATCAAGGGTATTTGTTGCTGGGAACTGTTTTACCTGGAACTTGGGGACAGGAACCCAGAGTACTGATTAAAAAAAATCATCCTGAACTCGAGAGGTAATTTTGTAACTTTTTTGCTGGACTGTTTCCTACATGGGTAAGGGAGCGAAAACAAAGCTGCGAGCTGGAAGAAGCACATGATTTTACGTTGGTCACTCTTTTGGTTGCTGACATTCCAAACACAGTATAGATTAGCTTTGAGGGCAACTATAGGTTTTGGACACAGATAGATTCTTCAGTTGAACTCTTTGACTCAGACTTTCCTTAGTTTTATTTAGGTAGGGAAATCCCACCTTAGTATACGGCAAGTTAGTCCTTATATCATCCTGACATTGAACTAATAAACCATTTTATGTGAACTCTGAATCTGTTGACTTTGTCATGCTTCAAGATGCCTTCACACTACAAGATGAGGGATCTTGAACAACATGTTTTGAACCCCCTCTTTGGAGGGGAAGGTGAGACTGTCTTCTGTCCGAATCAGTGCCCCCTGAAACTGTTCGACTTGACTGGGAACTAGACTGACATTCTCGTTGATAGAGAATCCTAGACACATTTTGCACAAAAGTTACGAGCCAGTCATCGAAATAAGGGTACACTGGAACGGACTGCCTGCGCAGGTGAGTTGCCACTACTGCTAGTACCTTCGTAAATACCCTTGGAGCTGAGGCAATGCCGAAGGGTTGTACCTTGAACTGATAGGGAGTGTTCTCAATCTTGAACCCGAGGTAGTTTCTGTGCGCCGGCAATATTGAAATATGAAAGTATGCATCTTTCACATGCATGTGGGCATGTTGTCCCCATGTTGCAGTAGTGGGATTACTTCCTGTAGAGTGGTCATCCTGAACTTTTGAGGTCTGACATACTTAAAACATAGCGCATGGTTAGATCCTTTTTGGGTACAAGGAGTATAATGAATAAATATCCTTGTTTACCTGAAGATGAGGGACGACCTCTATCGCTCCCTTTTGTAGTAGGATCTGGACCTCTTCTGGCAGGATATGGAGATGTTCTGTCGACAGTAGTCTGCTCGAATGGATGGTTGTGAGCTGACAGCAGGGATTCTATGCAGTAACCGTGAGCGACGGTTTTGAGTACCCACTGGTCGAAGCGATGCCCTTCTGACGTGTGGGTAACAGATGCTAATCTCTCGCCTAATGGGGAGACATGGGAAAGGGCCCGTACTGCTGAGTCATTTGTTGACCGGGGTTGGTTGCAGAGTTTCTCCCTCCACCCTTTCTGCATCGAAAACCCTGCTGTCGAGTAGACTGGAAGCTGCTGGAAGTACCTTGTACGAAAAACCAGTGGGTTGCTCCTGTTTCGTGCTATCCCTGGGAGGAGTGGAAAGATTGCCTGCAAATGGACTGGCAGGTGTTAAAAGGCGCCTTGTTGGACAAAGGGTTGGGCTGAGATTTGGTTTAATGACTTAAGAGTCTTGTGCTCTTTTTTGGCAGTTTCAAGGGCCTCATCGACCGCCTTACCAAAGAGACCAGAGTCTTCCACAGACTTGAGAGAATCCGGAGTTTCTGGGTTAAAAACCGTTATTGAGCCATACATGGTGCTTTAGCAGGGTCCCCTGTGCGCAAGCAAGTCCCGCTGAATTCAGGGTGTTCTTGAGAATGTTCTGCACCATCTGATGTCCCTCAGCCACCCCCAGTTATAGGTTGTGTGTGAGTAGGCTCTGGGACGTTCTGAAGGCCTTTCTGAACAAGTCCCCACTGCGCATCGCTGTAACTCGCCAGGAGCATAGCATTATTGGCAATCTGAGTGCAAAAGGTAGCCGAAGTGGTGATCCGTTGGCAGAGCGGAAATCTTTTTACAATCAAGTGAGCATGGGACAAGACAAACTGTTTTAGCACTTCAGTAAAGTCAAGAAAATTCAAGTCTTCGTGGATTTGGCAAATGTAGTTTCATTTTGTTACAGTGAGTTTAGATTACCTAGAGGAAGCGCTTAATTTCTCTTTCAAGTTAACTCATTTAACGCTCTGTGCGCAAGCTTGAGGTTGAAATCCTTATGTAAACTATGCGCATGACTATTTCAGATGTGTTCGCGGGCGTAACTGGTAAAATTGAAGTGAACCGTTCAATAGTTGAGAGCACGCTCAGAAGAAAGAACTTTTCCGCTAAACCGAATCATCTTTCAGTGAAAATCTGTGCGCATGTTCAAAGGGAGCAGTGTTACTGAATCTTGCAAAATAGTAATATGCTTACGTGCGTAGCTTCGAAAAACAAAATATTCATTGAAGGCTAGAGTAGTGTTTGGCAGCAGTGCTTCACATTTTCTATGAAACCGTGCATTTTTGTATATAAAAGGACAAGTCTGTCATTATCACGCAAGGAAGGAACAGCATGTTATTAGCAATAGAGTAGGGTTTGCCTAGAGGGGAGAAGCGTTCGTCTAGGGATGGAATGTCAATGGACAAACGTAATGAGTAGTGTCTCCCGTCTTATGTGAACATCTACATTTGAGTTACGGATTCTAACACGTTGCAAAACAATACTCAGCCCAATTTAAATCTTCAGATATTCTGAAAAAAAATCAGTTAATAACTAATCTTTGATCTGAAGCAGGAACAGTTTACAGTTTTCACACTTAGTTCTAAGTAATTCAAATAAGAGTTGTCTAAGAGTTTTCTGCAGCTCCTGTGGACAAGGTTAAACAGGACCCGACAACAGCGTGAGAGAGAGGGCAAGCAGGGAGGGAGCAAGGCATTTCTTCAACGAGTTCAGGGGAAGTATTGCCTGACTAGCCAGGACCTTCTTAAGGATGTCCTCCACGAAATCTGTGTCGCGTACGGGCTCCTGGGTGACAATTTTGAAGTGGTCAGCAGCCTTCTTGAGGAGGTTGTTGAAGAGCCTTTTATCGTCAATGGACGAGTCCTGGGGCTGAACTAGTGTTCAAAAAAACTTTGTCTGATTCAGAGTCATGAGCTGGGGCAGTGTGTCAAGTGCCATGGTCATCAGGGGCCCGGTCTGGTCTTGAGAGAGGGGCTCCTGTGATACCTGATCTGGATCAGGGACATAGGAGGTCCTCATCATGGTCATCCTGGTCCTCATAGAACGCATCCACAGGAGGTTCCTGGTTGAAGGAGATGCACCTGGAGAAAGGAGTCTTGGGGAATTCAAGGGTATAGTACAAGTATCGACAGGCCTATGCCTCTTAAGAATATCATCAATCTGGTCTAAAAAGTTGATAAACAGAAATGCTCTCCATACAGGCTTCATCAGGGTGTGGGAGGGAGCAGCTGGAACAGTAGGCCCCGAAGTTTGACAGGGCTGCAGTTGATGGCTTCCTCGACGAATCTGTCAAGTGAAGCTGAGGGGTTGTGTGTTTATGTGTAGAAGTATGGGGTGTGTCCTTGTCACCGGGTTGTGGTATCCCCATCGCATTGTCGGCGGCATGCCTATCAGGGCCGTGGGCAGACACGTGGGAATATGTAGCTTCCCCCATTAAGTCTACGGCCTTCGAATCAGAGCCACAGCTGTCAACAGACTCCTGATCTGAGGCAACTGCGCCAGTGCCAGTGGGGGAGTGACCCTCTGCCTGCATGGCATATGCCACACGCTCTTGGTGTGCCTGTCTTTTGGGGTTTCGGGCAGAAGAGGTTTACAGGCCTTGCAACGCTGTTCATCGTGGTCACAAGGGAGGCACTGATTGCACTCTCTAGGAGTGTCCCTTCCAGGGAAATTTGCTGTTGCAAGATGGCCAAAATTTAAACAGTGTTCACTCCATCCCAGAGAAAAAAGCAGCCAGACCGAAATAAAGGGAAAGGGGACTAAGAAAAGGCATTCTCAGAAGAAAGTCAGTAAAGGGCCCCCCCCACTCTCCCTGCAGGAGGTGTAGTGTTGGTGAGGCAGGAACAGTCATCGAGAGGATGTCTTAGTCGGCGAAACAGCCGTCAAAGAAGCTTGAAGATAACGCACAAACCAAGATGAAGCAATACTATTTAACAAGCTCTGCAGTATGCAGCGACAAGATAGGCAGAAAAAAATCTGTGGGACCTAGACGCGTGAAGGATTTTGGGTACACTACACGTCATGTTACAGATAGGGTTACAGTCACGCCCCATGTCGACATCACTTTTTCCGATCTTGGAAAGAAAGATGCAATACTCTGCGATTACCACTAGATGTTGGACTATATGCACAGCATGTGATTCCAAGCAGATTCACAAGCATCAGAAATGCACAGCATTTTAATAAAATGTAAATGATTTTAAAAAATTATGAAACACACCATCGTGGACGTCCTACCCGGCAGCAGACAGAGGCCCTTGAGGGAGAGAGTCGACGACGCACAGCGCCATCTACTGAGAATTTGTTTTCCGTAGCAGCCAACGCTGGAATGCAATATCATAATATGAGGAATAAGTGGGAGGACACAATTAATTCGAATTGTGGTTAGAGACAGGAGAGGGTTGGGATAAAAATATAGCTGGTTCCCATCACTTTATGCAAGTGTCTCCCCATGGAGGTACAACTAGATTTGAATAAGGTGGTTGGGATCGAAGCAAAGGGTTCGCCAGAGATGAACAATTTACTAACCAACTGTAACGTTCTTTCGACTGGATGTTCCTCCAACGTATTCCTCATCTTATGATAATTCGTTATCTCTAGCTTCGCTGCTTTGGAAACAAAATTTCTCTCGGCAGAGGGCGCTGTGCTCGAGGTTGAGGCGTTGATTGTCCCTTGACGGACTCCGTACTCTGTCGACGTCACCGATGGTATAAATAGCTCGAGCCGCGCCCGTTGCTTCAGTTCTGTTTTTTCGATTAAACATATAGGAGGAACACCCAGGCGTGCCCCATAACTGATGCACTCTTCGTGAGAGGAAAGTGTAAGAAAACGTAAACTGTACTGTGGGATAGGATGGGAGGGTCGATGAGGAATACGTGGGAGGAACATCCAGTCGAAAGAACTTTACAGTTGGTAAGTAACTTGTTCTTCGAATGGATTGTGTCCTCCCACGTATTCCTCATCTTATGATACTCCCATAGCAGTGGCAATTTTGGAGGTGGGAGTACTAATTACAGTTTTCATGGACAGAATGCATAACTGCCTTGCAAATAACCCCTCATTGGAGGAGGCCGTATCCAAGCAGTAATGCTTGATAAAAGTATGCATTGTTTTCCAAGTTGCAGCTGAACAAATATCTGCTGCCGGGAATCCCCTTTTTAGAGCCGCAGAAGTAGCCATTCTCCTTGTAGCATGGGCTCAAAGCCCATCTGGTGGGTCTTTTCCCACCAATCTGTAGCATTCAATTATGGCCAAAATGATCCAGTGGGATATGGTCTGTTTTGTTACTGATAAGCCCAGTTTATGACCAGTATAACCCACAAACAGTTGGTCATCTTGTCGTCATTTAGACATTCTTGAGATGTAAAAACTAAGAGCCCTCTTGGGATCTAGTCTGTGCAGTCTCTCCACTTCCTTGCCCAAATGAGGAGGATAAAATGTTGGTAGTATTATTTTTTGTGACAAATGTAAGTCCGAAACTACCTTTGGTAAAAAGGAAGGTTTAACCTTAAGGACTTATCTTTATAAAAAACAGTATATGGTGGTTTGCATGAGAGAGCCTGAAGTTCACTAACCCTGCGGGCTGATGATAGGGCCACAAGAAGGACAGTTTTTAGTATTAGAAGCCTCAATGGATAGGAGTGCAGAGGCTCAAACAGGTATGCAAGTCAAAAATGTTAGTACTAAATTTAAATCTCAAGTTGGGACATGAAAAGGTACTGGAGGGTATATGTTAGTAAGCCCTTTTAAGAATTGAATGATTAATGGTATTTTGAAATATGAAACCTCTTCCGAGGTGCGCTTGAAAATGGACAGCGCAGCAAGGTATCCTTTTATTGTTCCTATCTGGAGCCCCAGATTGGCTAGATGTAATAGAAAAGAGCACTACTGGAGTGCCACATTGAAAAGGGTCCACATCCTTATCTTTGCACCAGTAAACCTGTTCCAGTGACATCGGTACAAAGATTTTGTTGCTGGCCTTCTGGCCGAAAGCAAGACTTCCATTACGTCATCCGGAAGATCCCAATCCTTGCATCTCAACTTCTCAGAAACCATGCGTGAAGGTTGAGTGTCTTGACCTCTGGATGGAGAACCCGACCTTCCTCTTGCGAGAGAAGATCCTCTCTTTGTGGAAGACGTATTGGAGGGCAGATGGACATGTCGAAAAGGTCCGGGTACCATGTCCTCCTGGCCCAATCCAGGGCAATTAGGATCATGGTTTTCCTGAACTTTCTAAACCTCCTGGTTACTTGAGGGATCACAGGGACTGGAGGAAACGCGTACAGCAGTGGAAACTTCCACTCCACTACGAATGCGTCTCTCAGAGCTCCTCTTTGAGGAAATTCCCTTGAGCAGTACTGATCGCACTTCCGGTTGATCGCGGTGGCGAACAGATCCACTTGAGGGGTTCCCCAAAGGGCGAAGATCTCTAGAAGGACTTCCTGAGCTAGCTCCCACTCATGAGAGACCGTGCTCTGCCTGCTCAGAGCATCTGCCGGCGTGTTCTTCTCTCCGGCTAGGTGAATTGCCGATAGAGAGATTCCTTCTCGTATTGCCCAGAACCATAGCTGCATTGCCTCTGCACAGTGGTAGTGACCCTACTCCTCCTCTTTTGTTGAGGAAGTACATGGCCACCGTGTTGTCCGTCATTATCAGGACATTCTTTCCCTGTACAGAGGGCAGAAAGGCCTTCAGCGCTAGTCTGATTGCCCTGAGCTCCAAAAGGTTGATGTGTAGTTTGGACTCCGATGGAGACCAACGACCGCTGATTGTCAGATCGTTGGTGTGTGCTCCCCACCCCGTGAGTGAGGCGTCCGTCACTACTGTTATCTCCGGCCATGGTTGCCAAAAAGATTCTCCCTTGAGAATGTTGTCGTTGCAAGCCCACCATAGAAGATCCTGAGCAACTGCGCTCGGGACTTGCAGAAGATGCGACATATTCCCTGAGAACTGGGACCACTGAGTTCTGAGTGCCCATTGAAAGGATCTCATGCTCAACCTGGCCTCTGGTACTAGGAAAATGCAGGATGCCATGAGGCCGAGCAACCTGAGAAAATCGAAGGCCGGTAGACGTTGGGCATTCTGGAATTTCGTTACCATCTGCTGGATGTGGAGAGCTCTCACTTCGGGAGGCGAGGCTTTTCCTGAGGAAGTATCCAAGACTGCTCCAATAAACTGGAGCTTTTGGGATGGTATCATATGAGACTTCTTGAAATTGAGGGAGAAGCCCAATTTGTGGAGGAAGTGGCAAGCGATCGAAAGATGTTCCTGAGCTTGTATTGGAGAACTTTGCTGTGATCAACCAGTCGTCCAGGTAGGGATATATGTGAATACCTCCTCTACTGAGACTCGCTGCCACAACCGCCAACAGTTTGGGGAAAACCCTCGGGGCGGAGGTCAACCCGAATGGCAGAACTCGAAACTGATGAGAAATGCCAATCGCGAACCTCAGGTACTTTCTTGTTTGGATTGATTGGCACATGAAAGTAAGCATCCTGAAGATCCAATGATACCAACCAATCTTGGAGTTGGAGAGCCTAAAGGATCTGAGAAAGAGTCACCATCTTGAACTTGTCCTTCCTGAGGAACTTGTTCAAGTTTCTCAAGTCCAAGCTGGGTCTCAGTCCCCCGTCCTTTTTTGGAATGAGAAAGTATGGAGAGTACCAACCCCTGTTCCTTTCTGCTACAGGTAACTTTTCTATGGCACCTTTCTCTAGCAGGGTTAAAATTTCCTGCAACAGGAGCGGATCTGGAATTTTGGCATTGTTGGTTCCCGGTGGATGATTCTGAGGCCTTTTTAGGAAGGGGAGACAGTAACCTTGGGCTACTGTTTCCAGTGCCCAAGCATCTGAGGTAATGTCCCGCCATTCCTTCAGATGCTGAGAGATCCTGCCTCCCACTGGTGTTTTGTGCAACAAGGTCTCAGAGATTTGGAGGCGGCTGCAGGAGTGGCCGAGGGTACAGATGCAGCTCCTGGGGCTGATTTTACACCTCTTCCTCGTGCTCCACGAGAGAAGTTTCTTTTGCCCCTTTCAGAAGCCTGTCCTCTTCCTCTACCAAATGAGGAGTAGTAACGAAAAGAACAACCCCTCCAGGAAGATGAGCCGGAAGAGGGTTTTAGAGGCTGGCGCATGGAGGCGCTAAGCGATTTAGCTGCCGCTTTCGAGGTCTGAAGTTTTTCTAGGCTTTCATCAGCCTTGCTGCCAAACAGCCTCAAGCCATCAAAGGGCATGTTAAGGAGTCTGGCTTGCACGTCTGGTGCAAACCCAGACTTCCTCAACCACGCAAATCTGCGCAGCACGATGCTTGCAGCCATGGATCTGCTGATACTATCAGCAGTATCCAGTCCAGACTGGAGACATTCCCCCATTGCCTCTTTCCCGTCTTTGACTATATTCAGGAAGCCTTCCCTTTCCTCACCTTCCGGAATATGATCAGCTGCCACCGAAATACAGTCCCACAGGGTATGGGTAAACCTGGCTAGGTTACAGGTGACATTTGTCGATTTAAGGGCCATACTGCCTGACGTGAAAACTTTACGTGCCCAGGCATCAACTTTTTTATCCTCTCTATATATGCAGTTTGCTTTGATGTGCATGCTGCCTGAATGACTAGACTTTCTGGAGTCGGATGCTCGTTTAAGTATTCGGGATCCGTACCAGCTGGTCTGTATTTCTTGGGAAAATTACTATCTGCAGCAGCAATGCTCTCAGGATTTTCCCAGTTTTTCTCCACCGTCCTCTGAAGAGCCCTGTGAAAGGGGAGAACTGGATCTTTTTGAGGACCTCTGAAAATTATATCTGTCATGTCATCCTGTTCAAAAACGGGTGAAGTGTTACCCCAACCCATATACTCAATTACTCTGGTCATAAGACTCCTGTACTCAGCTTCTGCATGCTCTGCAGGATCAGGTCTGGCAAACTCTAATTCTGGGGAGGTGTCAATCCCACTGGCAGAATGTAGAGTGTCACTCAGGTCTCTCATTTTAGATTCTTGATCAATGAGTTCCTCAGGAACGTGCTTTGTGCCATATGAAACTCCAAAAGGAGTAACTTCGTCTTTCTCTAAGCCAGATTCCTCAAATTGAGGACATGGACTTAAAAAAGTGATCTGGGCAACAGAGTGAATCTTCTTTCTTCCTCTACCATACGCGTCGAAGGAATAGAGAAATCCTTCGAAGTTGTCGAAGGAATCTTCGTCGACTTCGAAGATGATTTCGACACGGGCGTCGAGGTTGTTTTTGGTTTCAATGTCAAACGGTCGACGCCGACGGCGTCAATGAAATCGTCGAAGCCTTCCACGACTTATGTTTTTTATATGGCACCGGAGAGGTGCTCGACTCTCGAAGAGTCCTCGACGATTTGGTGTCGACTCGAGTTTTTCGAGTATCCTCGACACTACAGGTTTTTACCATGGTAGTCTTGGACTTCCCCTTGTCGTCCAATGGAGAGACTTTAGGGGTATGGCTTTTCCGAGGTTCATTCGAGGGGGTCGGGGCCGCATACCTCCATCATCTTTTTATGAAATTCTTCCCATTTTCTGGGAGAATCTAATTTTGTCGGACATCGAATTTCTTCGGTCGACTCTGAAGATGATGAGGGAGATCTACGTCTCCTCTTCATTTTTTTGGATGAGGAAGAAGAGTGTCTCGATTTACTCCTGGATCGAAATCTCTTGGAGTGCCTATGGCAATCCGATTCCTTTGAATCAGTCACTATGTTTTTTGGACGTAGCCTTCTTAGAGGCTTCCCTCCCCACCGACAGTTTACCTCTCCTGTCACGAAGAGCTTTCTCGGTCATGGATTGGCAGGAACCACAGTCGTCGGTCCGGTGACTGTAACCGAGACACCAGAGACAAACCCGGTGAGGATCCATGATCGTCATTTTTGATCCACAATCTACGCACTTCTTGAACCCAGTCTTGGGTGTCAAAGGAGTCGAAGATGACGACATTTTCTTCACAGAAAATGTCAAGCGTGCCATTCGATAGCGAAGCGATCGGAAAAACGGAACTGAAGCAACAGCGCGGCTCGAGCTATTTATACCATCAGTGACGTCGACAGAGTACGGAGTCCGTCGAGGGACGATCAACGCCACGACCTCGAGCACAGCGCCCTCTGCCGAGAGAAACATTTTTTACAAAGCAGCGAAGCTGCAGATAACGAATTATCATAAGTTGAGGAATACGTGGGAGGACACAATCCATTCGAAACAGGCATACATAATACTTTATTATAGACTTAAAAAAAGAGAAGGCGAAAGAAAGAGCGGAACAAAACACAAGGGCAGAAGCAAAGTTAAAACGGAAAAAACAAACTAAGCCGAGCATGGAAGGGGCAGTAATAACAAGCACCACGGAATCTGAACATTGCCCCATGCAGGGAAAAACAGAGGGATGGGAACGTCAGGTGGTCTGACCCTCAGAGAGTTGGAGGTGGCTGAGCGAAGGGCTTGAGAAGGAAAGTGTTTTGGAAGAGAGTTGGATGTAGTGCTGGACCCGGTCCCAGAAAGCTGGATGATGCAGAGGGTCTTGAACTTTATCCTTGCAGCCACCGGGAGCAAGTGGAAAGATTTCGGGGGTGGAGAGATTCGGTACCTGGGCTTGAAGCCAAGGACAAGTTTTGCAGTCTTGTTCTGGATTAGTTGCAGAGGGTGGAGAGTAGAGGAATGCAGATTGAGAAAGAGGCTGTTACAGTAGTCCAGCCTAGAGAGAACCAGGGCTCTGCAGACAGTGAGCTTCTGGGGGGAAGTAAGAAAAGGAAGAATACCTCTGAGGAGGTGCAGCTGGTAGTGGGCCTTCTTGGCAAGGTCTGATGTGAGGAGAGAGTGGAGTTGAAGATGACACCAAGGTTTTTTGCCTCACAGGAGGACGGAGGAAGAGGGCCCAAGGAGGGTGGCCATAGTGAGAGGGGAAAGCGGGAGCAGGGGTCCCAATGAGAAGGATCTCAGTCTTACTGGCATTAAGGGAGAGATTGTTGGAGGCGCACCAATCCTGAATCGTGCATAGTCAGTCAGGAATGAGCGGGAGATGAGAGGTGGCTGAAGGGGAGCCTGAAAGAGCTGAGTGTCGTCCGCATAACACTGAAAATACAGGAGAAGGTAGAGATAAGGTGGGCCAAAGTGGCTGTCATGATCTCTGCTTCCAAAAGATCAGGACTTGCCCCACTCCCTTGCAAGCAGACCCATAGCCCCGGTTCCGAGTGCCAGCCAGTCCCAATTGGGACCTTTTGGACCCTGTCCTAGCGCCAGTGGCACCAGGCTCATAAAGATGCCCAGTCCCAGCGCTGGAAGCGCCGGGCTCATAATGCTTGGGTGGACTTACCTGCAGCAGACCATGCTGCTTACTTACCTGCCAGTTGAACCCCTGATCCTCTTCTGTTTGGGACTACTTTTCCTGCTGGGTGGGGCAGGAGCCACTCCCTAGGTTCAGAACACTGGAACTCTTCTGGAAAGCAGGAACTCTTTTCTTAGGCGTGGCTGTGGAAGGAGACACCTAAGCACTACAGGAGGCTATTTAAACCACACCCGATGGATGAATCTTGCTTTGCGTTATTCTGCACCACGAGGGGGAGGAAGAAACCAACCTCAACGACGCCGACGACCGAGATACTAAACTCCAATACCGATTCTGAAAACAATCCCCATATTCAACCTAGCTGATATTCCACTTTCAACGGCAGAAACATCTGTTCTTAACAAGGGTCTAACATTCGTACCGACGGGTCCCACAGACTGGTACGATTCCGAAATGGAGATTCGAACCTTCTTACGCAAAGTAAGGCTACGAACTTTCTTTCATGAACATAACTTAGGCACGGAGGAAGACGAGCAAGACTCTGGGCTACATAACCCCTCTTCCTTCACGCCTTCAGATAGCCAAATACCTACTGAAACCCTTACCTTTGAAAGATGCATCCTGAATGACTTTGCTAAATTACAAACCAAAACAACTAAGACCAAACACAACTTAAGTTTACCGGAAAAACAAGCTTTGATGTCACTACAGAAAAATAAAAATATTATCATTAAACCTTCAGATAAAGGTGGTGGCGTGGTCATTATGACCACTGACCAATACAAAGATATGGTATTGGCACTACTTAATGACACAGATAGTTACACTATCCTTCGTAAAGACCCAACACAAGAAATCTGTCAAGAGATCCTAGAAACCGTAAATTTCGCTTTACAACGCGAATGGATCACCAAAAAAGAATCTGAATTTCTAATCAAAACACGAGGAAGAACTCCTTGTTTCTATGCACTTCCAAAAATTCATAAAGATCCCATTAATCCACCAGGCCGCCCGATAGTTTCTGGCTGTGGCTCCATTCTTGAACCACTCTGCAAATTCATTGACTTCTTCCTACAACCTATTAGTATAAATACATCTACCTATCTTAGGGACACTACACATACTATTACCATATTTGAGGGCATAGATTTTGACCCCACCAAACAACTTTTGGTAACTATGGACATCAAGTCCCTGTATACAAGTATACCACAGGAGGAAGCGATCGAATGTATACGGACATGGCTCACTGCCGAGCTCCCAACTGACCGAACTCCCACCAACTTTATCCTTGAACTTATGTCAATAGCACTACGGAAAAACTTTTTTAGCTTTGACAATTTACTGTACCTACAGACAAAAGGTACTGGCATGGGCGCAGCTTTTGCTCCCAGCCTAGCAATCCTATTCATGGCCAAATTCGAACAAGACTTTGTACTTTCCAACATTAACACATGGCAGCCCCAAATTAGCCATTGGTACCGATACATAGATGACGTGATTTTCATATGGACTGGCACCACCCTCCAACTGATGTCTTTCTGGGCCTGGCTCAATACATGTAATATTGACATTCAGTTCACTATCGAGCATAGTGCTTCTGAGATTAAGTTCCTGGATTTGTCGATTCAACAAAGAAATGGCAAACTTACATGTAATTTGTATCGCAAACCTACATCCAGGAACACCTTGTTGCACTACTCTAGCAACCACCCTACTCATGTCAAGGACAACCTCCCATACGGACAGTATCTGCGAATACGCAGAAACTGCACAACACCTGAAGACTTTAACTACCATGCAGACAATCTAACCACCCGCCTAAAAGCACGAGGTTATCCTAAAAAACAGCTTGAGCAAGCCAGGAAAAGGGCACGAAACAGGAATAGAGAAACCCTTCTCGAGTTACAACGTGATACCCAAGACACCAAGGAAGATCGTCTTACGTGCGTTGTCACTTTTGGAACCCACACATCACAAATAAAGAAGATTATCAGTAAACACTGGCACATAGCACGCCTTAACCTTCCGGAAGAACCAATTCCCCGATTTGCATATAAAAGAACAAAAAACATTAAGGAACATCTAGTACATTCCCAATTTCAACCAATTAAGAATTCCACACGAACATTAAGACCACTGCAGGGCCATCACCCATGTGGCAACTGCGTGGCCTGCCAATTTACGAAGAAAATGAGCAGTTTCCAAATTGGACAACGCAAATGGCTTCTGAGGGACCTCACAAACTGCAAAAGCCAGAATGTGATTTACTGTATCGAATGCCCCTGTGGACTACGATACATAGGTCAAACAACAAGAGCAGTTAGCATTCGGATCTCGGAACACAGATCTAGAATAAGGTGTAAGAATCTCACATCACCTCTAGTTACACACTACATGGAGGCTAACCACACACCAAATAATCTTTTTTGGTGGGTACTCGAGAAAATCAAGGGGAGCCCCGACATTCAACACAGTCTTCTTAGGAAGGAGTCTAGATGGATACATCGATTAAACACTTACCATCATGGGCTCAATGACATTTTTCAGCCAGTAATATGACCATTGTGACATATGTCCGCTTCCACGTCCCTGCCCACCACTAATTAGCCTCTCCTCACGCGCATTAGCCCTCACCGACAAGCTGCGACAAACTAAGTTTCTGTTGCTCCTTGTTGTTGCTATATTAAACATACGCACGGAGCTATGCATTCCTCCCCTTTTCCTCCAGGCTCAGTGTATGACTTTATATGAGGCTGACAGCCACACTTTCCTCACACCGAGGCACACTGCAAATCGATACTCTCTCCCAGCATACCTGAGTGACTCGTTCTCTAGTCACCATGACAACGATCGACTACGCGGCCTTTGCGCACGCGTGATCGTCCCGGCCCCGGCTTCCCTGAGCAGGCAGCCAGTCTACACACACCCTCGAATCAGACGAGGCGGCCGAGACAAGCTTCCAGCCTCTCCCCTTCCCAGCGGATGCCTGCTAAGCCTTACAGCAGCTGAAAAAAGCATTGCAGCGGGTAAGCGTTAAAAGGGTTTCTCTCTCTTTCTCTCCCTCTTTCTGACCTTTTCAACAGGCACGTCTTTTCCTCGCATGCAGCCCTCAACCCTTCATGCCACCGGCTTGCTCCCCACTTAATACTCCTTTTGAAGCCCATACATTTGGCATCTCAACTCATGTAATTGAGCTCTAAACACTCAGACCGGCAGCCGTACTGTGTGTTTTTTGTAAGTTTCGCGTGCACTTGGTATCATTAATACACTTTCGCCTCCGAACACACAGCGCGTACCTTTGGAGTTATCATGGTCCTAGACACTAGCACTATCAGCCACCACGTCAAGTCTCATATATTTTTGTGCATAGGATTTAAACCACTATCCTAAATATCCTACGAACAAACGAGTCCTGGTGCTTAGTTGTGTTTTTCTTCTCACACAGGCAACAGCCACCAGCCCAAAGTGAACAACCACATTCCACAATAACGGTGACAGAGGAGAAAATTTACCCATACGGCGCAATCTCTCTACTACTCGGTAAATTAATCCAGGTAGAGCATTTTTCTCTCGCTTTTGCCATATGTAGCTATTTAGCAATTATGTATTAGCACCACACAACCCGGACGCCAGACCCCTGATTTATAGTTTTTGCTCCTCTCTTTTCCATCATCTTTATACCTTATGTAGGATACCACCAAGACGAGACTGTGACTTTACCTGAGAGTTCTCACTCTTCACATAGACGCCTGGTCCTGTCGCCTGATTTCCCTCCCTGTGTGGCCCACACCCGAACCTCTGGGATCTCAAACACCGGCAGGTAAGCCGACCACCGGTGCCGAGAGTTTCTAAATATTTTTATTTGTACAGTGCCCTAAGTACTAGGGGCCACCACCTCTCTATATCCACCCTTCTGACTCGATATCCATATACTTCCCACAGGGTCCCCAACTAGGAGCCCTGATGAAGGCGGACCTATCGTAATAGAATAACCGCCGAAACGTGACGAAGACAGGGATTCAAACCATACATACATATCCCTGATCGTTTGGAGCTTACATTCCGGTTCCAACCATCAAATCTCACGTTGGCAAGGATAAAAAAGATATCTTGTATCAAAGACCCTGCAGCATTAATTGCTTGAAACTAACAATTGCAAAAAGGGACTATCATTGAACAATACCTAGAAATTGGGCCATGATACTCGTTTATTTACTGAACCAGTATCACATGTATGTCCTATTTGCACTCTTCTTTATGATTTAATCATTATAATGTAAAGAAATGAATATTAATCCAATGTTCTTTGTGTTTTTTGTTTTTTATTGTGTCAAAACACTTATGCACATTGTAATCTCCTTCTACAAAAAAACGTTGCTTCCTAAATGTATTATGTGGATGTATTTGTATTTTGTTCTATTTTTTGGTTGAGATTATAACTTTGTTGACTTCCGATTATGTGTTCTGGTTTTCTTTAAATATATGTTTTTGATGTCCTCGGAGGTAGAAAGTGAATGTCTTGCACTTTTTCCTTAATTATATGAGTTACCTTTTATTTTATTTCTCAAACACTGGAAGCACCACCGTAATGTTTGTCCTTTGAAACACACAGCTACTTTATTATTTGGGTGGTTATATAAGAACAGAGGTAGATTCATACCTTAGGATTTCCACAATTTGGAAACCTCTCAGAGATATTAATTCATTATTTGAAACAAAAAGAAAAAAAGAAATAATATGAAAATAATTATCAGCAAGGGTACATTTTTTTGTTTAGTTATTCTGCATTCTCTGCAGCAGAACGCTCATCGTGTCTTCTGCTTCTGATCCTGGGCCTAAGGGAACAAAGGCTTACCATCCTGGAATCCAGTCTTCAGCAGCACCTGTAAAGACAAAGAAAGAACAGGTTAGCACTACGGTCTTCAGTGGCAGCGCATCTCTTACCTGGTCCATCGGCTGTCACCAACGCCTCGCGCTGCATTCCGGCATCTGAAAGACAAAAGCTTACCAGCTCTTTGCACGCTCCGGAGGCCTTCGGCGCTGCATCCCGCATCTGAAAGACAAAAGAAGGTGCGTTTAAAGACATTGGGCAACTTTATTACTCACGTGCCATTACTCCTTCACACGCCGAATCCTGTGCAGCACCCTTCAGCTTCTCTAAAGCTCCGAACTTGTACCTGCAAGATAAAAGGGACAGTTAGTGCGCATCGTGAAGCAGGCTACAAGCGCTTACTTGCGTGCTTCCAGGCGCTTCTATTCCTCACGCAGGTTCGATCCTCAACTCTCATCAGCCCGCCATCCGCCATCGCCGGAACCCTGCAAAACAAGAGATATCATTACAAAAGACTTTTAAGACATTTGAAGTGCCCAGAACTTACCGTTCGTGCAGTTAACGACGGACAGCAGTCCTCTGAGGTCAAGAGGCCTGCACCCTTATCCAGTGAAGAAACTGGTTACGGCACCCTGCCCCGAGGCAGATGGAGAGCTCGGCGTTCACTTACCTAAGACATCTTACTCTTCGAGTCAGACATACAGTGCACAGAGGTCCAGCCCAAAGAGCCAACCGTGTGTTACACATCGCCTTTGAAGATACGGCATTCACCCAGTCAAGACCGGCGCCTCTGCGGGAATCAGGTGAGCGTTACAGAACGCAAAGCCTATCGCAAAACTCCCACCCAGGCGCTATGGAAACCTCGGATACCGACCAGCTAGCCCAGTTACTTGGGGAACTAAGAGCAGAAGTGCATGCAGCCCGTCAGGAAACGAATGCTCTAAGAAGGGAACTGATTATTTCCAAGGAGCGAACAGACGATCTCGCTAGACAATTGCTACAGTCACAAGCCGGACAAACTCCGCTACCCGCATCAGGGGCAAATCTTCCTTCAACATCCTCTACGAACCCAGTGCAGATCAACCTACCTGGGAATGTACCTCTGGCTCCGCCCGAACGATTTTCTGGTGACCCAAAGAGGTTTGCAGTATTTATTAATCAGTGCCGGTTGCACTTCTTATGCCGGCCAGCAGCCTTTCCAACTGATCAAGCTAAGGTAGCTTTCGTGCTTTCGTACCTTAGTGGCAATGCGGCAGACTGGTCGATCCCTCTAGTTAATCAAGATGATCCGGTTCTCCATGATTTTCAAGCTTTTCAGCTCAGTATGGAAAAACTGTTTGCAAGACATTCACAGGGGCAGGCCTTGGACAATGAGCTCCTTTCATTGCGACAGGGTAGTCAAGACCTTTTGGCTTATATTGCGTCTTTCAACAGACTGATAGTGGAAACTCGATGGCCTGAGGACAAAAGGATTACGCTGTTTTATAGAGGTCTACGTGGAGAGCTCAAAGATGTGTTAGCCCAAGTAGTGAATCCCCCGCAAGACTGTTCGGACTATATTGACTTAGTCGTTCAAATTGACCACAGACTGCAGAACAGGAAGGCCGATCGTTCCAAGTTTGATGCTCGAGTATTTTCCAAACCACCAACTCCTACCAAAGGAGTAGACTCCGGAGAACCCATGCAAATAGGGGGCCTGAAAGGACCACTAACACAAAAGGAGCGGGAAAGGAGAAAACAGCTGCAATTATGCCTCTATTGCGGAAACTCGGGGCACTTTCTTCGAGACTGTCCGGTGAAACCAGCCAAGAAGGCAGTAGGAGCTGCAGTTACCAGGGTCACAAACTCTGAGCAGGGAAATGACCTCGCCCGACAAGAATAGAGGTCCTCTTGCCGAGCGTTAAAACCAGTTCCGTGACCTCGCATTTCGTGATACCTATGGTCCTCATTAGCCCTGAACATCCGGATCGATTACATGCGATTGAAGCTTACGTCGACAGCGGTGCCATCGGCAATTATGTGGATCATGAAATGGTTTTGAGGATGAATCTGACTCTTTGTCCAAAGGCTGTAAAGGACGTCATTACTACGGTGGATGGTACGGAGATAGCCTCCGGACCAGTAACGCATACCACCCAAGAAGTGACGCTAGTAAGTCAAGATGGACACCATGAGAAGATCGTGTTCGATGTGATCAAGGCCCCTCAGTTCGATTATTCTAGGAATTCCTTGGTTAGAGAAGTACAATCCTCAGATCGATTGGCGAGCAAGAACGGTCCAGTTTCCAGAATGTGTCTCTACTTGTCACCCTCGACCTGGTGTTGCACTGGCAGCAATTTCCTCGGAGGCCCCTCAGTTACCTCCTGAATACCTAGAATTCCAAGATGTTTTCCGGAAGGATCAGGCTAACTCTCTACCTCCTCATAGGTCTTATGACTGCCAGATAGACCTGATACCTGGATCTACTCCTCCTTGTAGTAGAATTTATGCCCTCACCGAGCCTGAGAATCTTCACCTCCGACAATACCTGGATCAATACCTAGCGAATGGGTTTATTCGTCCTTCCAAGTCCCCTGCTTCCTCAGCTTTGTTCTTCGTTCCAAAAAAAGAAGGGGACCTTAGAACTTGTATAGATTATCGCGCCCTGAACCAGATCACAGTTAAGAATAGATATCCGTTACCTTTGATCCCTGAACTCCTGGACCAAGTCAGAAAAGCATGCATATATACAAAGCTGGATCTTAGAGGAGCCTACCACTTGGTACGAGTAAAAGAGGGCGATGAATGGAAGACGGCCTTCCGCACCAAGTATGGGCTATTTGAATATCAGGTCATGCCCTTCGGACTTTGCAATGCCCCCGCCGCCTTTCAATATTTTATGAACGATGTCCTCAGAGAGCTCATAGATGTGTGTGTTGTTTACATTAATGACATCCTCGTTTATTCTTCATCGGAAACTGAACATCGGAAACACGTGAAAATGGTCCTCGAGAGATTGCGTCAACACAAACTTTTCGCTAAGTTGGAAAAATGTGTTTTCAACGTGACTGAAGTTGAATTCTTGGGATTCATATCATCACCTAGCGGAGTGCGTATGGATTCAAAGAAGGTCGATGCAATTCTCAAATGGCCATCGCCATCCTCCGTAAAAGGTGTTCAAAGCATGTTAGGCTTCGCTAACTTTTACCGCAGGTTTATCCCCGAATTCTCTCGAATAGTCCAGCCCATCACCGCCTTGTTAAAGAAAAACAAACGTTTTGAATGGTCTACCGAGGCGGAACAAGCTTTCCAGAATTTGGAGACTAGATTTATCTCTGCACCGATCTTAAAACATCCTCGCCCAGAACTCCCCTACATCGTTGAAACTGATGCTTCGAGCCTTGCCATGGGGGCAGTTCTATCACAAAAGGACCCAGTAACCAATCAGTTGCATCCCGTGGCATTTTGGTCCCGCAAATTCTCGCCTCCTGAAATCAATTACACTATTACTGATAAGGAACTTCTAGCTATCAAGTCCGCCTTTAAGGCTTGGCGGCATTATCTTCTGAGGGCCCGACACACCGTTACTGTGATTACAGATCACCGAAACCTGCAATATTTGAAAACCGCAAAAGCTCAATCCTCTAGGCAACTCCGTTGGGCACTATTCTTTGCCGAGTTTGACTTCATAATTACCTATCGACCTGGTACAAAAAACGGTAAAGCTGATGCCCTTTCTCGGATGGGAGTGGAAGAACATTTGATCAATCCTAAACCTGTACCTATCATTCCCGAACAAAGAATTCTAGGTGTAATCGCCACACAATCCATAGAGGAAGTTAAGGATAAAGCCAGGCTACTGGTAACTCCAGCAGACATACAGAATTGGCATCTGCAGGGAAAGGACTTTACGGTGAAGGACAACCTATTATATTTCCAAGAACGGTTATACCTGCCCAGCACAGATTTACAGAACAAGGTAATCTCTTGTTATCACGATTCTTTAATGGAAGGACATCCCGGTATGACCAAGACCTCGGAAAAGATCAAGCGCTACTTCTGGTGGCCGTCTTGGAAAAAAGATATCAGAGACTTTATAATGTCCTGTGGAGTATGCGCCCAAAACAAGAGTCAAAAGGAAAAACCAGCCGGCCTCTTACGCCCTATTGACATCCCGCCTCACCCTTGGCATACGCTTTCTATGGACTTCATCACCGATCTACCTCCATGCTCCGGATACAATACGATCCTAGTAATCGTGGACCTATTCTCCAAGATGGCGCATTTCATTCAACTCAAAGGCTTACCAACAGCAGCAACTCTGGCCCGAGAATTTCTCGAAAACATCGTCCGACTGCACGGTTTTCCTTCAGTTCTAATTTCGGATCGAGGTAGTCAATTTATTTCTCATTTTTGGCGAAGTTGCTGTCGGTCGGCTCAAATTGATGTGAGACTTTCGACCAGCCACCACCCTCAAACCGACGGACAAACCGAGAGGACCAATCAAACTCTGGAACAGTATTTGCGCTGCATGCTACAACAAACTGAAAAAACTTGGAAAGATATCCTTTGGATAGCCGAATATGCCTACAATAACTCTGTCCACTCGGGAACTGGGAAGACCCCGTTTTTTCTTTTATACGGTAGTCACCCTCGAACCTCGGAGTTGGATCCACTCCAAGATCTTGGAACACCAGCAGTAGACCACCTGCATTCTACAATCACCCAAGCCTTTAAGGAAGCCGTTTCTCACCTTCAAAGGGCTAAAGAACAATACAAGAAAGGAGCAGAACAACATCGGAAGGAAGCCCCCCCAATATCAAGTAGGAGATCAAGTCTGGTTATCCACCAAATATCTACCTCTAAAAGGACCACGCACATTCAACCCAAGATACCTTGGTCCCTATTCCATCACTACCATAGTAAATCCAGTAGCGATCAAGTTGGACTTGCCCCCTCACATGAAGATACATCCGGTCTTCCACGTCTCTCTATTAAAACCCGTGCAACCTCAAACCCGACTAACTACATCTCCAAACCCTATTCTAGTTGATGGAGAACTCGAGTTTGAAGTCAAAAGCATCCTGGATTCCAAGATCTCCAAATCTAAACTATTTTACCTGATTGACTGGAAAGGCTACGGTCCCCAAGAAAGATCCTGGGAACCTGCAGAATATGTCCACGCGCCTCGTCTAATCAAAAGATTTCATCAAACATTTCCTAACAAGCCCAAACCCCCGGAGAAGCCCGGTTTGGGAGGGGCCTTGGGGGGGGTGCTGTCATGATCTCTGCTTCCAAAAGATCAGGACTTGCCCGACTCCCTTGGAAGCAGACCCATAACCCCGGTTCCGAGTGCCAGCCAGTCCCAATTGGGACCTTTTGGACCCTGTCCTGGCACCAGTGGCACCAGGCTCATAAAGGTGCCCAGTCCCAGCGCTGGAAGCGCCGGGCTGGACTTACCTGCAGCAAACCATGCTGCTTACTTACCCCTGATCCTCTTCTGTTTGGGACTACTTTTCCTGTTGGGTGGGGCAGGAGCCACTCCCAAGGTTCAGAACACTGGAACTCTTCTGGAAAGCAGGAAATCTTTTCTTAGGCGTGGCTGTGGAAGGAGACACCTAAGCACTACAGGAGGCTATTTAAACCACACCCGATGGATGAATCTTGCTTTGCATTATTCTGCATTCTCTGCAGCAGAACGCTCATCGTGTCTTCTGCTTCTGATCCTGGGCCTAAGGGAACAAAGGCTTACCATCCTGGAATCCAGTCTTCAGCAGCACCTGTAAAGACAAAGAAAGAACAGGTTAGCACTACGGTCTTCTTACCTGGTCCATCGGCTGTCACCAACGCCTCGCGCTGCATTCCGGCATCTGAAAGACAAAAGCTTACCAGCTCTTTGCACGCTCCGGAGGCCTTCGGCGCTGCATCCCGCATCTGAAAGACAAAAGAAGGTGCGTTTAAAGACATTGGGCAACTTTATTACTCACGTGCCATTACTCCTTCCCACGCCGAATCCTGTGGGTATTCCAGCACCCTTCAGCTTCTCTAAAGCTCCGAACTTGTACCTGCAAGATAAAAGGGACAGTTAGTGCGCATCGTGAAGCAGGCTACAAGCGCTTACTTACGTGCTTCCAGGCGCTTCTATTCCTCACGCGGGTTCGATCCTCAACTCTCATCAGCCCGCCATCCGCCATCGCCGGAACCCTGCAAAACAAGAGATATCATTACAAAAGACTTAAGACATTTGAAGTGCCCAGAACTTACCGTTCGTGCAGTTAACGACGGACAGCAGTCCTCTGAGGTCAAGAGGCCTGCACCCTTATCCAGTGAAGAAACTGGTTACGGCACCCTGCCCCGAGGCAGATGGAGAGCTCGGCGTTCGCTTACCTAAGACATCTTACTCTTCGAGTCAGACATACAGTGCACAGAGGTCCAGCCCAAAGAGCCAACCGTGTGTTACACATCACCTTTGAAGATACGGCATTCACCCAGTCAAGACCGGCGCCTCTGCGGGAATCAGGTGAGCGTTACAGTGGCCAAGTAGACATCGAAGAGCCAGGGTGAGAGGTTGGAGCGCTGGGGAACACCAAATGTGGAGAGAGAGGTGGTGGAGAGAAAGGACCGAAGTTGGACCTGGGAGGGTCAGTGCAGGAGGCAGGAGGTCAACCACTCCAGGGCCTGATCTGGCTGCTCTGAAGCCAGGCTGATGGTCATGGAGACCACCAACAGATTCAGTGGGGAGAGTAAGCTGGGAGATGGCCAGCTTTTCTAGGAGTTTGCCCAGGAAAGGAGTGATGGAGATCAGGCAATAGTTTGGCGGAGAGGTAGGATCGGCAGAAGATTTTTTAAGGAGAGGGTGCTTGAGGAGAGAGGGGGAAGTTCCAGTGGCAAAAGAGTGCTTGCAGAAATCAGCCAAGGCTGGAGTGAGGGTTTCAATGTGGTCCTTGATGGTTCTGAAGTAGCAGGGGAGCACCTGTTTGGACAAGGTTTTCATAGATCAGACTTGTCTAGGAACCTCGTCAGGTGTAGTAGCCGGAGAGAAAGCAGAGAAGGGAGGGGGGGTTTAGGAGGATGGGGGGGACAAGGGTACGACAGAGGTACAGGGAGAGGAGGAGGAGAGGACAGGATGTCCTGAGTTTAGGGCCATACAGAGGGACCGGGGGGAACAGGAGAGATGGCGACTGCAGAAGGATTAGCCAGCTCCTTGCAGATTTTAAAGAGTTTGGCTGTGTTGTTACAGGCCACACAGACACAGGCTTGGATATGGGCTCTCTTCTTGGACAGGACAGAGTCTATTGCCTTGGGAGCAGGTGGCAGGCCAGTTTGTCAGAGGATGCGCCTGATGCCCTCCACTTCCTCTCAGTCACCCTACACTTCCATTTCAGGGTGACAAGGTCATTCATACCATGAGTTGCACTTGGAGGTAGGCTTCAGACGGATTCTCATGACAGGGGCAATGCCGTCCAGCGTGTTGGAGATAGAAAGATGCAGGTTAGAGAGGGATGTGTCAGAGTGAGTCAGCCGCAGGTTTGGGAGGAGCAGAGAAAGCATGGGCAAAGGCACCTACTGACAGGCGTTTCATGGGCCGAATGACCAAGAAGGTAGGCTGCAGTGCAGGGGTGGGCTTAGCCTGGGCGACAGAGGGAGTCAGGTGAGAGGACAGCAGAAAGTGGTCAGTCCAAGAGAGAGGAGTGGTGAGAGGGTTACAGTGGGGGATGTCTGAGGAGATGAGAACATCCAAGGTATGCCCGGCAGAGTGTGTCGGACCAGAGGGTAGAATGGAAATAGAGAGTCACAGACGCTGCACAAGAGCCCCGAGGAGGGATTCTAAGTATCCAGGTGCATTTCTGAGGAGAAGTTGAGAGGTAGTGGCAAGGAGAGATGAGGAGAGGTCAGTCCACTCAGAGGAAGAGGGTGACATAGCCAGGTGGCCTGTAGATGGTGGCACAGTGAGGGAGAGGCCAGGAGAGATCAAGAATGCAGACCAGGCATTCAAAGGAGAAGTAGGCCTGCATTGAAATGACAGAAGCAGGGACCCACTCCAGAAAGATCAGAGCTACTCCCCTCCCCCCTCTGGGACGGTTGGTTCTGGGTTCAGAGAGGATATTGTAGCCATTAGGCAGGAGAGTGTCAAAACTCATGACAGAACCGACTATGAACCAAGTCTCAGTGAGAAATAGGACATCCAGGTCAAGTTCTTTGAGGAGGTGGCAGATGTCAGAGGAGTGTTTGACAGCAGAGCGAGAGTAGCGACGCGGAGCAGGTTGACAAATTTGAAAGACTTCCGTGGTATGATATGATAGTTTGTTTATATAGCGCCTATACACAATGGGTTTCAAAGTGCTTCAAGGCAAGGGAGGGAACAAGGGAAAATACAATGACATTCTTACAGGCCATGAACAGTAAGGATGAGAAATTAACCATCATACACGGCCTGATGCCATTTCAGATCGTGCTGGAGGTGGGGGGTGGGGGGGGGACAGGTAAGGGGATGGGGGAAGAGACCGACAAGGTTGCCATCATACTAGGTCCAGGGACAATTCTGATCGGGTAAGTGCATAGAAGAAAGTAAGGGGAGGAGATAGGAAAGGGGAGAAAGGGAGAGGAGGAGAGAACAGAGTAAGCAGTCAAAAAGAGTGGAGAAGCAAGAGGGGAGAGCGAATAAAATTGCAGAAGTCAGTAGTAACACAATGTTGCAAGCCAGGATACAAGATGAAGATGGGAACAGCATGATTCATGGCCACTACGAGTACAAGATGCAAAGGAAGTCCAGCATGAGAGTTGAGTACCTGCATAAGTAATCTGGAGGGGGGGGGCAGGCCGGTGGGGGAGCAGGGTAGTAGAATCAAGCAAAGCAGGCAACACCTCTGTACGAGAAGGGGGTGGGTGCAGCCTAGAGGTATGCCGTGCGGAAGTGGTGGAGGGGCCAGAGAGTGGGCAGAAGTGGTAGAAGGAGGTGGCATAGTAGCCGGAGAGGAGGAAGTGGGTGCCAGAGAGGCTGCGGAAGAAGAAGTGGTGGAGGTGCTAGTAGGGGTATCAGGAGAAGGAAGGAAGTTGATAAGACGTGGGAGATGCCTATCGAAAAGGAGGAGATAGGGCTGAGGGTCCTGAACCAAAATAGTACCAGATAGACATTAATGATGGTCTTGGATGAGTGGAAGGAGGCCAAGAGGGCCTTCCACCGAGTGCCACCATTAATAGGAGATGAGGAGAAAGGAGAACAAAGACCATATGAGGGATCAATAGGTCTGGGGAGGGAACGACAAAGAGGATGTCAGTTAGAGTCTGTCTGGAGGAAACACTGATGTAGGTATAGGGAGGCCTGGGTTGGAGCCCAGGAAGTCCCTTTTGAACTTCTTCCTTGCCGACTCTGAGGTATAGGATAGGAGAGTAGCAATTGGAGAATATGGGGGGAGACAGAGCACCAGAGAGGTTTTGCGGGGGAAGTAGGAGGAAGAGGGAGCGAAGGAGAGAGGAGGGATGCACAGAAGAGGGGAGGGGGGTCACACAGTCTGACCACACAGAAGGGGCAGACGGCACACTCAACAGTACCACAGTTACTACACTGCAAACCAGATTAAACTTTCCTAAAAACGAGAGGGAAACGGCCTAGTTTTTAAAGACAGCAGCAATGTTGCGGAATGTCACATTCCTGGCGAGATGAGGGACGGCGAAAAAATACCATTTACAAGAGATGCTTAAGTGTGGTGCGGTAAACAACATGGAGCGATATGAGGGGGGGGGGGGGGTTGGGGAGGTCAGCTTAATGTGGATCATGGAATGCTGCCGCCCTAGCCGTACCTACCTGCTCAGTCGGGGGGACGGCTGCAGGCTTCCTGCTTCCCTGGTTTACACCAACTGGAGCTGCCAACTACTGGAGGAGTCCTTAGCCTCTGGGTTCTTCGCCGGAGGGGCTGCCCGGGCAGAGAGGCTGCCGTAGATACTAGGAGTATAAGGGCCTAGAGCCCAATCAGGGTCTTGGGCGGGTGGAGGGAGCGGGAGGAGGGACGAGGGAGACGGTAACAGAGCGCAAATCAAGGCCGCGAGACGGCAACTGGAAAGCAAAATAAGTTAAGGCGGCAGATGGAACAAAAGAAACTCAGGCAGTGGAGGAGCAGAAGCTCACCAATCTTGCTGTGCTGAGCCAGCAGGAAGAACTATAAGATAATTATATAAAAATGAGGCTGTCAGAAAATGATTGTTTGAGGAGTGTTATAATTAGCTATCAAGGAGGAGAGGGAAAGAAGGGGCTGTTTTGTTATGGTACCACTCACGTTCCGGTGTCCTGATGAAGTAGGACAGGGGCAGCTTGACTGCAGAAAAAGACCTTTGTTTACAGATAAAAGGTGTTATTTTCTAGAAAGACGTATAGGTAGAAGGGCTGATTGGCAACCCAAACATTCCTCCTGCTCTGCACCCAAAGAGTGTAGTACTAGAAATAAATAGGAGTTGGACCTACCTGGATAGATCAATCTAAAGCCCCCCTTCCCAGAGAAAGATCATGAAACGTACACCTTTCGCCTTGTGTTTCAGAGGCAACAGAAGTGTGTTTGTGGGTACTAACAAGCAGTGTAACATGACAGTTGACCTCCCAAACATTCAAGAAGTACACAGCGGCATTCATGGACATTTTCTGGGTGTGTGGAGGGATGGCCTACACACAATTACTACCATACTGGAGAGGCACATGTTCGTGGCAAATTTGCAAGCACCCATAATGGTAATCTCAGACGTTAACCTCACAGCAATCCGCAAACACCAGATGACCAAACCTGTGTATTTAATGCATCATTGGGTCCAGTGGTCTTTGGGATTTCAACGACACCACTGTAGCAACTACCTGTCCAAGGATTCCAGTGATAAGCTCAATGACATACCCAAGGACTACAGGTTATTTAACAAAGAATAAACCTATTTTGCATCCATTTTTGGTCCTGGGGTACAAACAGCGGCCAATATCAAATGGATTCAGATACCACACTGGGAAATGATACAGATGGTCAATGAAACCAAAAATGCCCTAAACGCCATAGAGGAAGAACGAAGAGCGATTAGATTGACCACTCTTCAAACCCGCTATGTTTTGGATTTACTAACTTCAATGGAAGGTGGGGCGTGTGCAAAGCTGGATACTTCCTGTTGTATTTATACACCTTCCAGCGACGCCGATAATGGAACTCCTACCCAGGCAATACAGGCAATACACAATGTGCACTCCATGATGGAGCCAAAGGGTGGGGTGAAGGAAAATTACTGTTTTAAGTCAGTCTTCTCATGGGTACCCTCGTGGATGAGTAATATTCTGGTTCTTGTTTTGAGGCTTGTTCTTTTCTGTACATGCCAATTCAGTCAATAACTTTTTATTCTGCCATGAGGCTATCAAAGTACAACATAATATAAAACATATAACCAATAACTCTAATTTCCATCCATTCTTCAGAAAGGAACAAGTTACTTACCTGTAACAATTTTGTGCAGCATGGGTCTGGCATTGATTCACTTGCTCATGAATATTCCCCATCGTCAGGCCAGGAATCCTCGGTAAAAGAAAAAACAGTTTCACTTACATACTGTCTTTCTCCTCTAAACCAATAACTGAGCTCTGGGTCAAACTGCCCCCAGCCAATGACTGCCTTCTCCCTAAGCCCCTCCTCTGGCAGCCATCTTCAGATTTGGTAGCACATAAAGTGGCAGTATGACCAAAAAGAGCCACAGAGGGGCAGGAGGGAGGGTTCACATGTGAATCCATGCCGGAGAACAATAGTTACATTTAAGTAACTTGTTCCTTCTCCACGGATTCACATGCTCAGGAATGTTATGTTACTTGGCATTTTATATAGCGCCTTATGTATCATTGGTATGATCTCAAAGCGATGGTAGGTTGAACGTCCTCGGGACCGCAGGGGAGGAGGAGAAGGAGGAGAAAGAGAAAAAGAGAAAAAGAGAGAGAAAGAAAGAGAAAGAAAGAGAGAGAAAGAGAAAGAGAGAGAAAGAGAGAGAAAGAGAGAGAAAGAGAGAGAAAGAGAGAGAAAGAGAGAGAAAGAGAGAGAAAGAGAGAGAAAGAGAGAGAAAGAGAGAGAAAGAGAGAGAGAGAGAGAAAGAGAGAGAAAGAGAGAGAAAGAGAGAAAGAGAGAGAAAGAGAGAAAGAGAGAAAGAGAGAAAGAGAGAAAGAGAGAAAGAGAGAAAGAGAGAAAGAGAGAAAGAGAGAAAGAGAGAAAGAGAGAAAGAGAGAGAGAGAGAGATAGAGAGAGAGAGAGAGAAAGAGAGAGAGAGAGACACACACAGACTGGGCGCACTGGATGTGTGCAGCTGGTGTGGTTGATGCAGGATAGCTGCTTCTTAGCAGTAGGTGTGGTGCTGAGGTAATCAGTTGGATGTGTTCAGTCTGGAGGGTGGACACCCAGACTGAGTTCTGGCTGTGTTAGGCCTGAGGAGATGCCTAAGCTAGCGGTATGTGCTTAGCTAGCTGTGCTTTATTAGGATGATGGGTTTGTGGGGTCATGTTAGTATGAGAACAGATATACCGAATGTGTCATAGTATAGTTGTGTTCTAGTTTAAATGATGGTGTATAGGAGAGAGTAAGCGTAGTAGTGTGATATGGTGGTTATCAGTAAAGTGCCCGCGACCAAGCACGAGAGCAGGACAGGGGGCGTAATTAGCAGCATACATATATAAAGCGACAGGAGAGACATGTGATATGGATAACATGGGGATACAGATACATAGCATTTACATAGCATAAATATGAGATAGAGATATATCGAGGTATATCCATTCCATCTACTCCATCCACTCCTTCCTTTACATCCACTCTGTCGACTATCCTTTCTTCCACTCCATCCACTTGTTCAATCCACTTCCATCCGCTCTGCCTGCTCTATCTGTTCCACCTGCTCTATCTGTTCCGTTCATTCCATCTGTTCAATCGACGTAATCCAAATAAAGAATACATAGCAGTACAACATTACACAAACACGGGAGGTGGCAAGGCTCAACAGAAGCAATCTCGTACCTCGGGAACAGGCTCACTTTCAAGCGAACAGTTTGGAGTCTGTCGATGCAGTAGAATCTTGTGAAGGTGTGCGTGGACCTCCACGTAGCAGACCTGCAGATGTCCAGCAGAGGCACACCAGACAAGAACGCCGTCATCACAGCAATCGATCTGGTGGAATGGGCTCTCGGACGGTCGGGCAGCAGTCGGTTTGCCAACCAGTGACAGTGTGTGATACAGCCGGAGAGCCACCTGGAGATGGTAGCCTTGGAAAGGCCTTCCCATGGTTCACAGGACCAAAGTTCATGAAAAGTTGGCACGTCTTCCGGAAACTCTTTGCGCATGCCACATAGAAGTTCACTGCTCGAGCCACATTCAGCAAGTGCAAAGTCCTTTCAGCCGGCGACAAAGGTTTTGGAAAAAACACAGGCAACACCAAAGGCTTGTTGAGGTGGAATTCCGATGGAACCTTTGGCATGAAGGAGGGGGTGAGCCCACAGCACCACCCTTGTGTCGTGAAAAATCAAATAAAGCTGTTTTCAGGAAAGGGCCTGGATCTCACCTACCCTCCAGGCAGAGGTGATGGCCACGAGAAAAGCCATCTTTCCACGACAGGAACGAGAGGGGCCATATGCATTGGCTTGAATGGGGCCCACATGAGCCTCATCAGCACCATGTTGAGTTCCCACGCCAGGGCAGGGGCCTTCACCGGCGGAAACGATCGAAACAGTCTTTTGAGGAACTCCTTGACGAAATGGTGTGACCAAAGAGAAGACCGTTCTAGACACCTGGTGTAGCGAGAGATAGCCGCTGAATGCACCTTGCTAGAGGTGTGCGCCAGCCCCTCCTTGGCCAAGGAAAACAAGTACAGAAGAATCTGCAGGGTCGTGACTCTCAGAGGATTGATCATCTGCGTCCGGCACAACATTGCAAAACTTTTCCACTTGTCCCGTAGCACTTCAGAGTTGACGATGCTCTAGCAGTTCGCCAGTAGCTCGTACCCTCCAAACTCTAAGGCTGCAGGAGCCAATCCTTCAGGTTCAGGGATCCGGGGTCGTGATGCAGGATTGCGCCTCCTTCCCTGGCAAGCAGATCTGCGACAACAGGCAGCTTGAACGGAGGGGACGTCGACAGGCTGAGGTGGTCCGGGTACCATATCTGCCTCGGCCATGCCTGGGTGATGAGGATCATCCTGCATTGGCACAGTTTGAGTTGATTGATGACTTGCAGCAGTAGAGGCAAAGGCGGGAACGTGTACAGAAAGAGGCCCTCCCACATTCCTGGGGAACTTCTAGCATTTGGAATGTGTCGCCGTTGCAAACAGATCGATCTGGGGTCTGCCCCATTCACGGAAGAGGCCATCCACTTGATCTTGTCGAAGCTCCCACTCATGGCAAGAGCGCAGCTCCCTGCTGAATGAGTCGGTGATGGTGTTCTTGACTACCGCCTGGTGGAAAGGAATGAAGAACATTCCCTAGGCGATGGGCCAGTGCCACAAGTCCTGCGCCTCTCTGGAGAGCGCTGAGGATCTGGTTCCCCCCTGCTTCCTGATGTAGAACATTGTGGTGGTATTGTCCGTGAAGACCCGCACCACCTTGTCCTTGAAGGACGGAAGGCACAACTTGAGAGCCCAGAACACTGCTTGCAGCTCCAGGACATTGATGTGGAGGATCCCTCTCCTCCGTTAGCCACAGGCCTCTGGCGTGGAGACATCCGGTGTGGGATCCCCAGCCCTCCAGGGAAACATCTGTGGTGACCGTCTCCTGGTATGGGGGGCTCTGGAAATCCATGCCTCTGGCGATGTTGGAGCGCACGCCCCACCACCTTACTAACCAACGGAACTCCTCGTCGAGAACAATCCTACGTGCAAAACTTCCAGACACCTGGATAAACAGAGCGTCCAGGAATTTCTGAAGCGGTTGCATCCGCAACCTGCAGACTCGGATCAGGTAAAAGCACATCATCATGCCGGGCAACGACTTGATGGTCCGCACTGTGGCGGTCTTCAGTGCCAACAGCCATTGCACCTTGCCCAGCATGGCCGCCATCTTTTCCTCCGAGGGACCCGCCAGGCAGGAGACTGTTGAGCCTTGCCCCCAGGAACAGCACGTTCTGGGATGGAATCAAGGATAGTTCACAGAGAATCCCAGATCCATCAGCAGCTGGACGGTCCTCTCTATGTGTTCAACGGCTATGTCCCTTGACTTGGCCCGGATAAGCCAGTCATCTAGGTACGGGTACACATGTATCCCGTGTAGACGCAGATGGGCCGCTACTGGTGCCAGGCACTTCGTGAACACTCTGGGCGACAACTTCAGCCCAAATGGCAGGGCCTTGAATTGGTAGTGTTTTCCCTGTATGCCGAAGCACAGGAATTTCCAATGCTTCTCGTGAATGGGGACGTGGAAGTACACGTCCTCCAGATCCAGCGACGACAGTCCATTCGGACTTTTTGGGACTTGAGGTACTTGTTGAGACGCCGCAGGTTGAGAATGGGCCTCCAGCCCCCAGGCTTCTATATGGAGTAGAATCCGGAGCCCCAGAGTCGCATTGGAACCAGCTCTATCACCCCTTTTCTTATCATGACCTGTACTTCCTGCAGGAGCTGAGGGATGTGCTGCTCCTGCCGGGTCACCAGTGGTATCCGCAGACACTTCTGCTGGAATTCTAGTGTCCGTCCGTCCGTGGGGGAGAGCGTCCAGCACCCATCAGTCGGTAGAGATCTTTTCCCACTGGCTGACAAAGCTCGCCAGCTGGGGTGCATGGGTGAGGGCCCGACGTCCTGGCCTGTGCAATCTTGCTTCGAGGCCTGCATGCCGCCTCAAGAGCGATGACGGCCACCTCTGAAAGCCTTGGAACAACCGATGTAGGCCTCCTGGGTTGTGGCACGGGAGGGCTGGCGGTACAAGGAAGACCCCCCTCACACCCCTGAGCGCAGAAACCCTCCGCCGACCTGCCGGGTCTTCCTAGTAAGGCACGAAAGGAAGGACGACATTGCTGAAGCGTGCTAAGGGCGCGGGCAGTCTGTGTCGGTCTTAATGGCTTGCAACGAATAGTCGACGGCCTTCCTAAAGATGTTGTCCCAGTCAAAGGGCATGTCCAGAACCCTCGTCTGGACTTCCTATCAAATGTTGGTGGCTTTCATCCAGCCATGGCAACTAAGGCAGACACTGTTCACCAACTGTCCGAAACCCTGTGTCTGCGATGTCCAAGGCCACAATGATGGCATGGTCCGATGCCAACCCGCCCTCCTGGAGGATCTCAAGCACCTCTACCCGTTTGTCGTTGGGGAGGAATTCTAGTAGCGTGGCCATTTTATACCACAGATCCCAGTCATATCTGGCCAAGGGCACGGGTAGTTTGTGTCGGTCTTAATGGCGTGCAACGAATAGTCAACGGCCTTCCTAAAGAGGTTGTCCCAGTCAAAGGGCATGTCCAGGACCCTCGACTGGACTTCCTGCCCCTTGCCCCCCCGGAGGATCTCAAGCACCTCTACCCGTTTGTCATTGGGGAGGAAATTCCAGTAGCGTGGCCATTTTATACCACAGATCCCAGTCATATCTGGCCAGGATCTGAAGTGCATTCGCTGCCTTGACTGTCGTCAATGCCGAGTAGATCACCTTCCTACCCGTGGCGTCCAACTTCTTCCCCTCGCTGTCCAGGGGAACGGAGGCTGAAGATGAGGGATTTGAAGACTTCCTCGCAGCCGCTGAGACCACCAAGTCCGGGGAGGGTTGCGACCACAGGCACTTGGGCGTGGACTCCAGCACCTGGTACTTCTTTTCCAGCCTGACTCTTTTCACCGGGGCTGTGGCAGGATTTCTCATCAGCGCCAGGCCCTCATCCCAAACATCATCCAGTAGAGGCACTGCCAGAATGTTCTTCCTCTTGGCCTCATGGCGTTGGTAAAGGAAACCTTCTTTCTTGGTCTCTTCTGGCAGTCACCCAGCCTGCCAATCACCTAGGAGTGCATTCCTGTCTCCTAGGAGACAAAGCACAGGGAGTTTTGGGCACCTCCCTCACTTCCTGCCCCCACCAGACATACTGGAGCCAGAGGCAGGAATCACTCGTGAAGCCTGCCAAAGACAAAACGAACAAAGAGACCAAACCTGGTTTGGCACGCAGAGTAAATCTCAAGAAGGACCTAAACAACAAGAAATGGCGAAAAAAGAAGACCGGGCCATTTTGACAAAAATGGCACCCATGGGTGCTTCACTGTAGCTGCGAACGCAGCCCGCAGTGAAAACAAATCACGGTAGTAAAAAGCAAACCACTGCCACCAGCCATAACTTGTGAAAAGGGTAACATAAAAAATGTTACATGAGAAGCTAGAAAAAGGGGATACTAGGTGACCCCTCCCGCACTCTATTGTAAGATAGTGTGTGCTGGGTCTAGAAAGTTACAAAATGTAAGTGAAGTCAATTTCACTTCACTGCTCTTGGAAACATTAGTTTATCCAAGAGAAGGTATTTAAACCTTGAGAAATCTGAAAGACGTCCCTGTGCCACTGCACTGAAGGTGCTGTGTGACGCTACAAAAAGATGCCTATGGAGTTGGTCAAACTCCAAAACCAAAAGAAACGCAGAGTTTAAATTGTATTTATCGAATGTTATATAGCGCTTTACACCAAAGCGCTTTACATTACAACAAGAATACATTAGAAGCATAGGTGCCAAACATGAGAAAAACATAAAAATAAACCGAGAACAGTATGTAGAACAATTTGCCGAGAACTGTAGAATAGAATCAGAACAGAGGAAGAGCAAGAGGGAAGTAATAAGGGCTGTCAGGAGAGGGGATTAAGAAGGTGAGATTTTAAGGAGGATCGGAAGAAGGAGTAAGAGGAGATGGAGCAGATAGGGAGAGATAGAGAGTTCCAGTGTAGAGGGGCAAGAAGCTGAAAGGAACGGAAGCGGGAAGAGGTACAAGGAGATGGTGGAACAGTGAGAAGGAAAAGGACGGCAGAGCAGAGAGGGCGCAACAGGCCGTAGAAAGAGAGGAGAGAGGAAAGCTAGGGGGGCGAAATCATCAAGAGATTTAAAAACGAGACAGAGGAAGTTACATTTAAGTTGTGAATGAAAGGGAAGCCAACCAAGAAAAGAACGCAAAGAGGAAATGGAATCATGAGGAGAGAGAAGGCAAAGGGTACGGATAGCAGAGTGATAGAGGGATTTTGAGGGGTAGGCGAGATGAGAGGCAGGGAGGCCAAAGAGGAGAGCAGGCAGTAGAAAAGATGAGAAAAGGGAAGTCATTAAGAGTTTGGTGGCATGGAAGGTGAGGGAGGATCGGATTTTGCAGACGTTGAAGAGGTGGTAGCGACAGGTGCGGGAGGTAAGAGAAATGTGGAGGGTAAAGGAGTGGTTAGAGTCGAAGTGAAGGCCTAAATTGCGGGCAGAGGCAGCAATGGGAAGATTAGTAGGGGGAAAGAGGATAAAAGGAGGGGGAGAGGGAGGAGGAAGTGTGTTGGAGGGAAAGAATAAGACTTCAGTCTTGTCAGTGTTGAGGGAGAGAAAGTGGGAAGACATCCAGTTTTTGATAGCAGTGAGACAGGAAGAAAGTTTGAGGTGGATGTCGGGAGTGAAAGAAGGGAAGGAGAGAAAAGGTACGTTATCATCGGCATAGAAATGGCAAGAGATACCGAAGGAAGAGAAGATAGGGGCAAGAAGAACAAGTTACTTTCTTACCTGGTAACGTTCTTTCAATGGGATGGTCCGACGACGTATTCCATATCTAGGACATGTAATCACCACAGCTGTGCTGCTTCGGAAACTTTTTTCGGCGTCTGCGTCCTGCGTCGATGACATCGATGCGCCGTCGTCGAGGACCTCCTCCGACGTCCGACGTCATCCGATGTGATAAGTAGCACGCACGACGCCCGTAGCCTCAGTTGTAGTTTTTTCCCCCAGAACGTGTGACATAAGTCAACTGCCAGTCAGGCACAAAGCCTTGCGGAACGTAAGCTGCAATCGCAAAAGAAATTCTGCAGCGGGGAAGGCAGGGCGGGAGCGATATGGAATACGTTGTCGGACCATCCCATCGAAAGAACGTTACCAGGTAAGAAAGTAACTTGTTCTTCGAGGGGATTGGGTCCTCCGACGTATTCCATATCTATGACAGACTCCCAAAGCAGTACCAGAGCAAGGAGGAGGGAAAGAATTTAGAATCAAAATTTAGAATAGCCAATCAAATAGCAGAGCAAAGGACCGCCTTGCCAAAGGCCAGATCCTGCCCTCGGATGGAATCGAGGGAATAGTGACGTACAAATGTATGTACTGAAGCCCAGGTGGCTGCATCACAGATGTTGCGAATAGGAACACCCCTCTGCAGTGCAGTAGATGCAGCCACACCCCTGGTAGAATGGGCCCGCAAGCCAGCCGGTGGGTCCTTACCCGCCAAACGGTAACACTCCGAGATGGCTAAAATAATCCAGCGAGACAAAGTCTGTTTCGTCACAGCTTGCCCCAAACGCTTCCCAGCGTAACCAATAAAGAGTTGATCGTCCACTCTGACCCGGGACATGCGTGAAACATAAAAGCTTAAAGCTCTCCTAGGATCAAGCCTATGGAGCCTCTCCTCTTCCTTACCAGGATGCGGAGGAGGATAGAATGCCGGAAGAACAACCTTCTGGGCCAAATGAAATTCCGACACTACCTTCGGAAGAAAAGAAGGACGAACACGAAGGACAACCCTGTCCTTGTGAAATACAGTGAAGGGAGGCTTAACTGAAAGTGCCTGTAACTCACTCACTCTGCGAGCGGAAGTAACCGCAACTAAAAACACAGTTTTCAGAGTTAACAGCCTCAAAGGGCAAGAATGGAAAGGCTCAAACGGAGCACGCATAAGAAACCTAAGAACAAGGTTTAAATCCCAACCAGGCACCAGGAAAGGTGACGGAGGGAACACATTAGTGAGCCCTTTCAGAAACTGTGAAATTAAAAGGGATTTTAAAGTAAGAACACTCTTCAGACGAGCGCTTAAAGATGGACAGCGCCGCCAGGTAACCTTTAATGGTACCCACTTGCAAGCCCCTGTGGGCCAAAGAAAGTAAAAAGGACAGAACCATGGGGATGTCACATGCAAAAGGATCCACATTCTGAACTCTGCACCAGTCGCAGAACTTACGCCAACGGCAACGGTACAGAGACTTTGTTGCTGGCCTTTGGGCCGAAAGCAACACCTCCATCACGTCTTCAGGGAGGTCCCAATCCTTATACCTCAACCTCTCAGAAGCCAGACGTGAAGGTTGAGGGATCTGACCTCTGGATGGAGAACCTGACCCCGCTCCCGTGAGAGCAGATCGTCTCGGTAGGGAAGACGACGTGGAGGGCAGATGGACAAGTCGAGAAGGTCCGGGTACCACGTCCTCCGAGCCCACGCCGGAGCAATGAGGATCATCCGGGAACTGAACTTCCGTAACCTCCGCAGCACTTGCGGGATGACGGGGACTGGAGGAAACGCGTACAGCAGCGGGAATGACCACTCCACCACGAATGCGTCTCCTAAGGCTCCTTTTGGAGGAAATTCCCGCGAGCAAAACCTTTCGCACTTCCGGTTGACACTGGAGGCGAAGAGATCCACTTGAGGGGTCCCCCAAAGGGCGAAGATCTCCAGGAGAATCTCCTGAGCCAACTCCCACTCGTGAGAGATCGCGCTCTGCCTGCTCAGAGGATCCGCCGTCACGTTTTCGGCTCCGGCCAGATGAACTGCCGAGATCGAAACTTCCTGCTGGATAGCCCAGAACTCGAGCTGCATCGCCTCCCTGCACAGAGGAAGTGACCCTGCCCCCCCTTTTTGTTGAGGTAGTGCATGGCCACTGTGTTGTCCGTCAGGATCAGGACATTCTTCCCTCGCACAGACGGCAGAAAAGCCTTCAGGGCTAGCCTGACGGCCCTCAGCTCCAACAGATTGATATGGAGTCTGGACTCCGACGGAGACCAACGACCGCTGACTGTCAGCCCGTTGGCATGAGCTCCCCATCCCGTGAGGGATGCATCCGTCACGATCGTCACCTCCGGCCAGGGAAGCCAAAATGGAGCCCCCTTCATCAAGTTGCTTTCGACGGCCCACCACAGAAGGTCCCGGGCGACCGAGGACGGCACCTGAATCGAGTCCGACATCCTGCCGGAGGACTGCGACCATTGCGTCTTGAGTGCCCACTGCAAAGATCTCATCCGCAGGCGAGCCTCTGGCACCAGAAGAATGCAGGATGCTATGAGGCCGAGCAACCTCAAGAACTCGAACGCTGGGAGCGTCTGGGCATGCTGAAACTTGTGCACCATCTGCTGAATGTGAAGAGCCCTCACCTGGGGAGGAAAACACTGCCCCAGGGAAGTGTCGAGCACTGCTCCGATGTACTGGAGCCGCTGTGTTGGCGTCAAATGGGACTTCTTTAAATTGAGGGAGACGCCCAGCCTGTGAAGGGAGCGACAGGTGACCGATAGATGATCCAGGACTTGCTCGGGAGAGCTCCCCCTGATCAACCAATCGTCCAGGTGGGGTAGACGTGAATCCCCCCTTGCCTGAGATGCGCTGCCACCACCACCATGAGCTTGGTGAAAACCCTCGGGGCGGAGGTCAATCCGAACGGCAGGACCCGAAACTGAAAGTGCGAGTTGCCAACCGCGAACCTCAGGTACTTCTTGTGCTTGGGATGGATTGGCACATGGAAGTAAGCATCCTTGAGGTCGAGTGACACCAACCAGTCCTGAAGCTGAAGGGCCTGGAGGACTTGAGAGAGAGTAACCATCTTGAACTTGTCCTTCCTGAGGAGTTTGTTCAAACCGCGCAAGTCCATGATGGGTCTCAATCCCCCGTCTTTCTTGGAAATCAAAAAAATAAGGGGAATACCATCCCTTGTTCCTCTCCGCTACAGGCACCAGTTCTAAGGCGCCTTTCTCCAGCAGGGCTTGAATTTCCTGCGCAAGGAGCGGATCCGGACACCGCAAAGAGAGGTTCCCCGGTGGATTGTCGTGAGGCCTGTGCCGAAAGGGAAGACAGTAGCCGTGGGTTATGATCTCCAGAACCCACACATCTGAAGTAATGGCTTGCCACTCTACAAGATGCTGCGCCAGCCTTCCCCCAACCGGCGAACCATGGGACATGGCCTCATGACTGAGTGGGAGCGGCTGCGGCGTTACCTGAGGGCAAAGAGGCAACTGCCCGAGCGGCCTTGGCACCACGGGTACCCTGTCGTCCACCTCTGGTACCCCTGCGTTGGCCTCTTTGACTGCCAGCTCCTCTCGCTTTACTGAAGGACGAGTAATAGCGAAAGGAACCACCCCTCCACTGCTGTCCCCTAGGACGAAAAGGCAGAGGTTGGCGAACTGCAGCGCCCAACGACTTCGCTGCAGCTTTCGAGGACTGCAACCTCTCAAGGCTCTCGTCAGCCTTGCTGCCAAAAAGGTGCTCACCGTCAAAGGGCATGTTGAGGAGCCGGGACTGCACATCCGGAGCAAACCCCGACTTCCGCAACCACGCAAACCTGCGTATCACGGTGCTCGCCGCCATGGACCTACTGACGCATTCAGCTAAGTCCAAACCTGACTGAACGGACTCACACATGGCATCCTTACCATCCTGGACCATAGCAAGGAAACCATCCCGTTCGTCCCCTTTGGGAATATGTTCAGCCGCTAACGCAACACAGTTCCACAGAGTGTGCGTGAAACGCGACAAGGCACAAATGGAGTTGGCCGCCTGAAGCGCCATACCACCAGAAGAAAACTTTCTTCGCCCAGCCATAAAAACGTTTGTCGTCCCTATCAGGAGGGATGGTAGGGTACGACGCCTGCTTCGCCGGGGCCGTGGCCGCCTGCACCACCAAACTCTCCGGAGTGGGGTGCCTGGTCAAGTAGCAGGGGTCGCCACTGGCTGGACGGTATTTTCGCGACAAGGATCTGCCCACCGCCGGGAGACTCTCCGGAGCAGTCCAAGCCGCCGCCGCCACCCTTCTCTGTAAAGCCATATGGAACGGCAGAACCGGGTCAGTTGGGGGACCAACATCAAGGATGTCCGTCAGATCATCCTGCACAAACTCCCCTGGGGGAGCAGACCATCCCAAGTACTCAGAAACCCTAGCCATAAGGCGCCGGTACGAGGAATCAGCATGAGAGCCAGGCTCAGGCCTACAAAACTCCACCTCCGGAGAGGTGTCCAGTCCACTGGCATCATGCAGTGACTGTCTCAACTCGTCAAACTAACTATGGCCCGAGACAATTTCATCCGGAACCGGACTAGGAACCAGGCCATCAGAATCCTCATCCGCCTCTGAAATATAGTCCAGGTGGCGAAAAGAAGGCACCCTAGAGTGCTTGCTCTTAACCAGAGCCTTCCTAGGGGGTCCACCCGTGCCACGGGGTACCTCCGACACGAAAGGCGTCGATGGTGTCGAGCGAACCGGCATCGGCGGCGAGAGGATCGGCGTCGACGTAATCGGCGTCGACGTCAGATGCAGCGCCTCCAGAATCGGCGGCGTCGACACAGCCCTCGAGGCCGGAGCCCCGAGCGTGTCCCTCGACGACCTGAGCATCGACGGCATCGACGACTTCCTCGGAGCCAGAGCCTCGAGAAAGCCTGTCGACGCCCCCGACGCCTCAGACGTCGATGCCTTCTTCGAAGACCTCACAGGTGCACACGGTCTCGAACGAGTCGAGGACCGGGACCTGGAACGGGTACGTCGAGAACGAGTCCCCTTGTCCAAACGGGACCTCTCCCGTGACTCGTGCCGACCACTCTTGCGAGCGGTGTCTCTCGACCTCACACGACCGACCCCACTCGGGGGCGCGGACGGCTGAGTACCCTGCGACTCAAGAATCGCCAGCATCTTCTTCCCGAAGGAAGCCCATTCCTCCGGCGTCGCACGGCTGGAGGGGTAAGCGACGTGCCGGGCAGAGTCCTCCGAAGAGGACCTGGAAGACGACCGGTGTCGGTGCTTCCGAGAATGCCTCGAAGAGGCTGAGGAGTGGCGAGACCGACTCCTAGAAGGAGACCCACGAGACTTCCGACGATGACGCGGAGAGTCACCCCTCGAATCATCCGTCGAAAGCCCCGCAGACTTCGACTTCCGGGGCTTGGACACCCGACCTACCGACAACTTCTTCTTACGTTCGCGTAAGGCTTTGGACGTGAGCGACTGGCAGTCGATACAGTCATCCGTGTCGTGGGCCTCCCCGAGGCACCAGAGGCAGGCGTCGTGCGAGTCCGTCACCGACATCTTGGACCCACACTCCCCGCACTTCTTGAAACCCGGACGCGGGGTCGAAGACGAAGTAGAAGACATCTTCTGAAGGATTTTCACAAAACAAACAGGTTCGAAGAACCGAGAAGAACAGAACTCCAAAGAGTCGAGGCGTTTAAACCGAGAAACACGAAGCAACACGTTCGCGGAAAAAACGGAACTGAGGCTACGGGCGTCGTGCGTCCTACTTATCACATCAGATGACGTCGGAGGAGGTCCTCCACGACGGCGCATCGACGTCATCGACGCAGGACGCAGACGCCGAAAAAAGTTTCCGAAGCAGCACAGCTGTGGTGATTACATGTCATAGATATGGAATACGTCGGAGGACCCAATCCCCTCGAAGGGAAGTGTAGAGTGAGAAAAGGAAAGGGCCAAGCACAGAACCTTGGGGAACACTGAAGTAAAGGGGGTGAGTGGGGGAGGAACGACTGCCCCAAGAGATGACAAAAGAACGGTTGGAGAAGTAGGAGGAGAACCAGTTGAGAACGGAGCCTTTGAGACCAAAGGAAGATAAAGTATTGAGGAGTAAGGGGTGATCAATGGTGTCAAAGGCAGCGGAGAGGTCTAGGAGAATGAGGACAGAGGATTGCTTGGAGTAGCGAGCAGTAAGGGTGGAGTTAAGAACAGAGGTGAGAGCAGTTTCAGTGGAGAGTTTAGGGCGGAATCCAGATTGAGTAGGGGGGGGAGAAGAGAGGTTGGAAACAAAAGCTGAGAGTTGAGAGTAGACTAAGCATTCTAGGAGCTTAGAGAGGAATGGTAGAAGAGAGATAGGATGAAAGTTGGAAGCAAGGAGAGGGTTAGCAGAGGTTTTTTTCAGTATAGCAATGATAGTGGCATGTTTGAAGGCAAGGTGGCAGAGGAGAGACAGATGTTGAAGTAGGTAAGGAACGAGAGGAGGGTAGATTTTAGGAATCAGGGGGTGAGTAGGGGATCAGAGGGGGCAGCAGTAGGGCGAGTTTTGGACAGGAGGGGGGAAACATCGGAGTGAGTAACAGGGGTGAAGTTAGACATGTAGGAGGAAGGGATGTGTGAGAAGGGGAAGGGGAAGGAGGAGAGTAACAAGGGGAGCATAGAATGTTTTGGCATAGAGAGAGTATCTTGGAGGAGAGAGAGGGAAGAAGTTGTTGAGTGGTCAGGAGTAGGCGGGGAGAGAAGACGAGTTAGTTCCGAAAGATTCGACGAGGGTGAGAGGATTGGGAGTGGAGAAGGTCTGAGAAACAGGAACGCTTGGCTAGGCTAAGGCAGGAGTCATAAAGAGAGTGATAAGAGAAATAGGAGGCTGGGTTAGCAGTCTAGCAGGGCTTAAGCCAACGTCACTCAAGGCGGCTGAGAAAGCGGCACATTGACAGAAGGAAAGCCACGGTTGAAGCGGGTTTGCAGGTGGGGCGGAAAGAGAAGAGGGGGTGGAGGTGATTGAGACTGGAGGAGATGGAGGATGACAGAGTGGATAATGCTTTGTTAGCCGAGAGAGAGGAAAAATCAGGAAGAGCGGGGAGGGAGGAAGAACAGGTATCGAAGAAGAGAGAAGGGCTAAAGTTACGGAGGTCCCGTCGAGAGAAGGAAGTGGGAGAGGGGGGAGACAGAAAAATACGAGAGTGTGAAAAAGGTCTCACTCTCTCCGGGTTAAAATTAAAAAAAAGTCCTAGAGTCCAGCAAAAGTGCTGGGAGTCTATGGTAGAGAGGAATTAGCACATTTCTGAGAATTCTCCCTAACAGTCACCGCTAAGTTTTTCAGGGCTGCAGATTAGTGGCTGTAGGGGGGGGGAAATCTGTTGGACAAAGCGCTGCCAGCATATTCCGTTTGTCAATATTTTATGCTTGCCTTTATTGGACGCAGGTGGACTGTGCGACAGTGCATGGAGAGGCCCCGCCTCTAGCATAGGAGCCAGCATTGTTGCCATGAAAAACATAAGGGAAGAGGGATCAAATGTCAGCTAACATTTTATTTTTTTTTAATAAGAAAAAATAAATGGTTAGAATAATAGAAAACGAGTGGTGATTAACAGCAGTCCCATTCCACAGTTCAATTTAGTTCTGCTGAAGTCATGGCAGTTCAGAATGTTTTTTTCTCCCCCCCTCCCCGTAACTGCTTCTCACCTGAAAATTGGTCCAGTGGTTTGGGTCCACTGCAGCGAGTACAGAAAGACGGAACAGATTGCAGCAGGAGCGCCTTCACTCACAGGCGCATAACAGCCCGCAAGAGCTTAACACCAGTATTTGCCGATTGATTGTGGTATGCTCCAAGAGAATAATGTTTAAAACAATGCCCATGATGTCACTTACACTGAAACCTGTCAGTGACACTCTCCTTTTGAAAGACATTAACACAAACAGAAAATTGGATTGGCGAGGATACGCCTCGCATGGTTGGAATAGAAAATCCAATTGGTCCAACAAGAACCAGATTTGTTCCCAGATTGATCCCAAAAATTACAACGAAACGGATTGCAGAGGGGATGGTCATTTTTTACCATGCAGCCCAGAAGAATACTGTAGAGATGTACGCAATGTCAGTGAAGTTTGACAAGATGAAAGAGAGCAGGGGTGTAGTTAATGAATTAACTAGATGGGAGAATGTAAAAATGCAAATGCAACGCCCTAAACGTAAAGGGAAACCCAAACAGAGAACACCAAAAACGTGAGGCTTTCTGCCATTAGAATGATGGTACTGATGCCACAGTGCTATAATGTCTCTGCCATTTTGAATTAGGCCTCGGCTCTGCTGCATCCAAGAGAACTTCTTTTGTTGCCGAGTACGTGGCTGGTTGTAGGCAGTGAAAAAAGCAATCAGTTATTGTTTCAGGGGTGAGGTTCCTGTCATTCTCTCTCTCACTAAGCTTTTCCCAGGGAAGTTTGCACATGGAGTAATAACGATTTATGTCTTTAGCATTAGCAAGACGGAAATGCAATAGTTCCCAAAGATGTGTTCCGGTATGAGCCAGGCCTCAGGTTGAGGCACTATGAAAATACTGAATCAGGCTTTGAATGTAGTGCCCTCCAGCAAAGCCTTAGGACTGACGGGTAGGTGGCAAAGTGGCTAGTAGCACAAATAATACAAGGCATCTATTCCATAAAGTAAGGCATCTGTCAAATGTTTTTTAGAAGGATCTCTCTCCTTCCCAAGCAAGATGAACGTCCTGCAAACTAACAGGTGTTGTCCTTGGCCGGACTGAGTGCTGGGACAGCCACATGTAACAATGTAGTAGTTGCAATAATCTGTTTTTCTGTGACGAAGCTGCAAGGTCTGGGAACAGTCTAGGGTGTGTCATGGGAAAGGATGTCGGTGTTGCTAAGAGGTGCCGATTTCACGATTGCCAATTGCCCAATTAGGTCATCTGCAGGGGGATGGATTTGGGATATCATGTGTAATGTACTAACCACTAGAGAGGGGTAATGTAGGTCGATCTTAAGGTTTGTAAATGGCGAGTGCCAGTAGAATAGGGATTTGCAATTACTCAACATTTTTGAATATCGCAATTTTGCGGTTTTGGTCTATAAAAACGGTAGCCCTATATGGACAAGTAGACAGTGAGTCCTTTGCCTTTTGGTCACTTGGTACTGATCAATCTCCCGGCCATTAATTGTATGAATTAAAGAGCTGCCATTCTGCAACTTGTGCACTTTGTTATTGTTTCCTGAATTTACCTTGAGTCAAATATTTTCGAAGAACATTTTCAAATGAAACTGAACTCCACCAGGATTTCTCTGGAATATCATTGTTTTTTGGGATGCTAAACCAGTTGCAAAAAAATAAAATCTATGAAAATAATTAAATAAAAAGGCTGCAACTTCCAAAATGCATTGATCTGTTACATGAAATCCCAGGACTGGAGAACACGTGCTCAGGTAACATGGAGTCACTTGGCCAAACTATGCTAATTTCTGGGAGTATATAGGGAAAACTGCAATATTTTACTCATATCCTTTAAGATTTAGCATAGGGGCCCAGGATTTTGAAGAAAAAAAAAAGGGAAAAGGGGAAGGTGAATGAAATGCATTTAAAGGGGATTACTTCATTTGTTTGCTGTTGTAGGTGGCGTGTGTGTGGGTGTTACTTTGAAAAATTGTCTTTGCAAAAGGTAGAAAACAACCATTAGCAAAGCGAACTGTTTTGATGTATGTAGTGAAAACATTTTCTTTGTTGCTACTCTACGTATTGAGATGACATGCCAGTGTACCTTAATCACTTGCCTAGTGTTTCAATTGAATTTTCAAGTTGATACATGTTACCAGGATATGCTAACATACAACCTTTTGCAGGTGTTCTCATACAGTAAGGAACGCTCATTGATGTCAGGTACTCACGACAACAGTAACTAGCACAATTTACTAGGCATTGCAATAAGATCATTATAACTTGGTGCTTTTTATAGAGCTTCACGTAGATGGACCACTTCTAAACTATATATTAATCATTGCTGTTACCCACTGATCATACTCAGTGCATCATCCTCAGAAAATGGAAGGACCTAGTCTGAGCAACCAGATTTTCAAACCGGTCACATGGCATTGTCCATTTGCCAAAACAAGCATGTTGCACATGAGCTATCCATTCAACATGCAACTATTTGTCAGAAGTTAACATTCTATGTAAAAGGTACTCGCACCATTATGCAGCTACTGCCATTGCATGCCTCAGTACTCATGCCATTTTTGAGTTATTGCCATCCTCTACTCAGGTACTCTCACCACATACCAGCTTTTCCCATTAAATGATCATGTATTCACACCAGTTGGCAGGTATTGTTATACTTTGCATAGGTACACGGATCATATAGCAACATGACTTCACCTCATAGCCTACCTACTTCTCTGGTCTTTACCTTTAGCACCTTAATGTAGTTTCAATGCACTCTTTGTAACCTCGCCTTACGTATTTGCCTCCTTTTTCACCACTGCCAAACTCTTTCTCTTTATTTCACACTTATCTGTCATTCTTATGCCAGAGCATTTGGAACAGCCTACGAGCACTGTGTGCACTAACTCACGAGAGCTACTGGCTCTTGCTACACTTTCCCACTTGAGAACAAAATTGTTGGAAACAGATTTGAGGCATCAATATCTAGGACAGTGCCCTTCATTCAGACCATGAACAGAGGATAATGAAAAGGATTTCCTTTTTGTAATAGTGTTGTCTACATTGCTACCTATTAGTTTCATATAGTCTAGAAACCAGCCTACCCATTAAACGTAGACCTCTTTAAAAAGGATACAAAAAAGTGCTTAAATCATATCCCTCTCATCTTCGATTGCCTAACTGCCATTCAAGATTAGTGTGCCGCCAATGATCATTGTCTGAAAGCCAGCAAGACGGAGATCCTCCTCATCAGCACACCTTCACCATCCTTTCCTCTCACTCTCTGGCCGGCCTCTCTTGGCCCTCCTCCTATCCCAACCTGCGAGGCTAAGAACCTCGAGTCATCTTCGACTCCCCACTTTTCTTCTCGGCGCACATCTCTGAGGTCTCAAAAAAGTCAAACCTCCTATTGCACCTCCTCAGAGGCACTCTGCCTTTCCTCTCCTTCCCCCAGAAGCTCACTGTCTCCCAAGCGCTGGTTCTCTCTAGGTTGGACTCTTCTAACAGCCTCTTTCTAAATCTACCTGCCTCTACTCTCCGCCCTCTGCAACTAATCCAGAACAGGACTGCGAGACTTGTCCTTGGCCTCAAGCCCTGGGATCGTATCTCTCCAGCTCTGAAATCTCTCTTAGCTCCCGGTGGATGCAAGGATAAAAATCAAAACCCTCTGCATTGTCCACAAGGCTTTCTGGGGCCTGCGTCCAAAATACCTTCAGCTATCCCTCTGCAAATACCTTCCCTCTCGAGCTCTTCGCTCCTCTGCCTCAAACTCCCTCAGGGTCAGTGTTTTTCAAAGAAACAAGCTGGGGGTAGATCTCGGTCTTCGGCTGGGGCCTCCCTCTGGAACAGCCTTCCTGCCACTCTAAAACTTGAGGAGAACCATCTCTGGTTCCGGAAGCACCTCAAGAAATTCCTCTTTGCTTCTGCCTTCGCTCCCCCTCACCCCTGCTGATCAGCTCTCTTGGCACTGTGCACCTTGCCACCCTCTGTCCCCTGGGCCCAGATACCTGCTCACCCTGCCACCCTCTTGCACTGCCTCCCGGCCACTCCTTGCACTGGGGTCTGTATCTGTACCCACACAGGCCCCCACCTCCTCCCTTTTTTTTTCTTCTTTGTCTGCACTTATCAGACTCACCCAAACTGCTGCGGTAAATACAGCACTTGCCACTTGCTGGCTGCACTACCTCAGTTTATTGCCTCTACTATCTATTTATTATTTATTTTTTCTCCTCTGCTCCGCACTTTCCACTCTCCCATATACTTGCGCGTTCTAAATGTCATCGCTGTTTTATTGCAAACTGTTCCCCTCCCTTGCCTGGTCGCGCTCTGAAACCCTTGTGTACGAGCGCGATACAAATAAAATATCAATATCAATATAGAAAGATGGGTAGGAAAATTACTACGAGTATGTAACCAAGTTTATGAATTGCTACAGAAGAAAAGTACACAATGCAAACGGATTTAAATGCATAGGCGCATCTGTGTCTTAACTGTAAATTCGGTTCCACCGATTACAGCTGAAAAAAAATGGACAGAGTGCTAAGAGTAAAGTGAGTATGGGGCATAAGGTTTCATGGTCAAGTAGCTGAACAACTGTAAATTACATTGCTAGTATTCCCCACAAGGTGGCATAATTTGGACAAGCGTATTTACAAGAAAGTCAATAATACGTGTAAAGTGGTGTAAAGATTGAATAGAAATTAAGAGGTCAGAAAGCCAAGTACCTGGAAATTCATGATGTTGTTGAACGTTTTTGTTGCTGTTCCCTCGGTAAAAGGCGTTCTTCCATAAATCATTTCATAAGCAATTATCCCCAAAGACCACCAGTCGCACTGCGGGCCGTATGCAGCTTTCCCGTCTCCGTTAACCACGGTCAGCACCTCGGGTGCTATGTAATCCGGGGTACCAACCGGCAGACAGGAGGTAACCTGCAGGAGGGAAAGCATGTTCGTGACATTAATGCTACAGAATAAAGAAAACCGTACACAATGTGAGCAGTGACCTACTCTCATCGCCGACGCTGCAGAGGTGAAATATTGCTCCTTTACCTTGCTTGGGGCCGCACCACACAATAAATAGTAAGAGAAGGCAGTATAAAGCAAAAACCGGTAGCATTTGCTTATGGCAACTGGGCGAGACGGTTTCGAAGACACCATAGGGTTGCTTGTTGCGTGACAGGCAAGGCCCAATGTAAGGCTGTTGCGATGTCTCTTACAAGGCCAGCTTCAGGATCATGGCGTTTGAACCAGCTAATGGCAGAGATGGCTGAGAATTGAAGTTTGCATTTTAGGGCACTGTCTTTGACTGCTTAACATCCTGGTGAAAACAAGCCGAAACAACCAATGGCCACGCTGGGTCCCTTTATGACGTTATTATGACAAAGCAGATTCTCTTCGAGAATTCCACCACTGGACTGCTGGTACATGTGGATTTCTTTTAAAGACCTTTATGGTGTTTCGAAGCTTGTTATTAATCGTCTAGACATTGTAAAGATAGAATATATGCAGGGCACTTAAATCATATCAAAAAAAGATACGGTGGGTATGGGCAGACTTTCAGTGTTTATATTTCTGGTTAGAAAAACCCCAGAAAGATCGATTAACTGCTTTCATTGTTTTAACGTTCTGGGCTGGGGTCGGCCAAACTTCCCCCTGACATGACTAAAAACGTCCTAACGTTGAATATGCTATAAACGGGGAATAAAGAGAGGCACATTTGGGGATATTGGAAAAGCTTTGGACTGTCATATTTCAATAATGGCTTTTGCACAGGGCTGCAGCAGTATTGTTAAGGTAGTAAGGCCTCTTTAGGAGTAAAGTGGTAACAAAACAGACGGCATTTGAAATACTATTTACAAGTCAGTAGGTTTTTAGCCCATTGGGAGTTTTTTTTTTTTTTAAATCACACTGGTATTTGACATAAACTAAGCCTCCTTCACCAATCAGGAACACCAGAAGGGAAGTAGTTTACATGTAGGTTTTATTCTCTTAGTTAGTACGTAGAGAAAGCACTGGGACATCCATCTGGTCCAGTATCTTAGGTCCAACTGCCATCAGTAGAACGTTGCAATCAAACCAACACCAACATTCCACCTAGAGTCCCAGTGACATCCCCACACCAACATTCCACCTAGAATGTTAGTGACATCACCGCCCTTCACCACAACACTCATAACCATAATCAATCCCACACAGATTATGACAGTATTCCTCCAATTGTAAACATCTAACTCCCCTCCAGACTCTAGCACAGAAAATAGTTTTGTCCTTAAGTGATGTGCCGCCACATCCCCTCAGGTAAAGGGGCACAAATATACAGTGGGACTTGCATACTTTTTTTGCTCCCTTGTGCATCTCATGTACCCAACCTTCTCAGCACCTTGGCAACATAATGCGCAAAGGGGTCAATAGAGGCATTGCTGCATGCAGAAATCCGAATTGTAATGAGTGCCTAAGTGGGCAGCCAAAAAAATATCTTCAAAGCAGCTTTAATGCAATGAACCCATTTCAAGACTTTCTTTACTTGGGACTGGAGAACAAGTGGCAGGAGTAAAGTGGTCTTGGTCTCCTAGACATACAACCTTTATAGATAATGAAATAAAATTGTAACTTCAACATTCAGATGGGGGACAGTTATTGAAATATTTCATGTTCAGCAGAAAATAATCACAGAAGAGAGTGCTATTAAATAAGAAAAACAAATAATGGTACTATACTAGTGTTGGTTGTCCGCGGTTATGTGTGATCTTACCGACCACTATTACAGAGAGGTAAATTTAATAGTGCAAAAAATACTGAACACATTACTTACCTCTATTAAAGTTCTTTCTGATAGGCATTGTATCCTTTACATCTTGCAATTAATCCAGGTGAGGACTGAACTTAAAAAACCTTTTCATAGGCACAAGAGGCGCAGCAGGGCTCGGCCCTAACTCAATTACATCGTCATTGGTAGAGTCAGTCCAAATCGGTGACGCAGGTTTCTCTGCACACAACGCAGAATGCTTAATAAGAGGCTCTTCAACATTCTCTGCAGATTTCCAGTCGTATCTCCCCGCAGATTTTGGAAACTTTCCTCTGGTCTTTCTTTACGTGTATATTGACATCGTCAAATCTTTCTGTACTTCCAAGCAGAGCAATAGCACACAAATCATAAATGAAGGCAGTATGACTAAAGGCAGGAGGGTGTGGCAGCAGTGCCAGACACAGGAATGTTCTGAGTCCTTACGTTCTTTGATTAGAGAGTTTGTTAATGCATCCCTTACAAAGGCCATGTACCATAGGTCCTTAAAACAAGCATCGGTCACTCCCTTAATGAAGAAGTAGGATCTTAGGCCAGAGGACAGTGCCAGTTATCGACCAATTAACAAACATTGTTTCTGTTTTAAAGATTTTGGATCGGAAAGCCACTTCACAGCTAAAAGCCCACCTGAACATTTCTCTATTTTAGGAGACTGTTAATCTGGTATTTGTCCTGGTAGAGGAACGGAGTTGGCCTTCATGGACATGAAAGATGCTCTTCTACAGATTTTAGACCAGGGTCCGGTAGGACTGTTGATGCCCCTCGATTGGTCTGCGGCATTGGATACCATTGATCATGCCATTTTGTTACACCATGTCAAAGCGGTCCCCCATGTAGCCGAGAAGTCTGTTAAATGGATTTATTCCCTGCTTTGCAATAGAAAAGAATCAAAATCAATGACTGAGCTGGTGGATTGTGGCGTCCAACAAGGCTTTCGTATCAACCCCACGCTTTTTAACATTTGCATGAAACTACTCCATGATCTAAGTATAGGAACTCTAAGGGACACCTGGTCATTGCCTGATCCATCCAGGTAGCAATAGATCTGTACGCATACAAATGATAAGGGCGATGCGAAATAAAGAGTGCCCCACTCCTTTTATTCCAAATTATTCATGTAAAAAGAAAAGTCTAGGAACTCACAATACAATACATTAGTCAGTGTTGCACAGGCACACCAGCATTGTACATTACATGCACATAACAATCAAAACCTAAAAAACTGAATGTGACTCCTATATATGTGAAATAAGCCCTCTCACTATTGGGGCCATCCAAGTGTAACTGCCTCATTTGTCGGTTAATTCTGCAGTGTTTTCTGTTAAACTCTGCCATATCAATAAGTTGTCGACACAACTGTGTTTCAGCCTATTGAGCAGTTGGACAGTGCTCCTATTTCATCGCCCTTCATCAGGACTAAAGATGGTTTTCATATCTATCTGAACGAGGTATCAACTCCATGTAGGGATTACTCAGTCTAGGCGCAGTTGTCGGAACACGCAGTCCACCCATTACAGGTCAGGCAACCGATAACACTTGGCACTTTGTTATGTTCAGTGTTTCTCTTTGGACTTACTTGCCAACACAGGCTTCCTCTTTGAACCTGTGTCATTAGCCCACTTTCAGTTCTAGATTTCTCCTCGGCAGTCTCTTGACTCTGCCACAACATGATGTTCACACAGTTCACTTTGTGGTATTTATTCCTTTTCACCACCTTGCTTTCACACTATCCAATAGTGTTTATCATGCTCTTTTCACTTGCTTCACAAGCCCTCGTTACTAGATTTCACTTGGCTCATACTTTCACATTGTCCATCAATGCTTATTACTGATTTTCACCGTGTTCATACATGCATGTTACTTTTTTTTCCACTCGTGTGGTAATTTTCCATAGTTCAGTATTCAATAACTCATACAGTGCTTTGCAGTTTGTTCAGTGTTCTATCTTCTATTTGGTCTCCAGACCCATACATTACATATTTAAATTCAAGCGACATCTTCCTCTGCCCAAATCCAGCTTCTGGAGCGCCCCGGCATGAGTGTTCCCTCTCTGGGTTGAGTTGAATCAAGAAAGCACTCATCCAATTCCGGGACTTCAAAAAAATACAAAGAAAAGGAAAAACGTCAGGATTTGTCCTGGGTTGTTCTTCGTCTCTAAACCTACGAGTAAATAAAGTGCTCATTCATCTCACCTTCAGTTGATGACTTTGAAGTAGATTAGACAGTTCCTTTTTGAGAAAAACTGTGCAACCATAGTTTAGGGTATTTTTGGTTCCAGTTTGGACTACATAAATGCTGTATATGCCAACATTCCTAAATCTGTTGTTTGAAGGTCATACAAAATACAGCTGCATGTATCATCACCACCAACACACCTAGACAAGCCCACATAAATTCTGTGCTAAGAACCCTTTCCTTGGCTGCTAGTCAAGGCAAGGATAGATTTTAAACTCATTGTTGGGAAGAAGAGAGGGTCTTCCCACTCCCCTAGGCGATACCGAATGAGAAATAAATGCTAAAGAGCACATGCAGGGGACAGCGGGTGCACACGAAGGAAGGTGCACAATCGCGTTAGTGCATGCATTAGAGGCTATATAGTAGATGCAGGTGTGAACGCCATCTTGGCTAACGGCAGCCATTTTGGAACCTAGGCCCAATTGCGGCAAAAAGCATTGAATCCGTTAGTATTAGATCCTTGCACCTCCACCCTGGGCAGGTTTCAGAGATCCATAAAACCCTCTATTGTCTTACAAGTTAAAGACCTTTGCGCCCTGGGACGAATGTGCTCTGCCAGGTCATGAGAAGGGAGCAGAGCACCTCTTGACTGTACCATCCCACGGAACAGATAGCAAGGCCCTCCTGCCCCCAACGATCCCCACATGACAAATACAGATTTGCAATGTTTTCATCCCAGTACCCCGTATGCCACAGTACCATTTAAACCCAGACAACAGACCATAAAACATTTACACCCCTCAAGTTCAGAAGACAAAGCTATCTCAACGTCACAAATGGGTCAAGTGATTTGGGCAGAGAGGTGCAGGGTGTCTTCCAATTATAGCCTAAAACAAAGGTGGAAGGCCTTGGGAGTTGCTGATCTGCCTGGTGGACTGTTTTTCCAAGTAGCTATTTAATTGTTAGGCCAACCTCACAGCGGATGACGAGCCCAGCAGCACCCAAGTGAACGAAGGACAGATGGAGATGGACCAATGGCCTGGCATCCCCTATGGAGCTGGCCCTACATGTATAGGGTTCCACCAATTAGTGTTGTAGAATTGTACTCTATGAAATTACATCATCAGTGAGGTTGTTTGTGCTTATAACATGCCGCACATGCCGACGAAGGCCAAAACGTTCGGCAGCAGCAGAGTTCTTTGCCGATGCGCTTCTATTTTGTAGAAATAAATACATTATCCTTGCAATCAGTGTCTCGGGTGTTTTTTCCCTAGTGGAGTGAGCATGCAGGGCCGTGCCGTCATCATTAGAGCTCTTTATAGACACAGCCCTTCCTACATTCATAACTGTTGGGAATGGCAAACTTCCACAAGTCCTACGAGAACAGCTTCTTGCTACACCATGATCATAAATCGTTTTAGACTCTCAAGGCCTAGGCAGGTCCACAGTGCGGTCATTTCCACTAAACTACTCTCTTCCAGAGGATAGTCCATGGATAAGCAACTTGTTAGCTTTCAGAAAGAATAAAAACCGTCTTATTTTAGCCCTTCACATCTGCCTTTCTTCTGGGGGACTCGGTTGTGTGCTTAGATACCTCTGGGTTTGTGGCACATCTCCATATCAATTAGAGCAGCGGCAAGCAAGACTGAAGAAACGTATTTCATAACATTCAGGTCCGTTAAAAATAAATATAGGCATGGCCCCGTTTAATGTAGCTAGTGTCATGATTTTTGAAATTAGACCGGATATCATGTTCGTGGATGTAATCTTCCCATACAGATTGGTGAAAACTATTTTCAGTTTTGGACTGCCTCTGATCATTGGTGCACGGACATGGTTAGTTGTGCCGAGCCAAACTAGCCCCAAAATGTTCTCTGCACATTGCCCAATGAACTGCAGAACTTTCAAATCGGATTGAGGGCAAGAAGGGAAAGTGAATGAGGAATCTGTGGTAACAATATATCAGAAAAAAAACAATCGAGGGCAAGTAATGTGTTCAGATGGATACCTGTAACATATACCTAATTTCTTCAAAGACGCCCCAAATAAATCACTGGATGGATGGAACCTAAAGAGGAACCATCGAACAAAGGAAAATGCAAAACTAGCATTTTTCCAAGCTAGGGTTCCAGGCACGAATGCTTGGCAAATGTATTTAACAAGGCCCCGGTTGCCGTTTGACAACTATCCCCTCACCTCTCTGTAAGTTGCAGGTCGCTGCCACATGAATTCTTTGGGCACAAAGCCCCACAAGCACTTAGTTCTGAGCAATCTCATCGCACACCTTAATGCAAAGCACTAGCCAATGAGAGATAGTTTGTTTAGTAATCCCATTGCCGAGCCTGCAAAACAAATGCAAAGCTGAAAGCCATCAGTTCTGAAAAAAGGGCACTTTATGGGTACAATCTGTTGAAACGCTCCTGTGCCTTAAACAGAGGAAGTGGCAGAAAGAAAACCAGAAGATGGATGTTTTGCAAAAGATGGAATTCAGACACCGCTTTCAGAAGGCGCTACTACCTGGAGACATTTTTCAAGAAAGAAAAACAAGGAAGGAATGACAACTGATCGGGTGAACTCAATTACTCACCGTCTAATACAATAGTCGCTACATAGGTTCCGTTCCTATTTATTAGGCTGAAGCCCAATCTACTGGGAAGCACCCGAAACAACTTCTACACAGTAATGCATATTTTGTGAAACTCAGAGCTACATGCTGGCAAAAAGCCCACGTAACTGCTCACAAGCTTTTTTATGAGGAAGAGATTACAAGTAGGATGGATGGCACATAGAGGAAAGGAGTTTATTGGCCAAGATTACAGTAGTCATTAAGGTGAGTAACATTTTCATTATCCTGCATCCCATCCGTTTTCCTCCATACTGGTAAGAGATTCCCAAGGCAGTATCACTTTTTATTGATTTATTTGCATACATTTATTACAAACTTTTGCAAAATTAAAACCTCCAAGAGGCAGTAAGAGACCGTCTCGATATCCTGTGTAGAATGTTTTTGGAAATTAATTTGCACATTTGTCCAGGAGTCCACCTTCCCTCCCCTATTCCCGCAAATCCTGTGCATGATAGTCACCACAGCGAGGTTCATGGTGACCCGGTCCCCATTCATTCATCAAACGTGACCACCAAAGTTCCAGACAGTGATGTTGCTTCTTTAATCACTGCCAAGAAGGCGGTTGTTTTCTCTGTGGCCAGGCCCGGATACGAAAGCATCAAGTGTTTTAAAGTTTCCACTTCGCCGACCTCAGAGTAAAAGCGACAGTGATTGGGTTTCTTTTTGTTCGGCAGAGACCTTGAAGCAATTACCTCGTTTGTTAGGGGGAGGTTCAGTCTAATCCTGAGGAACTGCTCTCTGTAAGGTTTACTCAGAAATGGTTCCAAGTATTTTGGCCTAACCCCCAGCTTTCTTGTCTCCAAGTCCAGTTGGTGGTATAGTTTGTAGATCATGGCTTTTTCCAGCGTGGTAATCCAATCAAGTTCCTCCAAGTTCGATTTTACTCTACATGGGTTAGATATCAAATCCCCAACAGTGGATCAAATTTGCTTTAGTTTAGCTTTGTTTGCATCCGCCCAGACCTTCTATGGCCCCTTGGTGTTGTTTCTCATTTCCCCCATCGATAATCTCCAGTAAGGCTATAGCAGATTCACCAAGGCACTTCCCAAAAAGTGACAACCAAGGCACTTCCCATAAAGTGACAATCTTTTCCACTCCACTACAGCATGTAATGAGACAATACCAAGCTCTCTTCATAGGACAGCAACTGGGAGAGTGTTCGGAAGTCTCAAAACTCTTCTACAAACGCTCCGTCAAGCCGGTGCCAAATGTTATCTGGGAGCTTCAGGATTGCGTCTGATCCATAGGCAAGACTTGGGACCACTCATTTTGTAAAAGTACAGGATTGGGATCAGAGAGAAACGCCAATACTTCCGGTTTAGCGTAAGTGCTTGGCTCGTCAAGGATTTTGTGTAAATCATCCACAATTGGTGTTTCCACATTACTATTGTTGATCCAGATCCGTAGGTACTTAAATCCTGGTACCTGTTCCATTTTTTTATGTTCAAATACCCAAATTTTGATTTTCTTGTTATTTATCTCAAAGTTGTTCTCCTCGCATATTTTTTTTGTTGGTCGTGTTGGCGCTGCAGACCCACTGCAGTTTGGTCTATTAGCACCAAATCGTCAATATACAAAGGGCCTAGATGACAGCCACCAATACAGGGAGGGAAAGACCTTGCGGTATCCTAGGTTTGGTTAATGTCGGACAAAAAGAAGTTAAAGAATGCCAGGGCTAATGGGCAACCCTGTTTCAGCCCTCTGGCAGATTTAATTTCAGCTGATATAAGACCCGATTGATTTAGTCGTACTCTCATGGTGGTATTCTAGTGAAGATCCATTAGAGGGCCCAGAATGGATCCGTAGCATTTCTGTCTGCAAATTGTTTCCCAGAGATGTTCTCGCCTCACCTGGTCAAATGCCTGAGCAAAGTCCACAAACACTAGGCCGATTTTCGGATTACCTTCCTAGACCAGTTCCTTTAGAATGCTCAGGAGCATTATGTTAGCTGCTGTTCACAGCCCTCTTCTGAATCCAGATTGGAAGGGATCATTGCAGCCTTCTCAATCCGACCATTCGTTCAATCTTGACAGCAGGAGAGAGCCAAAAGATCTTCGCAATCACATGCAGAACGGCAATTGGGCGGTAGTTCTTTCGGTCTTCCCTTTCTTTCTTCTTGAATATTGGGACCACTAGGACTTTCCTTCATGAGTTTGGGATGATCTGATAGTTTTCTCAGTTTTGCCATAAGGTCTTCAGTGTCATGGGGAATGTCCCACGAGCTTTCCTTCTCAGGAGTCTTGATGTCACCTGCTGGTCCTTTTGCTTAATACAAGTCGGTGAAGTGGGAAACCAAAGCCTCTTCTCAAACATTGCTTAACTGAAGTTAACATTCTCTCGCACGTCTCCTACAGACTGTTTTTAACATAATTTCTGAGTCATGTTGGTAGAGAGTATGTCTGTGTGCCCGTAGGTTTTATACTATCTAGCTGAGTTTTTTGCACTCTTGCGGTCCTCAGGTTTCTTGGAGTACTTGGCTCTGTTCTTCAATCTCCTCATTTACTTTCTCTTCTCCACCAAAACTAAGTCGAAATAATGTAGTGGAGTTTTTGTCCCTTTAAGTGTGCCCTTGTTTTTCTTAAAGAAGCACTTTAACAAAAGGAGTATAGTCCACAATGTCGTTTTCTGCAGGACAAACTTCCTCTCGTGTGACCCCTGAGAATCTCGTCGTTAGAAGCTCAATGGCATCTGAACATTCTGAATCTAGTTCCGCCATTACAAAACTCCAATAGTTTGCTTTTTCCATGTCCAGCAATAGACGGTCGTGATCACTATGTGTTGTCTTGACTACTTTAAAAGAGCATACAAACTGTAGGAAAAATCTAGAGACAAATACGTAGTCTATAACCGCCTCCTTCCCTTCACTAGACCAGGCTGCTCATGGAGGTATATCTTCCGGCATCTGTCCATTTAGAACGTGCATATCTTTTGATGCCATAAGAGGTTGCCAGGCCACTCCCCTTAGCGTCTGTTAGGGAGAATTCTCATTTCTGTGTTAATTCCCTTCTACCTTAGAGACCCCAAGCTCTTTTGCTGGACTACTTTTAGGACTTTTAATTTGTATCCTGAGTGAGACCTATTTCTTACTCTATCATATTTTTATCTGATTTGGACACTCTCTCCTTTGGTCTTGGAGTCTGACAAACTCCATAGGCATCGCCTTTTGTATGGTGACACCCAGCACCCTCAGTGCAATGTCACAGAGAGGTCATTTGGATTTCTCTTAAGGTGTAAATACCTTCACTTGGGTAAACTACTGTTCCCTTGAGTAGTAAAGTGAAATTGACTTTACTTACCGTTTTCTCTGTAGACCCAGCACACACCATCTTATGTGGAGTGCTGGGGGGGTTACTTAGTATACCCTTTTGTCTACTTTATCCTGTAACAATTTTATGTTACCGCCCACTGCAATTACAACTGGCTGGTGGCAGTGGTTTAATTTTCCTACCATTGTGCATGTTTAACCGCAAGCTGAATCCTCAACTGCAGTATTGCACCCTTGGGTGCCCATTTTGTCAAAATGGCCCTGGTCTATTTTCGCCATTTCTTTCTTTTGAGGTCTTTGAGTTTTACTCCGTGGCAATCCAGGCTTGATCCCATTGTTCATTTGTCTTTGGCGGAATTCACGACTGAAGCCCGCCTCTGGCTCCAGCATGCCTGGCAGGGCAGGAAGCAAAGGAGATTCCCGAAACACACTATGCTTAGTCTCCTTGGTTACAGAAATGCACCCAAAGGTGATTGGCTGGCTGGCTGTTCTTGGAGGACAGCCACCCTGCTGTGTGAGTGACAGCTAGGCTGCAAATGAATGGGAGAAACCTGCATAAAAGGCTAAGTCCCTTGGAGGTAAGGCAGAGTCGACCACCAGACGAAGGAACCGAAGAAAGAAACTGGAAGAGAAGCTTGCTGCACCTCCTGGGCCGTTGGTTTGCCCGGTGAAGCCCTGCTGAAGCTCCAATTTTCATATCTACTAGAGAAACCTGAAACAGGCTACTTCTTCCCTTGGCTTGGTTGGACCAACTGAACCCAAGACGAACATGACTGGAACCCCTCTCCCTGCTGGCTGTACTTCTTTGCTGCGGCTGGAACCGAGTGCCAGGGGACAGGAACACCAGGAGCGAGGGCATCATCTTTAAGCCAGACCCGAGCTCCAGGAACCTTATGGTTCTGTGCGCCCTACAAAATAACAGAAACAAAGAATCAGAGGACCCTCCTGAAGCAGGGTGACCCAAGCCTGAGCCACCTCAGAGTGCTGGACCCCAGAAGCAAGGGGAGCCCACAAGGTGTCCAAGAACCGCGGTGGTGCTATTGACCGGTAGCTGAAACCGCAAAGTGCCGCTGATCTGGAGTGAGTCCATTGCCGCCGCCGACGGCCTTCAAACTGCAGTGAAGGAGTCCTACAGACATTCTCCTTGTCCCCATGACTGAGGCCCAGGAATACATGAACTGCAGGACTGCAACCAGAAGAGAAGCCAGTTGGATCCTTTTTCCTTCAGAACTAAAGTACTGTCTAATTAGGGGTACTTACCTCTTATTGTGTGTAGCTTGCTTGTTCTCATTGGAGACTTGCAGTAGCTGCCTTTTGCAGTTGCTTGCATCTTTGCTTTTCACACGTCTCCCAGCTTGTGGCCCTATAGTAATTCTTTCCTACAAACTCTCATTGGGCAAGACTTTAGTGCTATCTACAAGAAGTGCCTCAGCTCCCCTAGACTTTGTTCAATTGACATTGGCTGTTCTAGCTCCCTGCAGACTCTTCTGACCCTTTGACTTAGTGTTCATCTGTCCCTCAAAAAGTCATACATAAATTACTTTTATTGCTGGAAAAGGGTTAACCTATAATTTATTGGGGGGATTAAAAAGTACCTACCTGTTCAGAGAAACTTGTTAACCTTTGTTTCCTTCCCCAACCTTTTCCTTAGGGTGTGGCTTAGCAGCCATGAAGTAGGCTGCAAGCTCCTGGAGCTCCAAGAGATCCTGAAGTAAGAAAGAGCCAAAACTGGCAAAAATTGCATAAGGGGGTTCTGAAATTAGATGCACGAATACATGAAAGTCCTGAGCACCCTGGGGATGACTCTCGCTCAGAACCGGAACCTAAGTGAGAAGAAACGTGACAAAGAGGGAGAGGGCAGAACTGCGCCACAGATCTAAGATGGTGGATCCTGGCTGAGGTGGAGTTTAGATGAGCTGGCGTGATAGTGGCGAAGGGGGCAGCCTAGTGACAGAGGCAGCCCTGGCAGGAAGCCTCCTACTGCAGCAGAGGAATTGGGGAGGTACACCAGGGCCCGACCACCCAGGAAGAACAAGTGGATCGCACCGTCAGAGGCGGGCGTGACTGGTTGGGCTGGAGCCCACGGAACTGCCCAGCAGTGCCCTAGACGAGACAGTGCGTAGTGAACCAGGCGCCGAGGCAGAGGACCAGGAGACCCTTCCCCCATTACCCAGGCAGACGGGCGCACTAGACCTCCCCTTTGTCCATCTCACTCGGGTGGAGCAGCAGGGACCCACCACCAACATTCGGGGGGCCCGCGTGAGGCTGCCCCTCCTTGCGGGTGGTGCGGCGGGGAGCAGAGGGGGGCTGGGCGTTTGCTTGACAGTTGTAGTTAGTCAAATGTTTGGTTGGTGAAAGTCACTGATAGTGGAGGAGGCAGCACAAGAAGAAGCATAAGACACGGAGCGAATGGTGGCAGATATGATGGGGATTGCAAGAACCAATCCCAGGAAACCACCGCTAGTCGGAGGCCCATGGAAATGGAAATACAGTATGGCATTAGTGAGAGGATGAAGAAGATTGGTCCACAAGAAGATAGGATGGCCCAGGCTGGTGCCGGAGTATGGAGACACAGGGCTGAGGGCATGCAGAGGGCTATGGGAAGGCCGAGCCGGAAGAAATACCACAGATATGGTCCCACATGAGATAATGATTGCAACCTGGAAGGTCAGGGGACTCAATGCCTACGTAAAGAGACTCAGAGTATATGGCTGGCTGAACAGGATGAAGGTCAAGATAGCAATGTTGCAAGAGACTCACCTAACAGGAAAAACAAGCCAAAGTGGCCAAGAAATGGGGGGGGGGGGGACAGATGTACAGCTCCACATATTCAAACTATGCCAAGTGAGTGCTGATATGGGTTGCCCCAGGGATCCCATTCCAGCTGATTCAGTAGGCAGGCTGGTGATAGTGCACGGAATGCTGGAGAATAAGGAAATATGCTTGATAAATGCATATGCACCAAATCACGATGCAACGGCATACTTCAGGCAAATTGCACCCAAACTGGTCCAATACAGAGCGGCAACGTTCATCTGGGCGTGAGACTTCAATTGCACCCTGGACCCACTCCTGGACAGATCGGGTGATAAACACAGGAAGCCAGCACCCCCAGCTAAGGCGCTACAAATGATCCTGAATCGATTGCATCTAGCGGACGTCTGGAGGAAGGTACATTGGGATGAGAGAGGGTACACACATTATAGTGCACCCCATGGAATATTTACACGCATAGATTATTTGTTTACCGGCACTGAATCTGAGGGATTTCACAGGGATAAAAACTAAAGGCATGCACACTGTCTGACCATGCTCCACTGCTAGCAACATGGGCGCACACCTACAGAAAGGCTCCAATACCAACATGGCGGCTGAGGGCGTAGGCATTGCAGGAGGGGGAGTTTGAGGAATTCCTACATGTGATAGTAGACTATTTTGAGCACAATGTGGGAAGCGTAGCGAGTAATGGTATGCTCTGGCATACTTTAAAGTGGTGCTAAGGGGGGCAGCAATAGGGAAAACGGGAGGAATGAGAGATAGCGTCTTCGCAGATCTTGGAAAACTGGAAAGGGAGCTAGATCTGGTAGAACGCCGGGCGGAGTGACTGGGAGGGGAAATCTAGGGAGCTAATAACGTTGAGACTGAGATGCATAGAACCAGTGCTCCAGATAAGATTTTGAGGTGGGAGTATTTTACGCATGATTTTTCAAATTAGAGAGTAAATGCAATTTCAAGAGAGTAAAAATGAGAGTTCTCCTCTGCAAGAGTAAAACGTATCCCACACATACACCTAATGCATATGTAAAATCAGACCCATAGACCAAAAGCGTTGTAGATCAATGTTGTCTGGCTTGTGCAGAGCCCTTCACTCCACATGCAAACGGCACATCCCGTCTGGGCACATAGTAACAGCACATCACTCCACTTGATAATAGCATATATCCTCCCTGAACATGCTAGCTACACATCTTCTCTTGACACATACTAACGAGTATGCCATGTACTCTGTGCACATGGTAAAGGCACATCGCCTTTCAGCATTTTCAGAGATGTGCTGTTAGCATTTGAAGAGAAAATGTGTGTCATTTGCATGTGTAAATTGCACCTTTACACTGTGCGCATGCTAACGGCACATCTCTATGCATATGCTAATGGCAGACATTGTTTTCACGTACTGATAGAACATGTTCTGTTTAGCAAGCCTGATATTTGCACACGTTGACAGGACATATCTACTCATAGTGACCTCACATCTCTTCTCTGGGCATTCTATTGGCACATCTCTTCTCGTCTGCTAATGTGCTAACTACACGCATGTGCAGAGAGGAGATGTGCATGCTAACGACATGCCTTCTACGCACATGCTAATGGGATGTATCCTCTTTGCACATGCTAACTGCATATCCCATCCCTGCACGTACTAACTGCACATCCTGTGCAGCGACGGGATGTGCAGTTAGCATGTGCAAACTCCACATCCTGTCTATGCACATGCTAACGGCACATCTTGGCTCTGCATACTAATGGCACATCTCAGCTCTGCATGCTAACGGCACACCTTAGCTGTGCATGCTAACGGCACACCTCAGCTCTGCATGCTAATTGCCCTTCTGTTCCATGGCACGTGCAAATGACACATCTTTACTAAGTACATACTATGGGGACATTTCTTCTCTGCGAGTGCTAACGTTGCATCTCCTCTGCCTATGCTATAACAGCGCATCTCCTCTCTGCAAGTCTTAACGGCAGGGCTCCCTTCTGCACAGGCTAAAACGTTGCATCCAAAGAAAGGGTGGAAAGCTACTGGGCCGGAGGGCGGCCTGCACTTCCCCAAGTTCCAATTACGTGACGCAGCCTTGATGGGTGTGGTGCAAAGGGAAGACCGCAGAGGAGTCGCTTCTTTTTATCAGTGCTGGCAATGGACAAAATGTACTGGGGCCAAATGTACCCAATTTTCCCCCCTCCCATTTCCTTATTCAGCCTGACTCGAACATGTCCTCACCAGCCCCCACCACAATGCCCAACAGTGCTCCCCTGGCATTCTGCTCGGTTTTGCTGTAATAAATCAAGTACCATTCGAAATGGGATAATAACCGTTACCACAGTGTAAGAACACATACTCCCGTTCGACCTGTTATTGGCATAGCCTCCGTACACATGCAGAAGCATATCTCCTCTCTGCACATGCTAACAGCATCTCTTTTCTGCATGCGCCAGTGGCACATGACCTCCCTACATGTGCTATTGGCAAATATATTCAGTTCAGGCTAATGGAACCGTTCATCCGTGCATGGGGTAATGGCCCACCCCTCGTGGCATAGCCCAAACGCAAGCGCACGTCTTACTACAGCCAGGATAACTTTATAAATTATACATTACAGAGCAGGTTTGCAACAGGCAGCAAGTAAAGGAATACTTGCAGATGTGTTGGCTCCTGCCCCTTTATTTCAGCACTTTGGAGGGGAGAGGTGGGGGTGGCTGGTGGCTTGTGAGAGTAAGCCGACCTACCTGACCTCTCTCCCATGCAGGGGCACAACAAAACCTACATTTCGGAGAGCAGAAGGGGGGAATTAAGTAGTGATGGGAGGGGCCACTTCAGAAAATAGGCAGGGCAAACTTGGAGGCTCTGCCCCACTGTTCTACCCACCTCCTCCCATGGTCAGGTGTGGGGAACCACTATTGAATAGTATATTTTAAAGCACAATATGCAGAGAGGTGATGGAAGACTTTAAAGTAACAGCTTTAAAGTTTTACTGCGTTTGTTCAAGTACATTTTTCTGAGCACACACAGTAAAAGTTTAACACTGCCAGTTTGGGGGAAAGACGACCCTCACCTCCCTGCCTATCAAAATGCAAGTGCGCACATCCAGGGGTGCACTTAGGCTAAAATGTAGGCTGGGGCTAACCCTTCAAATGTTGGGAGAGGCGCTAACTTCAGAGACTGTGGAGGAATGGCAAATTTTCTTATGTAGGGGCATCTAACTTTAAAACTCATTGTAATAAGTATATTCAAGTGCAGCTTCAATGTTACAATCTGTTAACTGCCCTCTCCTTTAAGTTTGAAACACCCACTTCTTGCAGAACCTGAAGGTCCAAGAAAGTGTGAAAATGGCAGATTGTGTGCAATGAAAGAGTCAATATCATAGCATAACAGGGCATTGCAGAGTGTGGGGCAGTACTCCGGACAGCCCAAGCACCTTCTGTGACTGGGAGCAACAGGGGAGAAAATGTAATGTTGGTTCTACCACAGTCAGCTATACTAGAATCTCTGGTGCACTGACTGACTGGTGAAACTATGTCTATCTGTCAAATCCAGTGTTACAAGAATGGGGGAGGGCCAGAGCAGCAATAATTCAATTCTATGCAGCAGTATTGGAGTCACTAGCAGAGGATCACCAGCATACACCCATCTGTCCCTACACTCCAATTTTTTCAATTGAAATCAGGGTGAGATTACATTTCCTCATCATCACACACACTTACACTAAACAGCGAAGCTGGGATTTTTACCTGCTCTTTCAATTTGGGCATGACCACCTTTTCTGCGCTTTACTTGGAACAAAACATTTAGTGTTGGGTGTCAAGACCTACAATAATACTATCCTATAGAGTTAACTTGCAAAGTAAAGCATCATAACATGTAAATCCTTATATCAGCATTTTGTGCCAAAATAATATCACTGTACCTTTATTTTCCACATCCTGCATGGAAAACTAGAAGATGCAAAAGGCAAAACATCCTGGATTTACCCACTTTATTTTCAGCGCTTTAAAAATACCCCAAAAAATAAATGTGCCATAAACTCACTTAAGTTTGGAGATTCGTCACACCCTGCCAGCATGCTATGTATGGTTGTTAAAGAATATTCAACTAAGGACATCAAAGCAAACTTTACTTTTTAGCATATCAGGCTATTAGACGTTATGGGTATGAACACATTTTAAAAGGGTGCATGCTTTATTGTGTTGCTAGCTTAGCTGTCAGATTTGGTCTTTCAGTTGGAAATTCACCATCATGCACAAGAAGGCTCTGCTGCTGACAAAATAAATGCTACAGTGCCATCTAGTGGTGGAAAGTATGTTCTTGAATGAATAAATCAAAGCGTACGCAGTAGAAAATTAAATTATCCGTATTTGCCATAATTACATGCGTAAAAGGGCAAGATACGCACGTTATCTGGTGGGCTGCATAGAACTCTGGGAAAAACTGGGGAGATTGGATTATGGGAAGTATAAACAGAGGCTACATGTGGAGGGGGACAAACCCGGCTGGCTCCTGGACTGGCTTACCAAGCAGGAGTTTAAAAGAGACCCCATTAATGCAATAAATGACAAAGCGGGGAGGGAGGTCAGGAGCTAGGTAACCAAACTATTCTCACGTTTCTATGAAAAATTGTACACCCTTAACCCAGAGGTGGAGCCAGGTGATATAGCGAACGCCCTGGAACAGATTAGACTGCCGAAACTAGCAGCAGAACAGGTTCAATTGCTAGAGGTTCCCCTTACAGTGGAAGAAATAGAGGCCGTAATCGCTGAGCTTCCATCAGGCAAATCCCCTGGACCAGACAGGCTCCCAGGTGAATTTTACATGAATACAAGCGCACCTTAGCACCAAGATTGCTAAAAACATATCAAGAGGCGTATGAGAAGGGACATCTGTCAGAAAGCATGTCGGAATCAGTGATCATACCTATCCTTAAACAAGGGAAATCACCACTGAATTGTGTCTCATACAAGCCGGTCTCCCTCATTAATCATGATTCCAAAATTCTCACGGCAGTGCTCGCTAAACGACTAAAACGGGTGATACCCACGCTGATCCTTTCGGATCAGACGGGATATGTCCCGGGAAGGAACACGTCATAGAATCTGCGAAGGCTTGGCCATGTGGTTGACCAGACGAACTTCAGATGGGACGAATGCGCTATAGCGTCGCTAGACGCTGTTAAGGCTTTCGACTCATTGAATTGGGAGTGACTGTTGTGTGTCCTCTCCCACTTTGGGATGGGGGAGGGGTTCCTTCGGTGGATTAGGCCGCTATATAAAAATCCAAGAGCTACAGTAAAAACATATCTCGGAGGTCTGGAGGATACATAGAGGCACCAAGCAGATGCGTCCACTATCACCAATGTTATATATACTGGCCCTGGAACCACTGGCGGTTTTCCTGGCGGGCTACTGGGATAGACATAGACAGGGTGGTGCACCAAATCTCGCTATACACGGACGACATGCTCCTCTTTGTGGGGAACCCGCAAATAAATCTACCATGTCTACTAGAATCGATAGACGAATACACCAGACTTTCAGGGATAGCTATCAATAAAGACAAGTCCTCTCTATTCCCCTTAGCAGACCCAAGATGGATACCCTTGAATCAACTCCCTGATCTGGTCACTGCTTCTTTCGATATCTGGGGATAGTACCAAGATACCGCAGATACACACAAACTCAACACATGTAGAGCCCTTCACAGGACACAAAAAGCTATGGTCTTCTAGGGGACACTTCCATTGGGAGTGATCAGAAGAGCAGCCCTGCTGAAGATGGTGGTACTACCACGCATGTTGTATTATTTCACAAACATCCCAAACATCCCATACGACATACCTAGGGCTTTCTTCGCACAATTGTATACAATAACACGGACATTCCTGTGGGTGGGGGGGGTGGTGCAGGATTTCGATGAAGACTCTACAAAGAGACTATGAAGCAGGAGGCATTCGATTTCCAGACTTTGAAAGGTACTACCTGGCAAGGCAATTGCAATTTGTAGTCAAATGGCTGGGGGAACAAACAATAGACTCAATACTTTTCCAGCCGGCATTGAAACTATACTACTTGAGAGAACTGTTATGGATCGATAAACCCCTGACCAAGACTCTACCCAACATGGGCAAACTCACAATAACCCTGTTGAGTAGGGCATGGAAGCTCCAGGGGACGTAAGAGCCATGCTCGGTACAGATCCCCCTTGCAGGATTTGTAGGTCCGGACACCGGAACTCTTGCGATACACCGATCCCATTGGGAAGCCAAAGGCGTAGCTCAGATAGAAGATCTGAGTAAAGAGGGACAATGGGTGGAATTTTTAAACCTTGTGGAAGACCAAGACATACATGGAGGCCAGTTTATCCTACATAATAGGATGGTCAGAGCAATCAAGAAGAGATGGCTAGAATGGCCAGACAGAGAGGACACAGAGGGGGAGTCGGATGCATGGTACGACATATCAGAAGGAGGACACAGTCTCCAGATTATATGAACAACTGCTGGTCTCCAACAATGAGCAAGTGCTGCAAACGAGAGAACGTTGGAAAGGGGAGCTCAAGAGGCCCTTCAGTGACCAGGAATGGGCAAGAGTGCCAAGATACCCTAAAAGTGTCCAGGAACGCAAGATTCAGACAAGCGCAGTTATACCTCATGCATAGGGCATACCTTACGCCTAGAAGGATGACCGCAATGAGACTGGGAGAACCTCAAAGCTGCCCCCCTACACTGAGGAGGAAGCAGACATGCTGCATATGTTTTGGACTTGCCCAGTAATATGGATTTTCTGGGAGGGAATCAAGGAGAGAGTGTCAGGGGGAGGACTACAAATGCAAGAATGGACCCCAGAGTCTGATCTATTGGGCCTTTTTCCCCAGAGGAGGCAAGCAAAGGACGCATGTAGCCAAGATGACGGATTTGGTGTGTATTTTGGCTAAACGTCGGATAGCGATTGCATGGAACTCTATCAAAGGCCCAAGTATAGAATTATGGTGGCATGATCTCCAGAGATGGGCGGTGGCGGAAACAGTGGTGTGGCCAAGAGCGGTGCAGAGAGGGGGGGGAAGTGGGCAAAAGATAATTGCATGGAACTCCCTGATCAAGACGTATTTGGAGAAGGAGTGGAGAGCAGCACAGATGACCCAGAGAGAGCGGACCAACAATAACGAGAGAACAGAAAGAGGCATATAGTACCCCCTCTAAAAGACGACGTGCAAGGGATGTGGACCGCAGCCTGGGCAAATAGGTGCTGTAGATCAGAGCAGCACGGCTGCGGAATCGCTCCATGACGAGTCAGAAGGTAAGGCGGAATCCACGAAAAGTGCCAGTCTGACTATGTTTTGTTTGTTATTGTTGGTTATCGTAAAACAATAAACACTTTACCTTTTTCCCACAACCTCAGTTTTGCATTAAGTGTTAAAGTGATACATTAATGTCCATAGTGTCCAAACTATTGAAGTCACCTCAGGGCGTAGGAAGTGTGTGTGTGACATCCCAAAAGGGCATCTACTTACTTAACTGAAACTGAAGGAGTGTATTTTTGAAGTGTAATTTATGGTTGTATATTGCCCTTTCTAAAGAAGGCTTATTTTAAAACCGACTTAAATTATTTTTTTAATAAGAAACCTTCAGTACAAGTGTTATTTGAATACTTGTTACTGTGAAGTTCTATGTTGCACCGCTACAGCTCACATTGACCCCTCTTAAAAGAAGCCCGACTGCTCAGTCACTCCACCAGCTTGTGTAGTACAGGCCTATACCAAAGGTTGGGTTACCTTCTGCCAAGAGGACAAAGCTGGGGTAGTCTCCCAAAGGGTAATACCTACAACGTTGTCAATGGAGTTTGTTGGCGCACCCATGTTCCCAAAGTAGTTGGCATTTAGGTCATCAAAATGAGAATACAAGAAGCTTCTTGCTGTGTGTACGCATCATCTATTAGGGATGCCACCAAGAGCAAGAATGTTTCGTTTGCGATGGCCACCGGGATGCAATATAGATTTATGATTATTAGGCATCATGTTTTTGCCGTTTTTCCCATACCCAACAGGGGTAAACATCCCATGACAATTTCCTGCGCAAAAATATTTGAAAAAAACCCTTCAGCTTAAGGCTGCTTCCCGATCTTATTGCTGTCATAATGCCCGATGAGGTTCTTCCATTTGGGCCCTTTGCTGCCGGACTGAGAATTCCCATTGCGGACCAAAAGTAGAGTTTGACGAAGCCACGTCTCCTGGAAACACAAGAGGTCATAGTCCCCCAGGTTGACATCACTCTTTGCAGTCAGATGTTTAAAACTCTTGAGTTCCAGGATGCCATCCTCGTCCAACTCCAAAACCCGATCCTGCCAGGCTATGAGATTCCATTGGTGTACAAAGCTCCCGAGAGCCAATTGCACGAGTAATTGTCTAGCTTGTATTGATTTTTTCCACTGGGAACCTTAACCTGCCTTTTATGTTCGTAGCCATTTTCTGCCAAAAGAGTAATACTTAAATTAGATTTTTCAAGTACTCGCGAGTGAACTCTCGTAGTCGAATCCCGTTTCATGGCGACTTCATCACAGTGCTTCTCCTTTCCGTCACACCAACTAACCCCTTTCTATGGATTCCGTTCCGACTGCTTCAATTGATCAGCACGTTATATTTTTGTCAAATTTGGACCCTGGTTTCCCAAAACCGATTTGTTCACTCAATCAAGTTATGTTAATGTTGTAATATCAAAACTCATCATTGACAGGTTTTCTGCCCCATTCATCAGCATTCTTTTAACGACTGGAGGGAATGCGGCTGTAGATACTATCCGTACGGGCCTCATCCACACATTCAATGACGGTCAAATCGCCGGAGTCTATCTGGCGTAGATTCGGTATGCAGTGGAACAAGTCCATTAGATGCTTTCTATTTAGTAAAAGGGCAACCTCTCTGTAACCGATTCGCTCCAGCTTCACTGAGCGTGTAAATCTTGTTGGGAGGGTCGGTGCAAGTGATGAAACCACGCTTAGGGACTCTCATCCCCCTCGGTCGCTCCTAGAATTCAACGGTGTGGTCCACGGGGGATTTACTGAAGCATTTATATTCAAACGCCCTTTGATTCTTCTTCAATCTTGAGCGAGGCTTTCGTGAGGACGTGTCAGATTTAATGACAATGAATTGTCAGGATAACTTCTTCCCATTTCATCTGGTCCCAAGATAGATTTGGTTGAACGGTGTTTTACACCATTAAGGCGATCCAGAACAGTAGGCTGCGCCATATGGTAATGTTTCCCTAGGGGTTTGTTAGTTTTTTTCTTCAAGTGTACGAAATTCTGTGACAAGGTGACGAGCTGTATCATTTCTGCAGCCTGTAGTGCTGGGTTTAATTTTCGGTATAGTCGATGTTTGGGGAACCTACAGTGATGGTAGGTCCAGTTCAACCTCTGATGTATAAATCGAGATGTTCATTAAATCGTGGGCTACTGCAGCCACGACTTAATCGTTTATTTCCAAGGGTCCACTGATGGGACACTCGCGGCCTCCCTCAAAAGGAGCTAGGTGTTAGACCCATTTCCCTGCCCACCCTAAGTCACCCTTCCTCCAAACATAACTTCTGTGGATGGAAGGTGTGCCTTCGGATGGCCACGGGCCTTAGTCTTCAGCGGGCGCTACAGGCGGTGTGTTTTTTGGTTTGATGACAGCTTGGGCCTTGCTTTCCCCCTTTCATTTTTTGACCAAACAGAGGGTACCTTTCAACGTTTGATTTCACAGATTCTTTTTCCTGATGCAAGCTTTATGGGCTCCAGCTCTTCATGTAGATTGACTTCCCTTGTCATCCTTGAGCCCGAGACATTTGCTGGAGGTTCGCTGAATGGGTTTTCGACCTCACCTCCCCTTGCGCCCTCGCCTTCATCCAGGGAACCTTCCTGGTTTGATCTACTTGCCATTGTATGTACTTGTTGATCTCTAGAAACAAGTTTCCCCCTGTTCTTTCCTGATGAATTTAGAGCAGAGGAAATGGCGCTAGGGGCTATAGGGGCCGGGCTCCACGAATCCAGCCCACTGGTCAAGCCCTCTACAAATACCAGCTTTGCACGAGCCATTGCCAAAAAGGGTACTGTGGTCCTTCAGTGTTTCGTATAGTTTTATAAAAGGTGCCATGGCAATGGTTAAAGAGGACATGCTAGTGAGGATATCCGGTTTGGACCATTGGGATGCATGCCTAAACGTTGACATTTCACTTCTATCGTCAGTTCGTCTGTCAGTTGGACACTTTGTAAATGAGTCGGAGGATGACGAGATCAAGGAGTTTTGAGCAAGGCTGGAGGATGCTATAATCAGGGAATCAGGGCCCCTGGCAAGGTAGTCGGGTGCCAAGACATTGGACCTCATTCCAAGTCCAGCAGCAACCTTGCTGGAAAAACCAGCAGGTTGCCGCCAGACTTGGAATGAATTACCGGCTCCGGAATTACCAGGGCATTACAGCCCTGGTAATTCCAGAGCCGGCATTCCGTTACTCCTCATTCCCGTGGAGTCCTATAGGACTCCACGGCAATGGGGGCTGTGGAAACACCAGCACCATGCGATAATGGTGCCGTGTTTCCACGTCCGGTGGAGTTACGCCCGCCAGGTCAGACCTGGCGGTTGTAACACCACCGGCCGCAGAACTCGTAGTTAGCCGGTCCGGAAATGGTGCCGGTACCGTTTTACCGCCACTGTTAAATCCGGACCAGCTAACTTATAATGAGGCCCATTGTTTCCTTCCAATGTTCTTGTTTTTCTACTCCATTCTTAGCTTAATTTTGGGTTCCCAGCTTCGCAATTTGCTGTATTCCTGCAATCCCATCCATTATCCTTTCAACCATCAAGGCAACCTATATCAAACTTGTTTAGTTGAGAAAAGCCTGCAGGGTGGTGATCGGATATATTTGCAGCCCGTGAAACAACATGGTCCCTCTTGGCCTGGTCTACTGTATTAATACCCCCAGCCTATCTTCTGGTTGGTTGTGTTGGTGCTTGGTCCACCAATGGCTGCCCTCCACCCTGATGGAAGCATCCCCTCACCTTTGGTCCCCTAGCAGTGAAGGGTGCAGGGTTTCTAGGGTTGAAGTGAGGAATGAAGTGAGCAAGTGGGCTCATGCCTGCTCCTGCCAAGATCTCCGTGTCCGACAGTTCCCCAGTGAAATTGATAAACTTCCTTTTTACAGACTGCGGTAGGCAGCAGACAGCTTTGCACACAGAAATTCTCTCTCCACCACATTTGCTTTATTTAGGCTTGATGGTGTGAAGGAAAATGTCACATGGGCTGCTACAGTGCCAGAGAGTGCATCAGGAGCCAGATCAGTTTTTTCTAGAGTAGCTACCGATCCCTCCCAGGCCTTTTCCGCTGCCCTCAAAGTTTTGCACACTGTCGATTGATCTTCAGATAGATCCTCATTTTGGGCCAGTTTGGGGTTTTCGGTGGAAGGTGTTTCTTCACAAGCGCCTGATGAACTCGCTTTACTCCAGGCAAGCTTGGTTTGTCCCACCATTTCTAGAATCAAATTGGAGTCGGTGGATGCAAGAGAACCTCTTTAAATGGGTGCAGCGTGTGTTTCATGGGTTTCATGGTCAGAGGAGGCCCAGTGTGCAAAGGTCTATGAACTTGAGCAAACACCTTTAGCCCTTGCACCCCAGTTCGAGTCCTAATAGGCGCCGAAAAATTCTTCAGCAGGCTGCTTGGTTGTAGTTGTGCTGGAGCCGAGGCTGGGGCTCCCTGCTGCAACAGCGAGGAGTGGGACATAGCAAGCCCAAAGCCTTCCCCAGCGATTCTTTGTCCACTCCATTCGTACCAACACCACCAGCTATATCAGATAACCTCTCAGCCCGAAGGTGTAGTCTATCCTCTTCAGACTGGTCCAGCTCCCCTGCGCCCTCGGCCCAGAAGGCGCCTCTGAGAAACTCAAGTGTCCCTCTCGCTCCCATTCGTCATGGTTTTGAGATAGCATCGATGGAGCCAGAGTGTCAGACACGTTGGCAGTCGCTGGTACAACAGTCACTTTAGCCACCTCCTCTCGAATACTGGGGAGACAAGCTGGTATGGGTGGCGTGTTTGAAATTATATGGAGAGCTTCGGTTGCAGTACCCGAATGTTTAAAAATGTCAGTTTCATTGCGAGAACTAATTTCAGGTTTACGTTTATCGACGGCATTCGGGACTGCCTGCGCTGTAGCTGTCTCAGGGCAGGCAAAGGATTGAGGTGTGGCAGGCTCCCCCATCACTCTTGCCGTTGCACTGCGCAGGGCCCTTGCTTCTTCCATCAGGCACCTCCTTCCAACCTCCTGCCGGCCCACTGCTGTGCGACTTAACGCGCCGCCGAATTCCAGACCCGGAAGCATTATTTATGATATTCTTAAAGTCACAGGACTGTAACGTTTGTGCAGCAATCGCCACTTCAGGAAAGTATACGTAGCACTTTAAGGGAGGCTGGAAATCGATCACTTACCCAAAGAGGCTTGCATAACCTGAAAAAACTGGCCATAATTTTCAAAGCTGAAATTCATTCAGTAGTGTTTACAGAAGGAGGTTGTCAATCTGCCATGCAGAATGTATTGAAGCATGCCTGTGAAAGGCTTCAGAATCAGCTTAAGGGCATAAAAGTGTAAGCGTGGAGACTTTTAGGTGGTGCCATTTTCGGAACTTTGTAAGGCTCCAAAATGAAACAACATGCAGAGAGTAATCAATGCCTTTGAGGACTGGGCCCCGGGTTGATAAAGCCCATAAGTAACAAAACAGTTTTTCAGAGACCCTGAATTTACTTGTCCTATCTAGATGGAATTTCAGAGCATTCTGAGCATCAAGGCAGTGAGAAACATGTCAGCAATGGAGGAAGAATTTCCAAAAAAAAGCAAGGAGACAAGCTTCCGAGTTTGTATGGAATCTCAACAATCTGATGAATCCGGTGGAGTCATCACTGATATGCCGGCAGTAACCTCCCACCGCGCCCATGTGGCCAGGGGATGGCAGCCACTACCTGAGCCCGACCCTGGGGTGATAAAATGATGAAGGATCACATGGGACGAGACTTCCTCCTGGGAGATTATGGGGCTCCACCTGGAGAGACATGTTATCCCCATATTTCCCTAAGAAGAACAACCCCATGCCTGAAACCCTCATGGCTTATTCCCATGTTTCCACTCCCTTTCCCACAAAGAGTAGGGAACCCCCTTTGATTAAATCTCTGACACCACCTTCCCATCCCGGTAGAATTTATTTTTTTCAATTCCACTTATCGACCCATCAAAAAGGACTTGCCATCAAAACCTTTTTTGCTCATTCAAAATCGCCAAGTTTCCATTCCCAGAGTTCATCAAGTACTGAAACGAGGAATAAGAGAGATTGAGCATTGTGAAATAGAAAAGACTGAACCGTGTGAGCATGCTAGTTTTCCCAGACACACCTGCGCCTGGGAATTTTAAGCAGCCCAAACTGAGAACGTGGGAGAGCTACTGTGGCGACTGGCGAGAGAAAGTTGCATCTCCCTGTACGTAGCAGAGAGGCACGAAGCCACAACCGGTGTGTTAGTGAGGCGTCGCACCACCCGAGAAAGAACAAACTGCTAAGCTGGAACACTGCAGGAACGCCAGGAGCCAGTAAAGACCTCCTGGGCAGAAGATTAGGAGCAGTCTTCCGCTGAACGGGGCCCATAGAACAGTAGGTGAGCCGGGTGGAAGCCGCAGAGGTCTGCTGAACGAAGAAAAGCAGACCGCGAGAGAAAAGCGGAAGAGATCCCTTAACTGGCCCACTGCAGGAGAAGAAACCAATGCCGCCAGAGCCCGGTGAGACCTCCTGAGAGCAACAGGGGCATCTGGTTTACACGTCGGATGAAAACAGTTTAATGTTACTTAGATACGCAGAATAACGGACACCGGGGGCATCCCCATCTCCCCTCCTCCAACATCTATCTGAACCCACCCCGCACTCATCCGCTCTCACAATTTCACCTGCTAAAACTATGCAGACGACATCCAGATCATCATGTACCTGGATGTACCTCAATACCTCTGCCATTAGTATATAGCAACAACCTATGAAAAAATGTGGTCAAGCTGGGCACACAGTGAATCTCCGGCACTAGCATTCTATCCTAAAACACCAACAGCACCCGCCCATGTGCAAGACCTCCAGGCTGCTTACTGTAGCTTAGCCAGCCCACTTAAAGCCTAACCTGGACACGCACACGCACACGCACACACACACACACACACACACACACACACACACACACTTTGGTATGTAAATTCTATCCTTGGCACAGGAAAATCCAGGGAATTGTTTAGAGAGAAACTGCTATTGTGAAGTTAAACCGTTGCTGTGCCAGTGTTGCGCTTGGACAAGAGCAACCCAAAGAACCGTTTGAGAGAAATAAGGATTGTGAAACCATGCAGTTTTTGTGCAAGTACTATACTCGGCCAAGGGTGGCCCAAAGGACAGCTGTGTGTGGAAAACCCATCAAGGATTAAAGAAGAATTCGGAGGAAGGGAACCACCCTCTGAAGTCAAGAACTTCAACCTTGAAGAAACATTTGTTCGTGTCATTTTTCCTTTATGAACACTTTCTACAAAAAAACGAAGGTTAAGATTTAGTGAGAGTCAGAATGCAAGTTTGGACACTGAACAGTTTTTGTTTTGGCACCCTGACACAGACAGATCCTGAGTTTTGGTTTTAGGTAGGGAAAATCCTCTTAGTGCAGGGACAGAGGACTTTTCCCAACCCCATTTCTATTAATAAAAGTCTTTAACCAAAACTATGACTGCCTTGTGTCCGACTCATTTCTGACTCCTCACAAATCCTTTACGCAATAAGGATGTGTCAAGACAACCTCGTCTTCGTGGGAGACTGCATACGGAAAAGCCTGATTTTCACTAACACTTTATATAGATGTAAAGGCCACAAATAACTGTGGAAGCTGTAGGTTAGAAAGGTTTATAGCCCAAGACCGCAATGACAACTCTGAGGTCCGACAGCAAAGGGAAAAGCTGTAAATCCCTCAAAATGATGTTTCACCCCCTGGGTTGGAGCTGAGATTTCTCCAAGTTTTGATAGCCACAAGGTAGGATCTGAAAGAGTTGACCTGCATTTCAATAGAGGTCCAATGCAAAATAAAATATAACATTGTCTAGAGAGCAGGATGAAACATTAATACAAGTCTCTAAACACAAGGGGCAGAAGCAAAGCCCCTTGCTATAATGTGCTCTGGCAGAAGACTTTTTGGCGCATGAACGAAGTCCAGATTTGTAGGGATTTTCAGTCCGGGTAAACTCCAGAAAGTAGGAGGACTGGTAGTGAAACCAGCGATTTAAGACCTCGGGAACTTAGTCAATCCATTGAGGGGAGAGGTTGATACCAGACCTACCGTTGGCTCAAGATGACTGTTAGGGAGAATTCTCTGTTAAGGCTAATTTCCCAAACCTAGTGAGTCCCCCAGCAGCTTTGCAGGATTTTTGGGGTTTATTTTTTTCTCCTGCTAAGAGTGAAACTCTTTTTCTCCCACTCTTAGACATGATTTGAGATATCCTTTGACTTTGTAATGTTTTTTATGGGCTATGGGGTCTTTTACTCCATAGGGTTTCATGTGGTTTTTGGTAAGTGTATTACACAGCACCCTCAGTGCAGTAAGACAGGGGTGTCATAGTGACCCCCAAACATAGACTCCATACCCTGGGACTGACAAGGGCATGTAAAGTCACCATTGACTTTACTAGTTTTAAATTGGGAACAGAACCAGTACAAACCATCACAGTGAGGAAGTACTGGTAGGGGCAATTAGATTGCCCCTGGGTCTGTTTTTCGAGGGGGCACTGTGCAGTCCCCCCTCCTCGAGTTTCTGGCTGATGGCAGTGGTTACCACGTGAAATATTCCACCGGAATATTTTCTATGGAATTTTCCCATTCATTTTAAACGCACCACTTTTTGGTGTAATAACCCGCCGGGTTATTTATTTAATATTTATTCCCCGGTTGGGTCTTTTTGCCAGGACTCGGTTTTAAAATGGCGTTTGTGTTCCCCTCTAACTCCAACCCAAGTCGAGCCCTTTGTTCCACCTTTTGGCGGGCTTCTCCACAGAAGCCTCCAAAAGTGGTTCCACTCTGTCTGGGTCTACAGGATGTGTGGGAGGGGGATTTAGGCACCCTGGACTGAGTTGCCTCGGCAGCTCAAGTCGCACTCTTGTGTGATTGGCCCCGTGGTGAGCCGCCCGGCTCACCACTTAGCATGTTTGAGTGACAGCTAGGACTGATGAATGGGGGTTTTCTGCATAAAAGCAGGGCTTTGGGGAATGGAACTTCAGAAGTCGCCACAGGACCAAAGAATTCGAAGAGGGAGAAGCTGAGCCGACCTGCAACAACGACACCACCGGTGGAGCCCTGCTGAACCGCCTCACCACTTCTTCCAACGACAGAGGAGATCTTCATCCCGAGTCTTCTTCCTTTGACTGGTGGGGATAACCAGTTTGCCCGCCTTTTCGCCTTCCCGGATCATCTCGTGGCCGCCTTGCCTGTGCCAAGCACCCCGGCAACCGGGATACCACGTTTTACCACTACCGCGAATAAAAGGGTAGTACCTTTTAACCGGAGAACTCCGCGGCTGGTTTCTTCCCTGGCAGTGCAACGACCTTCAGCTTTCCTCCACGTCGAGATCGTCTCTTCCTCTGGACGACGCCGCGACTTACACCCGCTGCCAGGAACAACTGCCCCCGCTGGAGGATCCTCTTCACTTTCAAGGTACTGTGTCCGCCTGGCCTCCCTTGCAACGGTCCGTGTGGGGTGCCTCTTAAATCCTCAATTTACCACGCGGGTTGGCCCTAGGCTGGCTAACTGAACTTTTCTGAGCTGAACCAATTCCTTTTTCAACTCTCTGCAAGACTTTTCAAGCCTCTTAAACTGTGTGATCTTGGGCGCATTGGTGTTCTACTCTCTCTAAGAGGGAGCCTGGCCTCTGAACTTTTGGCTCACAAGTAGACTTTGACTTTCCTGCCTTGCTGGGTGCTTCTAAATTATTAGTGTTGTGTGCTTTTCTAATTTCTGCCTTTTTGCCTCCCTTTTTTGCTAACTTATTAGAGTGCCATCTTTCGTTGAGCGCTCACCTCTGTCTGAAAATAAGTGGTGTTAACGAAGACTTGTCTAATAAGGAATAAGGGATGTATATATATTAATAGTGACTGTGTTTTGAACTTGTTTACAATAATAGTGCTGGAGTGTTTCTAAAAGTGTGTCTTTAAATAAATAATTATATACTTTGATACCAAAGCTCTGGTCAGTGTTTGCTTGTGCTACTGTGTTTTGGCACCTATCTTGTATACTCTATATACTGTCTAACTCTTCTTGAGAGAAGTCTGGCTGCTCAGCCACAGCTACCAGGTAAATCTGGGTGGTACAGACAGCTACCAATTGGGTTTACTGCCAACACCTGTAGTCCTAAGCCTTTTGCAGTGGTCCCTAAGGGAACTGCACAGGTTTCTGCCTAACAATGATCAACAGAAGAAGAAACCTCTGAGGATTACATAATAATGTAACCTTGTCCAATACACAGAACTTGCTGGCATGCAAGAAGCCAACAGAATCAGGTTGTGATTTGGGATTCCATGAACTTTAGATCAGACAGTGGATGGCTGAAAAGGAAGGGGGAAGCCTAAGCGGACATCTATCTCCATTTCAGCTGAGAGCAAATGCCTCCCAAGGAACCTCAGACTGATGCCCACAACAGGAACACATTGATTGTGTTTTTTTAATGTTGAAAGGGGTGGTAAATAGATGCACCGAAAGGTAGACCCCCCTACTGCTTGAATACATATTCTAATACCTGGATTTATCATTTCTATTTTATGGTTCCTGTGAGTGACCCTGCAGAGGAATCGGACTGTGAATCTGCAACACCTGTTAAGTGAACAGCCTGAAGGCTCAAGAGTCAATGGCATAGCCCATAAATGGTTAAATCATTATCTAATTCTTAGAAGCTTCCAGAGCTGTATCACCAGCCACCATGGGGTGGAGGTGGGAAGGACGGAAAGGGAGGAATCTGGTGCTCCACATTTGTATATGTAGAACATTGCAGTAGTATTGGTCACGAGGGACAAAACAGTGGAGGTTGTGAGAGCAGGAAAGACTTCGCAGTCTGGAAGATGGCATTTGGCTTTAGAAGGATAACCTAATGTTCTGCCGAGATCAGAATTCTGAGCTATGGCACCCAGGCTGGGAATCGACAAATGAGTAGTAATGGTCTGGGCAGCACAGGGCACGAAGGAGGAAGCTCCAGTCGCAAAGGTCATTGTACAAATGCCAGACAGACAGTTTCCTCCTTTAAGCAAGGAAGGATCCAAATCCTTGCTGATTGCAAGTTCAGGATCTAGTTCCAGGTGTCACCAAAGTGCAGTTGAAGCCTGTGAATCTCGAGTCTGCCTACCAAAACTGCCCGGATGCAAAATGGCCGGAATCCCAGAAGATGCTGCAACCAGTCGGTTGTAGAAGCCCTCTGAAAGATCTGCTGCATTCCGCATATAACTCTCCTCCTTAGGAAAGACATTGCCTAAACTTATGCCCCAGGCAAAGCATATGAATGTAGACCTCTCGTTAGGGAGATTCTGTCAGAACCCTCTGGTGAGGGCTGTGTAACAAGCTAACCTAAAGATGAAACCATGTTACATGTCAAAAGGAGGCCTACGGTAGAGCAGTCGGGGATAACTCCAGGAGGGAGGAGGGCTGGTAGCGAGTATAGATATCCATTCAAAACACACAGCAATACAAGTCATAATCATGAGCCAATACTAAACACATTTACGGGAATTCCTAAGCATCTGGGCATAGCATTGAAGGTGATATATATATGCAAACTACAGAATGAGTAGGGCCTAGAGGGAGAAAAAGGAGTAACAATTCAGAACACTAAGCCAGAGGGCACCAAAAGTAACAACGCGCTTAGGTGTCTAGCTCAAACTCTGGAAAAAAAAAAAACTCCCACAAAAATAGGTACAGTAACACTTTGCAGTAGTACATTCTAACAAGGCATTCTTCATAGGCACGAAAGTCATGTAAGACTTTAAAAATACATATACAAATCAATGAAACTTGCTAAGATTCTAATTGTTGGCCTAAAATTCCATGGACCCAAGTGGTGCCAAAAAAATAAATGACCAGAGACAGGCAAGTACCCCGATAATTACTTTGGAAGAGTTACAAGTCAGTTCAAAACTTCCCTGCAGGAATGAACAAGACAAAATCAGTTGGCACAGCTGTGGTTATTGAAAAAGAAAGTGAAGTTCCAGGACTAGCCCACAGGTACAGCGAAGATGGCAACAAACCACAGAGGACGTCAGAGGGGACCCTGTGAAGAGCTCCAGGGACAGGTTCGAGACTCAGCCCCAGGAATAAGAGGAGCACAGTAGGATATGGGCAAAAAGAAGTCTAAGGCAACGCAGTTGAAGTGGACCTGCAGAAACCTTTGACCACAGAATACAGGGACCCCTCAAGTCAAGTATCACAAATAAACTACCAACCTAGGACCCAGAGGTAGGTACCCAAGGTCATGGGCCCCGAAAAGTCAGATTAGGAACAGTGGAACAACCCAGTGAATAAAGGAATTTTCTCATTTTTGACAGGTGTGGTGTACAGGATCCGGTCACCCAGGGACTTGAACCCTGCACCAGTGAGGACCCAGATGGGCAAAAAGAATCTGTATCCTCAGATGTGGGACCCACCAGCCAGAAATGAAAGCAACAGCAAAGATGGCTCCTAGAAGACAGAATAATACGGAAAAACAGACTCCGATGGGACGATGGGCAAAGAGGAGCAAACAATGAGCAGAAAACAGTCCCACGATGAAGCAGACTGTGAAGGCAACCTCAGATGGTGTGAACCCAACACACAGGAAAGCTGGGATATTGGTGTCCAAATACCATTTTGGGTCATTGCATCCTATACCAAGGTAGATCAACGCAGTAAATTGGAAAAGCAGCAGCAAAAAGTCCCAGAAACAACCCCAGCAAGGAACACCCAGTCTACTCAAGGAAGCGTACCAATGGGACGAAGTACACAACCCAGGGAGGCTGCCCAGAAGCCAAAAATCGAAACCAGAGCTAAGGTAATGAGACAAGCTACAACAGTGTTTTTTTGGGTCTAAATCATTCAGCAGGTAGGTAAACCTGCAGCCCTGCAGGAAAAGAGGAAAAGAAACAGCATAACTGGGTCAGGGTCTCCCCTACATAAACCAATACACTTATGAGCTGGCTTATGCCAGCCCCCCAATTACAGACCAGAGCACCCAACAAAGGTTTTGGCGACTAGCCAATCAGGTTGGTCCCAAAAACAGCCAAAAATTCAGGTCCACCCATACAGGATGTGTAATGTCCTGGCTAGGCCTACGGACTGGCCTAGACCAGTTCAAACCACAATGAACTGTCCTGGGGTGAGCTAAGAGCGAGTCCATTTGTGCACAAAAGCCATTTCAGGCTTGCCTCAGTTTGTCAATACAAAGGGATGGCCCAAAAACCAAACGGCAGGGAGCAGAACTTAAAAAACTTCCATTACTACCCCAATGGCTACTGTGACGTATCCCGGGTAGTGTTACTGTTTTAGATGTGGAAGCCCCTTTCCATGAGGCCAGAGAGGTGAGGCCGCTACAAGATAGTCCCCCTGGGCGTGGTACTCAGCGGGAGGATCTCATGGGGAGGAAGGACCCCACAGAGTAGTGACCACTTCAGGAGAATTCAGTATCCTATTGACTCTTCCATAGTCAGGAGCAAGGGTAGGATTGTAGCCTGTTCCAGACTAAGGGCTAGGGTGCACAGACTGAGTAGGGATGAGATTGGGGCAGGTAGCAGGGCGAAGTGTTTAATGTAATTCCCCTTTTCCTTAATGGTCTGCTTCAGAGATCTGCTGACTACTATCTTCAAGTTGGAGGATAGGGTCCCAACCCAGGCCAAGATGGGGAGTCGGGGGGGGGGGGACCCATCATTAGTCTAAATTAGAATGTTGAGAAGGTTAGAAATCTCCACCGCTCTAAATTGCCTTTCATCACCATTGCTTGAACAGACCGAACGTGTAAATATTTGCTCCAGCATTGAGGCCTAATCTAGCCATCTACCCATCTATAGTTTTTTTTATATTGCGCCACACACCCAAAGGTCTCAGGGCGCTTACAAGACAAACATCTAAACATTAAAAAAGAAGAGAAAAAGAGCAGGTGCATCAACAGAAACACAAGACAAACATCTAAACATTAAAAAAGAAGAGAAAAAGAGCAGGTGCATCAACAGAAACACAAGACCAACATCTAAACATTAAAAAAGAAGAGAAAAAGAGCAGGTGCATCAACAGAAACACAAGACAAACATCTAAACATTAAAAAAGAAGAGAAAAAGAGCAGGTGCATCAACAGAAAAAACGAAAAGAGGGAGGAGGGGAGTCTAATAATTTAACCTAGTCCCTATCGAAGAGGAGTGTCTTAAGCTGTTTATTAAACCTGATTATTGAATCACATACTCGTAGTTCCATTCCAATCTCTGAGTGAAACAAGGAATTCCTTAAGGAAAACATGTTGGCAGAATAAGCTGCTGGACTCAGTTTACTGGTGGGAGTGCAGCTTTAGAGAACTTTCATTGTTTAGTTTGAAAGCATATACGTATATTTCTTACTTGCTGTAATATAGTTGCACTATGCAGCATTAAAGTCATCGCCAGACCGACTGAGAGTCAGTTCTAAAATTGCCTAGTAAAATTACAGAAGAAACTTTTCAGCTGCAGTATCTCGTGTAGAGAACATTAGTAACCTAATTAGTGAAGCGTGCCTCAGCCGCGCAGCGTCCGAAGTCACGGAAGGGATGCATGGCTTCAGGCTGCCCATTACGGAGATTCACTCAGATTCCCTTGCTCGCTCAGGAAACTATATTGTAGCATCGCGCCTCTGTACTGCAGTGCTCGAAGCCACTGAAGGGATCAGAGGCAAGGTTTCCTCCGACCCTTCAACTAATGCTAAGTAATTTAGCTTTGTGCCTTCGTCGTGCTGCGCCAAGGCCTAACAGTTTCAGATCTATTGCCAGTTACTAGGCTGCTTCAGTTTTTCTACGGATATATACAGAGCATTATCCTAAGTGAAAGCAAGCTTCAGAGGTCTTGCGTGCATGCAGAAGTGCCATAGGCTATTTGGTAGTTCTTCTGGGAATCATAGTTTTTAGTGCGCACCAGCAGGCAGGTAAAAGAACCAAAAGACATTGAGAAAAGAAAAGGCAAAAAAGAATAAACCACAGAGGCTTGAAGTGAAGCAGAGAACTTGAAATAAAAGATAAACCGACATTTTTCTTCTACAAGAACAAGTAAAGACAAGGTACAAGAAAGGAATGTTCCCACATATTCAAGTACAGGAAAATTAGCAGCGAAATCTGAGAACAGTTAATTTCTGCAAATGTGCACAAAGATTTATGGAGATAAACTGAAAAGTAATAAGACCATGCACTAAAGGTTATCTCTTCAGAAATCAGTTTAAGCTAAACGCATTCTTTCCTTTTGGTCAGCAGGGTTCAGGAAACAGTCACACCTATGGGCTTTAGGCAGAGGTCACACAGGGTGCTGAGCTAAGATGTCAGAAGAGCTCCCGTGTCATTTATTATTTTCTCCACTTACCCTTTTCCCCCATGTGAGTCTAATCAGTGGGGCGCAGAACAGTCGGAGAGGAACTGTGGGGTTCATCAGCTCCCACGGAGGACAAAGCCTTCTCTTACCCTCCCACACGATACCCCAATATACTTTTGCTACACACCTCAGGGAGAAACCACTAGGAAGGAAAACATCCATAAAAGGTATCCAATGCCAGTACTGGAACGAGAAAGAGGACAAAAGCAATGAAGATCAATGCTGAGAACCAAGAAACGCGGTCTAGTCGTTCGAATCCGCCGATTGGCCCGCTGCCAGCCAAAACAGGAGATGGGGACGGATCGCGATGGCGTCCTCTACCTCTCGGCACAGACGGGTAGCTTGTCAGGTTACACGGAGGTCAGAGTAAAGAAGCAGAGGGAGTGGGGGAAAGCAGCACATGCATAAGGATCCCATTAAGCACAAAGCTTCCTGCAGGGGCTGGCCGTGGGGGGCGGGGAAAGAGTATGCTTGCGGGGACTAACTGAGTGCATGAAACCCACAGTTGAGCTGCTGGATTGGCTCGCAGAACACCGGAGAAGGCTCGTGGGTAGCTGGAGAAGCCACAGGAGACCCGAACACAACCGGAGAGCGGCCACCAGTACCCTGCAGGTAACTAGTGTAGCTGGGGTTAGGGAGACGCAGAGAACGCAAGAAACACTATGAGATGGGGACTAACATGTAAACCTTTGCCGACGTGCAGTCCGACAGTAAAGGGGGTCTGGGACCCACACTGGGAAAACAAATCCCAAAGAGCATTAAGAGGAAATCCAAACGTTGCATTTACAATGGACATTCACATACATTTGCAGGGGAGCAAACCAAGGCAGGAGCATCAATAAACATCATATAAAGAGAACAGTGAGTTTGACCAAGCAAAGGGAGTCTGGGACCCGCGCAGGGGAGATGCACCCCCTTACCAGTGACCAAGAGAAATACAAGGCTAACGTGCACAAGTGACACTCAGAGACCTTGGCACGAGAGAAAACAAAGTCTTTGGGTGGATATGAAACCAGCGGAATGGACAGTGAGAGCAAGTTTGTTGAATACCCCACTTGGCGGGAGAGTGGAGCAAGAAGGGGGAGTGAACTGAACTGGAAAGCCGGGCTGCAGGGCGGCAGCCCTAAGACATTTCACTCGTCACATTATGTACATTTTAACTAGTGAGGGATCGGTTAGGATTTGGACACAGGATGGCGAACTTTACTTTGGACATTCCGACAGTTTCATTAGCTAGTTTTGCAGAGGCAGGGAAACCCCTCTTAGAAGTAGGGTTAGCTAGGATTTCCTCCAACCCCCCCCCATCCCCCATTTCTGTTAATAAAAGTATTTGCCAATCAACATGTCACCCTTGTATCCACCTTTTACTCCTAGACCCTCACACTCCCAATAAGGTACATTGGACCACTAATTCGGTAAATCAACTTGCACCCCTGGCAAATACAAAACTAAATTACAGTTGCCAGTATCCTAATCCCTAAAACCATGGTAGGGTAAAAAACTAAAAAGAAATCAATCACCAGAGCCCCAAAAAGCGGTGCTTAAAAAGCACCCCTATCCTAGGAGCCATAGTGGATACCATAGGACCACATACTAATGAAGTGTTGCAGCAGCACGGGGGGGCTTAGTAAAAGTCCCTCAAACCCAAGAGGAGGTCAGTGATACTAAAATTCTAAGGGGAATAAAGGAAGTTTAGGGGTCTCCCTAAAAAGGAACAAGAAAACTCTAAAAAATTGAATTCTGGGCACTGACCCCCCCAATTACGGTGGCAACTTTATATGCCCCTAACACTGCACAGGAAAGCTTCCTTCAAGAGACCTTGGGAAAACTGGAGAAGTTTTCCAAGTCCCCTATTATTCTTACTGGCGATTTCAATATCCAGGGAAGGCTAGATCGGCGAGAGGGGCGGGCCCACAGGGGAGACCATCACAGGCACTGAAGGAGAAAATCACCAATCTGGCCCTAGTGGACGCATGGCGGGAGGTACGGAAAGAAGCTGGGGGGTACACCTTTTACTCTCACGTTCATCGGTCCGATTCGAGAATAGAATACATCTGGCTATCAATCAATCTTCTGGGGAGGGTGCTGGACATCTCCTCTGGGACCACTGCAAAATATTTAAGACTACAGGTGGTTGGCAGTAAACCCAATTGGTAGCAGTCTGTACCACCCAGATTTACCTGGTAGCTGTGGCTGAGCAGTCAGACTTCTCTCAAGAAGAGTTAGGCAGTATAGAGAGTATTCACAATAGGTCAAAAGAACACAGTAGAACAAGCAAACACTGACCAGAGCTTGGTGTAAAAGAGATATACTTATTTATTTAAAAACACATCTAGTTAAACACACTGGCACTAATATCAAGCAGTTAAAAAACACGGTCACTAAAAGATATACACTTCCTTCAACGATTAGTTAGACAAGTCTTAAGTAAAGCAACACTTATTTTCAGACAGCGGTGAGCGCTTAACGAAGATGGCACTCTAATCAATCGGTTTAAAAGGGAGAGCAAGGCAGAGCAAAGATAGAAACAGATTCCAACACTTTCGAAAGAACACAGTAGGAGAAGAAGGCAGGTTAAAACCGTAAAGTCAAAGTTAACAAGGCCGGACCCACTTTAAGAGGCTCCGGTCGAAATGTGTCCAAGGTCACACGGTTCAAAGTGCCCAAAAGTCTCGCAATAAGTTCAGAAAGAGTTGGACCAAAAGGAAAGGGACCAGTTAGATGGTCAAGGCAGCCAGCCCAGTCCAGAAGGTTAAGGGATTATTGTTACCTTGTAGCAATCTTTAGAAAGGGAGGCCTGGCGGACACGGTACCTTAAAATGGTGAGAACGCTCCAGCGGGGGCAGTTGTTCCTGGCAGCGGGTGCAAGTCAGTGCTTCGTCCGGTGGAAGAGAGGATCTCGTCGGGGAGGAAAGCAGGAGTCCGTTGAACTGCCAGGGAAGAAACCAGCCGCGGAGTTCTCAATTTCAAAGGAGCGGTCCTTTTATTCGCGGTCCAGTGGTAAGTGGCTATCCGGTTGCCAGGGTGCTTGGCACGGGCAATTCGACCACAAGACGTCCTGGGATGCGAAAAAGGAAGGTAAACTGGTTGTGCCCACCAGTCAGGGGAAGAAGACTCTCCAGCCGGAAGATGTCCTCTGTCGTTGGGAAAGTGGTGAGTCGGTTCAGCAGCATTGCTCCACCGGTGGTGTCATCGTAGCAGGCCGGCTCAGCTTCTCCCTCGTCGGATTTTCAGGTCCTGTGGCGACTTCTGAAGTTCCAGTCCCAAAAGCCCTGCTTTTATGCAGCACACCCCCATTCACTCAGCCTAGCTGTCAATCAAACATGCTAAGTAGAGAGCTGGCCGACTCACCACGTGGGCCAATCACACAAGAGTGCGACTTGAGTTGCCAAGGCAACTAAGTCCAGGGTGCCTAAGTCCAGGGTGCCTAAACCCCTCCCACACCCCCTGTGGTACCCAGACAGAGTGGCACCACTTTTGGAGGCTTCTGTGGAGAAGCCCGCCAAAAAGTGGCACAAAGGGCTCGACCTTTGGTTTGGAGTTACAGAGGCGAACACAAACGCCATTTTAAAACCGAGTTCTGGCAGAAGATACCAACCGGTGAATTAATATTAAATAACTAAACCAGCGGTATTTTAGAGGCTATGTTAAAAAGTATTAGCCTCGAACAATGGGAAAATACCATAGAGATATATTTGCGGTTGAATATAAAAAGTAGTATCCACTGCCACCAGCCAAAACTCGACGAGGGGGGACGGGACAATGCCCCCTCGAATAACAGACCAAGGGGCAATCGAATTGCCCCTACCAGTACGTCCACAATATGATGGTTTGTACTGGTTCTGTTTGTAATTTGGGACTAGTAAAGCCAATGGTGACTTTACATGCCCTGGGAGACAGTAGTCAGTCCCAGGGTATGGAGTCTATGGTGGGGGGTCACTATGACATCCCGGTGTTACTGCACGGCGGGTGCGGTGTAACACACATAGAAAAAAACATATGGGACCCTATGGAGTAAAAGACCCCATAGCCCATGAAACACATTAACATTCAAAGGAACACCACAAATCATGTCCAAGAGTCGGAGAAAAAGAGTCTCACTCTTGGCAGGAAAAAAAAAAACAAACTCCAGAAATCCAGCAAAGCTGCTGGGGGACTCACTAGGTTAGGAAATTCAGCCTAAACAGAGAATTCTCCCTAACAGTTTACGATGCAATTAAGTCTTCAATCTGGAATACCTACCAACTAAAAGACTTTATAACTGAGGAGTGTACTTCCACGACTATTCATCAATTCTTCCAAATAATCTGCTCTCAGGAAATCTCTGTTGAACTTTTTGTGAACAATTCTGCGCTACGTAGGAGTCTACTGCTCTCCAATTTAACTTCGGATAACTTCTCTAGAAAGTAGAAATCCCCTCGCTCAGACTGGAAAACACTCCTCTCCCTGATCAGGGCACGGGGATGGCCAGAGTTCTTTGGAAGAGACTAGGCTGGAATTTCCACAAATGGTGAGAAGGTAGCAGTCCTCGGGGCTTGTTCTTGAACCATGGGTTAGGTACATCAATCAGCTTTATTTGGGCAAAAATGCCATAAAAGCACATACATAAAACACATCATGAATAATAACGTTTTCTTTAAGGATGACTCGGAGGCAAGCAGGGTGGTTTGCCGAGTCCGCGGACATCGAACTCATGGAAGCCCCAACTGCTTCCCTTTCCCCAAAAGGACCGGAGGTCCAGACAAGTAGCAAGTTCAACTGTGGTTTATTACAGCCAACAAACCATCAGGGATAACACACAGACAGAAATCCAGACATGCTCTCAGCGAGTACTGGCTTGCAGGCCACTTTTTCGGCAAATCTACGTCATAATGGCATCACAACCCGGGCCCTTCTCCAGCAAACCTAACCCCGATGAGGATTGGGTGTCGAGTAGTAGTTCACTTATACAAACCCCTATAGTGGTTAGTTGATAGGCTCTCCCCATGTCAGGTGTCTGGCCTGGACCATCCTCGAAAAAGGCTACTTCTAAATGTTTCAGTTTGCGGACCCAATGATTAGTTGGTGACCCCTGCTACCCACCTCTAGGGCCATAACTTGTGACTGGTCGAGCCGCTGTCCCCCAGGCCTGGGACCAAAATTGATTCTCAGCTCGTAGTGTACCTGTTCAAGGTAACATGTGCAACTATGTGTCCGTTATACCGCATGTGAACCACCATTACTATGCGAGTGATCCGTTTCCATCGTTCAACGTCGGCTATGGTTGTAACAACTTTGTTGCCAACCACTTTCTGATTTGTGAGACCGCGGCTCTTCTCAGCTTCTTGGCCCTTCGCCAGCTACGCCGGATCACGTGTTGAGAGACCGCGGCTGTGGACACCTGGAACTTCGAATTTATTTGATTTTAGGAGAATGACCCAGGTCTGCCATGCTGGTGTTACTTCATATCAGGGAGAAGAATGTCGCCTGCAACAATGCAACCTGGGCAGTGGTCTTGCTCGGCACATGGCACCCCTCTAGGGTCCTCTGTATTCGGCTTAGCTTTAGCTTTCTGAAATCGTTATGGCCTACTGCAACTTTCATGGGCCATAGTCTGGTTTCTACTATACAAGAGTCTCTCATAGTATCCTATAGGTTAGTGGCTCTGTTGCAGGGTCCCTCGTGTGGTTGCGTATTCTGCAAGATTATTAGCAATGAATCTGCAAGCATGTACACAAAATCTTCTGACTTCTTGCGGTTTCTGCATCGTTACAGCAAGCCAATGACAAAATAATAAACTTGTAGGCAATATGTACATGTGGAATTGTACAATCGGACCGAAAAAAAGGTCAGACCGTACAAAAAGTCCAAAAAAATGCTACCACCAAAATGTTCAAACCTTTGGGGGTAGCATTGTAGGTAAGTATTAAAAAAAAAAACTGTGGTATAGTGAGCGGGAGGTGCAGGGAAAACCCCTGCAGCTCCCAAAAAAAAACCATAATAAGGGACCCCTTTTCTTTTCTTTGTCCCCCACCTCCAAACTTCAGGAAGCGAGGACACCCCCTGCAATCCACCAAGGCCAAAAGTACTGAACATGGGGAGCAGGGGACACCCCCACAACCCGTGCTCCACATGTATTTATTACCCAATTTGATCGTATCAAATCGATCAAATGGTACTGGCCAAATTCGATCAGATATAATATTCAATCAAATTGGATAATACCCATGGTCCAGGCAGAATCTGGCTGGAACGAGCCCAAACTCCTACAATGAGTCCATAAGCTTCAAAGGAACACTGACAATGCTGGCAGTTCGAACTTGAATATTTCCAGAGCAATCATCATTACCACAGTTCAGGAGAAATCCCATAATCTTATGTGAGCTCTCCGGGGTATATCTGGTGTTTGATATTATCACGGTTCCTTAGCAACTGTTTGAGGAAATCTTGATGTTTGGCGCAGACAACTTCCCATTCCGTTTCTTTGCCAGCACCTGTAACATTCCAGATCAAACTCCTCCACATATCTCCAGTGAGTGTGCACAGTGCAGAGATGATATGCATTTCAATGACATTGACATCAGTATTCATCCGGTGCTCCCCAGTTGAAAGGCCAGCTATCTTCTCTAATCAGCCCAACCCATCGCTGAGTGTTTGACCCATGTACATGTTCCACACTGCAACCAATCTTCCAACTCCTTAACAATGACATCTGCTGGGCTATAACTATGGCTGCATAGTAATCAACTAGTAATTGACCTGTACGGCAGACTAAGGTAGTCAGAAACTGATTACTCCTTAAGTGACATTTGAAAGTGATTTATCACCAGATGCATCTAAACCAGCTAGCATTTCGTACCAAAGCTGTCGACTTGCTAAAACTAGTAAGGTTTTAAAAATGTGTCGTATTCATAATATGGGGAAAGGAATATGGGATTACTTTACCAGATGTCATATGCTTCACCAAAAATTCCAATTGGGAAGGGTGATTTACGCTGGAGGAACCTGTCCCACCTCACGCTTGACTATAGATGTGATGAAACCTAATAGTCTACTCTGCAATACCATTACTCAAAATGGCGTTTAGCATCTAAACGTGTAGGAATGAAAGGTGTAGGATTTAAAATTTTGCGTTACGCATGTCTACGGTGGGATGCGCGTGAAAGATAACATCTTATACTTGTTAAGGTGAGAGTGTGAAAGATTTTCAACAGTGCTTTTGTTTGTGGCACAGCAACCTCAAGTAATAACCCTAGTACAATAAATTCATGTTGTTATGCCGCCAGTGCAGCTGCTGCTACAGATTTTTGACATGAGAGAAAATGTACAGCCACTGGGGTCCAGTGCAGTGCTATACCATGCAAACAGAGATTACGGTTTATTATTTTTGTGTTAGAACAGCTAATGCATACCCCTTTAGTTAATGCAATACAATGTGAAAATGTTAAGATCATCTAGCCGCCCTAAAGCTGGAGTGTGGCAGGGCGCTTGTTTGCAGTAAATGGCTTCCTCAGTCTCTGGTGGGGTTCATAGTTTTGGTCAAAGACTTATTAAAATAAAAGGGGCCTGGGGAAATACCTCTGTCCCTGCACTAGAGGGGTTTCCCTACCTAAAACTAAAACTAAGGATCCATCATCGGTCAGAAAGTCCAAAACAAAAAAGGTCCTGTGTCCAAAGTTCTATTCTGACTCGCACATTCTAACAAAATAATTCTAAAGCGGGAAAGCAAAAACGCCTTTGGCCTTGAGTGATGTATAAATGTGCCAAAAGAAAATGCGTAGCTCCAACACAAAACGTTCCAAAGGATAGAGTTCCTTGCTCCAGAGGGCGATTCCCTTCCTGTGGATTTCTCTTTCTCTGGTTTGCATTCAGGATCATCAGTCTCTTGAGCATCAACATGACTGGCACACAAAACAACTTGACTCTTGGACTTTGTCGTACTAGGATACCTGGTGTACTCTCCTGCCAGGTTTTTCACCTTGAATATATTTCATCTACGTTTTCCTGATGTGCTCTGATCAGGATTTCTTGAGTAATTTTCAGTTTACACTTTATTTATATTCATGCCTGATATGTTTTTCTGTCAGGGCTTTCTCATAAACGCACATGTTCACAATTAGCATCCACCTGGTATTCTCTCCTGCCAGGACTTTCTTTTATGGAAACTCTTGCACCTTACATTTGCCTGGTATACTCTTCTGCCAGGGCTTTCTTATGTGGGCTCTGCGCACATTTCCAATACCGATAGTCTCTTATATTAGCTTTTTCTGGTATCGTTTCTGCCTGGCATACTATTCTGCCTGGACCTCTTTCACATGAGTATTGCATACACTCACACGGTTGTAAGTGTCTTGTTCGGATTACTTTTTCCCCCTTGTATAACAATGTTCACGTGCACATATTCTTTCAGGGGCTGTTTTGTTCATTAACAGTGTTTGACATGGCTGCCAATACGCCGCAGTCTTGTAGCGTTGCTGCAGCATGTTCTTTCTCACAGTCTGCTTTCCTCCTTCTTGATGAGCCGGTTGGCTCCACGGAACTCCTTCTAGTCCCTCAGTCGCTTCCAACAGATGCAGTCTTCTCCTGCCAGCAGTCCCTTTGGTCAGCTGCATCATCTGTTTAAATGTCTCTGCTATAGGTAAGCGCTCATGACAACTAGAGTGCGGCTTGTGCGCTTGGCCTTGGTTGATCTGTATTACTTGATCCCTCTACCCCGCACCAGTATTCTCATGCTTATGGGAATGAAAGTCCATTCTTAACGACTTGCATATGTAGTTTGAGCAAACACTCTTCGTGGTTTTCAAAGGCAAGTTGGTTTTTGATGGTTTGTATACAGATCTGGTGAAGAGGTTTTCAACACTCTTCCTAGTTGGATGAGGGGAGGTGTAACAATATGGCATTAGGCATGCGTGGGATAGCCTTAGAAGAAAAAGGGCATACAAAGTCTCATCCGATAATGCCATGACACTTCTATGACAATGGGTTGTCTCCCCCGACCTATGTGATTCTCCCACATATAGCTGCCCCCAGGGCCAGGAATCGGCTGCCGTCCCCAAGTCACATGAGGGGAGGTCGCAGCCGGGAAAGGAGTGATGACACCTTTGGATTCATCACACTACTTAACATTCTATTCCAAGTGCAGCAGACCTGACATGGACAGGAAGATGCACATTATAGAGGCAATTTATGGCGTAGATAAATGTTTTTGTAACTGCATACCAGACCACTGCCATGTGCATTACTTCTGACAATGTATGTGTTGTCCGGAAAGAGATTAGTAAGCCATTTGATTCTCTTGGGATAGTTGCAGTCATAGTGTTTATAGTAATTATCATTGTGATTTGTTGCTGTTGTAATAATAAAAGGATCAGTTATTGCATATACCAATTCCAAACAAGCGGAGACGCCTGGAAATAAAACTTTCTATTTTCATGATGAATGTTGTGAAAATATCAAAATGAAAATGGATACCCTAATAAGAATAAACTAGTAGTTGTATTAAAAGGATCAATGATGGCTAGTCTGCATTGACTCCATTCCCAAAAATAAAGAGGTCATTGCATCAAGGTATGAAAAGTGTTGTTTGTAATAAAGATGGTTGCGTAAATAGCAGAAACGCGCCAATTGTACATCTGAACAATGAACAGTTAGCACAGAACTTTGCAGCCGCAGAAGAGGTAGAGACATTTAACCCCTACCCACATTTGGAATTTTATGGTAAAAATATACAATGCATTAAAACAAATGGGGGTTCAGCCTCCCCACCCACCCGATGGATTTTATAGCAGTTACCTTGACCCGTTGGGATAAAGAGGATAATGAGAGCAGCAAAAACAAAACCTCTGAGGGAAGGGGCCCTGCACACCGAAAACGGGGGAAAACCCAGCACCTGCAACTTAACAAGTAGTCTACAGACACTGGAAAGATAATGCAAGATGGTGACAGGCCTGGATATAATCACAGGCCCACCCCCATTGCAGCCTGCATGACCAATGAAACATGGCCCAATCACAGGTCAGGCCAGTCCACACCACACAGGTGAAAGCTATACCACTAATCATTGTCCAAGGGGAAGAGAGGTCTTAAGAGAGGGTGGAGTGTTTAGAGAGGGGCAGTGGGAAGTGTTTGTAGGAGACTGGTGAGTAAGAGTAGTTTTGGGCAGCACTAAAGAGTGGAAGGAAACGGCTGCAGGAGGATATTAGAAGAAGAGAGTCATCATTAGGTAGATGCTGAGGAAAGTGTGTTACCATCACAGAAGGGAGATCAAAAGGAAGAGATATTCATGGGTGGTTATCAGGAGGGAAGGAAGTACACTGGAGGAGATGGGGGCGTTAGGTGAGGAAAGTTTTACAGATGGAGGATGGTTGTCTTCAAGAGTGTTGCAGTAGTGTAGGAATGCTACCACCTGGAAGGATTGTTACTGGAGTAGGGGGAGTTGCCATTTACAGCAAGTTACTGGAGGATGAGTTAACATCTGGAGAGAAAGTTATTGGAGCCGGAGGGTTGCCAGTGGAACAAAGGCATACTGGAAGAGGAAGTTATTGAAGGGGTGAGTTATCACCAGGAAATATGGAAGGAAGCAGAGAGTGGTCATCTGGAGAAAATTGTGTTGGAGGAAGAGGGTGGTTGGCTGAAGAGGTAAGTCTAGGAGATGGGAAAGTGTAAAGAGATGGATGAAGAGGAGGGGAAGTAGTCTACTGCAGAGGGGACCATGGCAGTTCTTAGAGGCGCGAGGAGAAAAAAGGCTGTGCAACCTCATTAAGTGTCAGGGAGGTAATGTCAGGACCAGTGAGGAGGGGAGTGACCAAGAAACCAGGGCCCTAGGACAGAGAGGTGGCCAGACACCAGCAGACCTCATCCCATCTCCACCCAAGGAGATCCACTGCCGTTCTTCCACAACTCAAGGGACCTGAGAGCTTGGGACACCTTGGCATGGGAGGGCCCTCGTGTGATCTACAGCAACAAATATTAAGGAATTCCGAAAACCTACAGCCCAAAGACAAAGATCTGGGTTCCTCACCGGACATTGGTCAGGGCCAGGACAAGCCCATGCTAACTACTTTCTAAACAGCTTTTCACTACTTTGGCTCAAGTTCTACACGCCACATCATTTTGGGAGGTGCAAGACTTTGTATTGGTGAAGCCCGGGTTGATTCAACACGCTCCTACCCTTGCATATAGAATCGGAAACACCCAAGGGTACTTGGAACTCTGTTGCATTGAAGCCTACTTTTAATTTCCCCAACAACTGTCCTTGGTTTCTCCCTCCACACGTCTCTGAAGACATGCATTACTCACAGTAATAGCATTTCTGGTGATTGTATCTGCTTAGATTCACAATGTGTATAGAGTCTGACATCCAGTGGTAACAGCAGAGTATTGCATCTTGTCTTTCGAGAATCGAAAGGGGACGTCGATATGGGCGTGCCTGTAACACTATCCCCAACGTGACGTGTAGTGTACCCAAAATTCCTCATGAGTTGTCCTGAATTTTTTCAGTCATGAGTGAGCCTAATGACTATCGTGAGTGAGTACATAAAGAGAGAAAGTAGTAAGACGTCTATGTTCCTCCACCCGAACGGGGAGGAAGGGTGGGCGCATTTGAATCTAAGCAGATACAATCATCGGAAATGCTATTACGGCGAGTAATGCAAGTCTTCTGATGCTTGTTAATCTGCTTAGAATCCCATGCTGTGCAGAGACTAGCGAGCAGTACCCGGAGTTGGAGGTGGGTTGTGAGAAGGAACAGTAGTGAAAAGATTGGTACTGCTTGTCCCACCGGAGAATCAGATCTAGAACGAGTGACTAGGCAATAGTGTTTTGTAAAGGTGTGTACAGAACTCCAGGTTGCAGCTTTACAAATGGACTCAAGTGGAACATTTGCAATGAAAGCTATGGAAGCCCCAGTGCCTCGAGTAGAATGTGCTCTAGGCTTGAAGGGCAGTTCTCTCTTAGCAAGAGTGCAACAGAGTGTGATGCAATTGACAATCCACTTTGAGATGGCTGATTTAGAGGCAGGATCCCCTTCTCTACCAGCTGCCACTGAAACGAAAAATTGGTATGTTTTCCTCAGTGGTCTGGTTCTTTCCAGGTAAAACATGACTGCCCTGCGCACATCTAGTGTGTGTAGACTTCTTTCTGCTATGTTAGTGGGCTTCTGGAAGAAAGTAGGCAGTTTGATGGATTGGTTCACATGGAACTTGGAAATACATTTAGCCGCAAATCGAGAGTGAGGTCGCAGAACTACCTTATCTCTGTGAACTATAAGAAAGGGTCTAGAACTGAAAGGGCCTGTACTTCACTAAGGCTGTTTTATAGGTAAGATCCTTGAAACTTGCTTTATGCATAGGCTCAAAGGGAGACCCCATAAGTCTAGTCAATACCACATTTCGGTCCCATCCGGGAGCCGGGGTAGAAATGGGGGGGGGTGAATCCTTTTAACCTCTTCCATGAAAGCCTTAATAACTGGTACTTTCCACCACAACACCTTGTGTTGTGATGTAGTGTAGGCTGAGGGAGCAGCTAAGTGAACTTTCAGGGAATTATAAACCAGGCCAGAGTCTAGTAAATGAGTCAGGCATAGTACAATGTGTGTAGGAGAGAAGTCAATGGGATAGACTCCCTTGGAATTGCACCAGATAAAGTGTTTGCATTTATTGGAGTAGCAGTATCAGGTGTTTGGTTTTCTCGCCTCCCTAACTATGTCCATCTGAGGAAGTTGGAGATGCCCGAACTCTGACTTCAGGAGCCAGGCCACCAAGTTCAGATTCTGCGGGCATGGGTGCAGTGTTTGCCCCTTGTCCTGAGATAGCATGTTGTATGGGCAAGGCAGCTTCTTTTGGAGGAGATGTGGGCCACCAATATCATGGTGACTGGTTCCTGGTGGATCTTGTGCACTATCTTGTTGATTAGGGGAGTCGGTGGGGGGAGGGGGATGGGTAGCGTAAACAAATTTCCCTGACTATGTTATCCAGAGACCGTTCCCCCTTGGATCGGTTCTGGGGGTACCTGGAGGCGTAATCTTGGCACTGAGCGTTCTCCAGCGTTGCAAACAGGTCGATCTCTGGGAAGCCCCATTGTGTGAAAAACGTTGGAGACGATGTCTCCGTGTAGTCACCGTTCGTACTCTACGGGCAGTGGGAAATCTCTGCCGAGCACATACGCCAGAAGATTGAGTTCCCCATGAAAGTATTGGGACAACAGGAACATTTGATATCCCATTTGCAAATGTTCTGGGACAGCTTGAATAGCCCTGGAGAGTGTGTGCCCCCCCCCCCGCTTGCTTGTTCAGTTAGTACATTGCCATGGTGCTGTCTGTGAGAATCAGGACTGTCTTCCCCTGCAGCTGTGCCTGAGAGGCTTTCAGTCCTTTGAATACGGCTAACAGCTCCAACAGATTTGTGTGGTTGGATTCTACTTCTGGGGACCACACGCCGTCTGCTGAAGCAGGTGAGCTCCCCACCCTGTGAGAGAGGAGTCTGTCACGAGAGTGGCTTCTACTGCAGGGGTGGTAAAGGTCTTTCCCTTCAAGAGGTTTTCCCTCGACCACCACTACAGAAAGAGAACGAGGGCTGCTGAAACAATTACCAGATCTTCCCATTGTCCGCTGGCCCGGTACCACTTGCTGTTGAGCCCCTCTTGCATGGGACGCATGCGCAGACGGACGTGCGAAACTAAGTAAATGCAGGACGCCATCATTCCTAACAGTCGCATGGCTTTGCATACCGTTACCTCTCGACCGGCTATATATTGAGGGATTTGAAACAGCATGTTTTGAACCGTCTCGGAGGGGAAGACAAGGCCGTCTCCGATCCGAATAAGAGCCCCTATGAACTGTTTGATTTGACTGGGGTCTAGGCTGGATTTTTCCACGTTGATTGAGAATCCCAGGCTGAATAAAAGGTCTACCATCTTTTGAGTGTTCAACAGGCATGTGCCGTAGGAATCCCCCGTTATGAGCCAGTCGTCGATATAAGGGTAAACCGGAACAGAATCTCTGCGCAAGTGCGCTGCTGCCACTGCCAGTACCTTCGTAAACACCCGTGGCGCTGAGGCAATGCCGAAGGGGAGTACTCTGAACTGATAGTACTTGTCCTCTATCATGAAGCTTAGGTATTTTCTGTGTGCCGGGAATACTGAAATATTAAAGTATCCAGTGTTGTCATGTAATACCCCTGTTTCAGCAGGGGGATTACTTCCTGCAGCGTGACCATACAAAACTTTTGGTGTTTGAAAAATGTGTTCGCTGGGCGCAAGTCTAGCACAGGGCACATGGAGAGATCCTTTTTGGGTACAAGGAAGTACACTGAATAAATATCCTCATTTACCTGTAGAAGAGGGATGACTTGGCGCCCTTTTCCTAAAGGATCTCGAACTCTTGGAGCAGAATGCGCAAGTGTTCCGGCGTCTTGATCTCGACGGTCTGAATTGAGGTTGTCGTCAAAATTCTATGCAGTACCCATGGGTGACGGTCTTGAGCACCCACTGGTCTGTTATCCCCTTCCATGCATGAAGGAATGTTAAACGTTCCACGACCAGGGAGGTATGGGAGGGGACCCGGATGGGATGGTCATTTCTGTCCCGAGGCCGGGGAGCCACTGGGGGTGGAATTCCGGCCTCTACCCTTTCCACAGTGTTGTCCTCTAGATGGATACATAGTGGTGGTGTAGGATCCTTGTTCTGAAGACCAGTTGTTTCCTGAACCATACTGGTTTTGAGGGGAGCGAGATTGCCCACGAAAGGAACGCCGAGAGCTGCCCCCTCTCTGTTGTGGAGGCCTTTGTGTAATCTGGTTCAATGTCCGAGTCCCATGCTCCTGTTTAGCTGTCTCAAGTGCTTCGTCCACGGTCTTGCCGAACAAGTTGGTTTCTTCAACCGGCTTGTTTATTAAGGCTGCTTGGGTTTTAGTCTTAAAACCAGAGTACCCCAACCAGGTGTGCCTTTTTAGTAGTGTACCCTGGGCCAACGTCCTACCATCTGTTTCAGCAGCATCCAAAGTGTTCTTAAGAACGTTGTGGTTGACTTGCTTGCCTTCCCATACAATCGCGAGCACTTTAGCCCGCATTGGTTCAGGGACCTCTTGAAGGCCTTCTTGCAGCATGTTCCACTGTACATCTGAGCAGCTAGCCAACAGAGTGGTGTTGTTGGCTATTCGGGTGGCGAATGCAGCAGCAGTCTTAACCCTTTTACCCAGTCCATACAACTTCTTGCCTTCCTTATCACGTGGTGCCTCACCTGTAGACATGGGGACACCACCCTGCGTAGTCGTAACTACCAGGGAATCTGGAGTGGCATGCCCTCTAATGTAAAGGGGGTCAGAAGGAGAAGGGTGAAACAACTGCTCTACCCTGGGGTTAACCGCCCTGGTCTGGGCTGGTGTTAACAACAAAGGCGCCAGACGTCTCTCGGTCGAGTTCAGTAAGGGAATGGCCTGACTAGCAGGAGGCTTTTCCTTCAGTATGTCCTCTACAAAATCCGAATCCTGCTCAGCCTCCTGTGTGGCAATTTGAAAATGTTCAGCCGCCTTCTTTAAGATGGCGTTAAACGCCATCTGATCGTCCACCAGTGAGGCCTGGCGAACTAGAGTGGTAGGAGGGGAATCCATACACAGAGCATCAGGGCCTGGGGTAGGAGTAGGGGACGCCCAAGGTTGATTATCAACACGATGGCTGTCTTCCCAATTACCCATAGGATCAGCAGGATCATCAATAGGGCCCCCAAAGTCATCCTGTATGTAGATCTTGATAGGCATCTCTTCATCAGTAAGATCAAAAACATTTTCCTTATGGAGGATCCTTATAGGTCCTCTGAAACTTAGCCCTGGGTGTATAAGGAAGCTCCTCACAAGGTCTCTTGGGAGCAAACCTCTGAATATTCAACAAACTTCTCCAGTCTGTTCATGCACCCCTCAAACTTCTCCCTGGTCCATAATAATGAACCAGAGGAGTCCAGGGGAGGAAAGGAACTTTCCCGATGACTTTCCTCTTCAGAACATCCAGATTTTCTTTCTAATAAAGACACATGGCTTTCAGAGTACTCTTTTCGAGGAGCCGGGAGTTGTGATGCGTCTCCAACGCGTCTTTAGGCCGTTCATTCTGTTTCAACGTTAGTTTCGCCTGTTCCTTCTGTTTAACCGCCAAAGTGATCCTCGCAATACTGTTGCTGATGCTCGGGGTTGCAGGGAGGTGTGCCGGTTGAGCCGGTGGCTGAGCAGTGGATTTCGGCACCACTGAGGCCTTAAGCGGTGTCAGTGCTTTCTTCTGATGCGTCTCAACGGCCGCGTGCGTTTTGGTGCTAGCGCCTTTACTTTTGGACTGCCCGGACGCATAGCGCTGACGCAGTTGCGGGGAGGGCTGACGATCATAATGATCAGCGGGCACCGCCGAAGTATCCAACGTGGCCGTTGGCGCTTTGGAGTGCGACTGTACCACCGAAGCAGAACCATGGATTGTGTGCTTTGTGTGGGGATCGGCTGCGCCCCGGTCGCCGGGATGTAGTGTCCCCAAAGCAGGGCTCTCCCTGTGCCTATTGGGGTCGAGAACAGACGCTGCTGAGCGAGAACTCTCCACCGTTAGGTCAATGGCTTCCGAAATGGAGCCTTGGTCATCGCTAACCTCTTTGTCACACTCGGCGGCTGAGGCGGCGGGGAACTTACTCTCTGCCTGCGACATACCGTAGGCCGCCCACCGCTTTAAACGGCGCTCCTTAATAGTCTTGGAACGAAGGAGCTTACAAGTCACACAGGACGCCTCGTTGCGGTCGAGGGGAAGACAATTGTTGCATGGACGGTGCTTGTCTTTCCACAGATATTTAGCCTTACAGGAAGGACAAAATCTAAATAGAGTTCTGTCCATAGCGCAGTTATGTGATAGCGATGACAAAACAAAGGGAGCTTAGAGAGGGGAAAAGGAAAGGCATTATTGAAAAGAATGACCACCCCGACCCCACTCTCCCTACTGTACAGGCCGGCCAGAAGGCCCGGCCATGTGGTCGGCAGTGCCGACCGGATCAACAGCCGTTGAAATTCCATCGTCAGCAGTGTTGTACAGGAATCGACCGTTGAAGGGAGTGACAATAAGAATAAACGACCGAAGGTCGATAAATATAACAAAGCCAGGTTTATGAAGCACTCTGCATTAGGGCAACCAGATAGCTGGGCGGAAAAAAACAAATCTGAGGGACCTCAACGTGGGAGGGATTTTGGGTACATTACACATCACGTTAGGGCTAGTGTTACAGGCACACCCATGTCGACGTCCCCTTTCTATTCTCGAAAGACAAGATGCAATACTCTGTGGTCACCACTGGATGTCAGACTATATGCACAGCATGCGATTCTAAGCAGATTAACAAGCATCAGAACCACGTTAACCCTTGTTTTGGAAGAATACAACCCTTAAATCACAGACAGCTTGCCCTGTCCTGTCTACCACACTCGGTGCACCTTGTGATACAAACAAAAGAAGATTTGAAGCTTACAAATAGCTACATTGCTGATAGGATGGTCTCTCTCCATATCTGACACACACACTTTTGGGATTACATTGGGTCTATTCTTTGTCACATTTTTATTTTTTATTTTTAGGTTGTCCAAGTGTTATTCTGTTTTCCCACACCACAACATTTGTATTCAATTGTAAGGAGCGTGGGATAACAGAGATGGGCTATTGCCTTCATTTTCTGCTTCACCCTATTCCTCTTCTTGGTCTTAACCTCAACTTCTTTTAGCTTTGTCATACAGATACTACAGTCACTTCTACCCCCTTCCTTGCCTTGTGCCTGGGAGTACATTTGGTGTTTTCCATCTCCTCCTTTACCCGTCCCTACCCTTATTTCTCTCTCTGGTCTTGGTGTTATTATGAACACCGAGACTATAGCCCAGCCAATACATTTCTTAGCTTGCTCCTGTGCTTAAACACCTTGTGTATTCAACCCTCCTCATTTCTCTAGACCCTTCCCCCCCCACTCACTTCTGATCTTTCCCGCTGCCTGAGCTGCACCGACATAACGTCCATTGGGAACTAGAGTTTGAGCAGATTTCCCCAGGAAAGGAATATTACCTTAATATCACAACGAGAAATGTTCACATTTAAGGGTGTAGGATTTCAAGATATTCTAGAATGTCATCCTGACCATATCGTCTCCTCCTACCATTCACATTTCACACAGTCAATCTTTGACTGGGCCACACTAAGCTCCTACGTTTGGTAGTCCTGGACTTACTATTTCAAAGTTTGCTCTGTGTTATAAATGTAAAAGCAATTACTTGGCAAAAAGCCACAATATTTCACGGGTTTACACAAGAACCTTTCGGGGCCATAACACAATCAAACACTGCTTGGCATCAATTTCCCATCGCTATCTGCTTCACATGGACAATCCATTGGATTCCAAACAGGTTAAAATATATCTTCTTTCTGCAATCCTCGTCCACTATAACAGATCTACCTATACCTAAACAGTCACGCAATATGTTTTTCCTGCTGCACCCTCCGTTCCTTTTGTCTTTAGCAACCTGCATTTCTCCGCCCTCTAATCTTCTCCTGCTCCCTTTCCTCCGCAGACTAAAGCCCATGCAAGGGTACAATACACCAACTTGGAGACAAGCCTTGGAGCTCAGAGATCTGAGACCACTACGGTAGTGATTTGGCACAGTATAAAAGGCTAATAAGTGAACATTTGTCTCCAGAGGTTCAAGAGTAAAAATCATGTGTGTTGCAGTCTTGCTACCGGCTTCGAAGCCCTTAAAGACCATAAGAGCTCTGCCTCCATCTCGCTTCAGGGCCAATGTTGGAATGGATTTGAAAGCGGCTTCTGGCATGATGGTAGAAAGAGTTATCAGTTATTTGTTTGTTTTTTTCTTTTGTGAGCACCTCACCTGTGGAACAGTAACAAGTAGTGGCCATTAACAGGAAGGGTCTGGACTGTCTCCCGTGCCTGGAAAAAAATTTTTGGTACATTTCAGTCATGCTCGTGTCCATCCAGACCGGTTTGGCATCAGATATGCTATCCAGTAAAGGCTCCTACTTGTCTACCAGAATATTATCAGCAAATTATGTGATATTCTGCCATATCTTCAGGTTGATGGCTACCAAGATAGCACCAGCATTAGCATGTCTTAGATGCTGGGTGCTATCGTTATAATCTTTTTCAAGATCCCGTCAATCACATTTTTGCCTCTTTGGATGCAATTAATGAAGGTTGTAAAAGTTACGATCACTGACTGAACCGGAGCATAAACCGTTCCCAAACGGAGATTCTCTTTTACTAAGGTTCTGAGCTTTGCATCCACCTTTCCACTGGTCACAGCTATGACCTGTGGAGTGAGCTCTACCAAAGATTGTGTGCCTCCTTTAGTGCATCAGGCAGCAGCGGTAACGAACCAGGTCGCCTGAATCAACATGATCCAGTTCAGTAATTACATAATCCTCAGCATACACCCAAGAAAGGCCTGTACTGTACATGGCAGGCCCTAATCTACACGAATGCTCTGCATGAGGACCCCTTTTATAAGGGGGGAATCAAAAGAATGTGGTGTGACCGGTCTACCCACTAAAAGTGGTTAAGGTGGCACTGGGGGGTTGATGTCAACCGGTGAAAGCAACAGTGGAAACACCCGAGAAGGTAGTAACAGGCAGTGGTGGTCCCAGAGCCTCTGATTGTGGGCAGGTTATCGATGTAGGTTGAAGTTGTGAAGAGAAAATTCCATCTTAACAATCGAATGCCTTAATAGAAGGACCATGAAGGAGACAACGACATTGTCTAACTAAAGGAATGGTTAATTTTGCTGTAAAGACCTGGTGCTTGGGATGGGGCCCATAGGAAGAACCGGATACATACAGTGGAGCGGAGAGGAGGCCGTAAGGTAGAGATGCAAAACTCACTGTTTATCTGAGCCATCACAAATTTCAAGAAACCTTTACGTGTATGTCAAAGGTATACAGTCAATCCTCAGGATTTTTCATGGTGTCATGGGAGTCGTAGCCCAAATAGTCTGGAGGACCACATGTTACAGACCCCTCAGCTAAGGAAATGTTTTTCCAAGTCCTTTATGTGCCTGCAGTAATTTCAGAGTATGAGGAACAATGAACACAAAGTAGTAATGGACGAAACAACCTTTACAGCTAGAGCACTAAATGCACTTCGAAAAGACAGAATGTTTTGATCAGAAAGCTGCAGTCCATAAAGGCTAACATTTCCATGACTACTACCAAAACCAAACACAAAAGAAATTATTGTACCCTGTCCCCTGCTGCAGCCCCTCCAACCCTCTCGGCCCAAAACTACAGGATTTTGGGATGGTTACTTTTACAAAAATCAGTAGGATGGCTACCCATTGACCCATCTGCTGAACAAAGGTTAGCAACATGCAAACTCTGATCTATTTAAAGATAGTTATATTCACAGAACGCCCAACACAATCTCAAACGTGACCACATTTTTGAGAAAAGAGTTATCCTTTGGCACACTTGGGTTAAGAACAAACCTTCAAGATATTTTCTTACCACTTTGTTAACAGTCAGCCTAGACGATGATCCAAAGTCCACCAGTTTAATATGTCCTATTCGGTCAATGAGAATGTTCTCCGGTTTAATATCTCTGTCCATGGAAAAAGAACAAGAATTAATATCTGTACACCACAGCCATGTTAAATCATCACTCAAACAACAATGTTCCTCCGTTAGAAACTCCCTACAAAGTAACAATTTTCGGAAACCTTCTGATAAGAGGTTCAGAACTTCAAACCTGCAGTGTAATAACAGTGGCAGCTTTTCCACATCCGCGAGATGAAAAGAATGGGCATTATGATATGAGTCTCAACGGCTTTGCTGTCGCCTAATATATACCCTATTTATTCTAAGTATTGCATAGGTAAAAATAAAATCGAATAAGCACCTCAGTTAAGTAAAACACATTATTTTGAGGAAGTCGAGAAATATAAACAGATGATACTTGTGGGATAAAGGGTATTTATTGGAATTAACAGTGATTTCAGAGTCAGGGTTGAAAAAAGGCCTACAGAAACTAGCAGCAAGATCTACAAATAAGAAGGAAGAACTTCTTAAACCAGACTCAAGAATGGGATAACAAAGTGAGGTCCTTCAAGTGTTCAACACCATGGGATGATGACTTCAATAAACATAAAAGTCTCAAACCTAATCTTAGTACGTTCTGTCCCTTCAGGACATCCTACTCTCTATCAAGTCCAAAAGGTTGGGACCAACAGAAAGGTTCAAACTACTCTCAACAAGTCCTTTAGTATCCAGACTAACCCAATGCTTATAAAAAAATAACAATAAATGTACCCAAATCTTTAAAAAGCCTCCACAAACCTAAGCCATCAATGAAAATAAACACATAAAATGGTTCCCTGTAAAATATCCTCAACAAAACTCAATTCTAACTTCTCTGTGGTTGCTTGGCTTTTGCTCATTACTGTGAGACCTCTCCATGGCCTCTTTCTTTCTTGCGACTTGATATAGACTGCTCCCCTGCCTCTTCTCCAGAGCTCCCCGCGTTCTCTTAGTTTCGTTTCAGCAATCTGTTTTCTCTTGGGTTAGGATACTCATTACTTCCTATACATTTGGTGACAATGTGGTTACTTCCCTCGTCCAACAGAGGGCTCGCTCACCCCTTCCAGATGGAAAGGGCGACAGTGGATCTCTCCCTTCCTCAATCAAGGTTCTGATCAGTTTGCATCTCTGTTCAGGGTACGCACCTCTTCCCCTGCCTTTACATTTTAGGGTGACAGTTCCTTCACTCCAATGACAGTCGCCTTCATGGGCTCCACATAAAAGGCTCTGGGCTGCTTAAGAAAGGCACAGACCGCAGTCCTTCTGCGTCACTCCATCACTCCCTCTAGGTCAGGGTCCTTTTTGCTTCCCCAATCTTTGTGTTTAGGGTGACACACAAACATACACCCCTCCTAAAGAAGCAAATCAGATAACTGCCTGACCATCCCAATCCCCTGTGGCACTGCCCGCTCATAGCAGAGAAAGGGGAGTGCTGACAACTCACCAGAGTACTAATGTAAAGTAAGGGTTGAAAGAATCCTAACTGCCTCTAAAGCCCAGTGAAAAAGACAGTCACCAATAGGAAATACTATACAGTGATCAGGTTATGGTAGGCAAGACAAAAAAAGGGTTCAAAAGGCTGGCCCAAAGAGTCATAAATCAGTAAAATAGATTAAGTCAATACAGTTCTGGGTTTAAAAGATCCAGTTCACACATAATCCTAATAGCAACAGGTTTTACACATACAATTAAAGTGTCAGGGGGCATGACCAAGATCTGGGCTCTGGACTGACTGCAGGTATGGTGAGATGAGCTGGGCAGTGGAAGCCAAGTGGGATAATCTGCACCCTCTGATTTGTGGCTCAAGGTCTTCAGAGCAGAACCAGAGCTCCAGACAGCAAGAAAACAGGTTGGAACTACAATTCTCAAGCAGACCCTGCTCTTGGACAGTAGCGCAGTGGTGGGCATGGGCGCAACCATGCATGCACATTTCAATTGTGCTAGACACTTCACTGCAGTTGACGGAGTCTCTGTGAGCTCCAGACCACAAACACTTTCACACCATGCAAGGCCCTGACAAGAATGTATCTGCTCTGCTGAGACATTAGACAAGTACTCTTCCATAAATTGCTCGAGTAATGGGGCGACTTTGGAAATACTTGGAGGATTTACAAGTTCAAGGCACCGCCCAATTACATTCCAGAACACAAAAGGTGCACATTGACAAGTCATGCGTTTCTATTTTAGTTAAAGTCCAATTCTGCAAGTACAAGGCATGTGGACCAGAAAACAGTTGCTAAGAAAATGAGACAGCAAGCTTAATGTCATGTTTTTTAATAGATAATTTCGGAAGATCCGTGTATGGAGCAATGCAGCGAGATCATATAGAACAGAGAGCCACAGAATTCGACCTAAGTGAACAAAGTTGAAGACAGTTTAAGGACTAAGCGCGGTTTGATCAACTAAACGGATTGATCGTTGCCTGGACAACAAGGATGTGGAACTGTATCTCACTAGTCTGAGTTAACATTATGAAATGGCATGTACACTCACTGGCTGTTCCTTTGAAGAATACACGAGTATGTGGTATTACCCAATAGCTACGTTGCAGGAATATGGTATAGCTATAGATTTGTAACCAAAGGAACTCAGCCAGGAGCGGAAGAACATATATCTTTCCCTAAAACCCCCTTCCCATCATACTATTACTTCCTAACCCTCCTTAGTTTACTTGACTCGCCCTACCTATCCAATCCTGGGATCCTAACACTCTTTCCTCAATGACGTTACAGTGCTCCTTGTGAAGTCATGTTGTGGATACAAAACCTCAGAGGGGACACTTGGGTTCATTCTGGCCCTGCGCAAGAAGATTCCGAAGGACAACAGTATTTTGAGAAGTTATTGTGTGAAACGAATGAAGTTATGTTATGTTACTTTGCATTTATATAGCGCCTTATGTATCATTGGTGTGATCTCAAGGCGCTGCTAGGTTGAATGCCCTCAGGAACCGTAGTTCAAGGTAAGAAAGAGAGAAAGAGAGAAAGAGAGAAAGAGAGAAAGAGAGAAAGAGAGAAAGAGAGAAAGAGAGAAAGAGAGAAAGAGAGAAAGAGAGAAAGAGAGAAAGAGAGAAAGAGAGAGAGAGTCATAAGGTGCATGTGAGCACCGGATATGTGTGCAGCAGGTGTGGCACTCGTATGATAGCTGCTTCTTAGTGGTAGGTGTGGTGGTTGGGAGATCAGGAGTATGCGTTTGTTCTGGCAGGGTCATACCAGACTGATTCTGGCTGCGTTAGGCCTGAGAAGAACGCCTAGGCTGGGGGTGTGCAGCTAGCTGTGTTTAGTTAGGATGATGGGGAGTATGTGGGAGGTGTTGGTATGAGAAGAGCTATACCGAATGGGTCATAGTATCGCTTTGTTCTAGTTGAGTGGTGGTGTATAGAACAGAGCAAGCGTGGTGATGTGATATGGTGGTTTTCAGTAGGTGCTTGAGATCGAGCGCACATCTGAACCATTTATTCTATCTGTTTTATTCACTCAGTCTGTTCAGTCGGCTTCGTCTGTTCAACTCCATCTGTTGTGTCCACGCCATCCGTAGTGACTACTCTATGCATTCCATGCACGCCAACCGTTCCATGCACTCCAACCGTCGCATTTACTCCCTCAGTTCTATACACTCTCCACCCGCTCCACACTCTCCACCCGCTCCACACTCTCCACCGAAAAAAAACAACAAAAAAAAAAACAAAACAACAAAATCACACGTATACATTTAAGATGTACAGATTGTCCAGACAACTCCAGGGCCCCAAGGGAGACCAGGGAAAAACAGCAGTTCATAGTAACCAGTAAGTTAAAATCAAATTTGCAGAGTTTAAAGAGTTCTTAAAACACTGTTCAGAAAAATGAACATGCTCTGCCCAATGGGTTTCCCTCAGTTATAGGTAAAAGGTAAGGTATCTTATGATATGTCCGTTTTTTCTACTGTACACATCACCACCAAAGTGGTCTTAAAGCATGCGCTCTTGTCCATGTAGAGGCGAATTGTGACAGCGCCCACAGAGGCAGCCAGACCGTGGTCTGTGGGTTTCAAAGGAAATGGGCCAAAGAGAATGGGAAAGTGGATGCATAGGATCAGTCAGGGTGACAGAAACAAAATCTTAACTCGCACCGTGCAGGTAAATTAAAACAGAAGGGTGAGCGATCGTTGGGATGAAGGTATCGTTTTTAGTTATTTGACAATAACAATGTTTCAGCAAAAGAAGGCGTGAGAGCTTCCTTTACTGGGCAACCGAACTTTCATGGAGGCAGTTAGTGTGTGATGGCCATATTACATTGTCATATTGTTGATGGGTGATGGCCTTGAGATGTCTTCTAGAGTGCCTAACCACGTAATCATATTGGATTTCCTTCTGCTGAGAGTCGGAGCTGGATCTGGTCAAAACAAGACTGCTGACGGAGGTCTAAAAAGCCAGGAATTGGCTCCGTGCTGTGACGATTCCAGCAAAGTTGTCACCGATTTCCTGGGGAGAGTCTCTCCTTAAATGACCAGAGAAGGGCAGAAGTTACCCGACACCAATCCGGGGTTGGCTATCTGTGGGAGGATCAGTGGGGAGAGGGGGTGCAATCTCAGGGGAGTGAGGGAGACTTGCTGGATAGGACATGGCATTTCCCTCCTTCTCTAAAGAGCAATGATGACTATAATAATCTGTCGCCTTCCCACAATTGTATGGCATACTATGATGTAAGAGCAGACTATACAAGTATGAATAATATCAACTCCATATTCATTTCCATATAAACACAGAATGGGAAGATGGATGGAGTAAGGAAGATCAGCAAGAGCGGGAAACCAGCGCTGCGGTCTAGTCATTGGAAATTGCTGGCCAATGCTGAGTCTTAAAATTGACACAGCTGAGCAAGCCAAGGGAGAACAGGAGCACCAGAAACTGGAGAAGCACCTGAATTGTGCCGTCACTGTGGAGGACGCCAAAGGAAAACAGGCTGCAGAGCGCAGTGTAGAGGCCAACGGGCAGGGTGCACAGAGGAGCCAGACCGGGAGAAGTTCTCTGCTTTGCGACAACGGGTAGCCAGAGCCGCCAAAGGAAGAGCAAGGTGAAGCGAACTCCTCGCTGGACGCAGAGCCAGTCAATGGACCATGAGCGTAGATGCTGGGGAAACGCAGGGAACGCTGAAGATGCCATCCATGACCGGTAAGCCCAAGGAAAGTGAGCGGGTTTCCAGGGAGCGTCTAAGTGAATGCGTTGTACCACATACTACGCTAGAGAGCTTGAGAGTAAGTATTACCTATAGGAACACTGTTAAAGAAACAAGCCTAAGTGAAGGCAGTGCAAGTGTTACCAATACGAACATTGTTGATAGAAAGAGCCCAGGTAAAGGCAGTCCAAGTATTTCTGACACGAACACTGTTGAGAGAAAGAACCTGAGCTAAAACAGTGAAATCATTGCAAGTACAAAACAGTGTTAAAGGCAAAAGTATAGACAAAGGCAATGGAAGCAAGAAAGGGTCGCTGACCCGATATTGGAGCATTGTTGGAAGCTGGATAAAAGAGAAAGTGAATCAATGAGCGGAGAAACCCTGGCAGGTAAGTGAACCAGGCAACCAGTGAGTCTGGGACTCACACTTAAGCAAGAAAGTGACGACACCCTAGCAGGTGAGTAAAGCAGGGGTAAAAAGGATGAAAAAGGGATGGCTCATCCCCCTGTGTCAGGAACAAGGAACAATACCCTCACAGGAGGACATACAAGTGAAAGGAAGAAGGATTGAGCAAGCTCAGGGGAGAAAACCCCTATAAAAAGGTTAATATTGTGGCTAAATCTCGCTACTGACCCCTTACAGTGCAGAATGAGGGAAGGGGGCACAAAAAGGAGAGGTTGACAGAGGATCTCCCCCACCAAGCACCCTTCCAGAGAGGCCTCAGGTGGAGAACCAAGAACGAGAACCCCTCATTTATGAAGTGAATAGGTAAACAAGCCACTAAAAGGCAGAAAGGATTACATTAGGTGGGTTTGTAAAATAACGCAACATCAAAATTATTATAAATTATAATTGTTTTTTTTTAGAACACGCTTGATACCAAAGAGGTTTCCAAGTACAGACCCAGGATTCAAAACGGTGTTGCTCTGCGTCATCTTGCTTCCAAGACGAGCTATCCTACCCGTGCTAAAAGACAATAACATTAAGGACAACAACCTAGGAGGACAATTTGTCCATTAAAAGAGTCTAAACAGATGCTGTTTAGAACCTAAGACACTGCCTATGTTCAAGCGATGTCCCAAGAATACACGCTCTTCTTACTCAGGTTCAAAAGAAAGATGTGGCAACATTTTTTACTTCATCTCTGATGCAAACCCAGACATCCACTTCATCACAGAAACCTGGTTCTCCGATGACTAGGAACCCATTGCACACAAGGCTTTCCCGCCCAGCTACTCCCTGATGGAGAACAATAGATCCAGCAGAGCTGGAGGGGTAGCCATCCTTCAAAAACTTCCTTTCACTCTTACTCACTGAGAAACTACCTTGCAACACTGAATGCCAATCACTATTAGTAAAGATGCAACTCTCCCCGCCTCATTCACCCACAGTTTCCAACTCCGATACAGGATTCGCGGCTACAATAGGAACTTTGCCAAGTCCGTCAGAGACTCCTTATCAGCCATCTTAAATCAACATCCGTCCCTCACTACATTAGGAGGCTTCAACATCTGGTTTGATGTTCCCTCCAACCCTATGGTCCATTCTCTTACCGACAACATGGAAGCCCTCTTCTTGACCCAACTGAGCTCTCCCCGCTCACATAGCAGGACACCGTTGACTCTTTATAAAGATCATTTGACCGGATCTCAGGCCTGACTCCACGTCCGCTGATCTGGCCCGATCACGATCTTCTTCTCCCTCCTGACCCCCTTCTCACTGCTCTCCCAGTCTTGCCAGCTCCTCCTCTTCTACCACTCATGCCCCTGTCCCTTTCTGGAATAAAGTAATGGAATAAAGTAATTATAAACCCTGATCTTGCCAATTGCCTTCTATACTCACTCTCGGCACTCTCACTCCATGAAGGACCTCCCCCCTCTATTGACCTTTGCATTCTTTGGCTCTACAGCACCCTCATCCCTCTCACACAAATGAGACACCCCTCTCAGAGACCAGGTCCCAATCCCAAGTGGCACACACCCTCCCTCAAAACCATCACGCATCGCCTGGAGCGAACTTGGAGGACCAACCCGACACTTCAAGACAAGCAAGACTGACCAGGACATACCAGTCCGAAATTAGGAATGCCAAATACATAGTCTATGGAAACCGAATCTCCAACTCCCATAAGACTAGCAAGGAACTCCACAAAATCATAGCAAAATACAAGACGTCATGCTGTTGAACTCTTTCCCCCCCTTCATTCACAATCACTCTGCGATGCACTGTCTACAACATCGCTATTGATACTGTTTTATCATCTCGAAACTAGCCATCCAACCCATCTTTTCCGCCTCTACCGAGCCTCACCCGTCTTCGGCCCACTCTGCCGGTCCTCTTGTTTTTCACTCCCATTTCCCACCCAGAATTCCTGATCCTCTCACCGATTCACCCTCATCAATGGGGCTTCATGCCACACAAGTCAACACGCATGAATATACAACGCCTCTACCTGCTCCTGGAGCGCGCGCGCGCCAGACCTTAGCAAACCCCTCGCTCTATTGGCCATCGACTTTGAAAAGGCATTTGACTCGGTAATATGGGAGTGTCTCTGGGAAATTATGCGACGAATGTGGTTCGGAGACACCTTCCTGGGATGGATCCAATTACAATATGGAGCCCCGATAGAGGTTCGGGTTAATGGTTGGTCCTCCAGAACCTTCGGCGTTGGGCAGGGGGACACGTCAGGGTCCCCTCCTTTCCCCTTTACTATTTGCGATTGCCACTTAGCCCCTCCTATGGCTGTGCCAGACAACCACTTGGATGGGGTTTTGATGGCCAAGCGGCGGGCAAGATCAGCTTTCCCGATACGCGGACAACCTTGTGTAACCGAGTGAGCCGGCCCACTCTTGCTCAATTGTTACATACATGTTGAAGCGATAGTGACTTTAGTGTGTTGCGGGTCAATTGGGGTAAATCGATCCACTTCCCAGTGAAGGGAGCGGAGCATGTGATTCCACCTGATTGCCCATACCGTATTGAGAGGGACGGTTTCCGATACTTGGGAATCCAGAGCTCAGTGGATCTCTCAGAATACATCAACCGCAATCTACACCCGGTCACGGAGTGATTCTCAAATGCCGCTCAACACTGGATGGCACTCCCCTTGATGCTACTGGGTTGAGCACCCTGTTCGAAATGCTGACGTTACCTCGCTTCTTGTAGGTCATGCAAAATGCCCCTTTGGTATCCCCCCCGACTATGCATTTCACTGGGTGGACGGTCTTCTAAGGAAACTAATCTGGGGCAGGGGACATCCACAAATCGCCTTCAAGACATTACATAGATCAGTTTGGGAGGTGGGTATAGAATTACTGCATCTCCAATCCTACTATTGGGCAAGTCAAGTGATGGTGGTCAATGACGTGTTTCATGAGGATAAAGGGCTCACACACATACATGCCGAGATTATAGGACTACAAAATATGTCGCAACTTGTGAATCTTTATCAGCACCTCACTAGGACTTCCCAGCACACAATGGCAACACACACTGCAAGATTGCAGAAAGAGGCACATAGACACATAGATGGGACAATAGGGTAACTCCGGTGCAACCTTAATGGAATAACGGCAATCTCGCCGAAGTGTGCATACTACCGCACTGGCCGAAATGGGCAGAGGCCCAGATCACGGTGATGGGTGAAGTCTTTGCGGAGGGTACGATGACTCCATTTGAAATCCTGAAGCAGAAATTTGGCCTCCGTGAAAGTGAACGCTACCACTACATGCAAATCACCCATGCACTACACAGACATCTCCCCTCATTTTCAGATATGCCACAGTGCACCCAGCTGGAGCGCAATGTCCTTCTCGAACATATACCAGCCAAAGTCACGTCCACCCTATACAATGCCATAACGGCTTTTGCTGTACCAGAACTGACCAACCTTAAGATAAAGTAGGAGGCAGATGTGGGTACTATTGAGCCGGAGGAATGGATACTAGCTTTGATGTGCCCATGTGAGATGGCCATTGCTTCTCGTCTCTGTCTAATTCAACTCAAGATTTTACACAGATATATTATCCCAGAGTTATGCTGTACCAATGGGGCCAGGCTACTAACCCGAACTGTCTGCGTTGCCAAGTGGGGGAGGGCACTTTTATACATGTCTTATGGGAATGCCCGCAAATTCGATGCTTCTGGAAACAATGCTGCAATAAAGTTGACGGCTGTCATGGGGAGAGAAGTACCGATGGACCCCAAACTATTGTTGCTGGGTGTTACTGACGAGGAGGTCACTAATCGTTGGGAGAAACTGTTCTTGTCCATGGCGGTGGGATTGATAAAACGCAATATAGCTCAACGCTGGGGCTCACCCGACTACCCACTTCTGGCACAATGGAGTGCTGATGTGGACATGTGTGCAGCTCTGGAATGCCGAATCTATACAGCACGAGGTTGCCAGACAAAGGCTGTAAAATCTGGGGTAAATGGGAAGAAGCAGACCGACACTCTGGGCGGAGTGTTGTACTATGAGGCACTGTACTAATAATAATAGTGGTTATTTGTTACACTATTGAAACGGCATGTGAAAGGAAGTGAATGTCTTGGATGTTTTTGGGTTGTTAAAAAACAAATAAAAAGATACGTTAACAACAACAACAAAAAACTTGTACGGGAACTGAAGTAGGTCTGTCATTCTGCTGGAGAATTGAGACCAATGGGATCTGAGAGCCCACAGAAGATCCTGGGAACAAGCTCTGATCAACCAGTCGTCCATGTGGGGGTAGATGTAAATCACCCCTCTCCTTAGACTTGCTGCCACCACTGCCATAAGCTTGGTGAAGACTCTCGAGGTAGAGGTGAGCCCAAATGAAGAACTCGAAACTGATAATGAGAACCGCCAACTGCAAACCTCAGGTACTGTCTGTGTTTTGGATGAATGGGCACATGAAAGTAAGTATCCTGAATGTCCAATGACACCAACCAACCCTGGAGTTGAAGGGCCTGAAGGATATGCGAAAGAGTTGCCATTGTGAACTTGTTCTTCCTGAGGAATTTGGTCAAGCGTAAATCCAAGATGGGTCGCACTCATCCGTCCTTCTTGAGGATTAGAAAATAACGAGAGTACCATCCCTGACCCCTCTCTGCTACAGTACTAACAATCGCACCTTTCTCCAACAAGGTAAGCATTTCCTGTAGGCAGAGCAGATTTGATCTAATAGAGTTGCCTCTTGGGCCGGGGGGAGGGGGGTTACGTGGCATAATCTGGAGGTTTTGTTCGAAATGGGAGGCAGAAGCCGTGGGCCAGAGTCTGCAGCGCCCAAGCATCTGAAGTTATGCCCCGCCAACTACAGCCTGGCCCCCACCAGTCTCGAGTGCAAAGGAATCAAAGGGTGTTTGAAGGTGTTGCAGCTGAGGGCAAAGCAACTGAAGATGAGAGGGAAGTTCTTCCTCCTCTACCTCTAGACCCACGTTGAGTCCTAGGTCCCCTTTGTGACTATTGGCCTCTTCCCCTCGAAACAGAGGAATCAAATCAAAAAGGGACCCCCTATCCATGCATGTGAAGAACCCTGTGGCTGGGTAGTTTAAGGAAGGCCTGGTATCAACAGTAAAACAGACAGAAGTGACCATAGTTCAAGGGTTTTTATTGAACTTAAAGTGTTTGAAAAACGCCCATCTAATCCTAAATCTACAGATGAGAGCAAGCTACGGCCATAAAATAATAAAAACGCAGTCCTAGTACTGTCTTGTCAAAATAAAAGGGCCTATACTTATAAACCTATTGCCAATCCTTACCACTAAATACAAATAGTGTGGGAAACAATGATACGAAAAAAAGTGTTCACAAAATGATGTCAGGATGTTCAGGCCGTTGGCATCCCTTACCCACGTTTTTAGCACAGGATAAGGCGGTGCACTCAAGCTTAGCACAGTCTCTGGCTTCTCCAGCACAAGGATACAGTTCAAACATTAGCATCAGTGCCTTCCGTGACCAAGTCTATTTGCCTTTCAAAGTCTCTTGATTCAGAGGGTCTGATTCAACAAACAATCAATAGGTTCCTTTCTTCTGTCAGATTTTCACAAGTACTCAATTTCTCAGGCTATCCACTATTCCCCTCAAATCCCCCTCAGCCGGGCTCGGATCCTCTCAACACAATGTTTGTAAATTATTTATGCATCCAATTTCTTGTAGGATATTCTTTCTCAGGCGACACGCGGTTCACCCCTGAAACCCCCTCAGACGGGCTCAGATCCCTTTCACCACAATTAGTCTCCCTGGACCAATTTCAATTTCAAATGTAACAAACTTGCTTTAACCAAAAGCTTTTAGCTGATCTCCCTCAGCCAGGCTCGGACCAACTTCATATACTTCTCATCAATTATCGAAAACTATTTGAATGCGTACAGGGTTTTGCTTGACACGTTGCAGGAGCACTTTGATTTCATAATCACTTTTAGAATTGCCACCTTTCAGCTGGATTCAGACTTTCGCAAGAGCACCCATGTGGTACCGGACCACTCTGTCTACAGTAATGTATCTTGGCTTCAATGTTCACTATACAATGTTGCTACTTGCAACCTTGGCTTCAACACAGACCAGTCTGGTATCAGTCTCCCAAACTCACCAGCTTTGCTGACTTCCCTGGTGCTGCTTTGTTGTAGGAGCCAAGGACAGTACCACAGTGGCAAATTATTCTCCCCACCTTGAATATCACACCGGAGAGCCCCAGGTACCTCCGACACACAATACATACTTCTTCAGCCTTGATTCCTGGTCTTGCATTTCCTATTCTTGAAGTTTCATGTAACAGTCTTTCGATGAAAAGATCAAGGGCACTTCCCTCCTTGGATTCCTCCTAAGTATCCTACTTGGTAGGATGGGTTAGGTGTTACAGGGAAGGGACTACCACATCTCACCATCCGGTGTCTCAATTCCACACCCGAAGACCCCTCACCCAGGTGATCCTCCTTCACTGGTCCACCCCCAGGAACTGGATCAAAAAAGCGATGGCCGTGTCCTGGCCACCTGGATGACAGAACCTCGGGGACTAGCGGGTGAGACACCTTCAGGTTTCTCACAGTAGGCTGACAAATTGCCACCCCTAGGGACTTTGCTGCCGTTTTAGAAGCTTGCAGCTTCTCCAAGCTGGCATCAGCTTTTTCTCCAAATAGCTGGCAACCGTCAAAGGGCATTTCCATTAAGCGTGCCTGGATATCAGGTGCAAAAAAACAAACTGTAAGCCATGCACATCATTTTGGGAATGTGCTGGCTGCCATTGCTCTGCTAACTGAATCCGCAGAGTCTAAACTGGATTTTAACGATCGCCACATTGCCATATTGAACCAAGTTTAGGAAACCATCCCTCTCCTCACTTCGAGGATGTGTTGCACAGCCAAGGCAGCAACATCCCATAAAGGTATGGGAAGTACTTGGCCAGGGCACAAGTCGAGTTGATTGATTTTAGGGCCATACTTCCAACACTAAAAAACCCTTTTCCCCAGGACATCAGCTGCACCACCTTGGCAAGAACGCTAATTCTTTCCAAATTAGACTATTGCAATGAGCTATACCTAGGGTCGAGTAAATACAATACCAATAAATTGCAAATAGTACAAAATAATGCTCTAACAACTGCACTAAGTATTCCCAGAACGTAGTATATCGCAGAAGTCAGACGTAACACTAAATGGCTATCAGTCAAGGATAGAATCAACTTCAAATCATTAACCACCACCTACAAATTCCTTTCCAACTCGGCCCCAATATCTAGTTGACAAATTTTATAAAAAAACACATTGGAACGTCCTACTAGAACCTTATACTCACATTGCCTCAAGGTTCCCAGATACAAGCTTCAGAAAGCAGGAGGTAGTAGCTTTCCTGTACTGGCATTCAAACTGTGGAACTCCCCGCCAGGAGTTTTAAGATCAGAACCTTCCTACTACAGTTTTAGAAGAAAGACTAAAATATGGCTCTTCTCTCATGGTGTATAATTTTATATCACTTGGCCATCCTTGTACATAGCTGTAATGTAACTCCGCAAATACACAGTGCAATATAATAATCACAACAAGGTATTTTAAATAATCTTATATAGGTGTTGATCTGTAACTTTGCTCTCTGTCTTTATGCAACTGTGTAACGCGCCCAGATACCCACAGGTTTGGTGTGCTATATAAATAAAAAAAACTTCAATCATCTTCATCTGGTGGAATGGAAGGGTATGCTAAAGCCATCAAATAAATGTTGCCACCTGTACCGCTAGACTTTCTGGAGTCGGGTGTCTGGATAAAAATTGAGGATCAATAGAGGTAGCTCTATTTTTCTGTTAAATTTTGGATTCACTGCTGGTGTGGAGTCGGGCTTAAGCCAGTTCTCCAAAACGGTGGTCCTTAATGCAGTGTGAAAAGGTAGCACTGCTTTTGTGGGTCCACTGTCAGTGAGGTCATCCTTTTCTATTACGGCAACTGGTTTCCCCCATCCAAGGTACTCAGTTACTTTGCTCATCACAGATCTATAAAAAGGGTCAGAGTACCCTAAAACTTCTGGATTTACAAAGTCAGTTTCAAGTGAAGTTTCCAGACTACTAGCCTCTTTCAATGTCTGGACAAGGTTTTCCATCCTGTATTCCTCAGAGACTAGCTCCTCAGGTAAATGAGGGGTACCATACTCTTACACAAAGGATACATCTTGGTCCTCTTCCTTCTCAAAGATAGATCCCATAGACCTGAAGAAAAAAAAAACGAAGAAAAAAAAATACCAGGTCTTGGTAGAGGCTTAAAAGTCTTCGAAGAGGTTTGGAAAGCTTTGAAGGCACCGATAGCGCAAACGGCGAAGTAAGAAGCAGTGTCGAGGGCATCAACGGTTTAGCAGATTTTGATGAATGCTTCGTTAAGGGCTTTGAAGGCCCAGGTACCTGACCTCTATCGACCAGCGAGGAAGAAGAACCAGACTTCTGCCTTTGTCTCGAGGAAGACTCCTTTGACAGTGGAGTGGGGGCTACAGGTGCCCTGCGGGTATTGTCGGATGTGGCAGGCTTAGGAGTCTTTTTCGGCTCTTTCGGAGGGACACTCAGAGGGACACTATGTTGTTTTTTTTTTTAAAATACCTCCAGCATTTGTAATCTAAACTTTTCTCAGTCAGCCGGGGATGCAGACTTCCTCAGGAAAGTAACCATTCTGTCAGACGAGGTGAAAAAAAAGATGACGGCGACCAATGGCATCACTTCTTTTACTTTTTATGGGAGGATGACGAGTGTCGAGACCTCGACCTCAATCGCTTTTGGGGTTTTCAGCGCATTTTCCATCGAGGAGACATCCCTTGAGTCATCCAAAGATGTTTGAGGGGATTACAGAAGCAGATTTTGAAAAGAATATACCTGCCATGGGTTTCCCCTTCCTCTCTCTCAAGGCATTCAGTCATTGACTGGCAGGAGCTACAGTCATCCACTCTGTGGTCCACCCCCACGCACCACAAACCTACACAATGCAGGCCTTCATGGACATTTTTGCCCCACAATCACAACAGCGCTTGAACCCGGTCTCGGATGTCGACATCATCTCGATTCCTCGAAGTAAATGCAGTTAAATTTCTCTGAGGCAAAGACCAGTCTGAAGCTTGCTAGCATGCGGAAAAACAGAATTGAGGCAATGGTCGCCACAAGTGCTGGTTATACCAGGGTCAATGTCGCGGCCGAGGACAGGACGTAGGTCGTCGAGAGCAACGACTCAACGCCGTACGGCACCAGATACTATGAAAAACATTTCCAAAGCAGGCTGCAAGCAGAGTGGAGCATCAAAGAGGAGGAATATGAGGACAATTCATTTGAAATGTGTTTTCAGTGTTACTGAATTAACCATAACTTGTTTCATTATTTGAATACTCAACATGCTCTTCGCTTACATGATAATCTTGTTAATAGGTTTGATAATATGTTATGTTACATCTGCTTTCACACATGCTTAATAGGGATAAGAACCCTTCGAAGATGAGGGATCATATTAAAATGCATTAAAATGATAAATTCTGTCAGTGTATATTTAGGTGCAATGAAACAGAATGTCATCTCTGAGTGAGTCAAGAACCTTCAATCCAAATCAACCCGAATGAATCTGCGCCGGCTCCATCTGGCGCTAGAACGAGCTCACATTCTCGATACTCCACTGGCCCTACTGGCAATTGATTTTGAAAAGGCATTTGATTCAATCCAGTGGGACAGCCTTTGGGAATTCATGACACGTATGGGGTTCGGGGGGAAGTCTTTTTGGGTTGGGTAAAACTGCTGTATACAAATATCCAGGCGGAGGTCAGGGTGAATGGGTGGACTTCCCGATCCTTTCCTCTAGGTAGGGGTACACGACAGGGGTGTCTCCTCTTTGCCCTCGCGATTGAACCATTGGCCCTGTGGCTTCGCCAGAGCGGGGCCTGGACGGGTTTTAGATGGCCTGAGGGACACGAAGACCGAACTTCCCTGTATGCCGATGACCTTTTGTTATATCTGGCCGAACCGACTCGGAACTGCCCTATAGTAACTCAGATGCTCGTTAGTTACGGGGAGTTTAGCGGTTTAAGAATTAACTGGAAGAGATCCGTACTCTTCCCGGTGAAAGGGGGAGAGCAGGACAGCCCACCAGACTGCCCATACCGGATGGAGAGGCAAGGCTTCAGGTACTTGGGGATCTGGATAACAAGTGATCTTACTAAATATGCAACGCATAATCTTCAACCGATTATAGACCGGTTTGTTAATGACGTCCATCATTGGAAACTTCTCCCCCCCCTCCCCCCGACTCTCATAGGCAGAGCTGCGCTTTTCAAGGTTCTATATTCTGCAGAATGCCCCACTCACGATCCCCACCTCTGAAAGCAATCACTCATCAGCAGTTTAACTTCCCTCACGTCTCTAATCACATGCGCTTTAACAATGTGCGTTTTAGGGCTTGACCATACATTGTTGCTGCTTACAGCCTTGGCTCTTGGGGGGATCTCTTCAATTACTTCTATATCTGGGCTCTGAGGAGCCTCCCCTCCGCTATCAGTAGGTCATTTTGCAAAGCAGATAGATATTGCAAGCTTTGGAGATCTAACAAGAGCAGACTTGACAATTGTGAATGGGCCAAAGAACTTGCGATGCAATCAATTACCAGTCTCATTTTCCGACTGGCTCGAGTCCTTGTCATCTTTAAGCCTCTTGTTTTCAGCCTGGCTAATATCCTTGAGCTGCTATTTTCTTGCTAAAACGTAGCCCTCAATGAAGGCCACTTGTGATAAGCGTTGTTAATAACCAACTCTGATCAGCAATTCTAGTTGACATTGACTCAAGAGCTTTAGCAAAGTAAACATAGCAAGATCCCAGGACGGAAGCACTCTTGAAGATGAAGGCCCGCTCAAATCGAGGACCAGCCGAGGCATGTGTGGAAAATAGGGGGTGGGGGGGCGAAGAGGCACCAGAGTCCAATGAAGAGGAGGATTCGCTCTCTGGGTATAATTCCTGGGTAAGAAGCCTTCTTTCACTTTGCATCGTGAAGGCCCAATTTCAGCCGATTTCTCTGCAACTGCCAGAGGAGTTGGCAACCTCATCACTTCAGACAGCCGAGTAATAAGCTCACGGGTTGGGCCATAGCCAATAGCAAATGTGCCTTTGGATAAAGCAGAATAGGCACCTCTGTGTTCATAAGTGGGACCGGCATCTGGCATGGAATCTGGGAAGTTGAACCGAAAGAAGGAATATTGCTATGCCTGAGGTTTGGAGCAGGCGGGTTAATTAATTGGATAACCTCTTCATGCCAAACCTCTACATAAACAAGATGAATTGAAGAATCTGAGAAGCGCATGAGCACTGCATTTGTGAACATTGGAGCAGGGCCCCTGATGCAGCCTCAACTTGAATAGGGGCCTCTGCTCGAGTAGAGTCCGGGGGACTTGTGCGAGGGAGGTGGATGTGTTGATAGTTGCAACGAATGCACACATGAAAGCATAACTGCATCCGAGATCTCAACACCGGCACTAGGTGTGGGAGCCACCACCCCATTGACACATTGTCGCTCCAAGTTGCTTCAGAAAAATATGCTGTGATTCTTTAAACTGGCAATTTTACAGCGCTGACTTTGGAAGCAACCAGCGATATAATTTTGGTATGTAAATCCATGATAAACGTGGAGACTTAGAAAGAGTTGAACAGGCAGTTTCCTGGGTAAGTCTTGCGCAATGAAATGAGTCCACAGGGTGACAGCAACTTGACTCTCCAAGTGGGGGGCCATGTCAGGGGGAGGAGGGTCATCACTCAATGGTGCAGCCTTACTCCGCAGAGCATAAGACAAGGCGGCAGGCATTCTTGCTTATGTCAAGGTAAGACTAGACACTTACCAACTAAATACTGCACAACTGCTCATCCCACCTCTCCTTCAGTCTGACTGCAGCCCGACTGCACTTGTTGCCACAATCTGTGCCGGCACATCGCACCCCACCCTGTTCTTATAGTGGGCTTCTCCTCCTCTTAACTCATAGCTCTTTTTCGCCGCCAAATACAGGAAAACAAAAGTAGCATGTCTGCCACCACTCAACACTGTATCCCGCCTGCACTTGTTGCCGCACTCCCCATACATAATTCTGTTGGACTCTGGAACCATACGTTTTGCTGCAGTTTCAAGCACGGGAAATGATTAATATTCTGTGGAAATACATATCTTGGAACATTTACAAACTCCTTTGTGGATTTTCCATCAATTAGACCTCCTTCAGCTTACAATAGCCCCCTTGCCATTATTCATACAGCAGCGGGGTTCGACATTACTGGAAGCTGTTAGGCTACTGGATAGGAGCCTGGTTAGCTTGACACCAACAGCTACCAGGAACTACTTTTGGCTCCCCAAGGAAACTGGTGCCATACAAATACACATATATACTGGACATTAACTATGCGTCGAGGAATCGCATCACAGGATAAAAAAGGTGGCAGCACTAAAAAAAAAAAATGATGTGGCAGGAACAGAGATTAATTTAGTTACAGACAAAGTGGCAGCGATATAAAGTAGTAGCAAACAGGTACAGACTAAATGAGAAGTAGGTGCAAGAAGGAAGGACTGAGAAAATAAATGTAAGGGAAAGCAATTTAAGCAAATCGTATAAAAGTGAATGCCATGTAAAGCAATATGTCAAGAGACAGAACATTCAACAGACAGACAGCAATAAAGCACAAGACATATCAACAAAGCAATAATTTGAAAGAGGGGTTTTACATGCATGTCAAAGTTTGGAAAAAAAAAAGCAGGTTCTATCATCTTTTAGTTACTCTATTCATGAGGGTGGACTTCAATAGCTCCTTGTTCACAATGAGTAACTCCTGGTCAAATGAAAATCCTGACAGCCAGGACCTACTTCCAGCTCATGCTCCATGGATTCCAATTTCGGCCCTTGCAACAGGCCTTCACACAGTTAATCTACTCTATGTAGAGAAATTAACTCTATCCATGAACTTGGTGCCATATAAACAAACATTACCAGCAATGTTAATGTGCATTTTCAATATTATCCTCCTCTGGGAAACAGATCACTATTTCCTATGGAGCGTACAAGATCCCCCAAATGTGAAGTACCATTAGGCAACACTAGTATGAGGATTATAACAAGTTTGGGTGACAGGCTTAGATTTTGTAATAACTTCTTGGTTCGAGTTAGGGTTAGAAAAACTCGAATTAGCAGCTGAGGTGAGTGTTGCAATCAATTGGCTTGCTCAGATCACAGGCAAAATCCCACAATCTAAGCCTGCCCTCAGAGCATACTAGAAACCAAGTCTTTGCCCCACCATCTTCGCCCAACCTCCCCATTCCTTTGATCGCTGCTACTTCTCTTCGTCCCACCTCACTTACCCGATTCCTCTGGCGACAGCGCCACCATCGCTGCTGCACCTGCATCCCAAACTGCCAGGGAAATAGAAGAGGGCTATGGCTGGAGGCTCTCTTTCCAGTTCCATGATGGCCATCTTAGATGAGTATTTTGTCGAATGAATGGGACACGACAAGCATGCAATCCATTCATTCATTCATTCATACAAATAGATCACCAACAGCACCCCAGATTAAAATCCAGGAGTGCGAATAGCAATAATACCCACGCCGGCGGGCTGGATCAGGCGGTGGCACTGGACCCATCGTTAAGGCCCTCATGAACTGCCCGATCAGGCCCGCAGGTTTGGGTATTATTGCTATATGGTTAGGATTTGAGATGGGAAAGATTATCCCACACACAATAGATCAACAGCCAAGGTCCTTGATGGTGTAGAGTGCAAGTTTGTTTTGGACTATTGAACAAGTGAGCACTAAATATTGCAGGATGTTACCAGAAAGAATATGGATGGCTGCAAACTGCTGAAGAACTATATTGATCAGAGCACCAGTGCAAAATTGTTTAGCCAGTCCTTTGCATCCCTCAATGCAGCCGCTTACTAATGATCTATTTCTTATTGCACAACAGCAGTGGCAGAGAAGTGTAGAAGTGGCTACTGTTGGCTCAATATATACTCATGAAAATATATGCAGAGGGAGTCAGCAGTCTCCAAGCCAGTATCAACATTGGGTAACTAGTCTACCCCAGGGGAGTGGCAAGGTGTACTGTGGCGGGAACTGCCAGGCATACCATTGGCACTGGAGCTCCAATGTAGCTTCCTCTTCTCCCCAGCCACTCCTATCTGATCTGTTCTGTCAAGAATGTACAAAAGAAAAGCCAAGTCTGTGTTGACATGTAATGGCCATCACCACTTCCTCAGATTTCTCATATTCTCTCTCTGCATCGCAGTAATTCCAATGAAACCTGAGAGCCTGCATTCTGGGGTTTCACTCCCCATAATGAACCTGTAAGGGTCAGTCTGGTGCTTGCTACTGAAGCCGTTGAGCTTGAAGCATAGGGAGCTGATGTCGTCACTCTCTGCCTTACTCAGGGTCTGGCGGGTGCCACCTAGACTGCCGCCTGCGGCTTTGTCCAGCAAGCCTTTTTCCTCCATGGACAAATCCGGACTCACAGCTCAAGCCCAATCCGGAGCCTCAGCCACTACCAGCTAGGTGCACCAGCATCAGATGGCCATTAAACAACTCAGTTACCGAAGGTAATGATAATTTTCTCAAAACGGGAGCTGGGACTACCTCTTGAGTTCAAGCATATAAATTCCAAATACACATAAAATAGATAGAGGATAATGTTTCGGACTAATTATCAATGTTATAACAATACACATTTACACAATCTAATTAAGCCGGTGCAGACCTGGAGCTTCATCCATCAAGCTGCAGCTTGGACATTGGGAGATCTGATGTGGCGGCAGTATTCCGACACACTGACTTGCATAATGTAAGATCTTTATTGCACCAAACAATATTTAGGCCACAGGGAAACTTATTTAAAGGTCTCAAAGACTGATCCTCCATGATATTTTCTTAAAGAAAGCAGAAGCAGGCAGACCCCCAGGAAGGCAGGCTGCTCAAGAGCCTGTCCCCCCCGCAACTCAGACCGTTTTCACCAACAGGCTTGAATGGCAGACTGCCACACATTAATTGGGATTAACTTGATGCATTGCAGTCATCTAGACTGTAGACTGCGCAATTAAAACATTCCAGAAGGGATACTCGTCCACACGGTCAAGTATCATGAAAATGGTAATCGACCCAAAGTACACAACTATGCTAAGTTGAGTGGATTTTGTGAGGCCTGCACAGGGACCTCTATGAAATAAAAATGACAAATATACAAGAACACAGTTTCAAGGAACATAACCCTCTTATACTTTGCAAACAGATCCAGATCTTTGCTGTTGTCGGGATGCAACTTTCACTAAGTTATTACTAGTGTGAAAGTTTACAAAACAAAAGAAGACTATCCTGATCAGCAGCCAACCAAATGTGAATTATTTTATGTTGTATTATTGGGTTGTATACACTCTGCTGCCGTTTGCACTACCTATTGGCACTAGACAAGGTAAAAAGCAGAGCACCACTGCACATCTTTGATGATCTGAGGTTTGTGCAATATAAGATCATCCTGCATCAGTAGACTATGACGGATCACAGACTGTTTTCTTGCCATCCATCCTGGAGAAATCTCAGAGGATCAAGTTGCTGGTAACAGAAACATCAGTATCTAGCCCATTTACAACCTTCCTCCTGTAAGGGACTGGTGCTTTTCTTAGTGTTAAAAGTTGAAATTCTTACTGGGTCTTTTCTTTTCCAGTAATTGGAACATCAAAAAGGCATGGAAGCATGCCAAAACATTGCACAGAAAATAGTATTAAAATAATGCAATACAATCAGAGTGCAAAGTGTTGCAGAAACAAGGGGTAGACAGATGGAAAAGAAACTGGAGTTGTATTTGTATGAACCTTATGGCATCCACAAGTCCCACGATGCCAATAGCTTTGGCGGCTCGCCAGACAATGAGGAACAACACAAACAAGCCACTAAAGAGCAACTATTATAACCAGGGGGAAACCATGGAAATATACAAAGTCAAAGTTGAAATAGATAACTCTGAATACGTAACATGCTGTATAGAGGGGGAACATCAATTCAATGAGGAGGAAGAACTGGGAGTGGAGGAGGTTTTCTACCAAAGACAAAAGACAAAATGTGAGCTGTGTGGTTTGGCAGGCCTTGGGATGCCTTTTCAAACCGCACGGGCTGAGGCCTCGTTGGCGAAGAGAGGTCTTTTAGGATGGGAACTTGGTTTTAGTTATTGCCAGGTGTGCTGCGATGGCGGCCATGCTTTTCAGATCAACGAGTGCCAGGTCTGGTAGCCCAGTTGTTCAGAAATGTTTATTGTACAAAGTTTGTTGCAAACACATTTCACACAGGATGCATGTCTTCTGGGCCCAGTGAACCTCTTCACATATTATGGTGTGAGGAAGGTTCAAAAGACAGGTTATGTTGCATATGTACCAAGTACTTTTACACTTCAGTCAAAATAAGTAGATAAAAGACAATACACAGGCTTGCCAAAATAAAGAATGGGTTTGCCTCTTTATTATAACCAATTTTATCATGAAACCAAGCTGTAAGCGGCAAGGCGAAAGGGCGAGGCTCACCTGTTTGGCTGTGGCGAGTGTCAGAGAGGACGTTGCTGTGACACTGCTGCAATTGAACATTTAGTCCCGCTGAGCGAAGGACTGGAGGACTGAACCTGTGGCTTCAAGAGCTGAAAGCTGAAGGCTGGTGCAGCCGAGTGTGCAGGTCAGCTGACGGCACAGCCGACTACAAAAGCAGCGCTTCCAACGCCCTTGCGGCCTAAGTCCTGAGACGAAAGGACGAGGCTCACCTGTTTGGCTGTGGCGAGTATCAGAGAGGACGTTGCTGTGACACTGCTGCAATTGAACATTTAGTCCCGCTGAGCGAAGGACTGGAGGACTGAACCTGTGGCTTCAAGAGCTGAAAGCTGAAGGCTGGTGCAGCCGAGTGTGCAGGTCAGCTGACGGCACAGCTGACTACAAAAGCAGCGCTTCCAACGCCCTTGCGGCCTAAGTCCTGAGACGAAAGGACGAGGCTCACCTGTTTGGCGAGTAGGTGCTAAATCACTTTTCATGTGATGCAGTGCGATTCCAACGGCAGAGGCATCTTGAACTACGTTTAGAGCAGAGTTTGTGCACGGCAGCACGGAGAGTTGGCCCTCCTCTTGCCTGATCAGCATACCTGTTCAACTCATCGGGTATGAGTTATGCCCGAGTGCTACGTGAAGGACGGGAGCCTGTGTCTACCCCCTTAAAGACAAGAGCGCACAGAAAGCAAGACTTGCCGATGGAAGATTCGGACGTGGCCCATCGGTCTCGACGTTCACAAGTAAGTCACTACTTTCCATGTACTTCAGAATCCCAGGATGTGACTCCGGTGGTGTCGTGTAAGGTAACTGCTGCAATAAAGACAAACGATACCACAGTGGGAAGTAAGATCACGTTGCCTGCATTCTTAAAAACATCTGAGGTCTCACGCGCTTTGTGGGTGGGTGATGACGCTGTAGGCTCTGCTTCTTTGGGACCCGTGGTTGGGCAGCGTTGTCATGAATCAATGGCAAGGACTGGAATCGTGGCTTCAGAATTTGAATCGAATGACGAAGGAAAAGCAATCAGAATTTTCGAGTGCACGGACGTTAGATGGGAGCCAGCGGGGGCCGTCAATCGATATTATCAGCGAGGCACCTAGATGGCTGGTCCCTGACGTGTCTCCTTTGATCTTGCCTCCCTCCCTGCGCACTCTTGCGTGGCGCTCCCACAATGCATCCATTGTTCATACTAGAGGGGAGTTGTGCACCTGCACGGGAAGCCCCATAGCGGGCACACTTCAGATCTTAGAAGCACCACAAGCTTGCCAGGAACTTGTGGAGCGGATAAGTGAATCAGACAATCCCTCAACCCCTATTACTTTTCAGAACGACCCATTCGGTCATAACTCTTTAGTCAGAAACTTAAAGTCCACTTCGCAAGCACCCGCTGTCAGTCGAAACACAATGGTTAAAACAGAGTTTGCCGGTTAATGCGATAAACATTCCTACTGATGCAGATGCAGACTACGAGGTATTGTGTGTGCCGACAACTGAGGTTGAGTTTTCAGGCGCCATCTCAAGCACCACCGGGCAGTCCGGTGTTGCGCTAGGTGGCAGTAGCTTACTTGATCACACAACACTGGATCCCCGAGGACTGACAGGCGGGATTCATTGGAAGTGGTGAATAAAGTACTACAAAATCTGGTTCAGATCAACAAAGCACATATTGTAAACCAGCAGGTAGGAATCCCTCCGGAAGTAGACTCCCAAGAAAAAGGCAACCTGAAGAGGATCAATCAACAACTACTAGATGCCACTGAAGATATTTGGGCAAGCATGAAATATAAACGGATGAGGATGGAGGCAGGAGTGTTGAAAGGCAATTCAGTGCAAAACATTAACTGCTCTCAGCTCAACTCTCGAAAAATTCCTGGTAACAAAAAGAGAGTGCAGAGTGAGGCATATTTGTCGGTAAAGAAAAGGCTCCAGCTGCCTTTCAGTGACGACCTAGAATCGTCCGACAGTTCAACCTCTGATTCATCATTCATGGAACGCCCATTCCCCAAGAGCAGGAGGGCTAAGGAGGGTAATCCGAAGAGTGCCCGTACTATAGTGAAGGAAACCAGTATTATAGATCCACGTCTGGTTATCCATGACCAAGTACCTCTAAACGAGTTACAAGCTGTTTTGATTTCCTCAATGGCAATCTCACTTGTGCCATTCACAAAATTATATGAAAACATCAACAAACACACAAAGGATTTGACGACCTTGGTGGCATTAATGAACTCTAAGCTCCTACAGCTGGAGGAGTTATTTGGCTGGTCTAAATGAACAAAATGAGTGTATCAAAAGGCTAGATGCATCCCTCAAATCCTCAACTGAACAAAAACGAAATGACATAATGGACAAAAAGCTGTTTGCGGAAGTGGCCAAAGAGGCCTTACCCTTATTTAAACATGAAAATTCAGACTTAAGAAAGATCAAATTGTGATCCAGCAACATGTAGGAGCATGCAAAACAAGGATTCAATGGTTATTCATGGGTCACAGGGCAATATCTTACTCAATAAACCCCGCTCTGAGGAGAATAAAGGAAGGGTCCGAGGTCAAAATACGGCTGAGAATGTTGTCGACTTGGGTCTGTACCTTCATGAAGCTTATAATGAGAACCTGGAATCTAGTTTGTGTACAAATTTAGAACTGGGTGGGAGAAGTACGGAAGTCCTGGTAACTAACATAAATGACGCAAGTCCGTCTTGTAACTCACCAGTGCCCAACATCGCTGAGATCTCATTTAATACGGTTTTTGAACAAGCCAGAAGTCAAGATAACTTGGCACATTCTAATATGCAAGTACCAAGTCGTCAGGGGATCAAAATTCAGGCCCGGGAAAAAATACTACAGTCACAATTCTTGACAACCTGAAATCTAATGCATCCGGGGTCTTTCCAATCTTTAATGGAGGCAATCAAGTTCCTTTGAAGGGCTCGAAAGTTAAACAGCCGTCTCGCTTTGCTTAAGAAATCTAAAAATTTGCCTGGGAGGAAAAGCAATCATGCAACTGGCGCAAGAAAATTCTTGCGCAACATAAAAGTCATGGCACGTAATGGCAAATGACAACACCAAGAACACCCTTCCAAGCCAAAAGAAAGTCTCGGAAAAGAAAATCTCTGAAGAATTATCAGAAAAGAATCAGGAGAGCGAGGTGATGTGCATTGGTGATCTTTCAGTCGACCTACTAAATATGTCAACATATGATGGGGCACTTGATGAGCCTCAAGGACTGTAAAAACAACTGGTGTAAACGAGGGTAAAGATGATCAGAACACACCGGAGGTACAGCAGGCGGTCAAAACAACTGGTGTAATTGAGGGTAAAGATTATCAGAACACAACGGAGGTAGAGCAGGGTTTGTGCAAAAGTGCTGTAGGTTCGATCTAACGCTGGAAGAGTGTGTACCATCATACCAGTTGCAAAGGACTTGTCATAACGGCCCCCTCGAGTCCAGTGTTCCTTACGCTATATGATAAAAGAGAGATGCTAAGCTGTAGAACGCAAATACAATATGACAATATTGGTAAACATAATATCCAGCAGGACATGAGGGGAGGAGATTTGGTTTTGGCTCAATTAAAAAAAAAATAATAATAATCAAAAGGACACCACAAACACCCGTCACATTACGACTAAAGAGAGAGTACAGAAGATGTGACGAGAGCTATCCTGGCTATAAGATCATGATAGAACAAGTGGACTCTACTACGATTTAGGATCAAATTGTCTCTAATGTGATAAAACTACATCATGTTCCAAGTCTACGAGCGATTGGTTCTGAGGATGTGAAAATAGTAGTTTCCAGACGAAGGTCAAAACGACAAAGTGGTGTTGCATTTAGTATCAAATATAATTGCAACCACCATTTTAGAAGCAAGTGCTGTCCTTTTATCCTTGGGTTTTGACGTGTATAAACAAGTGGATGCATCCTTTAAAGTGCAATCTGCTGAGCTTGTTGGAATTGCAACCTGGATGCCATTGAATGCAGACCCAAACAGACGTTAAAAAATTGCTCACGTCAAACTGCGAGTCCGTTGCGAGAGACAAAAAGTCTGGGAACGCAAGACCAGGAGGTGTGTGAAAAGAGTTCTGCCGGTATACATAAAGCTAGGTTTGCCGGCGATCAATCGAAATTCAAAGAATGCCTAAAAGAAAAAAAATCAGAATAAACATAAAAGGGTTGAATTGTATTGATGAAGCCAAAGAAAAGGATCCCAAACTCTTGAGCAAACCAGAATGCAAACCTGAATGGCAATGGCTGGTGAAGACTTTGAATACAAAAGCTCGAAAGTAATGCCAGAAGGAGCGTACCACACATTTGAGTCTGGTTGGCGCTTGATATACGAGGGGATTCATGCACTTGTTCAATTTGAACTGGCTAGAAAGTCTGGAGATTGCATGCTTACAAGGAACTTGCATATGCCAACTGCCGAGTGTGGAAGGTTATGAGCTTGCGATTAACCCGTCCATAAGAACTGTCAAGGGGCATCCAATCGCCGGCTTAATAACTCTAGTCAAGAGAAAGTCTGGCTACCGGATTAAAGAAACTATAAATTATTCGCCTTTCATTCAAGTGACTGTTCTAGGAAAGCCTGGCTCACTTAATAATTTCACTGATCAAGTAACGTTAGTAAATTTGTATTGGAATCATAGTAGAGTAGGCAAGTACCCTTTCGTAGATCAAGTATCGACAATTCTGGATGCCTTACTAGAAGCCGCTAACCTTGCCAGTATAATCATCTGCGGAGACCTAAATATAGATTATTTTAAGAATTCGCGACCTGAGATGATGAAATTGGCAAACGAATGGCACTCGGAGATGGATGTAAGAAAATTGCACATGCTAAATGGATGTACTCCTGGCGACATACCACCTGCACCAACATGGCGTCGAGCAGACCACAAATCAACTATCGATTACATGTTTGTCTCGGACGTTCTTCACTCTAGAGTGAAAAGCATGAAGGTTATACAAATGGCTAACAGAGATCATGATCTGTTACGAATGGAATTATTAACTTTCGATGATCAAATAAGAACTAGCTGGATCCATAGCGTTACTGTGGAATCTAATCGAGCAAGACTGAGATTGGATGAATCCGATGTCTCTCATATTTTGAAAAAATTTGCACGGAGAGCTCAGCGGTGGAATAGTGTCATCTGTTAATGCAGTTGAAAACAAAAACAGTATGTTCAAGACATCCGAATTTTGTGCGCAAACATTCCTTTGACCTTGAAATATTAAAACGGAAGCATCAGATGCGCTGTGAGATTTGTAAGAACCAAGGATTAGACGTACAAGCGCGGAAATCTAAAAAACGCGCTGAGACACAAAAATATAAAAACTGGTTAAAAAGTGCACAAAAATCTAATGCTGCAAAATGATGCCCAAGTGATTATGGAAACAAAATAAAAACACTGGAGATTTCTGGCGTCTAATAACATACAGGCGCCACAAAGGGCGCTGCAAACCAGCTTGGTGACTGAGGCTGAGTGGATCTCACATTTTGGTGATTTATACAGAAAAAGCAAATTCACAGATACAACACCTGTAGTCAGCCAAACGGGTTGGGCGCTAACTTTTTGAAAAGAGGACATTGTGAATGTAATTATAAATGCAAAAGGTTATAGAGCCCCTGGCCCTTATGGGTTAACAAATTTCACTATAAAACAACATCCTGAAATTTGGGCAGACATATGCTTGGCATTGTTTGAAAGGATCAACCTGCAATGTCCTACGCCGAGGTCCTGTGAATCGGCGGTATTTGTTGCAATCTTTAAAAAAGGGAATTGCGCTTGCCCAAAAAATTACCGCCCAGTAGCCTTCTTAGATGTGTTGGAAAAGATCTACGCAACCTTGTTACAACGAAAGTTGGTTGAGTGGGCTACAAAATCTAACCATGTGGATTTGAGACAAGCAGGCTTTGTGAAGAACGTTGGATGTCCGCTAAACCTTCTGTTGAATTTAATGAAAATGGAGGCTTTGAGAACAAACACAAGGGTTTACCTCGCATTCATCGACTTATGCCTTTGACAGTATTGATCGTGAACTATTGTGGAGTAAATTGCGATCCTGGGGTTGTCCAGATGGAATGTTGGCAGCTATTAGAGTTCCATACGGAGACAACCATCAGAATCAGACTAGATCAAACTGGCATTCTGTCTGTAGAGATTAAAACCTATAGGGGAGTAAAACAAGGCTGTCCCTTGGCCGCAGCGATATTTAGCCTGTTTCTCTCCGATATTGGAGCTGCCATAGACGTGAAATCTTTCCCTCCAAAATTACACAGGTCACACCTCAGTTGGCTTCTGTAAGCAGATGATCGGATTACGTTGGATCTAACTCCAATAGGTCTGCAGCGAAAATTAGATGCAGTGGAAGCTTATGTGAAATTAAATCACCTAAATATCAATATTTTAAAAAAAGTGAGATCATATTACTCCACAATCTAAAACTGCAAGGAACACCATCTGCAAAAGGGCCTCTTGGAAAAAGGGGCAGGAAACATTGAGAATATCAAACAGCACAAAATATTTGGGTATGCTGATAAGCACAAGTATTTATGATGGCCCATGGATCTTAGAGACCAAGAGAAAGTGCAGACAACTTGCCAGCCAAGTGGTTGTCCTGAATACATTTTTTTTGACGTTTTCTTTAAAACCGGTGATGAACTTCTATTAACAGAAAGTAATCCCGGTTCTAACGTATGGAGCAGAAAATGCGTTTGGTTGTCTATACGAGCTATGGTCAACCCTTGAAAACATCTATTGGTCTAAAGTGTTGGAACTGCCTAAAGGCATGTCAACAGCTTGCATACGATACGAGTTATCGTTGATCTCAATGCATGCGAGAATTTGTTGGAATATGCTGTCATTATTTCGAAAAACAAGATCTGCAGAGAAATTTCCACAATTTGAAATTCTGAACAGTGCAACCTCGAACAAGAATGACATCTTGTCTATGTAGATTAGTCGGTGTGAAAGGCTTCTTGTAAAGTTTCATATTAAGTTAACAGTGCTACATAAAAACCCAAATCTAGCAAAGAAACATTTGGCGGGCTGACTGGGAACTGACCAGTGAACAGAGAGGTGCAAACCAGCTTATGGAGGATGCACCTGTTGAGGCCAGGATATGAACGCAAGGAGATTATTCATGCTTTTTCACTGGAATGCCTTTAAGGCAAAAGAGTGTCTTCGAATATGGTCGAGTAACGCAAGCCTAAATCCAACATGTAGGTTTTGTGTAAAAGAAAAGGAGACCCTTAAACATCTGGTGTTGTTCTGCTGTTAACTCCGGTCAGTGAGAACGATACATTTGGGACCTTGGATTTCAAAACATCCCTCTGAGTGCAGACGAATGGTGGCAGAAAATGTTCAATGGCATTGATATGAAACTGTTAATCCCATTAACATTCTTGCTAAATGAGATCAAAAAACTGTTGGGGTCTGACTCATTGTAGTGTAAAGTGAAATCCGGCTCATTGTAGTGTAAAGTGAAATCCAACTATAAAGCCAGGCGATATTCTGACAATGGTCAAAGAGAACATGGGAACGGGTGGGAGGGATTATCTTAAGTTCTTTTTCTTTGTGATATTTTAAAAGGTTTGTTTCTAAACCAATAAAAAAAAAATGTTTTTAAATAAATGCAAGCGGTACACTTCTCCAATCCTTCAGATCAGCGGCAAAAAACTGACCTTACCAAAGATTTGCAATTTCCATTAGGACTGCATGTCTACAGAAGGGAGAGTGGCTACCCTGTCGCAGTGCGGTTGAAGTGCAGCTATGGATCCCATTAAAAATCGACACATGCCATTTAAAGAGACCTACTGAGACACAGGACATGGAGAAGTCATCATGCAGGTCTATCACCAGAAGCAGTCATCGACTCACCTGTGCACATAACCCATTTGATGGATGCTGTGAATGGCCAGAACCATTTCTGCAAGATAAAACTGGGCCATGCTTTCATCAAACTGGTCTTCATAACGGTTCAACAGTGACAAAAAATCTCCTCCAGGCAAGTATTCCATGACCTATAAAGAATACACAAGGATTCTCAGTCCAACTATGCCTAACAGTCCAATCATAGTTTTGCAATGTAATAAAAACTATGCACCTAGGTAGGAAATACATCATAAAAGAAAACAGTACTTTCTTCCCCGCAAGTGCCAGTCAGTGATCTTCAGAGTATCAAGTTTCCCTTTACCTCAGCATCTACTCCCAAGCCCACCCCACCAAGTCCTCTTTTCTATGTCTCATATTGGCATTAGAGCTCAGCATTCCATTAACTGAAGAATCTGGCATGTCTTATTCCCACTCTATGCCACTCCCAAAAACCGATAACCAAGCCCCACTGATAAAAACGTATCCCCAATACCATCGTACATTGATGTATTAAATGATTTTATAAATTGGTACCTTCAAGATGAAAGATAACGAGTACTAAATCATTAGTAAAAGGAGGATGAACAACAAAGGGAGCTCACCAGATAGAGATGTGATTTGTCCTGGAAGGCATACTGCAATTGTGGGATCCAGGGGCTTGTACTGCGAGTCAGGATACTGCGCTCTTCTTCACAGAACGATATCTAAAAGCGAAGTATTCCATTAGATACTTCACACAACTGGCATTTCATATTTTAAAGAAGTATAAAAGGGGCTATTGTTTTGCAGGCTAAGGATTCTCTAATGTACAATGAGCGAAGCAGGAAAATCCCCATTTATTTTTCAGCCCTTTCTTTAGGTTTAATGAAGTGTTTTTATGAAGCTTCAGAGTTCTGTGGGATCCTCTTCTGTGTGTCACGTAAGAAGCAAATGTCTCAGGCAAATTTCTGAGCATCTGCTGGTCCTTCCCACGCAGAAGGATACATTTCTTTCAAAGAATTAAGGCTCCTATGCTGCATTGCAACTACCAACTCACCAATAGCAAGATAGTTTAATGATACGCGTTTACACATTTGGCCCTAAGCTGTTCCCAGGCAAGATGTTTGAAAAGAACCAGGTGATCCCAAGGATGGACACCTGAAAAAAAGGTTAATTCCCAAAGGAGAAAATTAGCAACAGCACATCTGCAGGAAACGGGGTTGACCTTTTCACAAAACTGCAAACTGATTTAATTTAAAAAACCCTTGTAAAAATAGAGTTGCTTGGAAGCAGTATAGTAAGCTTCTTGAAATAGAGGTAAATTCAGGGCACTTTTAATAGTGTCTACAATGCAGGAATTGCCATCATAAGGTTGAGTTAAAACAAATTATAATCAAGAATATCGGATAGGGTATTTTACGGAATTGCACACACCTCACAATGTTGCACTTTAACAACTGTTTCAAAGATTAAAGTGCCCCAGAATTATCATCATCTCCCTCTTTCGAAATAAGCCTGACTGCATGCAAGCCAACAGTTTTGAAGGGGAAAAGGGCAGACGTGAAAGGTTTAGATATTCACCTAAACCAATGTTACTTAACTGTTTGGCACCTTTCAGGTAGCAAGAGCAGTCCTAGATGACTAGCGGCCATATGAACAAATATGCAAAGAAATTGAGCGACACATTATCAGCGGTTAGCGCCATGTACTATTTTGGGGACATGCACTATTTTTGCGACACACTCCCAAAAAGGACAACCTCAGCATGCATGAGGTGTGATGAGGCACCACATAATAGAAGGCCTCTAGGCTAATACTGTCATTAGCGTAATATGGATTTATTATAGAATTAATGGTGTTGGTGGAGTAACTGGCACAGCTGTGTGTGTGCGGATAGGCAGGCACCATGGTATAGGTTTTTTCGCTTTACAAACCTAACAGAGGTTGGAGGGCTCTTCATTGCTACTATAAAGGCATGTGGAAATCCAGGGAGCCCCATGGGACATGTATGAACCACTCTCCCCTTAAGGACTCAAGGAGAAGGACGGTATCAATGAAGAGAAGCATGAGCTTGGGGCAATATTTACTCAAATAGCCATTTAATGCTAGGCTAAAAAGTGGAGTAAGCCCACATTTGGACAGATGTTATAGAACAACCTAGTGCCATATTAAATAATGTGGGATGGTCAGTGTACTTCTAAAGCTCTGCAAGATGTTCTTGTGGTCTTCAGTTGGTGGCGAGGTCACGCCAGGCTAATGCACATTGCCTGAAAATAGGCAGAATTTGGGAGATGGGTGCAATTTCAATGAACGAAAATGACTAAAAGCATGTATGCAGTTTGCGAAACAAAGCAAAACATGCTAATCTGCCAAAATAGAGGCAGTTCCAAAATTAAAATTAAAAGAATGGGTCACAGCAGGCTTCTAGATGTGCTGGTGCAGGCTATCATGCAATCAAAGGTAGAATTAAAGGTACTCTGAAGGAGCCCCTTTAACGGCATAAGTTACTTAAGAAAACCTTTTCCTAAAAATCGAAATGGAAGGAATTGAACAGGCAGTGGTGTTAGCTGGATTTACTTGGTTGATATGTCAATTAAAAAGGTCTATCAAACCAGTTATGGATAGAAAACACCAAGCCACCCTAAAAGTCAAAGTCAAACGTCATTTGAATAGCACATAGCTGCCAATTTAGAACCTAGTGAACAGAAATTGGACAAGAAACAATCTTCAGAGCACTGTTTCTTCATGTGGGGGCGTGGGAGCCATCGCTGCACAGCTGAGGTGGTGATCGTAGTGTCTGGTGTCTGCCTATAAGTGGTTGGTGACTTTAAGGTGTACGGCAGTGTTGGAGGGGGTTCTCCGAACGGGCACAATGCGACTAAACAGCAGTGTGGAAGGCTCTGAGGTGAGTAATGGGTGGCTAGAACTCAGGTATTATATTTGTGACCTCAGGCGATAGCCATTCCACAGAGTGTAGGCAGAGTTCAAGTGTGAAGGCTAGAGTTACTAAGATTTAGCAACATTATCATCTGGGTTTCCCTATGGAACGTGTGTGAGATAATGTATTTTTCCTCAAAGTACCAGTATCCAAATACCCAAGTTTTGAGGATTAAAAAATAGATATAATCTCTCATGAAAATAACGTACTGAAATTCAAAGCAAACTATTTCTTACATGCTCCTTCGCCAGCAGGGACTCTTTCTTCATCACTTTCATGGCGTAGACATCCCCAGTCAATTTCTCCTTCACAACTTTGACTTCTGCAAAGTGACCCCGTCCTACCAGACTTCTTACTTCAAAGTCCTTTAAATTGGGCTGCAACTCACGGAGCTCAGCTATGGTCTCTGCATCTGCAGAAAATGAACAGAGAATTATTAAAAGCGTGAGGCAAGAAAGCAATGTTTGTTATGGATAATTGATCATATTGTGAATCACCTCCTGACAGCCCCATTCCATGCAAAGAGAAATGTCCCAGTGAAATGGCCAAGTGCTACCACAGAGTATGTTTGGCAATTTACAGGTGTTGCAATAATCTGAATCAACATAAGACCCGAGACAAAGAAAAACACTTATTTTTAGCAGTTAGGTTTGGATGAATGCCTAGAAGGGGAGCCAATCTATTGTTACCTATTGTCAGAGTCTAGATGCCTACTCTAAACAAAGTACCATTTGGGGCTGCATCTCCCCTATTCATTCCTTTTCCAGTCATGTTCACTCTCAGGGTATTTAAAATGCCCCAACATAATTAATTCCTAGTTGCTTCTGGGCTTATAAATGGTCACCCGCTGTCTGAGGATCACCTTCGTGGGCTCCACGGGTGTAGATGCAGCACACTCCTAGGATTTCATTCATACGATTCCTTCTGGTAATTGGGAATACCCGCAGTAATTACCAGCCAGGAACTGCCCCCCCCCCCCCATCACCCCAACTGCCCCCCTCATTTTCAGGCTAATATTCTCAACCATCTCCCAGGGGTCACACTGCGGGACTTGAGCCAACTACAAGCTCAGACTTTCACAGTCTCAGCACTTGAGCAGAGACAGGCTTGGTTTCTTAGTATCTATGGCACCTGCCAGGCTCAGCTCTCACAAGGCTACCAATCCTCCTTCCTCCTCAGTGGTCAGTGGACCACAGGTTGTCTGCGGAGGGCTCTCCTCACAGACTTGCTTCAGTCAAGGACTGAGCCACAGCGCTAAGCACGCTGTTCGACCCTCCTCCTTGCTCTTTGCATTCCACAGCTCTATGGAAAGCTGGTCTACTTCTAGATACTTTTCTAGTGCTTGAGTGGTTAAGTTGCCCAATAATACCGGGGATTGGTTTGGCCCTCCTCCCATTAGCAGTGGGTCCAGAACTGACCAGAGTTCCTTAGTTTCCCTTTCCCCACCATGTTTTCCTCTCTTTACAGCATCATACACATGCAGACCGTATTCTCAGATACCATCCTCAGTGACTACTTCATCATGAAGGGTTCGGGGAAAAAGGTTACCCACTGCAATGACACCTGTAGTCTTAGTCCATAATCTTGGGACATCCCACAGAACAGGGTCTGGACCAGAGTCTGAAACTACGCAGCAAACAATTAGAACTTTCCGGTAGTACCAACACGCACAAGCTTTTACCATGCCCACATGTGACACCGTCCCATGTCCACCTCGCCCAAGCGTCCGTTCTCTTTTCTTTTCATTGGATCTGGTGTTTTTTTTTTTTTTATTGGTGCTGGTGTGTGGGCATATGGCGGAATGGGGTCTCTGGACTAATAGTACAGGTGTCACTACAATGAGTAACACTATTTGTATTCTTACTTGTCCCCTTTCCTCCATACTCAAAGCACCCCTAATATACGGGAAGTTGATCCCCTACTGTGCAAATACATTTTGTAAAATCGCCATGCCAAAAGGCGTCTGTGTACAAGAGAATAACATGGGCAAAAATATTGGGTAGAGGTCCACAAGGACGCTTTGCAAATTTTCTGCGACAGGTTATACCAATGGTATGCGACCGAAGCAGACTTTGACCTCAAGACATGTGCATGGAGCACATGTGAAGAGGGACGTTCCTCCTACAAAGTTCACAAATAGGTGAGCATTCTTTCTGGAATAGTTTGTCCTGCCCAGGTAAAATCTGTAATGATCTTGATAATAACAGAGTGTGCAAAGACCCCTCAGCTTGAATCCAGAAATTGCTAAAGCTATTTTATCATTGATGTGGAAGGCAGGAACAACCTTTGGTAGACAAATGGGGTGCGTTATGAGCACCAACTTCAACATCAGGAAGACAATGTAAGGATCTTCTGCACTCCGCGATTGGAGATGGCTTATCCTGCAAGCCAAGGTAATAGCAACTAAAAAGAGGTCATCAACGACATCCAGCGACGGTTGGTTGACAATGTGGATTCAAAAGGCTTCTGCACGAGCGCTGAGAGAACCACATTTAGGTCCCATGAGTCATGGAGCTTTCTCTTCGGTTAGAAGTCTTAAAATACTGCTTAAATGTGTTGATTATGGAATTCACAAGCAAAACAGTCCTTACCTTGCTATTTAAGTATACCTTTAACGCCACCAGGAAGGTCCTACAAGATTCTACCATCAGGCCAAATGCATGATAGACGAGAGTATATCATCTAGGCCTGCATCCAGGAGGTTCCCGTTGCAGAACCATATCAATTTACAGGCTTACTGCACTCTGGTGGAATCTTCCTAGCGACCTTAAAAATCCCCATATTTTTTGCAGAGACCCTCAGGTAATGGCAAACTAGGTCCTCAGGGATCATGCCGCTAAGGAAAGACTGTGGGCCCGGGTGCAGGATGGCCCATCCTCCACACCCCAATTGATACACAAGGTCTGCCCTAAAATGTAAAATCCCGGGGGCCTTGCTCTTTAGCACCTCCAGGCCAAGTACCATACACTCTTGGACAATTCAGAGCAGCTGGGATCAAATGCCAGCCTCTTATGCAGTTCAATTTGTGCGCGACCCTCAACACTATGGGGACCGGCGGAAAGGCACAAAGAGTCCGTCCATCACATGGGAGGAGGAAGGCACCCCCCTGTGAGTTGTCAGCCTTCCCTTTCCAGGAGGCGTACAGTGTGCACTTCTTTTGCACTGGATGGTGAAGAGGTCAAGTACTGCCGTATCCCACGCTCGACAGATCAGTTCCAGCACCTCTAAATGCAGCTCCCACATGTGCGCAATCTAGGATTTCTGGCTTACGGTGTCCACCCTGACATTATCTTCTCCCGTTACATGGGTGGCTAGTGGGAAGATGGCGTACTATAGACAACAAGACCACAAGACCACATTTCAAGTGCCAAAAAGGAGAGGAAGGGGGGGTCACAATCAAATGCCCAAACTGTTTGCGTGTATGAAACATCGCTTTTGTGTTGTCAGTGTAGACCAACAACAGATAACCTTCCAGATGAAGGCGAAAAGCCTTCAATGCCAGATAGGCCACCTTCAGTTCCAGCTCATTTATGTGGTGAACCCGTACCTCTAGCCTCCACAGGTCGTGGACTCACAACTGCTTCATCAACACCCCACAGTCTACAAGATTCGATTATGTGTAAAAGGATCCAATTGGCAGAGGGGGAGTAAAAGGCGCCCCCTCTGTCAGACTGCTCTTACCTATACACCATTGTAGGTCCATGTGACAGTCTGGATCACAGGTGAACTCATGACCATTAATCGTTGAGATTGCTTGAGTGGCGTGTGTGGATGCCTGTTGTACTCCCTGTTTTAGAGCATTGTTAATAAAAACAGTGCAGGATTTGCCAACATCCTGGATCGGACTGATTTATGTACGAGTAAGATCTGCATACCCATCCGTCTCAAATACTGTTATCTCGTCTTAAAGGGCCTTTGGGTTCACTTGGTAGCAGAGTAAGGATGGTTACAGGTCTGTCTAGTAGGTTTTTAGTACTTTCGGATAGTCAGACACCATCCGCCATCTAGCCAGAGGATCGCAAGGTTTCCTGTGGAGAGAGGCCAATATAGAACTCGATACAGGTGGGACGGGTCCCCCTTTCACAAAATCCCTCCTGGTTTACACAGGCGCTGAGTGGACTTAAGACGACGGTGGCCGATTGGAGGAGGGGTCCATACACGATACAGAGGATCTTGAGCTGAAAAGCGAACGGTGAGAAGGGACTGGCAAAAATAGAGGGAATTGTAACAGGGGGTTTGTTTAGTGTATAATTAGAATTGTTTGAACGAGGAGCGTTCTATAGAGCCCAGTGTCCTAGCTTAAGGAGTTTTAGAAGGAGTCATTTCAAAATATCAAGGAGATCAATAGGTGACACAAACAGGTTTATGAAAGGGAATGACAAACTCCAATCAAGGTATTTTAGGGGCTAGGTGAAAATGAGCATCATGGTGTGTATATGTAGAGTCAACTAGTTTGTCGGTTTGTGTATTTTGTAATCGAAGAAAGGTGTCCAAGAGCGACAATAGTTGACTGAGGTTAAGAAGGAGATAAAAAAAGTATTGTCCATTCTTTAGTCATTGTCGGCGCTGACTGAATAGGTAGATTAAGAGAAGTGAAAATTAGAGGCTTTAAGCAGCGATTGGTGCAGCGCGCTCTTATTTGTTGTTTTTCTGAAACGTATGTGTGTAACTAAAGGTAAGTATTGACAGTCAATTGAGACTTTTCACAACGGGGGATGTTAATCCACTGATGCATATGTGCAAGACACTACCAAAACACGCACCCAAGCTTACACAGTATAGTGCAGAATGGGTCAAGGGAACAGCAGACAAGATGTTCATGCCATTTCCACAAGGGGGAAATCGCTGTCAAAGAGGGTTTTGCAACCTATGACGACATACTTGCACGCTGCATACACAGGGAAGACATTGGAAGAGAGGTTAGATAGTTTAGAGCTCTGAAAATGTACCAGGAGGTGCGACAGGGTTGGCCTCCTGAGGATTGGATGCTTAATCAGTGTAGGGAGGAAGGTGCCTAGCATTCTGCTCTCTTTACTGCGGCCGAAGTAAAAGGCGATAGTACAAAAGATGAAGGGGTGTACCCATTGAGGGAATTAAAAGCGGCAACGGGATATAGTAATCCGATACATGAACTACTTGCTTACAGCAGTGACGATAGTCCAGAGAAGACTAAGGGAAAGAAGGAGATCTTGAAGGCCTCACCAGACAAGGCGGAGAAGAGTGAACGACCGGATGTATCAGTAGATAAAGAACAATAGATTAAGAGATGGAAAGGAGAAAAGGATAAAGCTGACGAGGTAACGCTGGTACAGAACAAAATGGGTGGGTGGACAGATCTTGCTCAAGCTTGATGAGAAAAGTATTGAGGAAGTTAGGCAAAGGGAAGATCAAGAGGAGCATGATAGAAAAGACAGGAATGAGAGAAATTATTGAAAGATGAATACAAAAGAAAGAGCAGGCAGAGATGGGAGTAGATATATCAGGAAGAACAGCAGAGAAAGGAGAGGAGCAAAGGAGGCATGATAACAGAGCAATCGAAGAATGAGAGCCAAGAAAAGAAGAGACTAGAAGAGGAAGAGCAGAAATTACGGTAAAAAAAAAATGCCAAGGGAAAGGGAAGAAGAGGTACATAGAGCAAATGAGAGAAGAGAAGAGGAAAGAGTTCAATGGGAAAGAAAGAAAAGGGAATTAGACAAAGAAGTGGAGCGAAAAAGGTGACAAAGAATGCAATATCAATCGCATTCAGAAAGAGCTGACGGAACAGTGTCCAGTAATATCCTGGGGCGATATAGAGGAGATTCAGTTGCAGGGAGCAACACTAGTGTCACAAATCTCTCCCCTTCTCACCTGTTTTTCCGGTTTGTTTGCGACCTTCTTTGATGATTTCTTTCGCACGCTCCGGGATTTGTATAAGCCTGTGCGCTGGTCTTCGGGTTCCAGCGTGAGGATAGTAATCCAACTCCAGGAGACGTTCAGATGTCCAGGACGGAAACCAGGAAGGAACAATGTCCTGGCTCGGATGCACAGATCGCTGTGACCCGATTGCAGGGGAAGATCCAGGAAGAAGCTCGAAGGTAAGTTCGAGGAAAGGGAGGGAAAGGAGGAAGATTCAAGGAATCTGGAAACAGGATTCGGAAGAAAGCCCAGAGCAAACTCCGGCAACACACACGTCCAACTACAGCGAGCGGTAGCATTGAGACGCGCAGAGCCGCTTGGGCGTGTCCGTTTAGTAAAACGTTGAGCGTGGCACGTAAAGACTGGCAAGCTGCGTTCTGTATTAGGCGGCCATGTTGGGAGGATCAGGGCATTCAGTCCTCTATGGGTCAGGGACCACGAAGTCCAGAATGGACGCAAGCGACGGTTCATGACAACTAGGACCATCTAGGGTAAACCTAGATGAGAATTTTGAGATGGGAATTATTGGAGATAGGCTTTATTGATTCTATCAGGTTATGAGCGCGAGAGGTGGATTGGGAAGCAACGGAAAAGGCGATCAATCTATACTCGCTCAATCACGGGCGAAGAAGGAAGCTCACTTGATTTGAGCAAATAGCTTCATCTCTCAGCAGGCTAACCTTAGACAGGGGTGAAGGGGCCGAAAGCCATACTAGTTGGGGGCAAGATGTCAGACGAAGACAGGGAAACCTTCTGTGGAGAGGAGGGTCAAAAAGTGCATGCGGTCCCAAGGGATGTCTGCAGACAGACAAGGAAGTAAAATGGTCCGATCTAGAACAGCCTAAGGAGAGGGCGCCAGAACTTATAGCGTATTCAGAGCGACCTAAAGGACAGTCACATAGTCAGAGTGGGGTATCGCCAACATATGTGAGCAGACCGAGGTCATTGCCAGGTAGAAGGCAATCAGTAACCAATGACCTCACTATTGACACGCAGACAATGGGGGCCGATTGCAGATTTGGAGTTTTGCAGTTCCCTTTATTGGAGAAAGGAGGGGCCAGACCACAGTATATCACCTGGCCACAGATGGATAAGGATAATTTAAGATGTAAACTTCCCAGCTGAACGGTGGGCACAGGAAAATGGATTTATGAGTTAGAAGAGATAACCGGAGGAAATACCCTAGCTAAAAGGGGACATTAAGGATCTCATAGCAGCCATTCTTGGGGAAAGGGCTGATGACATTTGGACAAGAGCAGGCGACTCAAGTGTCACGGCACAGAACACAGCAAATGACCGAGCGCCGTTTAATAATTGTTGAGCAGCTGTCTGGAAAGCGCTCAGGGTACAGTATCCCGATACATCAGATATGGATGCGATTATGGCACGTAAAACGAAAGATGATGAAGATCCGCTTACTTACATTCAAAGTATTCAGGAACGTTGGACTTTGGAAACGAGGGAGCCATGGGGGAAATCAGTACCAGTATTCTACCACATTTTGTTCCAGGGATTACTAGAGCAAGTGCAGAGACAGCTCAAGAAACTAGTGGGAATGGAAGCAAGACCATGGGAAGAGATACAGTTGACGATAGCGCATCACTGCCAGCTGTTGCAAGAGACAAATAAGAAAAAGGAAGACGCAAGAAGAGAAGCCAAGTTAGCTCAGAAGAAATTGTTGATGTACGCCACAGAAGGGGCGGTACTGAGAAGTCGAGGGGGACTGGGAACGCAGCAAGCAATGGGTACATCGCAGGAGAGTAATCAACGTTAGATGGACCAAGGAGGGAATGGGTTTACGCCACGAGGCAGAGGAATGGGTTACAGAGGAAGGGGTGGTTTCCAGAATAATCAGGGTGGCTTTCAAAATAACCAAGGCGGGTTTCAGAATGTACAGAATGATAAATCAGAATATACGAGGGGGACAAATAAGAACATTTCCTCCTATTTGTTGGACATGTGGAAGCCAAGGGTATGTACAAAATGGGCACTTCTCAGGGGGGGGGGGGCTTGAACAGCTTTTCCTCCAGCATATAAGTTCACAAAATAGGGACGGGTTTGCCCAAGATCAGACAGTGTATCAAGCACAAGCACCGCAATTGCAACAGGCATTGCAATCACAGCAAGCGCCATTGAATCTGCCGCAGGGGCAGTCATAGCATACACCTATGCAGATACAGCAGAGAGTGTAAACACGGGACAGCTATTGACACCTAAATTAGGGGTGTCACAGTCATGGGAGGAAGTCCTTGTACGGGTACGGGATTAGTATGTATCCACAATAGGACAGCTCAAAGGGAGACTTGATGTGTTCAATACCATCGGTGACAACAGACCCCTAGAGGAACGAAGGGTTGATGTTACCATAGGAGGCAGACACATGTGCAACTTGCTCATGTATACGAGAGGGAAAATATCGATTATCGGGAAATAGATTGACGTCACAGACAAAGACATGTTTAGAGATGAGCCATTAGATGAAGTATTATTAGGGAGGAGTATTAGATATTGGATCAGAATAGAGAAAAGAGGTCCCACAGCAAATGAGGATGGTGCGGCAGCTCCCAACATTTTTTTGAGGAGGACTTGGAAATACTGGCAAGCTCTTTATGGACTACAGGCCCCTATGACGTAAACCTATTGAAGTGGGTAGGGGAGATTAGGATTAAGCTGAAGCCAGGAGCAATTTTACCTTGAGCAAGACAGTACCCCATGTCTCGCAAGGCGGATGAGGGCATTTTCAAGACTATAATCAGCCATGATGGAGCAAGGTATCTTAGTGATGGCAGAGTCCCAGTTTAATACTGCGGTGTACCCTGTGAAGAAATCGAAAGAGGGGTGGGGAGGTTGTGGAGACTAATCCAGGACATGAGGCCAATTAACAAGATTGCAGAGGCAAATTTTCCTTTAGTTCAGAATCCGGCGAAGATACAATGTAATATACCAGTAGAAGCACAATATCACTGTGATTGACTTGAAAAATGAAATTTTCTCAATCCTGTTGCATAAGGACTCCCAAGACCTTATGCCATGTATGTTTTGTCAGACTGTTGGAAAGTACTCGTTTGCCCCAAGGGTACTGTGAGTCTCCATCGATCTTTAATAGGGTCCTGCAGATGGACCTAAGCAATATTGATTTGCAAAGTGTTGTGTTGCAGTACGTGCATGACATTTTAGTTTGCAGCACCACAGAAGATGAATGCAGGTGAGATTCAATTCAGTTAATGATTTTTGTAGCAGAAAAGGGATATAAATTTGAAAAAGAGAAGTTGCAATATTGTCCAGAAGAGGTGTTGTACATAGGCCAGTTAATCTGACATGAGGCAAAGAAAGTCACTCCTGAAAGAGCGGAAGCGATTATGAAAACAGCAAAACGGCACACTAGCAGCAGTTTCTGGGATTGTGCAACTATGTTAGAGCATGGGTATTTGATTATAGTTCATATACAAGACCTCGTTTGCAAGCTCTGATGAAAGCGTAAGTGAGCAAGGAAAAGATAGAATAGACTGAGGAAATGGAGGGAGGGTTTGAAGAAAGCAATTTGTACAGCTCCAGTTTAAGGAATTCCCAATTAGTTCTTTTTATTTTCACACATGAATGGGACAGTCATGAAAGCAGTGTTTACATAAAGGACCACATTGGGGTACAAACCCCTGGCATATTACAGTGGGATTTTAGATCCAGTTATGAGAGGATACTTTACTTGCGGGGAAAAAAAAAAAAAAAACACAATCGCTGGCAGCAGCCGCGTTTGCCACTGAGAAGTCTACCAGCATTGTGCTGGGGTGTTCTATGGCGTGGTTTGTTGAGCATGTATGGTTTGCTGTTTTGGAGAACCCCAAGGGTACATGGACATCTCAGAGGGCTTCTGCTTATGAGGAAGTTATATAGAATCCAGCCATAGTCAGGTGTAAAATAGTGAACCCTGCCACGTTTGTAGCTGAGCCTGTGGCAGCGGGTGAGCATGTGCACAAACTGATGGGGAAAGACATTCAGGTTCAGCTGTGGCAAGTCACAGAGCTAATTAGGCATTTGATGTGGTAGCAAATGCAAGACTACTGTCTCACTTTTTGGCACAAGCAGCAGAATTGGTGGCGCTTATTGTTGCGCTTGAGAAAAACAAAGTGTACAGTGACTCTGCCTATGTGACATCCACCGTACACGCAGGGCTATCATGTTGGAAAAGGAGGGGCTATACAGCACATACGAAAGAGAACGGACTATCACAAGTGGAAACGAAGCCGCAGAGGCCAAAAGGGTGGCCTATTCACCAGGTATTTCAAGTTTTGATACCCCGAATGTAAACCAAAAAGTAGTCACGGTTAGGATTGTAAATTAAGGGTTTAATCATTTGTCAAGAACACAGTTGGAGGTTCAAGGCAGCGCTCCACAGGAAAAGCAAGAACTATGGAAATGGAGGGGGTGTTTTTTATCCCCCATTGAAGCGCTGTGGCACCAGGGCAGCACTGGAAAGCCGGTAATGCCTGTATCCTTGTTAAGGGTAGCGTTAAAACAGCTACACTACCGTGCGTATGGAACTATGGAAAGCCTTGCAGTAGCTATTGTGGAGGACTGGTTCGTACCAAACCTGTTAGAATACATTGCTTTTTATGTAGTAAATTGCATCGTATGTCAAACGTTTACTGCTGGGTAGACACCGCGAACAATCAGAGGAGCGATTCCTCAACCGAATGGTCCTTTTCAGCATTTACATATAGAGGATGTTGACATGCTGCAAGTATGTAGTGGATATAGGTATATGATAGTGGTGGTATGCCGCTTTTCAAGATGGATTGAAGCAGGTCCATGTACACACCCTGATGCCACTTGCGCAGCCAGGTTTTAAGTCTGATAAGTCTTTCCTAGATGGGAAGCATGTGAGATGTTGAGATCTGACAATGGGCCCCATTTTGTTAATGAATTTTTAGAACAGATTAGAATATTGCTTAGTATAAAACACAAGTTTATTTTCTGCTTATCACCCGCATGCAAACGGCTGTGTCAGTGACTCAACGGTCGTCTTAAAGCGAGAATAGCCAAATTGAAATTGAAGAGGGGATGGCTGTACGGCCTGCCCCTTGCATTATATACATTAAGTAATCAGTCTTGGTCGGACCACCTGTCATGATGCTTACCCCCGGGCATCCAGACCAAGTCCAGCAACCCCGGAAGCAGGCATCAGGTTACCCAGAGAAAGCCCAGCAACCCTTGTTAGGGGCTATATGGGTACAGTCCTGGCGTCTATGGCGCCAGGCTCATAAACAGTCCTGGCGCCATAGGCTCCAGGCTCATATGTCAAAACTTACCTGATGCAGACCATGCTGCAAGAGATCCAAGCCCATGTGAGGCTTGGAAGGGACTACTTTACCTAGGGACTATTTTGTTACTCGGCTGTAGTTATGGAGGAATACTTACTTGGGACTACTTTGGAGGCTATTTAAACCACGCCCGAAGGGCAGCACACGCTTTGCGTTATTCTGCATCCAGCAGCGTAACGCTCACCATGCCTGCAGTCAGCATCCAGCCTCGTGCCACGCCCGCCTCGACTCCAGAGCGCCTAGAAAGAAGGGAAAGAAGAAGAAAGGTTAGAACAAGAATTATTATTGGGTTTCTTAACTGATTCATCGCACCTTTGAAGGAGAAAGGACTTTATTTTAAGCACGGCGCTTCGCCAGCGGCAGCGCCGCGCCATACTCACCGTTCCTCGTAGCATCTCTAATATCCGGCGCTGTCCCCATCATTTAGTTGCCACGTTCCAGCACCTAAGGGGGACAAGAAAACAACAAGGTGAGCCGAGGGGAAACAAATAAGGACAATCTCTTGCCACCATATACTTACTTGATTTTACCACCTGAGGTATTATTCACCAGCACACCAAATCTTCTTACGCCGCACCTGTAAGAAAAGAGACAGCAGAGAGTTAAACTTTGGCATCATTTAACAGACAGGGTGGGATAGCACAGACCCTTACCAGAACGCTTTCAGCTGCCACAGAACTATCTTCATTTGGGTTTAAGCTGCAAGATAAACAAAGGAATTGGACAAGAGTGATTATTCAGACATTTTGAACTCTTTAGAACTATATACGAACGGCCCTTCGCCAGGAGTTTGGAGCCAAGATTTGTTAGAACTCTTTCAATGTCCTCAAGTCAGTGAAGTAACTGGCCATCAACGCGCCCCTGCATTCCTCGCAGGATGGAGAGCTCATCATTCAAAACTATAAGGTGAGCTTTGTGAACGGGAATATCAGAGGTGATAAATGGGGACGCAATGAGGGGCTATTACTCAACTCCACGGGTGGCTAATTCCGTTTCTCTGCCTTTAGGAGACTACTTCTACGGGTCAAGCAGACGAAGCTAGGTGGGCCAGTCCAGTCAGTCATCTCTGCACTACACATCACGCTGGTGGAGACCACGGCTGTCCAGTTCCGCCCGACACCCCTGTGGGAACCAGGTGAGCGTAACACCACCACCTCGCACCCCATGAGCTTGTTACAGGGATGTGAATGAGAATTCCCCCGTCTCCTCCATCAAGGAGCAGAAGTGATGCCCAGACGACTACAGAATTGTTAGTAAATGAGCTATGTACGTATTTGACATGTACGACCGCTAGTAGCTCTGTCATTTCAGATAAACTCAAGCACAAGGGATGTCGGTCTCTGGACACAGATGAAGACCATTCAGCAATCCAATTGCGTGAATTACTACCTAGACTGTTTGTGGGAGATGAAGTCCTAGTGGGAAGTGGCATGTGCCTTGTTTTAGTGGGCTCTTTGTAGTTGAAAATATCACTCCCTCAGCAGTAAAAGTTCAAGAAAAGCGCGCCTGGATCCACTTGAGCGACGTGAAGCGGTATGCTGGTGAGATCGATGCACGACAAGAAGAAGTAGTTCAGCACATGCAGACACGATCGATGACGAGGAAGAAGGACGTGAAGATTGCTGAGCGAATAAATGCAAGTGAGCATTTGAACTGTGGCTCACCCCGGACACTTTATAGTTATTTTAGCAGGAGTGACAACTAAAAGTTCTTGAGCCGCAGGAATCTTTGAATTGGACCTTAGAAAGTGTTGAAGTGATAAAAATGCTGAATTTGGAATAGGAGTTTGATGACTGGAAAAAGGGAGCAGGATCCCGATTCCTTCCTCACTGAATTTCTCTTTGGGTAAGCCCCATGGTTCTGTCCAATGTCGATGCCCATAGACTACTTATCGCTATCTTTGTGTACAAATTTCAGGCCCATCCTGATCTCGTTTTGCGTAAAAGTAATATATGGGTGTTCTTACGAGATCCTTAAAAGCGCCCTGTAATTAGGAGGTTACTTATGGAGATAATTGAGCAGATCCGGCGGCTACCTGAGCATTTAACGAGGCCGCCCGATTAAAAACAATTTTTCATTCCTTAAAAAAGTGCACAGGCATAATGTGGACTGTTGAGAATAAGGCAGTTCCAGAAAGCGAGCGAACTCAACGAAGTGTGGAGAAATGCCAATGGTGGGGTCTGATGTATTGGTGCATAATATATGCGTGTTTAGCATTTATTATTGTTTTTCTGAATTTGCATATTCACACCGTTTATTTCATTGGTCCAAAAAGATAGAAGTCTTTGATTCTTGCCACTCCAGTAACTTATGCAGAATTATCTGTTACAAAGAGACAGAGACCATACGTGATTATCCCTACACCAGTGACACATGTGGAGTCACCCATTTCTCCGACAAATGTTGCTACGATTCCCCCTGTAGGATGGTCTGTATTTTTATATACTTCAAGATCATTATGTACAAGCTCATTTGGTAAACGGGAGAGCCAAGAGAAGCACAAGGGAAGATGACGAGTTAAATATTATCTAGCCAGTACAGCACATTTGGGGGACCAACATGTGGTATCAGAACATGAAAGAGGTGGGGAAAAGAACTTCTGTGGAGAGTTGCTATGTTTGTGTTCTCCTACCTTATGCGATGGGGAAACCAGAGATATTCATAGCTATAGAAATGGCAGTCCAGACAACTCATTGCTTGACTCACCTTGTTCTCTGCCATACAAGAGGTCAGTTCCAAGGTCGAACAGAATCATTGGTATGGGTAACTGAATGGTCAGCTCCAGAAGATGATGATGATGATTACGTGCTGGATTTAAAGACAAGAGAGACCACACACCAGAGATCATGTGATAAGATACGAAAAACATGGAATGAAGGGAGTAGGAATCACATGGGGAATTAAATAAGAAGCTCAATTTCCAAAGGAAGAATAATGAGGAAATACGAAGATGCAAGGAGAGAGGCCAGGTGCAAATTTGGGAAAGAGTACTGTCTGCAGATGGATGGGAAGAAAGCATAGATGTATGCAGAGCGGTGGCAGTAACAGGACATCACAAGCCAGTTTTTAAATCGTGTAGAGAAGGTATGCAAACCTCTGGCCGAAGCTTGCAAAGTTGCTGACATGGGTTGAGAACAAATGAGGCCCATTACAGATAGTGCCCCTGGCTAATGCAGAGCTATGTTTCAGAAGCAATGGCACAAGAAAAGTTGGAGAGAATCAGCAGTGTGGTTGAAATCTTCGATGTACCAGGAACGAAGGATGGAACAGTAGTGAAAACTGGACCACTACCGGGCCTGCAGATCCAGAGCTTACATGAAGCTGCCCGAGGATTGGGGAGGGCTGTGTTCTATAGTACTTGTCCATGTTCCAGCATTGGTCATTCCAAAGAATGACCTAAATATTGCAGAGTTTCCAAAAGCAGATGCTCACCTGAGAACAAGGAGATCAGTTGGATTCCTCAATCGAACAAAGAGAGAACTACTTTTCAGCTAAATCGAAAGAAGTCTTTAACTTCATCTCGTATGAACACATGTTGTTCAGCCAGACTTCAGCAGTATTCACTTCAATCTTTATGCCAGGGATCCAAACGATGGCAAATGTCAAATGGTTACAGATAATCAGATGGGAGCTCCTGCAGATGAACACTACCATAAAGTGATTCAACACTTTTAAAGAAGAGCTGAGAGCCATATGACCGATGGCTCTTCAGAATAGATACGTCCTGGACATGATTACAGCCATGGATGGAGGTGTCTGTGCCAAAACCGTAGAATCATGTGCGCATTCCTACCTTCTCGCGATGGAGAATGTGACCTTGACAGAGGCCATAACAATGCTGACGAACTTGTACATCAAAATGGAAGATGAAGTGGAAGACATTGCTGACGACAGCTGGTTTGCATCAATTTTCTCATGGGTCCCTCAATGGATGGAAAATATCTTCAAGTTCCTTGGAGCCTTGTTGGTGATGATCATGTTTGGATTCTGGGTGATAAAAATAATAATCACACAGTGAAAGAAGACAACAAAGAAAGCAACAGGAATGAAGATCATGATCGATGTCGAGTCAGGGTTTGGCCCCTTGAACTGACAGATGAAGAAATAAGAGACCATGTAAAGGCCGGTATTCATGCACCTGTGGGAACGAAGTTCCTGTATCCGAGGAACCATACGAAGTATGTGGGAAGATGGATCTACTGTATCCCGAATGGATAATGTAGTCTCACGACTTAGAATATTGATGAACATGTGAAATCAGAAGGATCACTGAAAGGAGTACTGAAGATATGGAATCCAAAGAAGCACTTTCTCAGACGAGGATGGCTAGATGTAAAGACTGATGGGAGAGTGGTCAATGAATCGCCCAGAGGTGGGAGTGTAGAGGAGGAGCCAAGTGCCTCTACTTGAAGTCCCGCCCCCATTCTGCCTATATGTTGGCAGCCGGAAATAGCGGCATGCACAACACCAGTATTAGTGTCTGTACCGCAAAGAGTCATCCCTTGAGAAACCCCTATATGGTGTATCCACAGAGAAATGACAAACTGCTGAAGGAAGTTCCGGAAGAAGTGTACAGATGAGTGAAAGAGAAGACTGGTGACGTCACATGATTCAGAAATGACGCACCCAGAAGAGATGCCAATGAATAAGGTGATTAGACCTTATAGATTCTGATGACGAAACGAAGAGATAAGTGACATTTCATGTGCGGGACTGAAGATTGCATGAACAAAAAGAACTGAAGAGAATGCAAACCGTTTTATAAATGTACAGATGCTGAAACACAATTAGAAAAAGAATGGCTATACGTAGTGAATAGACTGCAGGTGGTGCCACCTATATATATATATATATATATATATATTTTTTACACAGCCACGGTGTTTCCATAGGAAGAGCACTTTTTGGGCGGCTTATAACTTCGCTCCCCCTGGACAAATCCTCACTAAACTTTGCAAATGTTTGGTGAGGTTTGGTCCAGGGGGGGCAAAGTTATAGGGGGGGGTCCCAAAATGTATTTTTTTCCGATAGACACAATGGGAAAAAAAAAACTTTGCTCACGCCTACAGCCCAAACCGTTGGACGGGTTTACGCCAAATTTGCGGTAGGAGCGGCGGCTTGGTCCCGAAAGCGTGTTTTTTTTTTAATTTGGTGTAAATACGTGCAGTAGTTTCTATTTAAAATTACCAAAATGTAAAGCAAAAAACTGTGATATCTATGTCCGCTCACTTCCCTGTTCGGTCCGCGGACTGGCCTCCGATTGGCTGCACTGTCCGTGGACTGGCCAGAAAAATTTGCGGACCTTTGCATGGTCCGCGGACACCAGGACGTGCCCGATGATTGGATGGTGAGAAAACGTGAAATGCGTCCGATTCCCTGAAACGCCCGCCATCTTGGATTCACAGACTTTTTTGGGGTCCGCGAACAGCGCAGTGAAAACTTTTTTTTGAAAAAGCAGCATTTTACTTAGAGGGGATGTCCCAAAATATTGTAAATGCATATAAATGTGGTGTCATTTGACAAATCTGCACAACATTTGGCAAAACGATTTTGGATCTAGATATAAATGGTTTTCCAAAGTTTGGTGGGTTTTTCTCAAGAGGGGGCAAAATTAGAGGGGGGGGGGGTCTCAACATTTTTTGATGGCTTATAACTTTGTTGCTATTTGACGAATGTGGCCAAAAGTTTTGAGAAAGATTATAGACCAAACCTTCAATGTTTGTGTAAAGACTGAATGGATTTTGTCTAGTGGGGACTAAGTTACATAATGATTGTATGTACATACATTTTGACACTTTTTAAAAAATAAAACATGGCCGATTTCGAGCAAACTTGTGAGGAGCATTGGCAAGGACATTAAGGCATGGTTTTGCAAATGTGCCTGTGTTTTATTTTTTGACAAGTGTAATAATGTAGGTACAAAAAATAGTCATATACCTTTGGTGACTGAGGTATAGCCTGTGGCCGTGGGCAGTAGCCAGATTGTCTGGGTCATGGCATAATGTTCTGACATGGACCTACTGGCCATGACCGCTAGGGACAAAAAAACTGTGTTAAAGTGGTTATGTCTACCTGGGACCGGCTATGTGGTAGTTATTCGAAGGTAGGATAGGTTTGAAAGGGGGAAAAAAAGTGCTTGTGGTAATATGTTCATAGGGTTTTGCGGGCTGCCATGGCAAGGGAAGAGGGGCTGTGTATGGAGCCCCGCCTTCTCTTTCTATGTTGGCTGTCTTGGAAAAGGATTTTCCTTCCTACAGCCGCAGGCGTCCCGCTATAGGAACAAAAATCTATGTTTTAGCACCCTGGGTTCCCGCTTTGGGAACTAGAGGTGCTAATGGCCTTTATCTGCCATTTCCGGGGCTGCAATGGACAATAATGGTCCGTAGCCCTCCTTATTTATTTATAACGCACCAATGCCCGTAGACATAAGGCTGTGTGGCTGCAGTATTTGTTGAGGAAGATGAGGAAGACAGCTTACTACTTGCCGAGAAAGGAATAACCTTTCTGAGAGCATTGCGGTCATTGGATTTGGTGTGGCAGCGCATGGAGGTGGTTCCGTAGGAGTACTGTCCGGGTAGTCTGCGACTGAGTAAAAAAATTCCACTCTGTGAATTTCACTTTGGTAGCTTTAGCCTTCAGTACACTCCCGACAGTAGCAAAGAACTGGCACACCCATGATTCGATCTTGGTGCTAGAAGTAGGCACTTCCTCTACCTCGTCTTCTTGGTCCTCTTCATTGTCTTTTAACGTACTGCGCTATTTTTGTTGTGAAGGTCCTCCAGCTGGTGGTGGTGGCTCTTGGGAAGGAGGGATGGCAATAACTGATGCCATTTTTAAGATAACTAGCAGTTTTGATACATTTCTTCCAAGTATGTACTGTGTACTAGATTAGTAATGGATAATGAGTACAAAAAGGTGTAGGGGGTGAGCTAGGGAAATGTTGAAGTTGAAAGTTCCTAGATCAGTAGAAAATGCAGTTCTGAGCTGTCCGCGAAAGATGGATCTTATTGTGCAGTGCGGATGGGTTCTCGGACACGTCATCATGCTGCGCGCCAGCGTATGGTCATGTGGCACTGTCTTGAAGGTCCGCAATGAAGTCAGATGTTCGTAGATGTCCACGGATGCAAAACTAGTTGAAATAGTTGCAAAAAGTGTATAGAAGTTTTAAAAATGATTCTAGAAGGTGGGAAATGGCAGGAAGAGTTTTAAGGTGACACTTTGTAAATTGGACACAAATATTGTTATATTTGGTAAGTATGATATTAGTAAGTTGTAGGAAAATAGCATGCACTGGTAAAAACCCATGAAATTCACTGAAAAACCTTGGTTAAAAAGGACGTTATGGTTACAAGTAAAATCGAAAAACCCCTGAAATTCGCCAGTTATGGTGAGCTAAGCAACCATAACTCGCGCCACCACCGTGCACTGCTAAGACTAACACCCAGGACATCAAAGATGACATCACACATCATTGATGACATCACATGTGCATTTACTTTTCATACAAGGGGTTGTGAATGTAATGTTGGCAAAAAAGTATCTGGGATTATCAGGAGATCTGTAATAAACTACATACTTTATCCTGCAATGTAGTGTTCTAAAGAAAATTCCATTGCAGTGTTCCTTCTAGCACAGAAACCTACTCATACGTAAATGTAGGTATTGGCTGCAGCATACACCACAGAGGTGCTATATTTGTAATTTTCCAAAGTTATATAATAAAATGGTGAATGCTTCTGTATCAGACTTTTCCAGTCTGTGCAACATGTACTAAGTAGCTAATAATGCATCACTTGCTACATATTTCTACTAATGCACACAAAACATAAAATAGATCACAATGCATACAAATATGGGGCTTATATACGGAGAGTAAAGTAAGCAAACAAGAGGCAGTATCATTAGCAACTGTGTATAATCTACAGGATTGTATTCACACACAAAAATGATTGCTGTGTTTCAGGCCTGCTTCTTCCCCTATACATGTAAATCATAAGACGCGATTAAATTCTAAGGAAAGTAGTGTAAAACATGTGAGAATAGCAATATCTATAAATATAACACCTTTTGAAAGTTAAGTTTCTGACTGTCAGTAAATAAACCCACCTGCCCTAGATATGGCAGTGAACAAAAAAGAAGGGGATTGATGTGATGTCATCAGTGATGTCATCAATGATATTTGTGATGTCATCTTTGATGTCCTGGGTGTTAGTCTTAGCAGTGCACGGTGGTGGCGCAAGTTATGGTTGCTTAGCTTACCATAACTGGCGAATTTCAGGGTTTTTTCTATTTTACTTGCAACCATAACATCCTTTTAACAAAGTATATATATATTCCATGATGCATTTTAACAAACTGGGATCCCATGAAAAAGAAGGGCTGAAAGTATGGCGCAGTTGAATAAAACAGCTGACGGCGAAGGAAGACTCGAGAAGGCTCGTTTGGCCCAGTATCAAGTGTTGAGGCAGCCAAGAAACTGGTTCTCTATTCCAGAAGATACAATGAACACAAGATGTGCTCCTGTTGAGGGGTAATAGAAAAACACTATAGGTGCCATGTTTTATTCATTTAATAGTTATTAAATACAACGAAGGAGCTTAAAATGCAGTCTCCTGTCACATGGCCAAGATGAGAATTGACTTTGGGAGAGCTACATCAAGACCAGAAGATAAGGCCATGCTCACGCTCCCTTCTATACCCAGGCACAGTGATACTTTGCAAGGCTGAGTTCAAAGCACTAATTGTCAGACAGCAGGAGGGATGATGGGCTAACTGGGTGGGGAGGCATGACCAAGCCAACCCTCCAGCACCTGCTGCTAGCGAGTGGAATATTTCAGAACGGTACAATAATTGTAGTGGGCCACGTAGCAGAGAGCCCTATAGTTTGAGAGCCAACTGAACGTTGTGCATTTTCATGACGCGGAAGAGGACTTGCACTAGGGGTGGGCAAAGCTGTCCACCTGACCTTAGAGACCCAATCACGATCCCATATCCCACAAAGTATACTTAGATGTTCCCCGTAAGCCTATCACATCCCCTAGTAGGTTTCTTATTTTGCCACTTAGGACCATGTCAGTAATGACAAGTTTTTACTATAAATGTGTGTTTTTTCACATAAATCGTTGTGATTGCTTGTGTGGCGTCCGTTGATGCCTATTGTACCCCCGTTTTAGATAATTGTTAATAAAACAGTGTAAGATCGGCCAACTTCCTGACTCAACCCAATTATTGATGTAGGAGTAAGATCTGCATCCCCACCAGTCTCAGATACTGTTACCTCGTCTTAAAGGGCCTTCGGGTTCACTGATATTCCAAAAATCATAGGGTTTACTGACGATGTTGAATAAACCTTGACACCGCAATGGCATCACAAGGAGGGATCAAATGCTTCTTTACCTGGATGATGGGTTAGTGTATGTTGTGTTTTAAAAATAGTTATTGGAAAGCTGAGGTTTCAAAATAATAGGTAGATGGACATGGTTTGCTTTATGTGTGGTTGAACTACCAGTTTTATTTTATTGGGGGAATTTGCCTTTTTCCAGGGGGGGTGGGTGGGGGGGGGGTTAAAAGTGACTGGCACACCACTTATCTGTAAAGCGGTGTATATGGCTTACGATCTTTTGTATTTTCTCTTTTATTAGTTTAAATATTTTAAACCTACAATATCGCTGTGCAAGTAATTCTTTCCTCTTTGTAAAAGAGGACATAACTTATTTGTTCAACATGCTTTATTGAAAACCCTTAATACCTCAAGAGGTGGCCGGAGCATCACATGCAAAATTACTGTTGATTTGATGTTTTTCTCCCTTTACCGTTCATGAAGCGCACAGGGCGAATTGGGGTGGGGGCCCTTGCTGGGCCTTTGTTGCCAATCTCCTGCATGACCATTCTTCACGCTCACTCTACAAGTTTGACTCAGAGGGGTGTAGCAAAAAAACAGGAGAGTAATATTGATGTCACAAATAAATTAGGATTGGGACAGGACATTACATTGATGCAGTGCTAATGTCCACACAAAACCAGTCTGCATGTTTCAACACTTTTCAAGTATTCATCAAGCCAACTAACAAGTTTATGTAAGCAGGTAAACAACCCCCAGGGCATCATCATATTCAACCGACAGGAACCTGTGGCAATAAAAAAAGTGCATCTCAGCACACGTTTAATATATAGAGCATGAAAAATGGGTACTCTAAAAGAGAAACATTCTTACCAGAGTTACTTAACCAAAGCCTAGTCAAACTATCAAGAAGAGGTGGCACCTCTTTACTCATTATGAGAAGGATGCTCCATGGAACACAAGGTCCGATATATTTAGGCACAGTTAGTAGCAGAGCCTTAAACTCAAGGAGTCATGCAAATGTCAAAAGTTACTTCATAGCAACACCCCATAAAATAATAGAACAGAGCTAAATCTTTTGAGCTAGTTTTGATTTCTAATATGTTATTTGCAGGACTAGTAGTATGAATCTTAAACCTCTGGAATTTGCTCTGGGCAACCCTCCAGACCCTCGTTCTTCACATGCCAAGCCATTGCAGAAAGTGGAAAGACCTTATGATATGATAGGTTATGTATAATGCACTTAACACAGAGAGGTTTCTAAGCGCGGACCCGGGGATCGAACCTGTGTTGCTCCGTGTTGTCTTGTTTCCAAGGCGAGCACGTTGCCCTGAGCTATCCTCCAGAGACAAGAATATGCAAATCAGGCTCGGTACCACCCTGAAAGGAGAAGTCTAGCTCGAACTGTTAGGTCACATTCATTCTGCACGAGACCACAAGCATCCCGAGATATGTTTCAGCCTCATTGGGCGCCATCAGTGAGGAGTAGCTTGGGTCTTTAGGCACAGGACCCACGCTTGTGAATGCAGATAAGGCCATCAAGTAGAATTAGCAATATTAGCTATCAAAGACGAGATCAGCAACATCAGCAGGCAGGGCATTAACAATCTTGGCCATCATGCAGAGATGGCACCAGTGATAAGTAACTATGGGAATTGCTATAATGATTAATTATTTGACAGAGGCTAAGCAACATTGTATGCCATTATGCAATATTATCAATAACGTTCATTAGAAAGAATTAGCCATAATTAGCTCATGCACAACCAGCAATAATTACAAAGCATTTAGCACTGTATGTCTCATGTACCAACCTAAACCCCACACCCTTCTTCCCCCACAGACAAAGCCATTCCCTCACAGGCCATGAACTGTCCGAGAGGAACATCTTCTCACACCAACCAACCAACCAACCAACCAACCAATAAACAAACCCCCCAGACACCTCACCCACTCCCCCACATCCCCATCTTCAAAACAGACTTTGCACCATTTTCTGACCACACCCCTGCATTACAACACACATGCACCCTCCAATCCTTCCCATTGACCCCCTTGGAAGTACACCCCCACCATTAAACCACCACCGAGCAACACCACCTTCCATCCATATCCCCACAAGCATGTCTACTGCCCCTCCGCCCCCGCCCCACATAAACCAGACTGCCAAAGGTACAAGGGAGGCACTACTATAGAAATGACAGTGCATAGAGGAAAAGGTGGTGTATAAAGATGTACATTTGTAAACAATCTTGAGTATATAAAAGCCAGACCTACTGCCAATGATTATTACTGGCCAGGTCTTCCTCTTAATCAACTGTCAGAATGCGTGGCAGTGGTCGTGCAGGGTTATTTTCCGATTCAGAAACAAATATTACAAATTCAGTATCTGAACCTACCAGTGCCATTAATTTTTAATAGAATGGAGATGCAAAAGGACTGCTGGTGACAGTATCTGACAAAAGCTAATCACCGCCAGATTTTACATCACAAAGTAACTACAATTAAGGAGTGGATGTCAGGAACAGTACAAACAGGAGTGTCTTATATTAAAAACTGCATGCTTTTGTGGAGATTTAAAACTTTGAATGTTATCTTAATAACCTGTTAAGTTTCTTTTGGTCAAATTGGCAACACTTGCCACCGTTTGACCCATATTTAAGGCATGCTAGGAACGGAGCACAAAAAGGTCAATTATTCAATTCTGGAATCAGTGGGGAATACTTGAAGGATATTGAAAAGAAGGTTATTAAAAAGCAAGTCATTTAGGGCCTGATTCACAGAGCATTTCCCAAGGGGATTGCGCCATTATAAAATGCTTCTGTGAATCAGGCCCTTAAAAAGTAAAAACAGAATTCTCTAAATTTTAAATAAAGCATTTTAAAAATTAAATTATTTATTCATATAAATTCTAATACAAAATTAAGTCTCAATTTCAAACGTATTGTGTATTACTTTCGATTATTTTTCTTTAACTGGTAATTCGTCAAATGTATAAAAACATTATCAAGAATACATTTTTTAAATACAATTGGGGTGGCGTGGGAATTAAAATGACGTTCTTACGGATGTGTGCTTTTGAGTGTGAGTGTTTTCTGCTTTTTACATTATCCAAAGAAGCTTCAGCATGTGAATGAGTTATGTGGTGTTTTTGTTGAAATGCCTGCATTTAGGTTGGGAATTGTTCGACTGAGAGTACGGTCAAACTGAGTGTGGGAGATATAACAGGCTGTACATGTTTTACCCCCAACAATCTTATTTTCTTTAATGAAAGGGTGAACAGCCGAACTGCCAGTTGATAAGAAAAGGATAAGTCATTGTAAAACAGTGTACTGTTGAGTTGTTACAGAACCCATACAAAAATAACATTGCAGATCGCATGCAACTCTGATGCGTTCTGTGGTGAAGGTGTGCCTGCACAAGAAACAACCCTTTACTTACTCTTTTTTACGAAGTTGGCCACATGCTTTATTTTCATCAGTGAGGGCTGACTACATTCCTCAAACAGAACAAAAATGGAGTCCAGAAGTCCTTCCCGGCTTAGAGGAGACAAGGTCTGCTGCTGGGTAGAAGGAAATGTGACATGCGACTTTCCCTGAAATAAAGCAGAATTTAAAAAAAGGTTTAGCCTCTTTTGCAATACTAGAGAGCAACATACAAGTAAGAATACACCCAACGTTGGTTCTGATGGCTATGATGTCCCCCTCTACGGATTCCTTACATTTGAAATGTCCACCCTACAGGGTGGGATCTTGGGCACTTGAATCCCACTAGCATGGCACTGGGTGGAACCAACTATATCCGCAGTGACAGGAGGGCCCCACCACATAGGACCATTTCCAGGGTGACAGAGATAATTTGTATTCATCCAAACCAGTGTTACAGATACAGAACATAACTTGTTCTTCTAAGGAATACAAACTCCTCTGCAGATGCCTCGTCTCATTTCCAATCTTTGAAAGAATCCCCCAGCAGTAGCGATCAAAAATAAAGGAGGAATCCAAGATTCCCGCCACACTGAGGTCATGGGTGCGGGCTCGCCGTGTCCAGCTTGAAAAAGGCAGAGCTGGGAAGGCCTCTGAGCCGATTCACACTCTAGGGAAGCTGGAGGGACCCCTGGCGGTCCCGCAGAGGCAACTTAAGTGCGACAGTTGTTTTTTGACCTGGTGAGGACCGCGCCTCGTGCACTGGGTGTGGCACACACTGCTCGGTAGTGAAGCTGGGTAATGAATGCCACTGGGTGTGGCCCTGGTGTCGGAGCAGAATCTCTCCCTTTGGCAGAAATCACCTATAAAACCAGTAAGCAGCTGGAGTGGCACTTGCTTAGACTACCGGCGAGGGACTATGAGGGAGGGTCCCGCGTTACACGAGAGGTTTATTGCACTCGGCAGAGGATAAGCAGTAAGTGCCGTGTCTGGCAAGAGGCACAAGCAGATTGAGAAACCCCCTACCAAAGTTTCTAGCGATAGCTTGTGGGCCCAGCTGACAGGGGGATTGGCCTGAGGGAAGTAGGCTTTATATGCAGGAAACTACATTAAGTGCTCACTGAGCAGACTGGGACTCAGGTGGGAGTAAGAAGCAGGCCAGACGCCCTGGGGCAAGAACTAGTAAATCCTAAATTGCTCAATCCACTGCAGAGATTCCTTGTAAAGAAGCCAGAGATACGTACACTCGGAACAAAATACCCCTTGTGCGCTAACCCACTGCGGGCCCACATATGGCAGTATCAAGAGAAGACTTTGTCAAGAGCTTTCAGGATTTCCAAGACAAATTTGCAGCTTCTTTTCAAATTCAATTTACATCATTCGCCTCGAAAATAAAACTCCCACTGGCTGAATTTGGTAAAGAAAGTTCTGTGCTGGGGACAGAGTGGATGCAAATGAAAGGGCAATCCAGGGCCTGGTTGAGGACAGTAAACAATCAGACATTGCAATAGAAGAACTAGCCAGTGCTACACACAACAACCGAGATTCAATATAAAGAGTTGGAGATTCGCCTCAAGAATCTCCAGGAATCGGTGACCAACATAGAACTCAAAGGGGCAGTAATTCACATCTTTGCAGACCTCAGGAGAAGAAACTAGTACTGTTCCACTTGATAGGGTCCACGGGACAGGTCCGTAGAGGCTGGAATGCGGTGCTCGCCCCAGGTACGTGCTTGCTCCTCATACTCACAGAAGGAGCAGATTTTAAGAGCAGTGCGATTGCCTGCACCGAATAACATAAGTGAGTGGAAATCCAACTTCACCAGGATTTATCATTGATGACCCTCCAGAAACGCAGAGAAATGCAGACGGTGGTAAGGACCCTTCAGGCACGTGAAATTAGGTATAAATGGCCGTTTCCATTTGGCCTCCTTTTTACATTGGAAGGCAGGCAGCACTGAATAACATCTCGAGAAGCTGGTATGGCGCTGCTCCAAACAGAGGCAGAGGCTGCAATAGGTTCATCGGCAATAGCTACGGTTGAAACGGAAGGACGTACCAAATATCTTGCATCTGGGGAATGGTCTAAAAATCGAATGACGACAGAGGAAATGTAAAGATGCACAGAGAGACGATTGGAGAACCAGACTTAGAGGGCCAACCTCGAAAGCGACAAAATGAGGGCGTATTTAAGGGCTTCTATTGTACACAGGGGCTAAACCAGCTAGCGAAGATTCACAAAGGAATGGACAGGGAGAGTGACATCTTGGACTTCATCTGTTCAGGAAACAGATGGGGGTGGTACTCTACCCCGCACTCACCCCTTGCGTAGCAGACCACTCACAGCCGGGGATTTGTGCCCCGGGTAACACTAGGTTCTGTGTCTCACACCAGGGAACTTTCTGTGGAAGCATTTGGGGCAAGTTGGGGAGGCAGGGAAACGGGAGTTCTGGGGGGGGGGGGGTAATCTGGGGTGCAGTAGTACTATGTAAATGTGACGGTAGATAGACAGATGTTCTTACAAAGCGGCCTCATGGAGGACAGACACAGGTTCATGTAATTCAGATATTTAACATTGAATGTTAGGGGGCTCAATACCCCCAAAGAAACGAAGGCAGGTAGAATGAATATTGGGGCATCACCAACTGCTCTTGGTGGCGCTTCAAGAGACCCATATACGTAAGGCGGATAGAGGTAAACTGTGTCTGCAACAATATCCATTAATATTGCATGCTAGGGTGCTTATAGCCATTAGGAGGGGAACCTTAATCAAAGTAGTACGCTTTAAGATCCACAAGGACTGGGCTGCCCATGGGGGGACGGACAGGGGTTTCACATATTACTCACACGTGCATCGTTCACTCTCACGCATGGACTATGTCTGGGCCTCGCTCTTGGGAAGAATAAAACAAACTATAACAATATCAGACCATGCGTAAATTATCATGGAGATGATGGAGATGATGGTTCCGAAAGAAAAGCCTCGGTTATGGACATGGAAATTCCCCTTAGAATTACTGCAAGATCAAGTTATGAGGGGGAATATTGTCGAACAGATTAGAGATTTCTTTAATATTAATGAAAAGGGGGACACAGCGATACAGGTAATCTGGGATGCCTTCAAGGCTACAATGAGAGGTCTCCTTATAGCAGAAGAGGCCATCAAACAGAAGCAGGACGGACTGGTAATAGAACTGGGGAGTTGGGGGGGGGGGGGGGGGTAGTCGGGGGCAGAGGCCGACAAGTAAGGTCACAAACGGAAACTAATACGTGCCCAAAGTTACAAAAAGGCGTACAGGGCCGCCACTGGGAGGCTTAATCTTTTTCACACAAAAAAGCAGAAAAATCCCTGCTTTACTTGAAACAAAAATATTATCTAAAAGCCAATAAAGCATATCGTCTTCTAGCTAATCAGCTTTGTCAGCGGGTAGCCTTGCTAATTATACAGCAGATTAGGCTTCCCAATGGTGATATAACTACAGAAACCGATCATATCATTACTCAATTTAATTTATTTTATTCGGACCTTCATCAATCAGACTGACCCGACCCGCACGTTCAATGGGAATATTTGGAAAATATCTCCCTTCCAAGGCTTACGCTTTTGGAAAGTCAGGCGCAAGAAACAAAATTCAGATCAAACAGGATTTATAAAACATTGGCAGATGCACAATAACATCTGGAGGGGGTATGTCACATACTAGAGAAAACAGAAAAAAAGGCAATTCTAGCAGTCCTTGTCTCATTTGATGCGGAAAAGGCCTGAGACCGGGTGAAGTGTCTTTTCTTTTCCTTACATTGAGAAAGATGGGGCTCGGTCTAAAATGTATAGACAAAATCAAAGCCAATTACAAACACCCTATGGCGAGATTAATGGTGAATGGGCAACTATCTCTCCCATCTCACTGCAACGCAGTAGTAAACAGAGGTGTCCCTTGTCTCCCTTATAGTACGCACTCCATTTAGAACCACCACTCGCAAAGGTTAGACAGACACAGGATATAAGGGGAATCTGTTTTGGGGGCCTTTCGCATAAAATCAAGGCATATGCCGATATGCTCCTTATCGCGGCTGACTCTCAAAACCTTGCAAGCAGCCATACAGGAATTTATGCAGTTTGGCAAAGCCTAAAAATAAATTATGCTAAATCGGAGGTCCTGAACCTGTCCCTATCGGTGGCAGAGGTAAAATCTTTGAAGTTAAGCACGCAGTTGGGATGGGCGTACGAAGGGATAAAGTTGCTGGGAGTGACTATAACCCCCCCACAATAAATGGGTTATACGCAGCTAACTATCTTTCCCGGTTAAAGGGTATTGAAACAAAATTATTCAAATGGGGCCCCCTTACCATCTCCTGGTTAGGCAGGATCAACTCAGTAAAAATGGTTACTCTCCCCAGGCCTTTGTATTTTTTTTCCAGGCACTACCTATACTGGTTCCAGTGGCATTTTTGAGGAAGCTGCAAAGAGTGATATCCAAGAGTATCCCAACGCATATTAATGACTAACTGAACAGGGCACGTTAGGTCTCCTGAATTTTATTAAATAGTATCAGGCTGTGCAAATAACAGTCCCAAAAAGGCTGGTCTATGGGGGCTATAGGGAAACGATGGAGAAGGTGTTGGGAGGACAATGACTTATGGATTTTCTATGGCCGAGACAAGATCGACCTCCTAATACACCCCTTCGTGTGATCACGGGGGTAGTAGAGCATATATGGGATGAAGTGGTTAAAAAAAAACATCACCTAACATACCCATCCCCCTTTTATTTATTTCAGCTTATAGTTAGTTGCAAACCGTTGCCACACAACAAACAAGAATAAAGCAGTAAAAATACATCAGAATGTACCCAACCGAACCAATCACACACACACAAACACACACACACACTAATGGAAACACAGTAAAGAAATGTAAAGAAAGAAAAAGATGTATACATTAAGAATGAATGAGTCAGAGAAGGGAGGTTGTCAGTTGATACGTGAGTCACGTTTCCTCTCAACCTCCCAATGTCACTGTGCTATTTTTCACAAATTAATTTTAATTTTTTTGTAGCTGTGTTAAGTTTTTGTGCCCATGCTGACGTTTCAAAGATTTCCTGCAACATTTTTGTTAAAGCGAAGATTAGGCGATGGATGTTCCATCGCATAGTTCGCGCCACCAATGGTCAGCGTCCAAGTTTTTCATGAATGTACCCAAATAGCTTGTTTTTAGGTCTCTCATGTGAGGGCATAATAGGGTTACATGTTTAAGTGTTTCATTCGGTCAATTGCACAGTCGGCATGATGCATTATCAGCTTGTATTAGATTTCAAGAAATCAGCACTTCTTTGGTGGGAAATAAGTTAAATCTGAATCTCATGAACAAGTTCTAGTGCGTCGGGCTCAGAAATGTGATCAGATAACTTGGGGTTTTATTTAGTGCTTTAGTTTATGTAGCTATGGACAAGTATAGGATGTTTCATGTTGAGTCATAATCCAGTCACATGACCAGATTTTTATTTTTTGGCAGCTTCAGGGTTAGTCATTAAAAAGCGAGTTAGAAATTCCAGCATCTAGGAGCAGGCCCGAGCATCGCTTGATCCATTGTTCTAGGACCCAATCTGTGTTACTACCTGGTTTTGGGGATGTCAAATTGAATTGTAGAGCCTTCTAACAATATCTTGCAATAGAGTGCCACGATTTCCATTCTACAGTGGCGTATAATGACGGCAGACCTAGCTCGTGTCTTATTAGTTGCAGTGGAATGCATTGGGGCAGATGCAAAATCATCTTCCAGAAGGTGCCCTCTAATGTCACCCAGAGCTTCCATGGTAAGCATAGTGAGGTTTCTGCACCATATGTTAGTATGGGGTACACTTTCTGCTTGTATAAATTCAATAGTGGCACCAAAGAGAATTTGACATATTTGCGGTGGATTAACCGACCCTGTGTGGTCAACAGGTTTACTTTGGATTTCAGGGCATCCATAAGGCTTGAGTTTGTATCAATTCCTAGATATCTTGCATTCCATGATTGGAACAGATGTGCATTTGCAAGATGCCAGATACATTTCAAGTTTTATCTTGTGCCCGTTATGCTTTCCAGGACTGTAATTGATTTGGAGGCCATTTCGTTGCATATAAGTATGTAATAAATTTAACTTCATCTTACTGGACCAGACTAAAATTGGCCTACAGCGGAAGTCCTCAGCGTATAACATTCGCCCTACTGTTTGACCATTTATCTTCGGAGCAAAAGACGTTTGGTCATGTACAGTGCATTTAATGTCCGATATGAACAGATTGAAAAGTTCTGAAGCCAAAGGGCATCCTTGTTTGAGGCCTTTTTTTGGTTTTATGACCTTGGACAGGAAGACCTCAGTATTCAGTTTTACCTGGATAGAGGTGTCTGTTTAAAGGGCCATGATAGGAGCCAATATATTATGGGGGCAATTCCATTGTGCTAATTTTGACCAGAGTAGATTTCGGTCCACGCTATCAAACGATTTGGCAAAGTCACCAAAGCAATGTATGTTTTTTGACCTATATGCAGAGCCCTAGCTTTCAGAATATTTAATAGGAACAGATTTAGGGCACATCCAACTCCCTTTACAAATCAGCATTGTGCAGCGTCGAATTGACCAGTCTTGTTCCCAGCGCTTTAGCTGTGATAACAGAAATGCAGCATAGATCTTGCCCAAAACATCACAGAGGGCTATTGGGCAGTAGTTTGTGGGGGTCCGCCCGAGATCCCTTCTTGAAGATGGGAATGACCACCGATGTTCTCCACAAATCGGGGAGTTTTCCTGCTGTTCCAATTACGGTAACTAGTTTGATGCAGAAGGATACCCATTCTTCAGGTGCCTGTTTGAGCATGAGATTCGTGAGGCCATCAGGCCCAGGGGCTCTCGAGGCACTAGCTTTTTTGGCAAGATCAATTATTTCTGTTTTGGACAAGCATAGATCCCAGGCATCCACTGACTGTGAGGGGATGGTTAGTGCCTTTTCGCAAGATGCATCTCCATATAAGGAGCTAAAAAACGATATCCACATTTCTTCGGCAACCGCATTTATAATACGCGCTTTTTGGGCTGTGGTGCTATCATTTATCAGTGCCCATAAGTTTCTGGAGTCTTTCCTTGCGATCTCAAGCATTTGTTCTGCATCCTTTTGGACCAAGATGCTTTTGTGTAATTTGAGCCAGTTTCTAGATCTTTGGCATCGTTTGTTGATGACCGTTCTCTTTTCAGGGATCTCTGTTAAGTATAGTGCTTTGATGTATTTTCTTAATTCACACTTCTTTGCCTGAATTGCTTCATTGAAGATGTGTTGGGGTTTGAAGCTGGACTTTATAGTTTAGTGAAATGCTTGAAGGAACGGCAGATAGTTGGATCCTATCTGGCCTATGTTTGGTGAATTTGTGCATCGTTCACACAAATTGGCTATGAGCGCTTAATACACAGCCGATGTCTGCCTGAGATAATCTCTGTGATATGTGACTATTTGGTTTTCGGGTCGCGTTGACCCCAAAGCACTGACAATTTGACAACATCATTTTGATCACTTCTAATTTGTCAATTCGGATCAATAAATTCTCTTTGGTAAAGAAGTAATCAAGCGTTGAGCTTACTTGACCATTGCTCCAGGTAGGCACTGGTGGAATGTCGCCAATTATATAGTTCATTCATCCAAACTTCTGCCCTCGATTTTCTCTCTGATGACAAGCGATTCGCCTTGATTTGCAATGCACCTGCTTTTTCAATGTTTATACAGGTTAGGTTAAAGTCTCCACAGATTATTATCATTGGGTCGCTGTTTTTAATTTAACATCATCTATTTCGCTCATCACCATAGTGGTGAAGCATTGGTTTTTCCAATTTACAGGGTTCCAATATATGTTTACTTAAATTAGCACTTCCTTGCTTTCCGATTTGTCACATGGCCAATTAAGGATTGTTAATTGAATGTTCTGATTTGGATTGGATGCATTCAGAGTTGTTGCTCCTGAATTTCTTCCGACTAAGGTTAAAAGGCCAGATGATGGTCTTCCTTTTTTGCTTTTGGATGCCGGATTCAGGAGAAGATCAAATCCCTCAGATATTGGAGCAGCGATGAGCCAGTTCCCCTGGAAACAAAGAATGTCATATTGTTCAGATTGGCAGCGTTTTGTGTTGAAGAGGTGACTAAATCCCCTCATGTTCCAGGAGGCAATTATGACTCGCTTATTCTCGAGGGGTTCCAAAATTCTAGTCCATCCGTTTCGTATTTAAGGCTCTGGCCAGCCAGTCCCAGTTTGCTTCCGCAAGGATTGATATTCTGGCATTATTTTGTAAGCGTATGGTTCGCTCCGAAACTTGTTGTGCTTGGAATGTGACGTGTATAGGATTTATGTCACCATGTTCAATTTCAGTGAGATTGCCGAGCGTCGAGTATGTGGAGGGTCTTGACATAAGTGGCACTAGTTTGTTGAAGGTCTGTAGCTTATCAACTGTATTTGGGATCGGCGCTTCTGCCCGCTTGGCATTACTGGAGCTTTGTGTGCCATGATGTAGTAAGCTGTCGCTTATATCGAAGTCCAGAGGCCACAGCTGATCGGCAGAATTTAGCAACAGATGGAAGATTAGCCTCGAGTTGATCTGCATACTAACGGTCGTATTTTAAAGGTATTTGAAAATGAACCGCCTGAATTTCACTTGATTCCATTGTTCTGAGGGCAGGAATGTGAAGTAACAGATTTAAGATGTTGGTTAGATTCATTCTTAAGTAAATCGCTAACTTGCAATATTCTTTCAAGATAAGAGTTTCGCATGTCGATTGTCTTGTTCTTGCAAGATGTGTATTTTTAGCGAGAGATTATGGGTCAGTTTTCTTGGCCACTTACATTCTCTTTTTTTGTGGTGTCAAGATTCATTGCGAGTGTACTTGTATGTGTCTGGTTTAAAATCTTCAAGACTTGTTTGCAAGTATCCGATTTCCTCTCAAAATTATATTTTTTGGGTGGGATTTAGGGCCAAGTTTGTGCAGCGCCCCGCGATTATAGGTTTTAGGACGTTCTGGCAATGGATGAGTCTGCCTTTGTTTAGTTGTCCTTTGGATTGATAGATTTAGTTTTTCCTCTAACGTCAAGAAAGACTCAGTGCTCCTCGTCCAGGGATCTCGCAATCGAGTTGGCCTTCTGTGGATAGTTGATCTTTATAGGCATTGGATCATGTTCTTCGAAACTATATACAGAAAGGTCTAATAATTCTTGAGCAGGATCTAGGTCTTGTTCCATGCACTCTTCAATGGGTGCATTGCGCATGATAAACTGCTCAAGGGGAATCTTTTGCCTTTGAAGGTCTCCTTTGGCAGGTCTCCAGCTCAAACCATGCAATTGGTTTGATTTGATTGCTTTCTTCGATGGTACATTTTTGGCCTTTTTAGGTTGATTATGTTGGGTAGCAATCTTATTCTTGGCTAGTCTTTTTCTCCTTTTCTTAGTAAGCAAGATTTCATAATTGTGGCCATTTGTTGAATCATCTTCGTTCAAAGTGGAATCAATTGTCTCAATTTTGGCTGTTCTGGTAATCCGCTGGCATCCAATATCAGCACTGGTTGCTATAAGGAACAAGTTACTTACCTGTAACTGTTCTCCAGCATGGGTCTGGCATGGATTCACATGCTCATGAATATTCCCCGTCGTGAGACTGGAAATCCTCGGTAAAGAAAAAAAAAGAAAATCAGTTTGTTTTGTTTCTGAACTGTCTTTCTACTAATAACCAATCACTGGTCTCTGGGTCATACTGCCCCCAGCCAATGACTGCCCTCTACCTAAGCCCCTCCTCTGGCAGCCATCTTCAGATTTGGTAGCACATAAAGTGGCAGTAGGACCAAGAGAAGAGCCGCAGAGGGGTTGGATGGAGGGTTTGCGTGTGAATCCATGGCAGACCCATGCTGGAGAACAACAGTTACAGGTAAGTAACTTGTTACTTCTCCAGGATGGGGTCTGGCATGGATTTATTAATACAATAATACATAGCAGTACACACATGCCACCACGGGAGGTGGCAAGGCTCAACATTAAGCATTTCAACAACTCAAAATTAAGCATCTCTTACCTCCTCACCAGGCTCACCTTCAAGCGAACAGGTTGCGCAGCACTGCCTGGCCGACTTTGGACTCCTCCCTGGAATCCCGGTCGACACAGTAGAATCTCGTGAAGGTGTGCGTCGACCTCCACGTCGCAGCCCTGCAGATGTCCAGCAGGGGCACACCAGACAGGAACGCTATAGTAGGAGCCATCGCTCAGGTTGAATGGGCTCTCGGACGGCCAGGCAAGTGTCTGTTTGCCAACCGGTGACTGTGCATGATGCAGCCGGAGAGCTATCTGGAAACGGAAGCCTTCGAGGGGGCCTTCCCTTGGTTCACAGGGCCAAAGTTCACAAACAGCTGTGATGTCGTCCTCAGCACTACCCTCGTCTCGTGGAATGTCAGATATGGAGGTTTACAAGAGAGGGCCTGGATCTTGCCCGCTCGTTGTGCGGAGGTGATGGTCACAAGAAACGCTGTCTTCCACGATAGGAACTTCAATGGTGCCGAATGCGGAGGCTCGAATGGTGGGCCCATGAGCCTGGTCAGCACCACGTTGAGCTCCCCCGCGGGGGCCGTAACCTTCACCGGCGGGAACGAGCGGAACAGTCCCTTCATGAACTCCTTCACCAGGCGATGAGACCACAGAGATGACTGCCCTGGATTTCTGGTGTAGCGGGAGATCGCCGCCAGATGGATTTTGATGGAGCCGTGCGCCAGCCCGGCCTTGGCCAGCAAAAGCAAGTACAGCAGCACTTGAGGGGCCGTAATCCACAGAGGGTTGATCTTCTGTGCACGGCACCAGACAGAGAACCTCTTCCATTTGTGTCCATAGCACTTAAGAGTCGAGGACGCCCTAGCCTTTGCAAGCACCTCCTTGCAGTCTGTCGGGATATCGTTCCCTCCGAAATCTAGTGCTGCAGGAGCCAGGCCTGCAGGTTCAGCGATCACGGGTCGTGGTGGAGGATGGTGCCTCCTTCCCTGGCGAGAAGATCTGCGTCCGTCGACAGTTTGACTGGGGGGTGGGGGGACGCTGGCATGTCCAGAAGGTCTGGGAACCACATCTGCCTCGGCCACGCCGGTGCGACGAGGATCATCCTGCACCGGGACCGTCTGAATTGATGGAGTCTCAGCAGCAACAGCAACAGCGGGAACGCATACACTTCCTTGGATAGGGCTGGGGATCTAGTGCCCACCCCGCTTCCAGATGTAGAAAATCGTGGTGGTGTTGTCGGTGAAGACCCTCAGCACCTTGCCCTTGAGGGGCGGGAGGAATGACCCGAGGGCCCAGAACACAGCTTGAAGCTCCAGGACGTTGATGTGTAGTGACCTCTCCTCCGGGAGCCAAAGGCCTCTTGCGTGGAGATCTCTGGTGTGCGCTTGACATCCTTCCAGGGAGGCGGCCGTCACCACTGTTACCTGATGTGCCGGGGTCTGGAAGTCCATGCCCGCCGTGAGATGCGTGCAGCTGCACCACCACTGGATCGATTGGCGTAAAGTCTCGTTGATGGCGATATGGACTTCGAAGCTGCCCGCCGCTTGCATCAAACGGCGTCGAGGAACTCCTGCAGGGGCCGCATCCGCAACCTGCACAGACGCACGAGGTAGATGCACAATGACATCATGCCGAGCAGGGAATTTATGGACCTCACCCTGGCCACTTCCATGTGGAAAAGCCATTGTACCTTGCCCAGGATGGCTTTCGTCCTCTCCTCCGACGGCAAAGCCAACCGTGCCACTGTGTCGAGTCTGGCTCCCAGGAACAGGGCGTCCTGCAACGGTACGAAGTGGGACTTTGCAAAGTTCGTGGAGAATGCCAGTTCCGTGAGCAGGTGGACAGTCTTTGCTGTGTGATCGACGGCGAGTTCTCTTGACTTTGCTCGGATGAGCCAATCCTCCAGATAGGGGTATTCACGGATCCCTTGCAGGCGCAGCCACCGGTGCCAGGCACTTGGTGAAGACCCTTGGCGCTGACTTCAACCCGAAGGGCAAGGCCTTGAACTGGTAGTGCCGCCCTTGGACCACGAACCGTAGGAACTTTCGATGTCCTTTTCTGTCAGGCAGAATCCTGTGCAATGCTCTTAGGGACCACTACACACAATTAAGACCACAGGTGGCAATACAAGTTTACCTTTGGTACAAGCCTGTACTACTAAGTTATAGTGGTAGCAGTAGCAGAGCAGCCAGGCTTATCTCAAGAGTATATGAGCAGTAGCAGAGATTACACAAAGGGACCACAATGATTCAAGCAAACACTGACTCTAGGTTTCAGGTAAAAAATATAAGTACATTTATTTTTACACCATCAGTTATAAACACAACACCTCTATTCAAACTTTAAACAAAACCACATGTTAAATATACTACAACCAATTCACTTTGTACAGTATGTCTCAAGGTAAGTACCCTGTGTTTGAATGAACCGGCGTTATGAACAAAACACGATACTGCGGATTGACAGTTCGGTCTACTTAATAAATGCGTATCCGTGAGCACACTTAGCAACTGAGATACCCAGAGGGAGTTGGAAGCAAAAATCACAGGCAATATTTAGGTTAGGCAGGCAGTATCGAGAAACACTCAGAAACAGGAGTTCAAAAGTCAAAGGTTCAGAGCCAGGTTTAGGTGACACCAGAGACCTGTGCCGAAGATCACACCGTTAGGCAGTTCACGATTCAGCGTAGCCCAAAAGTACTTGGATATTGTCAAATGTTCAGAAGCAAAAGTTATAAGAAGGAGGGAAGACAAGGATGAGCCTTGTAGATGAAGAAAAGGGATTCACCCAGTTTCCTCGAGTAGGACACAATACCTTATTTCAACGATGCAGCTGGTGCCCTGGCAGTTGTTCCTGTTGGTTTCCCGCAGACCCATGATTCCTGGAGCTTCGTTGTGAAGGAGGACGTCTGAAGGGGGTCTGCACCACGCAGGGATGAAGCCGGCAGCAGGGACAACAAAAAGGTGTGCTCCTTAAAAACAGGAGAGGCTCAGCAGGTGGCTATCCGGACCACTACAGCAGGGTGCAGCGATTTCGACCACGGCGGAGATCTCTGGCTGAAGACGACGAGCTGGTTATCCCCACCAGGCTCAAGGGAAGAAGACTCCGGACCGGATCTCCTCTTAGTCGTTGAAGGGAAGATAGCTCAGGACTGCAGCAGGGCTTCACCGGGACGGGGAAGTTGCAGCAGCCGTCGTTCGCTCTGCTTCTCTTCGGTTCCTTGTAGTTCCAGAGGCGAATCTGACTTCTAGCCCAAGAGACCTGCCTTTTATGCGCAAAACCCCCATTCACACAGTCTGGCTGTCAATCACGCAGCGGGGGAGGAGGAGGGTTGTCCAGCCGGGACAACCCCCTCAGCCAATCATGGCAAAGTGCGACTTGGGTTTCCTAGGATACCCTGTGCAGGGGGCGACTACACCCCCTCCCCACATTCAGTCTACCTAGACACCCAGGCACCAAGAGGAGGGCTTCTCTGCAGAAGCCTGCCAAAAGACGGTGAACAAAGAAGGCAAACCTAGTTTGCCGCGCAAAGTAAAACACAAGAAGGACTAACAAAAAGAAATGGCGAATAAACCCAACCTGAGCCAATAGAAAGACGATATGGTCAAGCGGTTTTATGTTCGAGGCCAATATAATAGCCAAGAACAGTACCATGTTTATCTAATATGATCGCGGTAGAAAAGTTAGGGTAGATACCACTGCCACCAGCCAAGTCTAAATGTTAAAAGAGCAAAACAATGCTCAGGGAGGTACAGACAGAAAAAGGGGTACAGATTAGCCCTTTCCAGTACTCCATGTAAGATGGGGTGTACTGGGTCTGTGGTAAAAGTGACTATGTAAAGTAAATGGCAACTTTACCTTTCTCTGGGGGACAATAGTCAGCCCCAGCGAAATGGAGTCGGAGGGAAGCCTTGAAGACAACCCTGGGTTACTACACTAAAGGTGCTGTGTAACTCGTACAAGAACAGAGGCACCTGGAGTGGTGTGCTCCAGTGCCCAAGATCACACAATGATTATAAACACATAGGCCAAAACACATGCAAGATTGGAAAAAGGATGTACACTCTTACCAGGTAGAAAAAATAAACTCCAGAAATCCAGCAAAGCTGCTGGGTGACTCACTAAGTGAGGGAAATTAGCCCTAGAAGGAGAATTCTCCGTAACATTTTCGTGGATGTGGAAGTACGCGTCCTCCAAGTCCAGTGACGACAGGAAGTCGCCTTCCTCCAATTGTCCCAGCACGTGATGAGGGGGACCATCCGGAACTTGATGCATTTGTTGAGTCGGCAAAGGTCTAGGATGGGCCGCCAGCCGCCGGTCTTCTTTCGGACAAGGAAGTACCGCAAGTATACTCCGGAGCCCCGGAGCCTCTTTGGGATGAGTTCGATCGTGCCCTTTCTCAGCATTGCTCGTACCTCCAGAAGCAGCTGTAGCAAGTGGTTTTCCTTCCTGGCCACAGGTGGGAAACGGGGACACTTTCTTTGGAACTCCAGGAAGTACCCGTTGGCCAGGGCGTCCAGCACCCAACGGTCGGTGAAGATGGACTCCCACAAGCTGATGAATTTCGCCAGCTGGCCTCCCACCGGGGTGCTCGGGTGGGGGCCCCGACGTCACGGACGGTTCAGTCTTGTTTCGCCGAGGCCTTGCCACCTTGGCCTCCTTGGCAATGACGACAATGTCCTCCTGTCTTGTTGCGGCCTCTGTAGGCTTCCTGAGACGAGGAGCGGGCTGCCTGGCAGTACGAAGAGGCACTGCTGCCAAATCCTTTGGAGGCACCTTGTGACTTGCCTCCGGAGGTCCGAAAGGACGGCCGTCGCTGATGGAGAAAACCCAGGGCCCGGGCCGTCTCAGAGTCTGCCTTGATGGCCTGCAGTGACTCATCCACTGACTTGCCGAACAGGTTGTTCCCGTCGAAGGGCATGTCCAGTACCCTGGTCTGCACGTCCTGACAGAAATCAGTGGCCTTGAGCCAACCGCGCCGGCGATTGCAAACGCTGTTGCTCATCTGGCAAAAGCCGGTGTCAGCGATGTCCGTGGCCACCATGATGGTGGTGGTCTGACGCCACCTCACCTTCCTGCAGGATTTCAAGGGCTTCTGCCCTCTTGTCATCTGGGAGGAAGTCCAGGATGGGAGCGATCTTGAACCACAGCTCCCCGTCGTAGCGCGCCACGATCGCGACGGCCCGTTGTCCCATGGCATCCAGCTTCTTCCCCTCGGCGTCTGGCGGGGAAGTGGAAGTTGATGCCGTCGCCCCCGCCGATTTCTTATTGGCCGCCGCAGAGACCACCGAATCCGGGGACGGCTGTGCCCTGAGGCACATAGTAGAAGTGTCTGGGACCCGGTACCTCTCGTACCGGTCCCTCTTCGCCGGGGCAGTGGACGGGTTCTTTGGAAGGGACAGTCCTTCGTCCCAGCTGTCGTCCAGTAAGGGGACTGAGAGGACGGTCTTCCTCTTGGCCTCCTGTCGTTGGTAGAGGAACCCTTCCTTTTGCTCTTCGGGGCATAGCTGGAAAAGCTCAGATGCCCTGGCGATCATGGCGTGAAAGGAGCCAATTTCGTCAGGGAGGGAAAGTTTTGGGGGGGGGCGGGGGGGCCGGGGTGCAGCCCAGGCAGGGGGTGATGGGAGATCCGTCCCGTCAGCACCAGTCGTGGTCCGTCCCTATCGTGGTCCCAGTCTTGTCCCAGTCTTGTCCCAGAGGAGGGGGATTGGGGTGAAGGCTAGAAAGGAGGTGGAGGATGTACTCTCCTCCGCTTGTTTGGTGGGCTCCCAGATGGTCCAGGCGCCGCTGGATCGTCCGCTGGTGGTAAGGGCAACCTTGTCCTTATCTCCGTACACAGGGTCTGCAAAGCCATCAAGATTGCTCCCGAATTGTCTTGTGGCATTGGTTGCGACGGGAGCGAAGGCTGGGGCGTGGGTTCCGACACTTCCGACGGTCCGCGGTTTCTCGTCGGCCCCACAGTTGCTCTCTACGTCTGCCTCGTCGGGATCCCTCCCGTAGGCTCTGGCCTCCTCAAACTTCTTGTCCAGGATCTTTATGATGCCAGCCAGCTCCTCCTCGAAAGTGGTATCTGTGTCAGTTAGGGCTACTGTGCCCCCCCCTCTTTCTCATCCCGCGGTTTCACAGGGGTCTTCGATAGGTTGGAAAGATGTTTCCCCCTTGGGTGGCAGGGAAACTCTAGGCCCGGAGGTAGTCTCCACTGGGGTAGCCTCCGCAGGCTGCGCCAGGGCCGCCAAGACTCCTTCAATTGAGGCCTTAGCCAGGTGAATCTGGGCCTTCATGACCTTTGAGGCCTTCACCGTGGGGGGAGGGTCACCGCCTTGCTCCCCCTTTGCGGTCTCCGTCGGGATCAACCGGGGCTTCTCCCGAAGCTTACCCAGGTTCTCAGACTTCCTTTTCACCGAGCCAGAGCGTTGGCTCATGGATAATGGCATCGGTGACATTGCGCCCTGCCTTGCAGCCGAGGAGCCCGAACCAACGGCGCTCCCAGTGCCCGCAGACTCGCGGTGCTTATGCTTTTGTTGGGCCCCCCATCGCCAGAGCGCCCTCAAGGGTCTTAGAAGACTGCTCGGACTTCTCACCTGCTGCTGGGCTCTTCCCTTCCAGCCAGTTGGCGAGTCGACGATCCTTCATTGTCCGGGCGGATATATTCCTACAGAACGCACAGTCCTGCTCTACGTGCAATTTGTCGTTGTGAAGGCTTTAGAGGCACCGGGAGTGCTCATCTTCCTTGAAGACATTCTGTAATCCACATCCAGGGCAGATCCTAAACAGCTTGGATCCAACAGGCGTCGTGTCTCCTTTGTTCTGGGCAATGACCACACGGGGTAGGCCTCAAGATCTTCCGGAATCCTCCAAGAAGTGGAAACGCGATGAAAATTCCCCTTTGAGGGGCGTAGAAAATTCCTTAACGAGTCCCCGTTGATCGGAAGTAGAATCGGCAGAGCTTGAGGCTCGAGTGACCGAAAAAATAAGAGTAAACTCTTCGCAAAAACGCATTACGCAGTAAAACCTCGAGAGCTACAGCACGAGGACTCCCAACACTTGAACGTGCAGTAAAAATCTGAAGATGGCTGCCAGAGGAGGGGGCAGTCATTGGCTGGAGGGGTTGGGAGAGGTGGGGGGGTCAGGGAGGGGGAGGGGGAGTATGACCCAGAGACCAGTGATTGGTTATTAATAGAAAGGCAGTTCTGAAACAAAACTGATTTTTTCCTTTACCGAGGATTCCCAGCCTGACGACGGGGAATATTCATGAGCATGTGAATCCATGCCAGACCTCATGCTGGAAAACTATTCTGTGCTGACCTTTGCTTTGGTAGCGCTTTTATATCAGTTTCTTCGGGGGCTCTTTGCCCCACTTCAGAATTTCCCTAGCGGCTTCCAGCTGTAGTTTTTTTGTTGGCTCCTATTTCATCCACGTGTTCACAAAACAGTTTTGGGAGAAGGGATTCAGCTCTATCCAGATGTATTTTTTTTCCCAATGAAGTAACAAAGACCTCAACGTGGACCAATTTCAAATGTACCATAGCCAGTAAAGTGGCTTGATCTTTATAGGCGTTGTTGATGGTCTCGTACAACTTAATGAATGGGGCAAGAGTGATGGTAAGTGCCGACATTATGTTACATTGTAATTGGAATGCGGATTGATCGTCAGAGAACCGTTCCCACTCTTCTCCTTTGCCTAGGTTTGTTTCCAGGCGCCCAGGTACAGGGCCCTTGGCACTGATTTGACAATGAGGATGAATCTGAGTCGGAGTCCTGGTGTTGTCCAGCATCACTTGTTCTTGCCTGCATATTGTAGCAGCTAGTGCCAGAAGCTCGAGATCGATCTGCCTTTGTCGCCACTGAATTAACTTTCATGCAAGATGGTGAAACAATGTTGTGTAGTAATTTTGCGTTTTCCAAAGTTAATTCAGAGCTGGATATAGGTGTCTGACATTCTTCTGTGTTTGATGCTCTTGGCAAGCCACGAATATGGAGCACACATCTTTTTTGGGCTGTGCCGTCACCTATGATGTTCGATGGTATTGGTGTCCACAAGATTTCATCAGTTTTGTTGTTCTCCATTAGTTTCCGTTTCCCATTCTCTGTGTTGAAGATCAGTTGACGCTCAAGTTCCACTTCAGCCATGTCAGCCGGCATTGGGGATGGGATATTGATATTAATTTGCTAGTAGTGGCTCTTCAGCCAGTAGAGCCCGATCAGAGGGATCATTAAGTCAGAGGTGCGCTCAGAGTGGCGCTTTGAGGGTGAGGTTTCATCCATGTGGGCTTTATCTCCGCTGTTAGTAAGTGAAATGTGAGTAAATGGCCCGAGTGGCAACATGATAGTTTGTTCAACATGTGCTTTGACTTCGCTTTGTGAACTTGTCTCTTGCGTTTGAGCAGTGTTCTGGACTTTGTAGAGTAGCTGGCCTGCCCAACGAAGGTAAACTGCTCCTGTGAATAATCGCAGCAACTCACACTCTAGGTTGGTATTGAGGCATCATGTTTTCCTGATCATTACCGACACCAGTGGTGCCGGCTCGACAGTGCTGATTGTTGCCGTCAGGCATGGCGGATGGCGTCGCCGCTAGGGAGGCGGTGAATGTGTGAGCGGGTAGGAAGGGCTGCAGGAGATGGAGGTGGGAGGGGGGCAAAGTTACTACATACAAATGCTCAAGATGTTTAGAGGGTTTCTAGCCAATTAGGTTTCCCTTTAATAGCCTCCGATTAGGCGGGCTGTGAGCCGGCATTTCTCCCTCCCCTGCTCCCCCTTTCGTGGGCAATTTAGGGCTGTTCGCCTGGTCCCCCGCTTCCTCCCTGACATTGGCCCCGCTTACCCGAGAGTTATGCACCAGCTTGGAGGTGAATTTGTCCTAGTGTTTTCTGCATAGCCACAGACACAGCACCGACCACGCACAGACCACAGATTGCCAAAGATTGCGTTTACACTCAGGTCGCACTCCGTGTCCCGCTTCGTGTTGGGCCCGAGTTTTCTAGTTCTTTCACTGCTGGGCTCCTCCTCCTCAATAACAAAATGGCAAACAGATTGCCAAAGACTGCGTTCACACTCGGGTCGCACTCCCATCCCCTTTTACGCCCTTGTTTAACAATCCGCAGTTCACCCCTGTTCTCGATCCCAATAAAGAGTGGAGGCGTGTGGGTTGTGAGAGATTCGGTCCAGGAAAAATTACATCAAATCCTTCATACAATGGAAACAAAGAGCTTGCATTGCGGGAAACATCCCGGTTCCAGTACTTCCAAGTTAGGCATTGGATCTTGGCGCCTCCTGTTAAAAAAGCTGCAGTAATAGATCTAACACCTTGGAGAGATTTGCAGCTTCTAATCCTGACAAAGCATGGATTTCGAATATATATTTATTGTCGGCAGACTTCAATCCTAGGGCGTCAATAAGGTATATACAATAATGGCATAATACTCGGGGGGGAGGAATTATCGGAAGAGGACTGGGAGGCATTATGGAAAAAAGATACCTAAACTCACTAGGTTGCTCCAGCTGAGAGACTTTTGGTATAAACTATTAGTGCAATGGCACTATACACCTGTTCGTTTACAGGAAGCGTTACCATCCACCTCTGATAAATGTTGGCAGGAATGCAGAAAGGTAGGGGGATTGGGAACATATTTGGTGGAGTTGTCCAGCTTTGCAGCAGCACTGGGACGAGATTAACAAATGTATGATTGATTTGTTTTCTTTGAGCGTGCCTAGGTCCTGGAGATCATGTCTTTTGGTGTTCATTGACAAGAACCTTTGCAGAGCTCGAGACCTGTACTGAAAGCTTTTGTCATATTACAATTACCTGCTCTGCTGGGGATAGCCCAAAGATGGAAAGCGAAAGAACCACCTAAAATTACTGACTGGCTCTCCAAAGTTTGGAATTCTTTGGCACTGCAATGGTTAACGCATTCTATACAGGGAGCTTGTGTTAAATTCACCAAAGACTGGAATGTGATCCTGAACTTTTTACCAAAAAAAAAAAAAATACATTGTTAGACATTGGGCCTTATGACAAGTTTGGCGGTCAGGAAACAAGGGTGCCGGTAAGCTGACTGGCACCGTTGTTTACGGACTGGCAAACTGCGTGTTTGTCTGCCGGAGCCACTGTGCCAGATAGGTCTGACCCTGCCGGGCGCAGCGGTCACGGTAGGCAAACCCGTCACGGAAACAACACTGGCACCGTTAGCAACGGTGCCAGTGTTTCCATGTCCCCACTCCCATAGTGTCCTTTGGGACTATATGGGAATGTGAATTTACAAATTTACCAGCACCTGCCTTCCCAGCTGCCGGATTCATAATGGGCCAGTGGTACCGGGAAGTCAGGCGCCAGTAATTTTTAACGGGTCTACCGGCACCCGCTGGTAGCAGTGGCAGGATCGGACCCGTAATGAGGCCCATTGTCCTCAAAAAAGTGCACATTCTAGGTATTCAATGAAAATGTTGACTTTGGAAAAGACTTTATGGCGATCTGGTCTATACATTTGATGTTTTATGTACGCACTCCAGATTTGGGAATGGGTCAGTGGGAGCGGGCAGGGGAAGTTTGATGGTTGTAATAGGCTGAGAACTCCAAATAAAAATAAATGTAAACAAAAAAAATAAATTAGGAAAGACAAGCCCCCATGGTACAAGGACAAAGCGAGAGACCTCACTAGTACCTTGCAAATCTATAAAGAGTAGACCAAGTGGCCGCCCTGCGTATCTCCTGATTTAACTGTCCGGATGGGCCTTTAATCACCTTAACCCAGAAGAGGCCCACCACAGAAGTGAGCATGCAGTTATATGTAAAGCAAGTTTATTGTACAATTATCCGGGGAGTATTTAGATGGTACCGTAGGACTAAACCAACCTAAGTCTCAACAAACCACATCAGTTGACATCTTGTATACATTTTCCAACAGTTGACACACTAAGATACTTGATTGCAATCCACCCCATACATGTGATTGGACAGGATCCTCTTCAAAGAAATTCCATCTTTCTCCAATTCCTACGTTTTCATTGGCCAATTTTATCTTAACTATCATCTTAGGGTCATGTGTAGAACACACCTCTTCTTAGGATTCATTGTGGTGGGTCATGAAGTCATAATTTAGTAAAACATTTGTATCAAACATAATTAATTACTAGCAATAACTGGCCTAAGCCGTTTGAACCTGAACTCTTAATTTGCACATAGTTCACATGAATATTCACAGCGATATGAGGAACGCCGGGTAAATAACTTCTCTTTGAGTAAGTGATGCCATCTCATCCGCAAGGTCATTGGTTTAATTGGAAAATTCTAATCTAGATACCCGCCGCTTTATTGCACATAGCACATCTGACAATACAACTACAACTCCTGGTTTCTCGTTAGTTAGCCTTGAACATTGACTCACCCAGTGTTTTACTGCTAACGAAAACAAATCGTGAAACCCCTTTGGTCACACTCCCATTCATCAGGAGATTACCTCTGCCGTCTGCGATGTTTACCAGATCATAAAACTCATGGACAGTTTCTACAGTTGAGCAGACTGCAAAGGTTGTGAAGTTACTTATTCACCCATCCCCTTGCTTCTAAAACCCAACAGAGCCAGTTTCAAAGTTCGCTTTGCAAAACAGCCCTGACTACCGGGTTTTTAATTAATTTGTGAAAAGCCCAGTATATTGAGATTCATGAATTCCCCCCACCCCCATGTATTTGTATTGATGTGCATGTATGTTTTTACATTTGGTGGGTTTAACATGTTATCTTTCTGCGCGCCTGGAAGCTAATATGCATACATTCTAGACAAAAAGTAACTCTAAAAGTAGCATATTGCCTCCATATTTACATACACTGGGTGTATATAAAGTTGCAACATCGCATCAGTTCGCCACCAACCCAAGGAGGCATAGCCAATCAGAGTTCTGGTGGAATGCACTAAAATCCCTTTACGATGACTTTGCCATTTTACATCATGATAGATTAGGTAAAGCAGGTGAGGGGATGGTCATAACAAACGTAAGGGCTTACAATTGGACTTTACTCTGCCATCTTCTTTTAAATGCATTGCTCTGAGGATTTCAGCTCATGCTTTCTTATCTATTCATGTATATGTTTCTCTCAAATACTAATAAGTGTTCCGAGATCTCGCACACACAGGTGGAGATATTCGGTTGTTAGGAAGATTAATGAAGAACCCATGATGAACAAGAATTGATTATTATGACAGTAAAACATAAGATTGGGGAAAGAGGGGGGTTTCGTTTACCACAGTAAAGTGACTATTGCTCTGCGAGTTATCAAAACAAACACCTTTTACGGTGGCCAACTGTCCTTTGCAGAACATGAAGCTGCAGAAAGAAAATTAACATAAAGATAACAAATCACACATAAGATAATCATTACATAGCAGATCCCAGTTTTGCATGTTTTTAAGCGCAGACTCCTTGGAAAGGTGATGCACGAAAGCCAATAAAAATACTTAACCTATCAATTACAACAGCAGAAACTTCATTCATAAAAATAAATGTCATATTTTGACACAAACCAATGCAAGACAAAGGAAACCTTCCACAGTACTGGGTGGGTCATACCTACAAGAATTACTAATTGTTTTTTCGTAGGTACTGTAAGAAATCAATGGCATAAAATACTTAATGGTCTGAAAACAGTTGCAACTGTTTAAAAAGGACAGCATTCTTGCCATCAACAGAGGACAGACTAAAACTACCAATGCAGTGCAGACCCAAATTAATTTGATCAACTGCCTTCCATCCTTCCATCATAAGTCAAACAGCCATGCCCTCTTCTGTGTATTTGTTTTGGTGCATGCAAAGAGGATCCCCAAAGTGTGAATACAATCTTGCATTTCGAAAGGACCAAATCCTAGATAATTCCTCTCTGCTCGTTAAAGTCTAACTCCCATTGTTGAGTGTTAAGAGTTCAATTTGCAAGGCCAGACTTCCAAAATACAGAGTTTAGACAAAGGTCAGTATCTGGCCCATTGGTAGTCTCACACTCTAGTTAGCTCAGTGAACAAGATAATTTATGTGGCACACACTGGGGACAAAGCTGCCACTTGACGCTGCATAGTTCAACTTGGTGGCACAAGTATTAAACAACGCCAGTAATTGTGAGCTGTAGAAGAACAATTGGGCCACCTCCCCATCGCTCCACCTTGGACAGAGGCTCAGGGGTTGGCCAACAGTTTTTATAGCTGTGACTCTGGTTTAGAATAAGCTTAACTGGAATAGGAGATCTTACCTGGAATAGGAGATTTAAACGGGAAGCGCGGCTTGCGAGAGGCTCAACTGGGCTAGACTCTCCTGGATTTCTAGGTCCACATTTGAATTTCAACATTGTTACTTGCTATCTGTAACAAATGTAACACAGATGATCAAACATTATAATACAGGCACTTAAAAGCACACATAAGCTCACAAGAAGTCAAAATTGCACAAGCCCAGATGTTAATCGCATAAAAAGCTTTTTTTTGTATGTACTTGCTTTATATAGCAACGATACTGAATGGATGGTGACACAGAGCTTACAGGGTATTAAGAACAGGCAGTGTAATTCATACAACGATATGGCTGCATTAACAAAATAAAGGGTGGCAATGCAGGTCTTAAGGTTTGACAGAGATGCAAGTGGCATCATTATTACATACGCTAAAAGATACTAAATCGCAACAACATACAGCAAGTCACGCCTTCGCATTAAATTATACCATAACAAATCTAGGCTTACATTAGACAATTTAACCAACTGCCACAAAACAAAACTTCATGGACAGCTAAATTCCACTTCTCTGCTAAAGTATCCCTACCAGGCACAAGGTGCAGTAATATATTTGACAGGTCTTTATAGAAAAGTAAAGGGGGCAAGAACATCAGTTACTGTTAAGTGTTCCAGCAGTCATTCAGAAGCAGCACTCAAGTAAAAGAAAATGCTGCCTTTGTTTTAGTTTATCTAATGTGATAGTTTAAAGAAAAACGTTACACATAATAAAACAGATTTCTAAAAGATGAAATATATATTTAAAATACATTTAAAACGAAAATAATATTCAAATGGATTCAATTAAATAATAGAATACACAGACCAGAAATGCAATGATTTAAACAAGGGTGCATTTAACCATACACGCCAAACATTTAGCAGCAACTCAGTGCAGACATCCATACAGGAGGTACATATGCATATTCCATAGTACATAAGAGAACCCTTTAAGGACCTGATGCTAAACCAAGAATGATAAACAAGGTATGGACAACAAAATAAAATATATATAATAAGGGCAAGGCCATAACGTTGGTCTGTAATATACCCAAGGTGGATGCTTTACATCCTGATGTTCCCAACATATCCAACAGCAAAAGATTACAATAGTTACCTGGTGTAATCTAAGGGGCTCAATTAAGAATTTGCCAAAACCCATTAATTTGCATGATATCATGTATGCCATTGCACTCAATTTTCTGCAACATTACAAATCCTAAACATGGACATGAGAAGACCTAAATTGTTAGTGTTTATACATTGCTTTCAAAATGCATGGTCTTTAATTGTTTCAAGCTGGTGTATGGATCTACATAGATGCTTTATATAGGTTTCCACCATATAAGGGCACTCCATCAGGACATGCTTCGCCGCCTCAATCGGATCTTTATTAGAGCATATACTGCAGAAGCGTTCCCGTTTCGTAATTGAGCACACCACACCAACTACAGACAGAACTGGTAGATGATTAATGCTCAGCAGGAGAATAAACTGGGAGAAGGACACAAATTCAACTAACATTGGGGTTTCTTGAACATATACAGAACACCTAATATAAATGTATAACTTTTCAATCGACCCAAATGTACTAGATTTTCCTTCCAGTCCCAGAGGTCAATACGTTTCCCCAGGGAAAACTTAATGCTGGTATAATCAGCCCCCCCAATAGGGCGAACCCCCAATATTATAAAAAAAAGGGTACTCATGCTCTTCCTGAGAAAAGATTTCTCCTGCTGTCCAAGTTCCTCTTTGCCCACTCTAATCAAAAGCGGGTTGGAGGGTGCATTGAGCATCTTAACATACAACTGTGCTTTTCTTTTACCACCAATGATTTCAATGACAAAATGACCAGTTCCAGCCGAATTATTGCCATGGGCACACAGGTAGGAAGCCCTAATAACATCCTCTAAAACCTTCGCTCAATTAATTGTAGACATTTCAACTCAATCGTAATCAGAGATTTCAGACCGTATATCACCATAGGTACCAGGCACTGCATATAGAGTTGTCTGGCACCCCAAAGTGTATACCAGCTTCTTCCTTTAGAGAATTGGCATATTAGAGCAGTCAGCTGCGCCTGAATATAGGCGTTATAACCTCCACAGGAGTCGAATTCCACCCGAAGATATTTATAATGGGGCTATATGCAATCTCAGCGGCCCGAATAATATTGCCAGCAAATAGAATCAAAAAAGTTTTATCCTGATTGATAATCAGGCCGTTGGCATCTGCATAAGCCCACAATGCTTCTGCTGATCTCTGTATACCACTAAACACGCAACCTAAAATTACTAAATCATCGGTATAGGCCAGCACTGTGCAATGCATTGTGCCAATATTTGGGGGACAATTCTGGATTGATGCAAAGGAGACAGGGCAATCTGATACAAATAGGTTGTCATTGTTCCCTGTGCATCGAGTCTTGGGCACACTGGTATTCTTGTGCAACAATTTCAGGTAATGCAGTATTCCAGGGGGACTGCCCATAGAATGTAATTTGTTCCGGAGACGCTTCCTACACACCGTATCAAAATCAGCTTAAAAAAAAAATCAATTAATAAAGCATACAGTGTAGGACTATTAAGACAAAGCGCTTTAGTCGCTAAAGCATCCAGTACTAGTGAATTATGGCCCGTGGAGTAGTCTGCCCTAAATCCACTCTGGAATCCATCAAGTATTCCCTCCTTGTCCACCCAAACCTATAATTCTTGCAGAAGAAGTGAGGCAAAGAGTTTCCCAGAGCAGTCCAACATTGAGAGGAGCCGAAAGTTCCCAGGCTCTGTCTTATTGCCCTTTAACACCAGGACTAAAATTGCTGTTTGCCATGAACTGGGAATCTTCCCCTCTACAAGCACTTGGTCGAAAAACCATCTTAAGTAAGTCGGACCAAAAATGGGGATGGTTCTTAAAAACCCCATTCGCCAAACCGTTTGGTCCCAGGGCCCTAGGGGATTTGAGATTCTTTACTTTAAATTACTAGGTCTTCAGCCTTTACTATAAAAAGGGAAGCAAACATGCTTAGGATCAATCGCTACTGGCCTGTAGGGAAGCTCATAATCAGGAATGACCTGTGTCTATGCGCACTAATAGGGTTAATAAGGGACTGCTGCCTACTTCCCTTTGCCTCACCCAGAAGTGACCAAATACTACGGGAATTCCCACTACAAAGTGTCATTACAGCATGCTGCCATAGGGTATCTTTACCAGAGCGTGTCCACTGTTTAAGCCATGAATGCTACTCATTGTTTAGCTTTCTTGATTCCTGGGAGAAAGACGCATAGGATCGAGTTGTTAACTTAACTTTCTGGATGTCGCCCCTTAATTTACATTTAGCACCCCTGATTTTTTTATCATATGCATTCTCTGTCTGGTATTCTCTTAACGCCAGTCTAACCTTCTATGTAGTGTGAAAGCTAGAAAAAGATGTTAGCAACCTCTCAATTTCCTCCAATGACATCTCCTCAAACAGAGGAGAGCTGCGTGGAGGTGCAGCCTGGCATCGCATACTCTTGTTTTGCTGCTGGTGAGAAGTGACAGTCTTTTTTCTGTCTCTCACCTCAAGGAGGAGGGTTTAAAAACCCCTTTTTGGCTGCGGAGACCTGCGTGGAGGTGCAGTATGGCAGTCCGGCAGCCCAGACCTCAGGCCAAGATGGCGGCATTAACAACGAAGCCCGCCGAGACTGAAATGTGTAAGAAAGCACTAACGGCGAACACACTAGAGAAATGGAAAGCGGGATTGGCAATAGAAGAGGGAAGAAAAGAGGACGCAAGAGATCAGAAGAAGCAGACCGTCTTCTCCGTAGTGGGCGCGTTACACTAAAAAGACGGCCAGGAACGACCAGCCCGCCCGCCCTGTTCTGCGGGCTCTACAGAAGCCCCGACCGTCCTCTCTCCGCCTCCCCTGATTCACAGTGGAAAGTCTAAGAAAGGGTCTTACCGTCGACCCATTCGCCACCAATACCAACTATTTCAAAAACTGTGCCCTCGGAGGAAAACCTCAGTCCCCCAATCCCCCCACTGAGGTCCCCCCATAAACATCACTTACCTCCAAATAGCTGCCAGGCGTGTGCCTGCGAGGGGCGACTTTCGAGCATGGAGCTGATCTGCCTGTGAGTCTGAGTGGCTCACCGGTGGCGGCGGGGGATCTCCTGGGTGCACCAAAGTCTGGCGCCAGGGCACCCTGCGAGGTGGGGTCAGAAGAAGACTACCTCCCGCCAGCTTCAGCGCACTCTGACTCTGTTCCAGGAGGGATGCTGAGTGCGTATGTGGCGCTGGGAAGGAAAATGGATGAGGGAGTGGCGTCGGGGAAGTTCGGATCTGCACAGAGCCACGATCCTCCTCCCTCTAACACAGGAACTAACAGCATGGACAGGGTGTGGACCCCCTCCAAGTAGGGTGTTAATCAGCAGACCGGCAACAAAGAAACACTGTACATTAACCCTCAAAACCCAGAGGAAATGACCACAGTCTATGAAGGGGCTTTATTACCAACTCGCTGTTGCGCTAGCCCATACCTAGAGAATGAAGTTCACCCATTCACAGCTAGGGGCGAACTTCCCAGCCCACAGCTTGATTTAACGGACTTCAAAGAAAATCATCTCTCCAACGCAAGATGATCGATTAATTTGATATGGATGACCCCAATATCTTAAAAGAACATACACTGGTGAACGACCCGAGCTAACCTGTGCCTGAGAAATTGGAAAGAGAGAGAACTGGAGGCGGGCCCCTCAACAAACTGCATGTCCTACCCTCCCCACCCCTGCCCCCCCCCACCCCCAAGTTGGAAACCGAAAAAACTCCTGCGAGAGTCAAGTTCTCATAAGACATCGGAAACACCATGTGCACAACGCCCTAAAACATCAAAATTCAGCATAACCTTATCACCCATGCCACACCCAAGGGCTGCCACAAAAACTCAACTTAGGAAATTGATATTAAACACATCCTACACCAACAACCCTACTGGCTAATTCTTTAACAAACTGGGTAAATCGCCATCTATTAATGCAGCTGAATTATCGGATGCCGAAATATTGGTGGGAATGTCCGCATCGGCTGGAGAGAATGTCCGTGGCCAGAACGACAAGGCTGCCACTCTTATAGGTGACAAAGCCTCGATTCCAGTATGATGGCACTTTGGTCAAGCCAAAACACCAGGCCCCATTAGCTTGACCCATCAGTCACAAGCTTCCGCCACCCACCAGGGTCAAAATTATCCCTGCTGAGGTCATAAAAACAACAACAGCTCCTCAACACAATACGACAGAAAAGCTCAATGAACCATGGATCGTCAACTTAGATCCTCTGAAATTGGTTAATGTATTAACTGACATCTCTTCACTAGACGGGCCATACAGAAGAGCAATTGCCCGGCACTACCTTAAATACTAAAGATTAGAAAGGTATTAAACAAATGGAGGCGAACTATTGTCCGAAATTGACTCTACCAAAAACGTTAGAGAGGATACTCCTGTGGACATATCAAGATCCACACTGGTTACCCCAACAAAAAGTAAACCACAAAGATACCCCTAGGACAATGGAAAGAAATTCGCCGGGAAAAAAGATTGACATATTTGCCATAATGTCAGCAGTGACGATAGCCCTGGCACCCTTTGGAAAGTTATATGAATCATTAAAAGAACATATTCATTACAGCTTCCATGAGTGCCAAGCTTGCCCACCTGGAAGGCTACATCATGGCAGCTGAAGCCTGGAAGTCGAACACAAGAGACCAGGGATCGATGACTGAGAACATTCAATCAACAATCAACTTGCTAGAGAAGCAAAAGCAAGAGATTTTACCGGTTAAAAAACAGTCGGTAGCGGCCGGAACACAAACGCCCCCAACATCAAATCCAGAAAGAACAAATGAGAAAGTCCAGGAGAAGGCGGTCATTACTTCAAACAGGTTGGATCGTCAGAACACTACCCATAGGAACGATGGGTCACCAAAAGGGAACATCCACAAGAAAGTCGGGGAGAAAACCTCGAAGGAGGCGACGCGCACGCCTTCTCCAATTGCAGAGAAGCAACCGGAACGTTACCTCTCAAAAACAAGTTCAAGAAAGTCAACCAATTCAAACCAAAAGCCAGGTGGACAACGGAGTCATATTGAACTTGGTCTGAAACACAACAAATCTAAACCTGAGGATCCCCAAGACCCGACCGGCACAACCTTAAGAAAACTGCCAGATGAAATAAAGAAAAACAGCTGCTCAAGCACACTGGGGCTCAATAAAAAAATCAGTCCTGAGAGCCTTTGAACAAAAGCCCTAAGAGGACAAACTGTAATATCCAAAAGGGGGAACACTTCTAAGGCTAATGAGACCCTAACCAAATGGGTAACCGTAATTGGAAAAAAAATATAATCTCCAAAACAGGCAAACCCTTCAAACGCAAAGAGAGACACTGCAGAGCTCCAGGAAGATTCAGAAAGGACATGATTGACCCGTCTAATACCATTGTATTAGAAAATTCGGATTCAGAAATTTCCCCTCCAACAGGAAAAAAAAAATGAAGGTCTCATTTGTGGAGTTACCAACCTCGCCTGTATCAAGGAAGCATCGTTCTGACAACCACACAGTCTCATAACTTAGTTCAAGCTGTCCAGAATCACGACAATCAGAAAGCTAGGTCGGAAGCCCAGCATTCCACTCAGGCGATTGGTGCTAATTCAGAGCAAGCTTCCTTGAAAAGCACTGATGCACCGACTTCCAAGGAGAAAAAAGTAAGCCAAGGTTTGCCTCCCAAGTCCCTCTGAAAATGAACAAGCTGGTCTAGCTATTCGAAGACAAGAAATTCGACAAGAAGTCGATTCCTATGAGAGCAGATTTTCGTCCATACCGAGACTCCAAGCTCCTTTGCTTGGGCCAGTGAATCCTAATACTGAAATAAATCAGCATTTTACATCCAAGCCCACGGTCACATTCAAGTGTAATAAAAATGCGGAAGTCGAACTTTCTGCTCCTTCCTCGACTACGCACGATGCAGAAATAGCAAAATTGTTGCAATCACTGCGTCCATTGCTAAACAAACCTGTTCCCTCCGTTGTGCCAACCCTTCCTACTAAAAACCCTCCTGTAAAGTCAATACTGAAAACAAAAGTGCGAAAGGAGCATAACATTGCTTTAGTATTTGGATGTCGTCCATCGCCGCATCCGCAATATGTTTTTAATCGGCATAGCATCTTAGAATGGTTTTCAGACATCCCGTCACTGCAGGATTTCGGGTCTGTAGATATTGCCTAGGTAAAGTTTTTTTAATGACAACTCTGAGTATGGCATGTCTGTGGCTCACGTCTCGAGTCGTCAGGAATCTCATTTGGGAGGCTAAAGATCAGCTCCTAGCCTTGGGCTTTATCCTATTATTGGGACCTACAAGCACCCCAAATGGACTCCCAAAGGCAGATGCTTGGATTGAATCAGCTACAAAAGAGCTTAGCCATGCTCTTGTGATTCCAGAAGTTAACTCCGTAGTTGAAGTGTCCTCCAAATGCTGTTGTAATTGCGATTCCAGAAGTTAACTAAAGCACAAGGTTGATAATGAACGTCTTATAACGCTTGCATCCTGGAATACTCAGGGTTTTCGTCATTTCCTTAATAACAAGCAAGACACTCTTAATAACCTCGACGGAGCTATACTATAATTAGTACCTAAACTGAGCAGGGAGCTGAGGCTTGTGCAGTCTGCAGAAGTCTCTCTACTCTGTTGTCTGTGGGAGGACCCACTTATACCTGGTATACACCGCGGAGCGGTGAGCGGAGCCGTGTGCTGAGGCTTGTGCAGTCTGCAGCAGTCTCTCTACTCTGTTGTCTGTGGGAGGACCCACTTATACCTGGTATACACCACGGAGCGGTGAGCGGAGCCGTGTGCTGAGGCTTGTGCAGTCTGCAGCAGTCTCTCTACTCTGTTGACTGTGGGAGGACCCACTTATACCTGGTATACACCGCGGAGCGGTGAGCGGAGCCGTGTGCTGAGGCTTGTGCAGTCTGCAGCAGTCTCTCTACTCTGTTGACTGTGGGAGGACCCACTTATACCTGGTATACACCGCGGAGCGGTGAGCGGAGCCGTGTGCTGAGGCTTGTGCAGTCTGCAGCAGTCCGCGGCTGTCTGCGTGCCTGTCCATATGGAGCCTATGGAGCCCGTCGAAAATATAAACTTAATTCCTGAACTCTCCGATCTGACGACTCCTGCTGAGTCAGTTTTGGAAGTACGAAGACTTAGGAGCAACCGCAAGGTCTTGGAACCCCACGTACTCCTGGCACAGAAGTCTTTAACCAGAAAGGCGAAGGAGGCGAAGGAGATAAGGACTGGTATCAACCCGCCCTCCACTATAACTATTTCACCAAACAAAGTTATAGAAATGGTAAGACCACAGTTTGATTTTGAAAATCCTTTCGATATTATTCGGCGCTCCCCATTTCTGTCCCCCATTAATTCCTCCATCGACCCGACCATGCCCCCGATTTTTCCCATTTCACCTGTGTTGCGGGCCGTGGCGTTGGAAGCGTGCCCTTCCCCTGGGGGAGTATGCGAGCCGCGCTCGCCGCGACTGAATCCTGCGGCGCCGATTTTCTCTTCCTCCCCCTGTGCGACTTCTCCCGCCCAGCCTCACCGCCAGCCCTCCGGGGCGGCGAGTGGAGCGGAGGCCGTGACTGTCGGAGGACGGCCGGCCGCCGCCCCTGAGCTGGTCTCCGAGCTGGTCGCCCTGTCGGGGGAGCGAAGTGATATCACGTCTGCCGGAGGACAAGTTTCGGGCCGGGAACCAACGAAGACCAGCGGTTGGAGGGTTCCACCAAGGGAGGTGGATTTCCCCTCCCCCGCTGCAACTAAGCCTAACCACCTCCACCAGCCACAACCCGTGGAGAACTTGACTGAAGGCTTCCAGGGCCGTCTCCAAAACGTCTCTCCTACTAGCAGTACCAACGTGGGACAAGTAAGCACGACGGTTATAGCACAAATCCATGTATCAAGAAGTCCCAGTACGGACTTGCAAAAGCAGAATAACGAAGGCCTGCAGATCGAAATCGAAAACATGGGTAACAATATACCATCGGGGAAGTCTTTGACCCCATCTTGGGATCCACATAGAAACAAAGAAATAAATGCTCAAAACGTGCCAATACTCAAAGAGGCGCCTTCTGCTAGACAACTATCGACAGAAAAAGACTCAAGCGATAATATAGAAGTAGATTGTTCTGTGATACAAAACATCAAAGCTCCGAAAAAACAAAAGTCAAAAAAACAACCTTCTTTTGACAAAGTCGACAAAGCAATAAAATCATCGTGTCAAAAATCGTCAAAAGAACCCAGTTTGAGTTCACAGAATAAACAAACTTCAAAACTCAAAAAAAAATCATTAACAAAAAAAACCCTCCCACACCCGCTTCTATCAGTCGCACTTAAAGACTTTTTTAAAAGGCAATGTAAAAGAAAACTGGACCAAGTACATGAACTTTCGGACGCCGAGATTCTCGAAGCTATCCAAGACTTCCCCCCAGTGTCCAAAGTAAGGAAAGTGATAGAAACAATAAAAGAAAAGTCATTTGGTTCACCCATAAACGACAAACCTACATTGGAAAAAAAGCTGGACCCTAAAGGAGTTTCAAGACCTATGGACGCTCAAAACTCGTCCATAGTTAACCTTTCTGGAGAGATGATGGAATATGGTACACCAATAAAAACGATTCCAGGAGGATTGCCCAAAACAAACCTAACACAACCAGAATCGCAATCGCAAACACTCAGTAGTATTAAAGCCACGGCAGACCAAGTCCTGAATGGTTCTGTGCAATCCCGAGCCGTGGAGAGCTCATCAAAAGATACATCAGCCCCAAGAGCAATTTCGGTACTGTCGCCACCCGCTATTCACCATCAACCTCCTGGCCGTCCATTAACTGATCATTTGGAACCTGATAAATCTCTGCCACAACCAATATACTTGAAAAAAGCAGTTCAGACAGATGAATGTTTTGCACTATCCATGCCATCATCGCCGCTCAGATCAAGAGATCGGTCACCACCCAAAAACAGGAGGCTTAGCGAAATATCTACGCCTTGTACCAAGGAAGCAACTCCGAAAAAACCTGACCTTACAACTATCATGTCTGCTATAACAATAGCATTGGCACCTTTCGGGAAACTGTACGAAAATATCAGCGATTCCTTAAAAGACCACATTACAGTTACAGCAATGATGCACACTAAATTGAGCTTTGTCGAAGGTTTTATAACTGCCCTGGACCAAAGGAACAAGATATATAGCGACACCTGGGACTTAAAATTGGCCACGCTAGACGAACAGATTAATTTTTTAAAATCTACTACCAGAGCTAAAAAAAGCTCGATCAATAAAGAAACCCAGACAACGCTGCTCCCTACACCCTTAGAACTCGCGCCGGTGTTTACAAGACTAATTGATAAGCACCCGCGCACACCAAACAAAGCACCTAAACTTGCTCCACCCAGTGAAGGGCCCCAAAAAGTGACACCCGTAGGGGAACATTATCCTGTGCTGAAACTTGCTCTGGGTGCCCAACAAGATAATTCCCATCCGAAAACAGTGTCTGCTCTTGACCTAGTGTTAGCACCAAAAATAATCGCCAAAAAACAAACGAAAAACGCTCGATGGAAACCTGGCTACACTACATCGGAGCGAAAACAACGTTAACACAGAGCTTGATTCTATGCCGTCCCCCAGGACCTGTGAGGAATTTGTGTCTCGAAGTCCTCTGATCGATCTAACGCAACATTGGGATACAATAGAAATTATAGAACTACAAGCAGAAAGTGTACCGAATTCTAAGAACGAAACATCAAATGCACTCCCTGGCTCTAAGAATGACAAACCCACGACGACATCAACTAATCTCAATCCGGAGAGTAGGGCCAAAATTACAACAACATTGCCCTTACCTTCTCCGAACTTACACCAAAAAGAGACCTCAAAACATGGGGTAATCTTCTCTGAGCAAAGATATACTAAAAAACGAAAACTGTCAACTACAAAACTAGAGACGCTCCAAAGTTCCCATGCTTCCATAACTAGAGCTACCCGCCTATTCAAAATTGAACAAAAAACCACAGACGATTGCTATATGATTTTGAATAGAAGAACAGTACTTAAGATCCTAAAACAAGTTGCTACTCTTCGGTCCTTAAAATCAGAGGACTTCGTCTTAATTGAGCCTTATCACAGGTCCAAGCAAGCAAAAGCATACCTCCACATTAAGTCATCGGCAATTCGTGAAATTTCAGAAGGTGTTTACACGGAGCTTTAACAGTCGGGATTTATACTCACTGAGATCCCGGTCCAGAACACAAGTAATAAGAATGAAGAAAACTCCAAGATTTCACCCAGTAAAAAAACCAGATTCAAATTTCGCACGGAGGACTTATATGACTCAGCAGGACGGAGAAAAACCTCACCCCATCGGAGAGAATTCAACTACAACCCTATTAGATTAAATAGGGACCGACCAAGCACTTGGGACAAGCCTAGACATGACGAATCGGAACACGAAAGAACACAAACAAGAAGAGAGCCTAGAAGCCATAATGACTATGGGAGATTCCAAACTCGCCGATACTCCCCTAGAGTACGACACCAAGATCGTCGACTCTCTCCACTCCAAGAAACTGAAAGCAGGAAAAACCCATCACACTCTTTGACAACTAACCTGGACAGTGTGCCAAAAAAGGGTCGCTGGTCTTGGATACGAGATGTCTTAACACCAGGACTCAAAAAATAGCAGCAAACGGGGGGCGCCACTCCATCTCTTCAACCCCCCCGGCTGAGCCAAAAGGATCTTCAAAACTCACTTCTGTCCATAGCATCATGGAACACCAGAGGCCACATCCACTTAACTGAATATGACAGCTACAACCTGGGAACCCACGACATCATTTGTCTTCAGGAAACCTGGCTACTGGACAAACCGGCTCTGGATGGTTACATCATAGAGATCTCTCCGGCCCACAAAGGCCCCCTCGGCCGCCCATCATCTGGCCTACTTATAGCCGTCCGTATAGGCTCAGGGATACATATCTCTAAGAAAATAGAAGCATCCTATGGACTGCTGGCAATTTTGGCTACATGGCCGGAGAAATCCTCGCCAAGAGGTAAAATCTCCTCTGAACCGCTCGCCATTATTAACACATACTGGAACCCCCAAAAAACATCACCAGAAACCTTTTGTGATGCCGCCTCTAACATCATCGATGAAATTAGAATTACGCATCACACTTCGAATATTGTTATCTGTGGGGACTTAAATGCAAACTGCGTGGCCTCAAACGTGCCAAAAACAAACGCACTACCCAGTACTCTGGCAGAGAAAAGAGCTCTAGAAATTTCCATAATGCTGCCAATGCAACACAGAGCCAAAATTTGATCCCTACATGGGAACGCGACAACTCATCGGCCACCCTTGATTATATTTTTGTTTCTGAACAAATCTACCAGCGCATAACCACCTTTGAAATAATTAGAACCAAGGCGAGTGACCATAACCTTTTGAACCTTATTTGCAAAACCGCGGCTCATGATCAGCAATTCTACAAACAATCGATTGAGATAAATTCCCAGGCAACCCGCCTTTGTATGTCTACCAAAGACATTAAATCATTGACTGCTAACTATAAAATGTTAACCTCCGCCATTGATACTGAAGACGCCACTTTCAGAGACAGCTATATTCCACTACTTCTTCCGTTCAAAAAACCACGGTAATTTCCTAACGATTCTGCGCTTCAATACAATCACGTCTACAATACCAATTTAGTAATTAAACGTAGGACGCTAAGGAAAGCAAAGAAAAAAGCCGCTGCTTTAAATACAACTACCTCATGGGAAATTTATCTTACAGAAAAGAGGAATTACAAACAATGGCTGAGACATGTACGGAGTTCTCTCTACCAGTCCGATGCAGAAAATATGCTCAAGGTGTTAGCCTCGAAAAAATCGCGGGATTTCTGGACTATGATAAATCAAACAAACCATCATCCGAAAGCTGCTATGACCAACTCAGTCACAGAAAAAAATTGGGAAAAACACTTTTCTGTTCTTTTTGAGGCACCCCCAACAACCACCACTCTTCCGCCAGTGAGAAACTGGGTGGACCTTTCTGACGAAGACATGATAAAAAAAACCATCACAAGATTAAAATTATCCCGAGCCCCAGGTCCGAACGGGCTAGCAAACTCGGACCTTAAGCAAAACTCCGACGACTGGGCAGCAGTAATGAGCTTAATCTTCAAAGACTGCAGAGACAAAAAGATAATACCAGACTCCTGGACTCAGGCGGTCATTGTTCCGATCTTCAAAAAGGGTGTCAGGGATGACCCTTCAAATTATCGTCCTATAGCCTTGTTGGACGTTATAGGCAAGGTCTTCGCTACTATGCTTTTGAATCACTTCCAGAGCTGGGTAAGGCTATCTCCCTCGGCAGACCCACTGCAAACTGGTTTTCAAAAAAACGCAAGTACGGCAGCTAACATAATGATCTTGAGCATCATCAAATACAAAGTCTTGTCGGGAGCACCAAGAGTCTTCCTAGCTTTTGTTTACCTTTCCCAGGCGTTCGACCGAGTCGACAGGTCGAAATTGTGGAAGAAATTGAAAGCGTGGAAGTGTCCTGAAGACATCCTGGACCCTATAATCGCCCTTCATTCGAACACCAGGGTGGCCGTTCGCCTGAACAACCAAGGACTCCTATCAGATCAAATTCCCTCTCATCGTGGGGTAAAGCAGGGATGTCCGCTGGCCCCCGCACTCTTTATATCCTTCCTAGGCGACTTTAAAGATTCCCAGGATGCGATCAGGTCATTCCCACCTAAAGTCGGCAACGTAGGGGTCAGCCGGCTTCTATACGCCGACGACCTGATAATTTTGGACCACACGCAGGTTGGACTCCAGCGACAACTCGACAACCTTGCCCAATACATAAAGGATAATAACTTGGAGATAAACAAATCAAAAACTAAAGTCCTGATCTTCCAAAAACAGGGGACTAAAAAGAAAGAAAATCTCCAGTGGTTCCTTCACCAGACAAAAATTGAAGTTGATACAACATTCAAATACTTGGGAGTTGAAATTGACAGTTCTAAGAATGCTAATACAATGCAACAAACTCTATGGACAAAGGCGAAACATCTAACATCTCAGCTTCGGGCAGTTCACAGAAAATATGGCAAATTCAGCCTCCTACCCGCTATCCATTTCTATAAAGCTAAAGTAATCCCGTCTCTAACATACGGCATGGATGCAACACCAAGAATCCCGTCGACCCTCTGGACTAAACTAGAAGGCCATATCTGGCGAACAGTACTTGGACTTCCTAAATCTACATCTTCTGCAGCAATAAGACGCGAACTAGGTCTGCTCTCTATAGCTGCAGTGGTGGCACAAAGTAGGATTCAGTTATTCAGAAAAATAAGACATCCAGAGAGCCTTCAAATATACCGTATGATCAATGAAGAAATCAGTAAGGGAAACAACAAGCTACTTAAAAACTGGGTTGAAACTCAGCAACAATTCCTGCAGGCGATAGCCTGCTCAGAAGATGAACTAATCGAGAATCCGTTAAGAATAAAATCAAAAATGGAGTGGTTAGATTGGATAAATACGAATGAAAAAGCAACATCAAACAAGCTGCTAATCCATCTACCACCCGTCTTTAACAAACTTAAAGAGCCTATGGAATACTGTAAAAAATACCCCAGTAAGCTGTCAATGAAAACTCTACTGAAAGCTCGTCTTAATTTGCTTCCTACAAAAGAAATTCTAGCTATTCGAGCTGCTACTAATGAGAAATCATGTCGTCTTTGTAAAAATTCTGAAACTACAGAATCCATAAGACATCTCCTGATGGTTTGCCCTGCGATCGCACAGGAAAGGGACGGTTTTTTTTGGTCCCTTGTTTACAAACTCTTTTATTAAACGATGAAGCTATGTGGTGGAACCGCCTAATTACAGGAGCCCAAACTAGTTGGCTAATCCCGACGGCAAAACTACTAAACATCATTATGGAAAAGATTAGCCACCTTTGACATTTCTGACATCTAACGAGAAAAGCCATTTAATTCTGATAAATTTTGGATGGTGTAAACACTAACAATGTTCTAAACAGCTATTAGTATGTAACTTTCAACACTTCAACATTTCTTTCGTCAGGTATACGTAATCATGAGAACTCCTTTTGTAAAAATCTAATATAGATTATATACAAAATAAAAAAATAAAAAAAAAAATAAAAAAATAACCTCGATGTGATTTTATTACAGGAAACTTGGCTAACGACCGTACCTTCTTGGGATAACCATGCGCTCCATTTTTCGCCAGCATTGAAGGGGGACAAAGGTCGGCCTATGTCAGGTCTCCTGACTGGTTCCAAATTGAGTTAAAAAACTAGCATAATTTTTACTTATGCTCCAAATTCCTTTGCCCAATTAACTGTTTTCAATTGAAGCAATCTTGTACGCCATAGTGAACTTATACTGGAATCCCAAAGGCATTGACAATCGGAGGTTTTTAGTTGATCTTTCTACTATGCTGGATTACATTGAACTTGTGCCGAGATTTCAACACACAATTGTGGCTGGCGACCTTAATCTTTATTGTCTTACTCTAAGGAATGTGACGGAAGACTCGAGACGCACAATGTGGGAACAACTTATGTTTGCGAGAGGTTTTTGTATGTTAAATGGGAGCAGACTTGACAATAGTGACTTTAAACGCCACTATTGATTATATTTATGTGGACGACAAATTATTTTCTAAAATCAAATCTTTCCACATAGAATCAAAACTAAAAAGTGATCATCAAATGCTTATTGTAGAGTGGTTGGTCACTGTGGCCCCTATCAATCCGTGTCCAATAGTTACCACAGGCATATTGTCTGTTTCCAACCAGTTAAATCATATACAACGGAATGAAACAAACCTGAATGATTTTGGCAAATCTTTGCAGGTTGCCTTTTGTCACTCTCGAGAAAACATAGCATCTACTGACACTCCCTATTATGATCTTATGCAACGCTTTGTGGACAAAAAGGCACGTATGTCTCAGACTTTTAGAGGTACCCATATGTTTGATATGGAAACAAAAAATAGGAAAGCTGAATTTCGCTTCCAAAAACGGGAAGCCATGAAATTACCTTTGAGTGTCAGATTCAAAGCCCTAACTAAAGTCAAAACCTCATATAGAAATTGGTGGCAATGTCATCGTAGTAAATTGTTTCAACAGAATGGTGAGCGAATGCTACGAGTTTCTTGTGAACAGAATACAGCTAAAATCTGGAAAGTATTGAATAATGCCCTATCTCCTGCGCAGACTATGTCTCAAACTCATAGTGTTCCAGAAGCTAGCTGGATTAGTTATTTTTCTAAAATCTATGCGCTTCCCCCCAATTTAGGGTTAGACTCTAGAACGATCTCTCACACCCCGTTTCATATTACTATCTCCAAGTCTGTCATATTGCATTTCATCAACAAAATAAGTCAGTCAAGAGCTCCGGGCCCTGATGGCCTGTCTAATAAAATCTTTAAACATCCTGAAATTTGGTCATCAATTCTCTACCAAATTTTTTAACACATTAACATCACGCAAAATATACCTGCTTCTTGGAAACACTCCTTAATTGTTCCCATTCATAAAAAAGGCGATCGGTGTCTCCTAGAGAATTATAGGCCTATCGCCTTATTAGATGCACCTGGGAAACTCTATAGTTGCATTATTTTACAAGAACGGAATATGTGGACCAGTAAAGAGTGCAAAAGAGATAGTTTCAAACTGGCTTTGTTGCCGGATTAGGGACCTCTGTGAATCTAATCTCTTTAAACATGCTAAAGTCTAAATATGCTGAACTCAATCAACCGATCTACATGGCATTTGTGGATTTCCGCGTAGCGTTTGACTCGGTTGATCGAATGTTACCATTTCATAAATTACAAAACTATGGTTGCCCATCTTTCCTACTAACTGTGATTAAAAAACTGCACACAAACACTAGTATGCAAGTTAGACTTTCACTTGATGGCTTATCTGCAAATATGGAGACCCTGAGGGGGTTAAAGCAAGGGTGCATTTTAGCATCAACATTGTTTACCCTCTTTCTGTTGGATATAGGAGTTTCTTTTGGAGATACAGACTGATTCACCAAAGTTGGGACTACAAAAGATCATATGGCTTTTATATGCCGATGATCTTGTATTACTCTCCCAAACCCCTAAAGGCTTGCAAGGTCTGTTAAACAAATTGGACGAGTACGTCTGCAACAACAATTTGACCATCAATGTGGCTAAGACGCAAATAGTAATTTGTCAAAGAAGGACGAAAACAAAAATGGTAAACTACCAGTGGTGTCTGCAGACTACGCCATTACAGGTTGTTTCCAACTATAAATACCTAGGGCTTCCCTTCTCAGGCTCTGTGAAAAATCAGATCTATGACACTCTGAAGGCCAAAATTACGACTTTAATATCCCAAGCAAAGATAATTTTGCATACGTATGGCAAATTTACTTCAACTCATGTTGTTACCTTCTTTAATCAGAAAGCGGCACCTATTCTCTCCTATGGAGCGGATACTACTTTATCGAAATCAAAAACATTGGCGATTGCTTAGAAGGGAAATTTTGGAAAGCTGTTTTTCGTTTACCCTCCTGTACTCCCATTTGCTTTCTTAGATACAAATTGGGCCTAATTTCATTGTTTGGACGGGTTCTCTGGAAACTGTAACTTTTATCATAAATGTCTACTGGGACAGAATACTCCGAACATCTTAGGCTCAGTAGTGATGTACATCTACTCTTCTAAGGATGCGTTTCCTAAGAAGTGGGTCAAAGTTATTTTGATTGCGCTTGTTGATGCTGATATCACAATTGATTTATTACTTACTAACCCTGAAAAAGCTAAGAAACAAATGTATTGGCATGATTGGATTCTGACACAAAACATTTGCACAAACTATGTAGATTTTGGTTTAAACCTGTTCCCACACAAGAAATTTAAACAAATGTGTCATTATCTCATAAAGTGTCCATCACATTTTGTGCATGCTGAAATCCTAAGGTTACGCCTGAATCTTTGCCCGACGAATCAGATCCTGGCAAGACGTGGCTTAATCTCTAAAAATGAAAACTTCTGCCGATTCTGTAAAAATGTAAAGAAGTTAGAGACATTATCTCATTTAGTAGTTAATTGTCCTGCATTGTGTGGACTACGTGAACATTACTTTCGCAATCTATTGCAATTTTCCTCTGATCATATGGAGTTTATTAATCACGAGCAACCGAACCACTATCCATATTGCGCTTACGCAGTTCATAAACACAATACTGCCGCGTTATCCCATTTTTAATGAAAATTGAAAACTGTATTGTTGTTATGTTCTGCAACAGATAGTGCTCAATTTAAAAGTGCTGCAAATATTTAATGAAACTGGGAGTTTTCCGTTTTACTAAAATCTTGTGTGTTATTATATGTAAACGAACTCTTGAACACATTTGCGTTGTTTTTACAGAATTGTGTATAATAGTGGTTACTGTTGTAAAAGAAAAATATGATGTTTTGTTGCTAATTAATTGTTTAATTATGTTGTAGTTATGTTGTAACAAAGACATTTTGAAAGGTTGAATTCTTCAGCCAAACATTTTTTTTTTTAAAAAAAGACAACCACACCGTCTCATCGAAAGGGTCTCACAAAAAAATCAACGAGGGCCCTCCTGAAAGAACTTGGATTAGCCCCAAAAGGAGAACTCTATGCCGCCCGTCAAGCTTGAAGCTAAATAATGTTCTGCATAAAAGAGATAGAAGCCACAGTGAACATCAGGTGGTCAGCCCTGGGAATCAGCGCTCTAAGGGCTCCCAGTATAATGAATGCTCGTCGAATGAGGAAAGAAAACCCATAGAAAACCGGCCTTCCAATCAAAGAAATGGAGTCAAATCCAATTACTCTCAGGAGCAGAGCCATTTCTCCTGCCCCAATGGGGCCAACAGCTTGAGGGTAAAACCCACTGATAAAGTGGACACCATCGAAGTAATTCACAACTTCCTTCATACTCAATCTCTAAACAAATTAGAGCATCAGCACTCTTCACACACAAGAGTCAGGCTACAAGAACTTTAAAGTTAGAAAATTGCTCAAACAGAGATGACAAAGCCATCCTAAATAGAAGAGCAATGCTGAAGCTCTTTAAGAGAACGATGAACGAAGATCTGATCTGTAGTGGGGATATAAAGGTCGTAGAATTCACCCACAAAAGGCGGACCGACAGTATCTTCCTACACGTTACATCTCAAACTATAAAGAAAGTTCTGCTCTCAACTGCTGGTAAACTACAGAAGATAGGTTACCATCTCCGTGAAACAACGGCAGAAGAAAGGGGACAGGACATTCACAATACAAAGTGGGAGAAAAGAGAGCGGTCTTTTGAGTCCAGCTGCCACAAGGGGAGAGAAAGAACGACCCCAACATCTACCGCGAAAAAGCATCCACAACATAACCCAGTGAGAATCTCAAGAACTAGATATGGCGTCTGCAGTGGGACAGAACACCCTCCAAAAGACAGCCCAATGAAGGGAGCAGGGCCCGAATTTCAACAAGGCATTTGTTGATGTCCCGTGGAACACCTCATTGTAATGTAGAGAACGAGGTTTCCCGTAAACCGGCTGGATTAAGAGCTAAATACAAGAGCAACAAAAACAGGAAAAATTCGACCTGTGGTCTTCCAAGAAGAGAGCAACACAAGACCAGTGATAAAGACCTTAACAGATGGGCCTGTATTCCCGCTGCATTTTCTCGGTATACCAGGAAGTTGCAACCAAAAACTTTTTCCAACAGCTCCAAGTGTAGTGCAACCAATGGCAAAACCTTACAACAGAGAATAACTATCGAATCCTGGAATACTAGAGGCCACTCCCACCTTACTCAGGCGGGAGAGATCAATATCGGTCAATTCTGCCTCTTGAGCCTCCAAGAAACCTGGCTCCTCCTGCCGCCAATCAGACGGTTTCGAGGCTATTAGCTCCTGCACTCAAAGGAACCAAAGGTCGCCCGACATCAGGCCTCCTAATAGCAGTTCGGATAGGAGGGAATTTGACAATAGAACGCAGTCTGATCTCGTCGACCGTTATTCAAGCGGCTCTCCTGGTATGGAAACAAAGCTGGAGGCCTCCACAGACCACAAAGGCGGAACTCATGTTACTAATATATACTGGAATCCCATCACACAACCAACTAAAGAATTTCTAAACAAGATAGACTTGATCTTAACTGGAGGTAATAAGCACTTACAACGTGGACCACACATTGATATGTGGAGACCTCAATTCATCAATCCCAGATACGGGAGGAGAAACCTCAGTTAAGCCGAGTTCAAACCATCAATCGATCTCAAGAGAATGTGCATGGGCTGACCTCATGGACTCCCGGGATCTATACAAATAAACCACCTAGACAGCCGCAAAGCCCGTGCCTACTTGGGAGAGCGCAGGCTATAAGAGCACTATCGACCATATCTACGCTTCAAAAGAACTATACTCACTCATAGATTCATTGAAAGTGATTAAAACCACTCAGTGACCACAATCTTTTAACAGCATCGTAGCCATCACCCAAAGACACATACCTGGTAACGCCACACCAGGTTGAAGTCAACTTGCAAAGTACTCAGCTAAACCTGACAAAAGAAGCACTCTGTCTGATTACGTCTACCTACAAGGGAAATCATCCCATAGGAACAGAAGACTCGAGAGTTGCAAATCTGGACTACTGCCCGCTCCTCGTTCCGCACTTACTACACAGGCCAATAAGAAGCGGCCCAGGAAACACGCATCTGCATAGACACAATGAGGAATTAAGGGTAAGGAAAGCGAGCTCGAGAAAAGCCTCAAGATTGGCCAAAACGGAGCCCTCCCCAGAAAACATTGCCTGTGCTGTGAAATTGTGGAAAAGCTATAAAAATGGCAAAAAACACCCCGATGGAGACTATCAACTAGATGTAGAAACAATGTTAGGTGCCATCTGCAAGAGAAATTCTAAAGACTTTTTGTCTACTGTTAAACAACAACTCCCACAGCTTCAGCAATTTTGAATACCATCAGTGAGGAAACATGGACGAAGCACTATAATGACTTGTTCAAACAGCCAACAGTAACTGTAAACAACATGGCCAAACAAGTCCCCTGTGATTGGGTTATTTCATATGGCAAGTCAACCATCTTGAAAAGATAAAAGCAGTTGAAAAATTCAAGAGCCCTGATGGAATATCCAACATCCACCTAAAGAAAGACCAGGAAGAATGGGCAGCATTGATCCTTGAGATCTTCAACAGATCTCTTGCCACTAGAAATATACCTGGTGCATGGAGAACCGCCAATATAGTTAAAATTTATAAGAAGGGACCGAAGAACGACCCCAAAAACTACAGGCCAATAGCTTTACTTGATGTTATTGGTAAGCGATTTGGAATCTTGGATGAACTTTAAAGTGTGGCAGAAAAAGTCCAAAAGAGCTGACCCTTACCAATCTGGCTTCGTAAAACATCTAAACACCTCAATTAATATTATGCTGATTAATATCCCAAAATGTGAGTGATGGAAGGCCAGCCAAAAATATTCATAGCATCCATAGAAAAACTCAAAGCGAAAGCTATACCGGCAATAACATACGGCGCCAAAGCCATGCCTCAACTACCATCAACACTGTGGATAAAACTCGAAGGCCGATTCTGGCGTTACGTCTTGAAATTACCAAGCTCGACCCCCATGGCCGTAATCCAAAGAGAACTGTCTGTCGTCAATGAAATCAGTGGTCGAGTTGTACAGAATGCTTTTTCTGGGAAGCATCTTAAGAAAGCCAAGACCAAAAAAGCCAAGACCAAAAATGCTCGACATACTCCACAACGAATTGACCAACGGAAAAAGCAGGGTGCTAACGGCCTGGTTTAAAGGTTGTCTCGACCTGGTGGAAACAATTGGAAGCTCCCAATGGGATCTTGAACATATCCCCGATAAAGTCAAACGAAAACGGAAAATCTGGGACTGGATTGATAAACTTGATAGAGCAAAGGAATACAAGTCAACAGCACACTTGACATGGGACACGCAAAAAGTGAATGAGGTCCGTAAATACTTAAAGAAGTTCCCGGACAAAGCACTTCCAAAAACGTTCGAGGGCTCATCTCAATGTCCTGAAAACGAACGAAGTGTTACACTTTCGAAAACAATCTAAGTGCAACAAATGCCGCTTCTGTAAGAACCCAAACTTTACTGAAACAGTTCATCACCTTCTCTTGCTATGTCCAGGGACCGCACACGCCAGACATACATATCTTCAATCACACAGGCACATACATCCGACATTAAACGAAGAAGCCTGGTGGAACTGGATGATGTGTGGAGAGAATACATCCTTAACCATAGCCACAGCTAAATTCCTGCAGAGCCTTGAACTAGAAGAAAAATCCACAAATAAAACGACCCAAGTACAAAACCAAGAAGATCCAACATGCAGTATAGCCAAGAAACAGTCAGTTACCATATTTGTAAAATTGTCTTGTCACAATAAAAAAGAAAAAAAAGAAATTGAGGTTGTCAGATGGCATATGGCTCTGCTAGCATCAAGAATATTATTCTCAGAACAAATTATTCTGTTTGCTGAATGGTCAATCATCAAGTCACCTAATGATTTAATACAGGGACTGATAGGGGGACCATAAGAGCTTTGTGTTCACTCCAACAGTTTTGACTGATATCCATGTCCTCCACCATAGAGGTTACTTCACAGTTTACGGATATATAGTCTGAAGTGCTTTGAATGTTGCGCCTTCGCCAAGTAGAATTACCCAGGGAGTCACTATGTTCATCCATTTAACATTTCAAGTTCCCAACTGTCCAAAAAATTCATTCCTCAGAATCCACCGTTCTTTGTTTCATATTACTTTTAGGTAGTAAAACAGGATTTGTAGTTATGCCTGCCCCTCCTGCCATATGCCAATTAAAGTCCTCACCAATTACAAGATGTTGATTAATTAGGCCGTTGGCCCAGTTGAAAAATAAATCATACAACTCTTCTTGAAGCTGTTCTCTCTGCACAGCCACCAGGGGACACATTGACCAATAGCAATTTCTCCCATTGATCTTTAACTGGAATAATATCCTCCACAGCCAATAAACATCCTCCTAGAGTAGTCGCAATCTTACTAGATTATACCACGATTGGGGGGAGGAGTATTATACCAACTGTGAAGTTTCCCATGCGCCTGGTTTTCCTTACAATTCGAAAAATGTCGCAGCCAGTGTGGGGCAGGAAAAAAGGGGGACTTTTGACTCCAATCCCTTGTAGAAACAGTTTACAATATTGCTCCACACTTTAGAAGACTGTGCCACACTTGAATACTGTTAGTGAGGTAAGTATCTTTATTGTATTGCCCTTTGTGGATAACACGTGTTTCGACACACAAGTGTCTTTTTCAAATCAGGGCTAGAAGCGTAACTATATAACAGTATTCAAGTGTGGCGCAGTCTTCCAAAGTGTGGAGCAATATTGTAAACCGCAATCTTACTAGACTTCAAGGTATGGATCACACCTGTGATAAGCCCCTCACAAAGGGTCTAACCAGGGGGCCTTTTTTACCTAAATATTGATAGACAGTGTACCCATCTACTATAATGGTCACAGTTAGCCAGGTTTCCAGTAGATAACAGAAAATGAGTAAAGCGCCACGATGCCTTCTGGCTGTTGCGCGCTCTTCAAATTCGAATAAATAAATAATAAAAGCCCAGAGTATTCCAGGACAGTAATGTTCAACCCCATTGTTTGTGTATCACTACAGGTAAATATTCCGCAAGCCATTTTAACAGACTGTATATCTGACATCTGTGTGGCATCAAATTATTGTCACCCGCCCCATCACTCATCTTAAATCGGTAGTAGCAAGTCCGTCTGCTCAGGATGTACATCTATCTCCACATCTACTGACAGCAGTGGGTCCTGGTGTTTACGGAGCAGTTGGGCCCTAGTCATGTACTTACAATGGATTGCTGTGACATTGGGATTGTTACCTTTCAGCGGCTCAAAAAACTCAAAGTCCTCAGTGAGCAACACCTGTAATTGAGGCATTAAATGAAGTTGAACTAGAAATGCAGATCTCGCTAACCATTTTTTTTCAACATTTTTGGTTTATATTTTTTTTATTATACAGGTCTTGCTTTCGGGTTTGCTGTTAAATAGTACACTTCCTGACAGAGACTCTATATGTACAGGAGCAAATGGTGCAGTTCTCTTTGTAATCCAATTAGGAGTATAATAATTTGTTACAAAATATGGGACAGTCGGTGGCCAATCAGATTCTTGGGTATCCGTACATGCATTAGAGAGATCTCCAATTTTTTCTGGGATTATCCAATTTGTTAAGCTCCCAATCCCTTTACTTAAACATTTATTGGCGCGGACTGCCCTTTTCCGCACTCTCTTCCTCCCCCCCCCCCAATCGGATGGTATTCGGAGTGGTGAAGCCACTTCACAGGGGATATTCCGTGAGGCAGCACGTCTTGCCAAGCGACGTGGTTTCCTTGACAAGTATGTTGCCGAGTTGTCAGAATTGGCTTCATTAATTTCCGTATCAGGAGATGCAGCAGACGCAATCTGATGGGATAAGGAAGATACATTACCCACGTCACAGGAGAAGGGTTGACTGCATTAGTGGATAATTCAATACTCTAATGAATGTGCCCACATAATTTTAAGTAGCATTTTCATTGCAAACTGGATTGATGGCATAGATGACTGCATTTCTGCAAATATAGCTGAATAAGTGAGAGAAGCTTCCATCGAGATAGTTTCCTCAATTTGCACTGCTCCCTCCGAATCAATTACTAGATTGGGTGATGCAGATAATCGTCCAGAGGGCATTATGGATACAGGGCTCACTTCGGCAAGTAGCACTTGCGCACACACAATTGCTTCATCTCTTTTACACCCTGAGAAACCACTGGTACCATAGCCTTTTGAATAGATGGGCATAAATCCAATCATTAATTATTGCCAATATCAAAGTTCAGGGAGCCCTGTGATATGCCCCCATCCTGGTCGGAACATTCCACCACCTCTTGCACCGGTGGACATTTTGCAATGGTTTTCCCTGCCTGAAAAAAGGCTGAGATCATGCCCTTTTGTATTGATGTCTCTTTATTACTACTTTTAGCTTTAAATCCTCTGGCACGCACCTTGGGAGGGGCATCTTGTTCATACCCCCCCCTTCCTAAGGTTATACCGTGACTTCTGTGCTTTACTGTGCGTCGACATCGACCAAATGAATGAAGATCTGGCTAAAAATGGCCTACACACAATGTCACCCAATTACCTAGTCAACAGGGCTATGGCGCCAAAGCGTCACACTCCCTATTGAATACTACTGAATACTAGGTTGCAAATCTAGTCAGGCTATGGCCGCAGGATATCACACTCCTGACTTTCTGCAGACAAATTACAGTGCTTAGATCCGATGAATAGCACTCAGATGTCGCAATTCAAGTAGCAATACCTGAGGGGACATTATGGCAGGTGCAGGAGTAGACTGCAGAAGTCCTGGGAATCCCCACGTACGACAGCGAGCCCCGCATCCTGTCACAGCGGAGCACGGGAACACACTCACCACACTCACTCCGCTGCTCGCTCCAGGCTGGGTGCTTTCAGTGCTTCAGGTTTATGTGCATTAAGGCCCTCTACAAACCCTGTCTGGCCGTGGCCGACGTACCAGGAGTTGTCCCGGCCACTACCTCACAGTCTTTCTTCATCTGCCTCCCTTCCCACTGCTCCAGGCTGGCAGGTAAGAGCTGCTACAGGGCATCCCGCAACCTCTGCCCATACCGACTGCACTGTCCCAACTCATTTCTACTTCAGGGGCTGTGGTGCTCTTGGCCACCCCATCTTTGTGCCTCCCATGTTCTCTGATCATCATCCTCCAACACCTGCCCACCGCCCCATGTGCTTCAGCTGGGCCTCAGGGTCTACTCCGTCCGGCCCATGCCTCCACTTGTTTCGAGCCAACTTCACCCTTCACCATTGCAGCCTTCAGAACTCATTGTTTCTCCTAGTACTGTCACCACCGCCCACCGTCACCAAATACAGGACTTCAGGACTGTGTCACCCATTCTGCTTCTCTGCGCCTATCTCCTTTCACTCTGCTTGCTAACAGGCCTGCATTGAGCCTAAGCGCTCCTACTCTGCCTCCTGACCACCCCTTGCATTGTTTAATCTTGTGGTCTTTATCCACTGAAATTTCGAATCTGGGCATTTCTTTTCAGTGGCTGTATGTAATAACGTTTGCCTGTTCAGCTGCGTTTTGAAATTCGATTATGGGCCTTTTTTACTCAGTGACTATGTATAATAAATAACGTATGCCTTCTCACCAGTGCCTTTAAATTCAAATCTGGGCATGATTTAACCGAGCGACTCTGTTCACAACTTAGGCCCCTTTCTATCTCCTCCGTTTTGAAATTTGATTCTGGGCATTTCTTTTCAGTGACTGTGTGTTGCCTTTTCACCTGCGTTTTTGAACTTCGAATCTAGGCTTTCTTGTGGGCCTGGGTATGTGAATTCAAATTTGACATTCTTAAATTCAGTGACTGTGTTACAACCTAGGCCTTTGCTCCTGCTACCCCATCTCATTTCATTAGGTTATGCTACTACTGCTGTCTGTAATTTAGGCCCTATTCCTCTTGGACACCGGACTACTGCTCACCTGTTACATCTCCCCTCGTCTTGCTGCTGGGCCAACCGATGAGCTCATTGTGCACAGTGTATGTGGTGCCCCTGTCTGTTGCCCCCCCACACCCTGCCGCCTCCTCCTCCATGGTGGTCTCAGTCTCCCCTATCTATTCAAACTGTGTCTCTATCACCTATACTACCTCTCTCGAAGTATGGAAGGAAAAGGTTTAGAAAAGCCCTCCTGGGCCCTTTGCCGATACATCAATGTTTTCCCCAGACAGACTATCACTGGCATCCTCTGTGTTGTTCCCTCTCCGGACCTATGGACTCCCCATCTGGTCTCTGCCCCCTCTCCCTTCTCTTCCTTGACCACTAATGGTGGAACCAGATGAGAAATGCACTTGGCACACTTATCATCCAGGTGCAGCATTAATGTCTACCAGAACGGTACTCATGGCCCAGGGCTCTCAGCCCAACCTCCTCCTTCTTCTTGACAGGCATCTTCCGTCTCTCATAAACTTCATCCCTTCTCCTGCCTCACCTCCATCGGCCATCCCTCTGGCATATCCCCCACCCTAGGATCCCTGTACCCCTTCTCATAGACCTTCAAAGGGGGCAGCCAGCTTCACTTAGCGATCCTCAAATCTTGATCTGCTGTTAAACACGCCTCTGTCATCCGTCACCTCCTTGAAGACCTTGACGTCCTCGCTCTCACCGAGATGTAGTTCAATGCCAGCTCCGTCACTGCTTTTGATACTCTACTTCCGGAGGGCTACAAGATACTCTCCAAACCTAGGCCTGAACGGTCTGGAGGGGGAGTGGCCCTCTTCTTCCCCCGAATGGGTCCATGCCACGACCATTCCCGCCCAATCCTATTCCTCTTTCGAATGCCTTGTCTACCGGCTAGGAGTTTCCCCCCCTCCCCCTCCACCATTTCTAGGACACCTGGTCCGGTCACCCTCTTCCTTTCTGAATGGGCCGACCTTGCCTCCTTGGAGACTTCAATATTCATCTGGAAACCACGGATAGGGCCCTCTACACTCATCCGCAGCCTCTGTGATGCTTTTCTCTGGCTCAACCCACTCTGTCGGTCACACCTTGGTTGCGTTTATCTTGACCGACATCCATTTCTCCAACCCCCTTACTACTCCTCTCTTGGTCTGACCATGCTCTCCTATCCTCCCACTTGGAGCTCCCCGCTATGCCACCAACTGCACATCTCCTTCTCCATCATTCGACCGATGAAGTGTGTCAGTTGAGGAGTTTGCCGGCACCTTCACTCCTCCTCGTACCCACTCTACTCCCACACCAACTCTGCCCTTACCAACCTCCATCTCTAACACCCTTGCCATCAGGATCCACTTGAAGCCGGCATCCGAGTGTAATAACTGGTACGACTCCAACCTTGCCTCTCTAAAACTCAAGTGCAGAGTTGCTGAGCGGAAGTGTCTTGCTTCAGGCACATCTGACAAACTTGCATTTCACCTGCTCCAAATGCAATATAGACTCTCCATCGGCTTCAAGAAGAGGACCTATAGTCAGGCCTGCGTTTCTGGGGCCACTAACAAAGCGGCTGAATTGTTCGAAATCTGCAAAAAACTTGCCAATCCCACTGCAGTCTCCACTTCCTAGGCCCTCTGCACTGCACTGGCCTCCCATCCGGCTACCAAGACCCAGGACATCCTTTCCTCACTCCCCTCCCACCCACTTCTTCCCGACCGGCTCCCAGGCCTCCCTTAGTCGCCCTCTCGCTCCCCTTTCTACTCTCCTCCTTGCCCAGAACACTCTACTCTAAGAAAGTCTCCTCCAAACAGGTGCTCCCCTGCTCCTCCAGAACCACCAAGGACAACATCTCCTCCCTTGGTAGATTTCTGCAATTACTGATTCACCACAGGCTCTTTTCCCTCTAGCCCTCCCTTGTGCACCCCCCTCCTCCCCCAATAAAAGCCAACAGCCGACCATTATTGCCAGGCTAACTAATGCCCCATCTCTGTCACCCCTTTCCCGGGCAAACTCCTGGAGGAGTTGGTCAACCCCCAACTAATCCACCACACTGAATCTGTTGGTTGTCTCCACGACCATCAGTCTGGCTTCAGAGCAGCCAGAGCATGGGCACTCCTGAACACCTGTGAAGACCTGCTCTCAACCTTGATAGCAACTCTCCTTCTGTTCTCATTGTCCTTCACCTGTCCTCTGCCACTGACACCTTTAACCACGACACCCTCATAAATCTGCGCCTTGATACCCTTGGCATCCCAGACCTGGCTCTTGATTGGTAGTCCTCCTTCCTCTCCGACTCCTCCCTTTCCTCTCCTCCACTTCTCTACCTGCAGGGTCCCTCAGAGCTCAATCCTCGCCGTGGCTCTTCAACATCTTCCTTGTCCCACTGGCCCATCTGATTTTCACCTTCTCTCCTCACTTCTTGTTTTAGGCGGATAACACAGCTCTACTTCAAGCTTCCCTCTGCTTCATCCTCTTCCCTCATTCCCGACTGGCTGCTCTCCAGGCATGGTGCACTGCTAATGACCTCTTTCTTAATGCCAGTAAGACTGGGATCCTGCTCATTGGGACCCTTGCTCCCTCTTTCCCCTCTATGCTCTGGCTGCCCTCCTTGGGTCCTCCGTGCTCCCTTGAGTGATGCAAAAACCCTGGGTGTCATCCTCGACTACTCTCTCTCCTTCCATCACTGACCTCGCCAAGAAGGCCCACTTTCTGCTTCACCTCCTTTGAGGAATTCTCCCTTTCCTCACCTTCCCCCAGAAACTCAATGTCTCCAGAGCTCTGGTTCCCTCTAGAGTTACTGCAACAGCCTCTTCCTCAATCTGCCTCTTTCCACCCTCCGCCCCCTTCAACTAATCCAGAATAGGGCTGCAAGCCAGGGACTGCATCTCTCCAGCCCTAAAATCTCTCCACTGGCTCCCAGTGGTTGCAAGGATCAAACTCAAAACCCTTTGCATTGACAAAAAGGCTTTCTGGGGCCTGGGTCCCATCTACATCCAACTCTCCCTCCCTAGCCCCCCCCCCTCTACACCCCACCTGCTAGAACATTAGGTCTTCTAGCTCCACCTTTCTGCCGGTCTGATGTTTCTTCAAGCAGAGAATTGGGGGGGGGGGGGGGGGGGAGTGCAGATCTCTCCCTCTCCAATGGCCTCTCTCAGATTTGAGCCTGACCTCCTTAAATTCCAGAAGCTGCTGAAGCCTTTCAATGTTCTCTTCTTAATTTCCTCTCACCACCTTCCTTGCTAATGCCCCCCTGCTGCTGTGACTGGCTGCCTGGTCCCTTATGAGCCTTACCGGCATCCAGGCTTTCCTCTGCCCAGTCGTTCCCCGACATGCCCACTGAGACTGGTCCACCACCCCCACCACACCCCCCGACTATTACTACACTTACATGATCCGAATGTCACAAAGCCAAGTTTACCATATTGTGCTCCCTGCGAGGGTCACAGTCGCAGGAGGGCTGGGCCGGAGCCGATGAGCAGGCTGTCAATATTCCAGGCCAGGTGCCACCAGAATGCTCACCTGAGGGAATAAGCACGTTGTGAACACCAGGCTCGGCTGCAGCTCGCGGTCTGAAGTCGGGCCTGGCAGGTACGTGGTGTTTGAAGGCAAGGTCTGGTCTTGATCGTGGGGATCAGATCTCCGACTGTACCGACGGCTGGTCACAGCTGACCCCTCAGAGTCATTAGGAGGATAACATTGCTGTGACACATGGACTGGCGGACACGGCTTGAATCCCAGAAAAGGTCTTCCAGTCAGCTTGGAGCACGGCTGAGAGGGCAACATTGATGATACCAGGGCCAAAGCAACACCACAGAACATCATTTAGGTTCTGAATCTCTGCATAATCCCTGCTCTAAACTGCACCACCTTGATTGCTTTAATCAGATGGGGAGCAGAGCGAGGGGTGTGATCCTAGGTGCTGGATCAAGTGGTATCATGACAAAGGGAGCAGGGGGCAAGAAGACAGGCAGTATGGATCGCTTCACCAAAGTGACTTGTAAAAATAATGGTGTTTCCCAGTGAGCCCAGTCCTTCAGGTCAGGAAACACTGCCTGCATCGGAACACCATAACTTACTGCAAGTTAGGGATTCAATGCAAAAAGGTTTTGCGAAAGTTAATGATACGTTAGATAGTATTACAGCCAATGTAACTACCATCCGCACTCAGCTGCAGAGGGTAACCCAGAGAATAAATGAAGCTGAGGAAAGAATCATCTCGACAGAGGTCTGTGCAGGAGCTCCAGAGTACGGTCTCCATGCTGGTAGAAGACTGGGTCCTGGAAGAGGTGCTAAAGGGAAATATGGATCAAGCGGTTCAATAGCTTCTTAAACAACTGTTGGGGAACGCTGCGTTGTCGCCGCACTTCACAGTGAGCACACATGACATTTGCTGCGAGGCCTAAACCCGAAGATTATCCATTGCCAATTACAGCACGAATTATAAACTTCAAAGATAGACGCATGCTACTGAAAGAGAAGAAGGAACTAATTCTGGAGTCTCCCGTTATCAGTCTATACCCAGACTTTTCCATTGCGGTTCAGCAAGAGCGGCATTCACTTTTGCGTGAAATATACAGTATGCCATGATCTTCCCAGCGAGGATGCGGCTCCAGTATGACAACAAGAACAATTTCTTCACAATGCAGGAAGAGGCAGCTACATTAATTTAAGCCAAGGTACAGGTTCTGAGTCTGGCCCTTAGAGCCTCTTCTTCCGAGAGACTGTAGTGTGACCTTGTGCAATGTCCTATTTCTATCTTAACACAAGCAAATAACAGTTTTGTACAAGCTTGGTTGGTATATTGGTTGAACAATTGTTACGCACAAATCCTTCCGGAACCATGCACGAATCCTGCATCTAGGCGTATACTAATCCCTGAATTCCTAAATCAAAAGGAACAAGAAGGTTTTCAGCTTTGAGCGGAAAGCAACAATAAAAAGGGGCATTCCGCAAATCAGCTGGGAGTGAGTTGCAGAGTCCAGGACCTTTGATGGAGAAAACCCAATCCCCCATGGGTAGCTTGATAAGAAAGGGGAACGACCAACAGATTTTAGCCGTATGAACGCAACGCTCGGGAGGGCTGATAAAGCTGGATTTTGGATATCAAATATCTGGGTGCCGTTCCTTGAATACTTTTGTAAACTCAATCATTTTTTCTGACAGGCAGCCAGTGCAATTTTCTCCGATATGTGGAGATGGGAGCTTGTTTTGGAAGGTTGCAAATCGGTCTGACGGCAGCATTCTGAGCTACCTGCAGACGATGTAATTGGCTTTCTGGGGAGGGCTGATAAAGCTGGATTTTGGATATCAAATATCTGGGTGCCGTTCCTTGAATACTTTTGTAAACTCAATCATTTTTTCTGACAGGCAGCCAGTGCAATTTTCTCCGATATGTGGAGATGGGAGCTTGTTTTGGAAGGTTGCAAATCGGTCTGACGGCAGCATTCTGAGCTACCTGCAGACGATGTAATTGGCTTTCTGGGGCACAAAAAAGAAGGGTGCTGCAGTAGTCAAGCCTGGAATTAGCCATGGTCCCCACAACCACCGCCCAATCCATTTCTGGGATGAAGGGTAGAATAGGTTTCAATAACCTAAGTTGATAAAAAAATGGCTTTCACCAAGACCTGTGCATTATAATCCAACAATGCTTGCCAAAAGGCAACCCGAGATTTTTTTACTTTACTGGAAAAGGAAGTGTTTGCATCAAAGATAGCAGGACAGGGATAGGTGGCATGGTAATCGTTACGATTATTTTTTGGGCCAAACACTATCACTTCTGTTTTGTTGGGATTAAGCTGAAGCTTGCTTTCAGTCATCCCGTTTTTTAAGGCATTAGCACAAGCTAAAACATGATGTGTTGCCTCCGGGAAGGATTTTAATCTGCCATAAATTTGCTCATCATCTGTTTAGGAATGGTACTCCACATTAAATCTTGAAAATAAAATGTCCATTAGAGGACGAAGATAAATATTAATTGATACAGGGGACAGTGATGACCCATGTGGAACTCGACAGAGGACTGGCAGGTCATTAGAGTAAAGGGCTCCAAGTTGGACTACTTGGGTCCTATGTTCCAAAAAAGAAGAGAACCATTTCAAAGTGTCCTGCGAGACCGAAGCAATCGTCGAGAGTCTCTTCAGCAGCTGACCAAAGTCTACTGTGTCAAAAGCTGCTGACAGATCAAACATGATCAGTATGCTCAGATCACCTTAGTCAGTGGCACTTTAAATGTCATCCCACACAGCCACCAAGGCGATCTCAGTCCCATGACCGGCTCTGAAACCAGACTGGAAGATATCTAAGATAGTATTTTCCTCCAGGTAATTCTGCCACTGTGTGGGGACTATCTCTTCCAATATTTTTGTAACTGGAGTTTTAGTTGCTGTAGAGCACGGTTAAAGTTAGCCCTGTAGCAATTGCAATAGGTTCATTGGGCAGGGGTTGGTGGGGGGCGGGGAACGGAGAAGTGCAGGTGTTGGGAGGGCAGTGGGGGGAGGGGGGAGGTAATGGTGGGGTTGGTGGTGGTGAATAAAATACAAAGCACTTGATGGGGTGTGAGGGTAAAGGCGTCAGACACACAGTTTTAATTCATATGCAATGTGCATTCATGCTCTATGGCGCAGTTACGTGAAAACAGTTATGACATTATGATGGAATGTATGTGGGTTTTGCAATCCCATTTAGGCCTGCAAGATTGCAGCATATGCAAAGAAGCAAGGGGTGAAAATGCTGTTCCTTCAGGAGACTCATGCACAGGTGTGCCAGGCTAAGGGTTTTAGGGTGCTAGTGCTTGGATCACTTCCTTCCTACACTTCCTTCCTACATGACCTGTGTATGCCTCTATGCATATTATATGTTACGCCTATGTACCCAATCTGTAACGTATGCATAATGTAACTATGTTGTCTGCAAGTAACAGCGCCACAATGCCCTTGGGCTGCCTGCGCGCTATACAAATGTAAAAAATAAAATAAAAGGATGGGGCGAACAGCGATGCTGCACCTCTTACTCGAGACAAGCTAGAGGCAGGGTTCGGAATTGAGGGGAGCTGGGCACTATTTAGCTCCTGCTTGTGGCCTGAAAGAGCCTGGTTAGCTTGACACAAACAGCTACCACGAGATACTTTTGACTCCCAGGCCAACTGATCCCGAACAAACTCACCTATGCGGATGTGCGTTTGGGACAATCTATAAATAAGCATTAGGATGCATCTATATGACATTTAAAGCATAAGTGGGGGGGTCATAAATAATGGACAAAGTGATATGTTTGCATCTTATGTGCAAGTTACATTTGCAGAACGCTATGTATCAGAAATGATATGGGCCGGGGACACATACTATTTTAGATACAGTTAGACACCGAACAAGTACGACGGAAAGGACTCTAGAGCAGCGCAGACGATTGTTGGGAACATGCACACCTTGGGCCTAGGGGATGTGTGGTGACTAATGGGGAAGACAGAGACTAAACTTCCTGCTCCACATTTCACGATATGCACTCACGGATAAACGTGTAGGTACTAACAGGTACACTCCTTAGCACTGTCACCGAGTGCTCTATTATGCCTAGAGCGTTCTCTGACTCTTCACCACAAGTGATGGTAGCTAGTTGGCTGTTGGAAGGCAAACAAAGGACCCTGTGGCGGTTTAAACCCACCACCTTGCTGGATCCGGCATTTTCTCTTAAGTTACAGGAGAATGTGAACATGTATTTTTTAAATAATGTAGGGACGGTCTCCTCCATAGCAAAGCTATGGCGAGCGTTTAAAGTGTATGTCAGGGGGATGGCAATGGCCACAGAATTTGAGGTGTTAAAAATCATATGCAAGGATCGAAAGTGGTCTATAGTGCGCGCACTGCAACAGCAGTATATGCGTGCGCCCAAGCACAAATGGAAGGAAGCTATTAAAACCGAGCTATATGGGTTTCGCAAAACTGCACAAAGGGAATACACATTTTGGGACAGACAGTTGATGGCTAGGAGATACAGGGAGGCAGACCAAGCATTTTGATGGCACACATTGTGAAGATGAAATAGGGCAGGGACAGTATACCATATGTGAAGTCACAGAGGGTACAGTGGTACACACAGAAATTACTGCAGCATTTGCTGCATTCAACGCTGACTTGGTAGTGCGACCCGGTAGGAAATAGAATATTTGCAAGGGATCCCTACTTCGCTGCTTTCTATTGAAGTGTGCAAGGTTCTAGAATCCCCACCGATGCTGGAAGAGATCAAATTGGCCATCTGTACTCTGCAGACGGGCAAAGCGCCCGGGTCGGTAGCCGAGTTCTACCAGAAGTATCAGGAGACTATTTCCTCCTATTTGTTACAATTATGGGAAGAGGCACTGTTATGCAGCATTCTATCGGACACAATATGGGAAGCCATCATTATATTTCTGGTAAAACCTTTTAAGTCAATGGATGAATGGAGCGCTTATGGACTGTGGATGCAAATAAACTTTGCAAAAGCTATAGTGAAGAGATTGCTACCTCTGATGCCCCACTTGATCCCTTGGTATCAGTCAGGATTTACTCCAGGACGTTCTACAACCTTAAACATATGCAGATTGTATAATGCATTATCCAGGTTTAAGCTGGCCATGCAAGTGTTAGCAATATCGTTCGATATGCAGAAAGCTTTTGATACGTTCGCCGCCCGCTCCTTTTCCAAATACTGGACAATTATGGGTTTCAGCCAACTATCGCATGGATTAAACTGCTGTACACGAAACCAGTGGCAAGAGTACACACAAATGGCATGGTGTCTCCAATGTTTGTATTGGAGGGTGGAAGGAGGCAGGGTTGCCAACCATCACCTTTGTTTGCTATGGTGATATTAGATCTGCAAGTGTTGCTAATGCAAACTGGATACAAAGGGACGGATTAGTTTTGGGGGCGAGGGTAATCTAGTTTTATGCTACTGATATTTAGCTGCATGTCCGAGACCAGAAGGTAAACGTGAAAAAGTTAGTGGGTGGGAAATATCCAGGTCTCACTTGAACAGAAATAAATCTGAAATATTTCCACTGACAGAGGACGGCTGCACCAGCTGGCATGGGTGGTCTTAAGTGGACAGGGTATGCAATCAATTATAATTGTTCTTTTATAACGTGCTTACTCCGAGAGACCAGTTTCCAAGCACCATACTTAGGGATACCAATTTCCCGCTGGCAGGGGCTGGCAATAGAAAATAACTACATGGTATAGAAGTCTCAGTTAAAGGCTAGATTGTGCAGATGGGGTCGGATTCCGATGTCAATGATGGGGAGGCTCTCACTTATTAAGATGGCGGTATTACCTAAGCTACTTTATATGTTTTCCAATATACCCATGTGGCCATGGGCGTGCATTTTTCAAGGAACTGGACAAGACGTACCCTGCTTTTGTATGGGTGAATAGCCCGGTGAGGATGAAATGGTATTCACTAGCACTCCCATATGAGGGAGGCATAGCAGCCCCAGAATTTGACATGCATTATGTGACCGCACAGGTGTACTATGAAACCTATTGGTATTGAGCAGCAGGGGGACCACCCCGTGTGCGACTGAAACGAAAGGCGGCTGGCATAGCATCTCTAGACACTTTTAGTGCGTGGCGAATACAGCTCAGGCAACCCATCGGACCCTGTGGGGGCAACTGTCAAAGCGCATTCTCGGGTGGCAGGGAGGACATTGCGTGATAGAAATACTCCTTTGTGGGGAGGGGCATCCATGGCTACCCGCTACAATGGATAAGGTCATAAAGAAAACCTGGTGGGCGGCGAACATACGGGTGTTAGGGGATATGTATAGTGAGGGTCACTTCGTGGAGTCGGATGATATCAGGACTCAAGCGGGGGTTAAGAAGCTGCAACGACTATTATTATTGCACGATATCTGCGTTTAAGGCACATTTCGTGGGGAGCCACCTGTACATCCAATCATGTCATATATAGTGAATAATGTACAGTCTGGGGCTAGGCAACACTAGACAAGACAAGTGGGTTCCGAGTTTAGGCATAAATGAGGGAGGGGTGGGGAAGAGAGATATGCGGTTGGAATTTTCAGACAATTAATTTGTGGTCTGACCAAGAGAGTCTCCCTTAATCCTACATTTTGCTTAATGCAAATTAAAATCTTTTAAAATCAGTTGCACTGTCTCCCATCATGTAGTCCGATGCAGAATCCGAGGGCAATTGCCCCAGGTGCCGCGCTTTGGATGCAAATATGATGATTTTGACACGACTTAAACTGACAGTACTGGACCAGCTTGTGCCAGATACTTATTAAAATAGTGCAACTTCAGGTCACATTGTTAGCACAGGACTGTTTAGTAGGGTACACTGGTAAGATGGTAAAGACCAAACATAGGTTCTTAAATATGGACCTACTATTAGCCACGAGGTGTATCCTGATGAAATGGCACCAGAATATTCGCTCACAGTGGGTGCATGGATGAAAGATGTACTCTGGGTGAATGATATGGTAGAACTATCTATAAATCACTCTAGTGCCGGTTAAAAGTTGTCTTAAGGATAAATGGAAAGATTTTCGGGGTCATCTGTGGGAGACTGCAAACCTTGAGGACATTGGGAGGGTTGAAGCAGAGGGATTACGTTGTGAGGATTTAACTGACAATATATTATATGTGATGTGGGACCATGGAGAACCATGTAGCTGCATGAGTAATGTGCATTATATCGCTTCCACCAAGTACATTAGTACTAAGTTTTAAAAAAAATAAAAATACCACAGTAAAACAATACGGTGAAGAAATTACTACTGCTCAGCAGGAGTATAGGGGTAAGTAGTGGTTAAATGGCCTACTCAGCCACACAATACTACTAAACCAGTGTTCCAAATCATACAAGATGAAACAGGCACAGCCTGAAAGGTATACCCCCTTTGCCTTGTGAGAGAGGGCAGCAATGTTCATATATTTATTTGAAACCTAAAATAAACCCATTCTGAAAATATTAAATGACTCACTGATCTATTCCTTCCTACTCACTTGTATACCCAACACATGTTTCTAGTGTATACTCTCGAGGGCAAGATTTATTAATACTCGTCTATTGGTGTGTTATAAATGCCATATATCATTATATCCAAATACACGCCTGGATATTTTATGACAGAGAAAATGTGTACATACGCCATAATTGATGCCAGATCATTTTGTCAATAGTCTTCATGTTGGTTACATTAATTATCCATCCACACATTGGGTAACCTTGGGTTGATGGCAGCATTCAAGAAAATCATACTACGTTAGAACTCAAACGACGCCACATGCATTTGAAAATATCAACAAGCCGACATATCAAAACTACACATTATGGTCAATTAAAATAAGGAATACAAATTGCAACGAAATCGAAAGAACCCAAAATAATTAGCTAGGAGAGGAGAGAGGAGAGATAAACGCTAAAACAGGGTACATACATAAAATAAGATGCACAAAGAAAGCTTAACATACTGTACAATAACATGAATCTCGCCAGTTAAAGTCCTTTGTTTATAGCGAAGGCTGGTTAAGCTATTCACTATAAATGTGTTTCTTATTATAGGATTGAATCTGCCCACGTACACAAGATTATGTTCTCACTGTCTAAGTCCCCAATAGCCTACCTGTGGGAATCTAGCAGCGATGTTTACCTAGAAGGATATTGTAGTCTTACTACGCTCACACATTTCACTGCATAGCTGTAAAAGTAAAGGTTTGAAAGGTTTTATCAGTTTGTTGGTCATTTCTATGCAGAAACATACCTCATTAGTATAGTATTGCAATATCTTTGGTTGGATTAGATTGGGAAAGCTTTGTTTTCCCCCTGTTTGTTGTATTTGAGCAAAATCATCTTTTATGCCTTAAATTGTTGCCATCGTCCTCATATGGCTCCTATACAGTAAAACAAAAATATGTGTGCCTCTCTGCATTGTGTGGGATTTTATGACTCGCGAATCCCTATCTGGACCAGCATTGTAGCTCTCCCTGTAAATATTTCCTCCAAATGGGAATGTAATACAAATGGATTGAAAAACCATAGGCCCATTGGGGAAAATCATCAGCATTATCGGTTGCCAGGTGGGCGTGCGCATTATGCTCGCCATTCTGTGCTCAACCTATAAATATATATTTGCGCCATCCCATTTATGGGCATATAGGTAGGACTTGAACTTATGCTACAATACCAATGATGTTACAAAAAAATATGACGGCCATTTAGAATGGGTGTTATATGCCTATATCTAGATGTTGAGGAAGGAATGGCTGAACACAAAGGGTTTACACTTCTCAATTCAACATTTGCATGCTTCATGACTTAATGTGACTTTTCTTTTAAAACTATCTATGGCATCATTTGTGCAATCTTCCATTGAGAATAGTATTTTATTTTGTCCGTGTTAAGCATGGTATTCCGGGCTGTGTCTGTGGACATTACCCAATCCCTGCTTGCTTCCTTGTATTCCATTCACTAATGTAACTCTGTTACTAATAAGTTTTTATCTTACTTTTAAACACATCATTCATTTATCAATATGGCTCTCGATGTATCCATCTTATGTATTTAAACAGCCTATTCTAAATTGTCTAAATTCAAAAATTGTCAAAAAAATACCACTCAGTTTAAGTTATCAAAAGCTCAGCCTGTTTTTGTCACGTCTACAAAACAGGAGCGTTGAAGTCCGAAGCAGTTGTCCTATCTCATAGCATATTCCAGGACATTCCAAGGCACTAAAGCAGAATGAATCAGTGTAGTCAATTTTGACACTGTGCCAAGGGATGTCCAGGCCCTAACTGAAACTTCCCCATTTCAAGAGAATCAACACATTCTTTGCAACAGTTAAAGTTGCATAATTAAAGTGCAATTCAAAATAATTGAATTAATTCATCAGACTGTTTACCAATTTGCAACCAAGCTGGTTTCTCCCCGCCATTGTTGTAATTGTAATTCTATCTTGTCCTTTGCAGATGCCAACAAGGGCAAAGAGATAACCCAGGACTGTGAAGCTGAAGCATTTCAATTAAAATCGAATTTGGGACAGCTAGTATTTGAAGCTTGCGTGCAATTTGAGAGGGATTTCATTTTTTACTCTCACAAAGACGAGGGCTGTGTTCCGTGGAACTGTGGCCATACATTGCTACATAGTCACTGACATGGCCCAGAACGCAATGCTCATAAGCCTCAGCAGGGGCCCTGCTCGAATGGCAAAAGAAAGTTCAGAAGCATGTCAAAACAGAGACACACATGTGAAGCAGAGGTAGTGCCCCTGTGTAGTCCATTGCCAGTTCATCAATACTGACGGCCACGCTGGAATATTAAAAAGCCCAACACCAAGCTCCAATACTGGGTTGTGCATCACCAGACCACAGGAGACACTAGAGCAATCAGATACCTACCCAACCGTCTCCCCAGGGCCCCCCCCCCCCCCCCCCCAAGACAGGATGGTGAGCTATCCTACTCTGCAAACCCTGCAACAGACCAATCACAATCAGAATACGTCTGTTCCTTGGTGGATAGCATTGCGTTGCACAACTTCAAACGGCTTAAAGACCTCATGGATTAAAACAATGTAAACGGTTACCTCTGAAGTATCTGGCATAGTTACCAACACAGTCTACGGAAATCCAGCCTGGTTTTCAACTCTGGTGCTTTTTAATAATAAACCTGAAGAGAAGAACGTTTTCAGTTGAATCCCATGTTTGCACAGCCTGGTCTGTCAAAAAACCTCAGCTCTTCTTCGAAACAATCTCCGCCATACATGCTGAAAAGATATTGTAGCGCCAGAAAGACGGAATGGAAGACACGATTACCTGACTCTTCAAGTCGCTGTGGGGCCATAAGGCAAGCACATTTTGCTGTGCCTCCGGGGACATGATTATTTCTACCTCAGTTGCGAGATGGAAGAGGACGAAGAGATAGATTGCGGTTTACAAATTAATAATGAATGGCTTTGGTAACTCTCACCTGGTTTGAATGATGGTTTACCTAGGCCACTGCAAACACTGAACTACTCAATCATTTGTATGCAAATTTAGCACCTGCTTACATAAAATATGGCTCTAAGCTCCCAATGGTTCTAGGCCATGGGTATGCAAACTGCCAATCTCCAGGTGGTTGGACTACAAATCCGGATATCCATCGCCATTAACTATGCTGGCTAGGGCTCATGGGAATTGTAGTCCAAAACAGCCATAACTAAAGGCCAGAGTCAGTGGGGGTGGGGGGGGGGGGAACATCCCCCTCAGTAAAAGGCCGGCTTTGGAATTAACATAAAAATAAGGCCCTGTAATGTCAAAACGAAAAGGAGCAAAATTGGCATTGAAACTTGGAGGTGTCTAAACATGGCCTCACAGAAGGGAAAGACACGAGGAAACATTTGCAAGTGGCTGGTGTCATATTGGCAGAAACTGCAGTGTCCAGCATGTAAATGAAAGTGCCAAGATTGTGTGCAAACGGTACAGCAGAAAAGGAGCTTTCACTGTGACAGAAATAATTACTTGTAAAAATCAGTTTTTCCCTTTCAGTTAAAGATATTCTCCTTAAGAATGTGTGCAAAAGGTACAACAGAGGAACTGGAGTTCTGTTCATAAGGACCTTATCACAGAAGAATCCTTTAAGTTAACTGCAACAGAATAAAAGGTTTCAGGGCTGGAATTGACAAAAGACATTTCAAATTGGGCCTTCAAAATCAACTCTTTAAGTATTCACATGTACAGCTAAAGTCTTGAAATATACATTATGTTGCCTGTCTGTAATCACTGTTGGCAGGAAATTTCTTTTGCAAGGGTTTACATGTCCAAAGTGTGTGCATTTACTAAGGTTGGTTAAAAGTAAAATGCTTGCAGCAGAAATAGGCCCCCAAATCTTGGTCTTGGTTTCATTTCTGCTTTGGGCTTCCCAAAAATTAAACTGAAGCTTCAAAGCCTGTTATGGTAATGCAAGTCTGGTTTCCCTTCAAGCACAAGTGCTTTCCAGCAATTTATGATCCAAACCACTTAGCCCGCAATAAAGCTTGCCTTAGCTAGCATTTGAAGCTCTTGTAATGTGATCTAATCTCAACACAGGAACCCTCTTGACGTCACAGCCACACATGGCAATGGTGGGGGCTAGGTTTAAGGAGGGAGCCGATTTCTCATTGTGTAATTTGGGAGACATACGTTTCATTGCCTAATACCCATAATATTAATCCCAAAATACTTATGTTGGGATTTCTGAAAAGCTGACAGTGAGCTGCATCTGGTAAGCCAAAAACGATGTTGGTGACACCAACATACCAAAAGTTATGAGAGAAAAAAACTGATTGTGACCTCTGCATAAGTGACAACCATAAACATTTGAGAAAATGTGTAACAAGTGATCAATAGTCCGCCCACCGAACGCGATATTTTTCATTAATATAGTTTGGGCGTAAACTAGAAAATACTGTAGCTTTGCACCAGTAGGTCGCACAGACATCAAACCAGGCCTATGTGACTCACTGAAAAATATAGTAGTCAAAAATGATGGCATATGTGGCATAATATGAGAAAGGACATTTGTCACAATGTGAGATTTTCATTTGCAAAATCCAAATTCAACCCCGTCTCAGTTAGATGATGATGGGGTATCCTCCCTTGGCTTCCCAGAACATTCCCATTTTCTTTGCACCCATCGGCCCGCAGAAAGGAGTGAACCCTTGAACATTGCCCTATCAATTGGGCGAGAAAGATGACAGCAGTGTTGTCATTTGCCTTATAAATAGGTCACGAAGCCTCAAATAAGGACTTTCTCCCTACCAAATCCGAGGTGAGCAGCGGTCAAAATCTGGAACCATCCTTGCAGAATTGGGCGTAATCTTGGAGTAAAGCTAGGAGCTGGAGTGGGACCTTTTGGAGGACAGAGAGAGGCCTCAACTGACCCCTTGATTGTCCCTGCAGAGAAGCCCTGGCACCACTTGATGTCCATAAAGCCCTGTCCTTTTAAGTATATACATCACTAGCCATAGATTAAATAAGCCCCATCTTCTTTAGCATTGCTATAGAGATTCCCCCCCCATGTAGAAACCCCCATATCCGTTGAATGTGTAATTCAGTCATTTTCTTGATAAAATACATTTCACATTCCTGTACATGGTAGTAATTGTCCCCACTGAAAATCCTTTGTGTGTGTACTTCAGTCATTTACCCATTGAGAAATATTTCCTATTGTGGAAATTGTTCCCATAGGAAATCCTTTGTTTGCCCGTGCATTTCTGCCATTTCCCATTGAAGAATCTCCTGTTGCTTGTGTAGATCCCTAGTATATTTTTGTTCAGTAAATCAATTGCCACATTATTTCACGGGATCCAGAAAGCTAGAACTCAAAACTAACTCTGTCTTCCCAGTTTATTTTGAGTCACATAGTCCTAAATTGCTTACCCAACTAATTAAATTCATAATGAGCTAAAAACAAATTTATCTGTGTGTTTAAATTGTGTGTCACCAAACAAATTCATATTTGCATCCGTCATTTTAAACCCAAACCGATTTCATTATTGTGAGCAAACCCTTTGCCCAGAAGTCCACTTGTTATGTGCCACTATCATTTTAAAAGAAAAAATGTTTTTCCTATGCAAGTTCCCCATCGCTGAAAGCATGCCTTTCATTTGCAGCCTCAGAAAAAACGAGTGTGATTTGCATTTTCCTAAAAATTTCATGTAACCTTTTAAAAAAGGTTTTTCCTAATCTACTCATCTTCCCCTACCATGTTTTAATTGCAGATTTCGAATTGCATTTCCTTTGCATCACCTGGAGCTTGCCCGTCATTCACAGCCTTAGTAAAAACAAATGTCATTTGCATTTTCGTTTTCCTGGAAATTTTGCTTAACCCATTTAAAACAGTTTTTCCTGGTTGATCACTCTTCTCCTACTAGAATTTGATAACAGATTTTCAATTGCATTCCCTTTTTATTTTTTTCATGTGTTGCATGTACTGAAATCGAGTTTCCTATGGTGTGCTAGCCAGTCTGTTCTGAAGCCCCATTTGTTTTCTAAAGCTGCATGAAGAACCTTTGTGTGCTATCCCATAGCAGTTGTTCTAATAAAGTGAAACCCCATTTTACCTGGTGAAGAAAAATGAAGCGTCCCATTCATTGCTGGTCTCAAAGTGTTTCTGAAAACCCCCTGGTGTCCCCAGTCCTTGCCACTGCCTTCCATCCCAAGCTGACAAGCCTAGTGGAGGTCTGGGGGGGAGGGACTGGGGGAGGGGTGAATGTTGCTGGGGCTCCAGAATCCTTAGTGTGCGCATGCACTTTCCTGTGGGTTGTGGTTGCATTCAATTTCATGGCGTTTTGAACTGTTGATAGTAGTGTAAAGTAAATCCTTGTGCCATACAGGTTTGACCTGTCTTGATGTGCTAACCACTGTGGTGGTTCTTGTAACTGTTCATTCAATTTTTCCAATCACAAATTAATAAAATATTCATTCATAACACACCGGCCTGGTTCCTGGTCCACTGATCACGGGGTACTTGTGGAGGTTGGGTGCGAGACGGGTTGGAGGCCTCCTAAAAAAAAAGAATTGGGATTGTAAAAATAAAAAGCGGTTTTATTGTGTGCCACACTCATTACAGGGGAAAGAGATCCCCGACTGGCTTGTGCTGCATAATATATCATGACAACTGTCAAGCAATTAACTCCTTCTGCATGCTAAACATAGCTCCAAGAAAATGGAAAGAATTTTTTTTTAAGTATTTTTCTAGTTACTTGGTGATTTTTAAGAAACTCAAATCAGACCTTAATATCAAGTCCTATATTTTTCGGATGTGCTAAACCAAATCACATCCAAATGCGCAGAAGGGGAGAAGGTGGGGGGGTGACATGCCGCTTTGTATTGCGCATGTAGGCAAAAGGTATATGCCACCTTTATGCTTAGCACAAGATGTTTAGCACTGCATTTTTAATACCTCCGAATGTGCTACACCTCTTAGGTTGACAACATTTTAATTTGTTGCACATTTTAAAACAAAACTTTCAATTAGTTACAATCACATGTTATAAAGCAGCACATCACACAAGTATGTCTCCTTGCAATTAATGTTTGACATGACATTACACAATGCCATTAGCTTGCAAGCTGCAAATTGAAACCCAGAAAAAACATGGCCAAGCGGTCAAGCAGATGCTTTGAAAAGCAAGTATAATATAAACTGCATGGTTTTATCTTTAGTGTAAATTCTAACTATGCATACCGCAAGCACGGTTTATATGACTGCACACATAATAGCAAATAAGGTATGTTAGCAATGCGTGAGAGAAAACACTGTAGGTGGTTTAAGCTGTGCACCCAGCGACTTCCCAATTTCCTCCTTAGACTATAAAGCGGTTCTAGAACAGTTTCTGTGGTCAGCGCATCCGCTAGATCCACTTAACTGAAAGAAGAGCAGGCACTCAGGAACAAAGACCTTCCCCGACCAGAAAATAGGAACCGGGAGGCCACCAGGGGGCACGCAGGTGATGGCAGCCTGAGCGTTGCTCTCCCGCCGTACTCAGGCCGTTGAAAGGGATTGAGCCCCCCCGGACCCCTGTGGCGGCAACACAGTGCTGGATCGGCGGCTGGACCCCCCCGTGCCCCTTTTGATTGAAAGAGCGGACTCTGGGGGCATCGGGAAGCCGGAGAACGGACCCCATGGCCCAGGGTGACGGAGCGAAGGATGGGCCTGGAGGAGTGATCCCCTCGACCGCGGCGCGGGCGTTACCCGGCAAGGCGGGGGACTCCCATCGGAGTGCTGGGCCCACGCGGAGAGCCCTCCTCCCGCCACCGTGGGAAGACACGGAGACCTGGGATATCGGTCCCGAGGTAGGAAGAGGACGCGGACGAACAGAAGCACCGCGGACGGGGCCCCCATAGCGGTAGAGCCTGGGTGCCTGTTCCACAAACCCCCCCCCGGGCAAAGAGAGCTGGTGGTGGCGTGACGAGCCTGGGGCTGGAGACGGGGCGACGCCCGGGGAGAGATAGAGGCCCCCTCCCCCCCTCCTGTGAAAGGCCCACGAGCCCGTGCCCAAGGATGAAACAGACGACGGCGATAGAGGTCGGAGGGTTTCCACCCCACAACCCCTCCACCCGAGAAACTGAGGAGCAGCGCCGCCACGCCAACAGAATTATCTGGCGCTCACTTCTGGTAGGTGGAGGCCCCTGCGTTAGGCCGCAGGCATGTGCCTGCCTGCAGACCCATCCACTAGGCTCCGGGGGGCAATCCCCTCGACCCGGAGTCGGTGGGGGACAGCGAAGCAGGAACGGGAAATGCCTGTATGAACTGGCGGGAGACCCTGCAAACCTTTCGCTACGAGGGGGCTGGTGACAAAAACGAGGACCCCACAAACATGGCCCATTCGGAAGCCCCGACGCACTCCGCAACAGCTATGGAAAAGGAATTTGCATCCATACTCCAGGAGATCCGGGATATGCGATCAGACATTGCACAGAAACTGGAAAAAAAATGGACAACAGGGTGGACAAGGTGGAGGACAGGCTCTTGCAAGTGGAGACCTATCAGTCGTCCTCAGCTACGCAGGAGGTGCAAATGGAGATGCGTCTGGCAGCCCTGGAAAAGAGGGACGAGGAAAGACCAGGCAAATGGACGACTATGAAAATAGGGAAAGGAGGAACAATCTCAGATTTTTCGGGGTCCCAGAGGTGGAGGGGGAAACGGAGAGAGACTTAACCCGTGTGGTGCGAGACATAATCACCCTCCTGTTCGCTGAAGAGATGACCACGGAGCTGACATTCGATCGTGTGCACAGGGCGGGCGGTAGGGCGGGGGGGGGCCCCGCTCGATTTCACTATTATACAGACAAGGCAAAGGTCCTGGCGGAGGTAAGGAAAGCGGGGATGATTTCCTACAACAATGCAGAGATCTCAATATTTCAAGACCTTTCCGCCTACACCTTGGCGAAGCGGAGAATGTGCCGCACCCTCACGCAACTGTTGAAGGACAAAGGGGTGCGCTACAGCTGGGGGTACCCATTCTCCCTGACTTTTGAATACATGGGTCAATGGACGTCGCTAATCACGGAAGAGGATATAAAAGGGGCCATTCAGGATTACGTGACAGAGTCCACCCCAGAAGAGGCCCGGTGGGCCCGGCAGCGATCGGGGAGGGGACCTCGGACCATCCCGGGTGCAGGAGGAGGAAAACCGGCTCGAGAAAATACAGGAAGCTAAACACCCCACCGTCCGGGAGGGAGGGGGTGCGCAATGACTCAGAGGACTGAGGATCGGGGTGACCCGTCCGCTTGAGGGACGGGACCCGACGCAATGATGGTCTGGATGAACAAAGATTCCCCCAGGACTGCAAGTAAGATGGGGGCGACGGTGGGGAAGAAACAGAGGGGGGGGGGGCTCATGACAAAGAGCTTGAATGTGAGTGCCCGGTCGGGAAGGGCAGTCTGGTGGTCCGGCCTAATGCCAGGTATGGCGGAACTAACAGGCTGGACGCCGGGGAGGGGGCGACGAAGTTAGTTGGGGGTTTCTGGTTGGGGAAGGGGTTCGGGGACGAGGTGGGGAAAGGTTCAAATAATGTCCTAACAATGAGACTAAGGGAGCAAAAAGGGAATAGTGATGCTAGGCGGGTGCCCAACAGATCTGGCGACTTAGATTATGGCTGACTGCCAACCGGCCCTGGGAGTGGGCACCCTGAATGTGTGGGGCTTGAACACCCCCACCAAGAGGTCCCTGGTTTGTCGGGAGTTCAGGAGGGCAAAGCTGGACCTGTTTTTGCAAGATACACACTGGGTGCGGGGGAAGGAACCCACAAGGGGAAGAAAAGAGGGGTGGCCATCCTGGTTGCCAGGGATGTCCGCTTCACTAGCGAAGCCACCCTGCAGGACCCAGAGGGCCGTTTCCTAATGGTGAGGGGCTCCTTACAACCCTGGCTGTGGTGTACGGTCCGAATGATGGCCAGGCCCAATTCTGGGAGGCAGTAAAGGAGAAGCTCAAGCTATTTGTACGGGGCATGTTGGTAGTAGGGGGAGACTTCAATATGGTGCTGAACCCATCTTTGGATAGGAAGCGGGTGGGCCCCCAGAACCCCAGACCCGCGGACGAGGGTGAACGAAGAGCTGGGCCTGGTAGACTCAATCCCGTCCCCCAGAACAGGACTCCCCTCTTTTTCGTACTATTCGGCCATCCATGCTTCGTTTTCCAGGATAGACTATATCTTGGTGGACGCAACCCTTCGCCTGTATGTTGCAGGCTATAGGGTCGATCCCGTACCCTGGTCGGACATGACATGGTGGGGGTCACGATATCGGGGGGGATGGCGTAAAGAACGCAGAGGCCGTTGGAAATGCAACAATGCCCTACTAAAGAACGAGGTCCTCGCCCAAGAGATTGCAGACGTCATAACAGAATTTTTTGAACTAAACGACAATGGGGAAGTGCACACACACACGCTCTGGGACCCTTTAAGGCGACTCTACGGGGTGTTCTTATCCAAAAGGGTGCATCGGCAAAGAGGGTGAGAGAGGCACAGGAGAAGACCCTGCGGGGGGGGGGGAATAAAAAATAAAACAAATAAAATCACCCGACTTCAGCCGGGGGGCTCCCCGGACCGAGACCCGGAACGCGACCGTGTGGCCGCCCTGGAGGATTACAGGCTCTAGCTGAAGGACTTACTCCTCCACAAAACGGAGAGAAGTCTTCAGATGGTCAAGCAAAAGTATGAGAAAGGGGACAAAGCGGACAGGATCCTGGCCTGGAAGCCGAGGGAGGTCCAGAGGAGCAAAATGGTGAGGGAAGTGAGGGACGCTCAGGGAACTCTGGGTTGCGAGTCTTCCCATATTGGAGAAGCCTTTCGCCGATATTATGAGACCCTGTACTCATCCGAATATGATGGGGGAACTGCTCCGATAGAAGATTTCTTGAACTCAATCCAACTCCCTGCTTTGTCTAGGGAGATGTCCGAGGGTCTGGAAGGGCCACTGACTGAGGAAGAGGTGGACAAGGCGATAAGCGGGATGAAAGTGGGAACCACCCCCGGGGATGATGGGTTTTCCGTTTACTTTTACAAAAGATTCTGATCCTCTTTAACCCCCTACCTAGTGAGAGTTACCAATTCCGTGCTAGAGGGGGAAACTCTCCCGGATTCCATGATGGGGGCTATCATCGCGGTGTTACCCAAGGAGGGGAGGGACCTTTCAGAGTGTGCATCTTACCGCCCCACATCACTGCTAAACATTGACGTTAAGATTCTGGCCAAGGTGGTGGGGAGGCGGATAGAAGGTATATTGCCAAAGTTAGTCCATGGGGATCAGGTGGGCTTTATCAGGGGGAGGCAGGGTTCGGATAACATTCATAAGACCATAGATCTATTCCACTTCGCGCAACGGTCGGAGCTCAACGCAAGTGTCCTCTACTTAGATTCGGAGAAAGCGTTCGACAGGGTCGAATGGCGGTACATGGATCTCCTCCTGAGGAAGATGGGGTTCGGGACCCACTCATGAGCTGGGTAACGGCCCTTTACAGAGCCCCCACGGCAAGGGTCCAAGTGAATGGGGAGTTGACCGATGCCTTCCCCCTCTCCCGAGGGACAAGACAGGGGTGTCCCCTCTCCCCCCGGATATACGTCCTCACGATAGAAGCTCTGGCCATAGCGATCAGATCACATCCAGGAATTAAGGGGATAAGAAGGGGGGGGTGGAATTTAAACTCTCCCTATTCGCAGACGACATCCTGGTTTACCTGGTGGACCCTGGCTCCTCACTCTCCCCTCTGTTGAACCTGGTGACCGAGTTTGGTCGCTTCTCGGGCCTGAAAATCAACTCTTCGAAATCGGTCCTGCTCCCTATGAGACTCCGGGACCCGGTGCTAGACCCCTTAGACAGGCTTCACGGGATCGAAATGGGGAAGGCCGAAATAAGATACCTGGGGGTTCTCCTCACACGGGACCTAACTAAACTGGCCACTGCAAATTACGACCCCATAATATCAGGGATCACATCAGATCTGAGGAGGTGGGGCGGGACGATCCTCTCCTGGTATGGCAGGAGGACGGCGGTTAAAATGAATGTACTGCCACGGCTCCTATACCTTTTTACAGCCCTTCCAACCAACGTCCCAGAACAGTCTTTCAGGGCCCTCCGGAACGCTATCCAGGACTTTATATGGCAGGGGAAAACTCTGAGAACCAGGAAGACCACACTGACGTTGCCAAGGGAGGAGGGAGGGTTTGGGTTGCTGGATTTCCATTTGTACTTCCGCGCCGCCCAGCTGCGAGTGCTATTGGAACACATGAAGGAAGGAATGGGGACATACTGGTCATACCTGGAGGATATGGACACTCACCCCCTGAAAGTCTGCGACCTTGTGTGGGCTCCACGAAGAACAATCCCGAGTCACTTGAAAACCCACCCGACCCTGGGGGTCCTCTGGGACATTTGGAAGGAAGGGCCTCAGACAGCGCACCTCACTACATGGCCGTCCCCGATGACCTCCCTCTGGGGCCAGCCCCTCAACCTGGGTAAAAAGGGGTTTAGGTCCTCCCAAACCTGGTCGGATAAAGGATTGGAGTGGGCAGGGCAGATGTTCAGGGAGGGTGAATTCCTTCCTTATGAGGAAGTAAGGAACGCGCTCGGCCAGGAATACCTGACCATCTTTGAGTACCTCCGCCTAAAGGGCATTCTATGTGATCAGTCATGGGGTCCCAACCTGAGTAGACAGCTAACCCCTTTTGAGAAGTTCATAGATACGGCGACCTCGAGCAAGGGGGTGGTATCTTGCATGTATAAAATCCTCAATACGTACGACCTCCAGGGAAGGAGAAACTTTCGCAAGTTCTGGGATGTCCTGGCGGAAGAGGAGATCAGAGGACTCCTGGACCAGAATATTCAAAATTGCCTTCCATGGGAATCTATTTACCATCGATATGGAACACAACTTTAAGGTACTGCAGGGATGGCATAGGGAGCCAGTGAAATTATCAAAGATGTTCCCGGCGGTGTCCCCGTTGTGCCCGAGGGGATGTGGTCAAGCAGGCTCCAGGAGCCATATGTGGTGGCACTGTCCAAAGGCTCAAGTGTACTGGGGGGGGGGGGGGTCAGTGAGGGACTGGATGGCTGAAGTGATAGAGGAACACTTACCTCTAAATCCCCCGACGATGCTTCTGGACCTCCCCCGGAGGAAACGGAAGTACACCGATACCCAAGGATGTGGGAGACAATGCTGCGGGCGGGCAGAGTAGCCCTCGCACAAAAATGGAAAAGCCTGGAGCCCCCTTCTAAAGAGGATTGGATGAAAAAAGTAAAAAACATGTTTGTGATGGACAAACTGACTGCCATGGTAAACAATGACATTGGCTCATTCCTCACGAACTGGTACGGAGTGCAGCAATCCTGGGGATAAGGGGTCCATTGAATCCTGGGTGGGGAGCTCGGCCCCAAAGGGGAAAACCAGACTGAGAGCTGTGCAAAAAACCAGCAAGCTCGAATTGAAAAAAAAAAAATTAAAAAAAAAAAAACAAAGACAGGGAGGCCCAAAAGCCGGGGCAAGGCGGCTTCAGGCCTGTCGGAGGCATGGGCACTAGCTGCATCACACCCGAAGAGAGTGAGAGTACGATAAAAGTCTCCCGGAACAACAGACTTGGTTTGGACAGGGGGCCGGGTACAAGTTGGGGTGATGGGGTCGGGGGGGAGGAGGGGTTTTGGGGAATGTTTAAATATTGTTTTGTAAACCTGAATAAAAATTGAAGTTTAAAAAAAAAAAAAATAGGAACCAAGAAAGCCCAACGGTTAGTACAAGTGCAGTCACAAAAGCATAACTTAGAAACATTGAACAATGACAAAAAAAAACTTGGACATTTGAAAAACTCCGGGGAAAGCAATCGACATTAAATACGGGCTATTTTCGACAAACCCGGTTAGGGAATTCTACAAAAAAAAGGTTATACCATCTTTAACTTATGGCTCAGATGCCATGCCCAACCTCCCCCTCTGATTTATGGCCTAAGATGGAAGCAATTTTCTGGAGATCGTGCTTGGCCTCCCCAAGTGAACTCCTATAGCAACGATCAGACGAGAACGCAGCCTTTCATCGCTAAAGACATCAGTAAACTGCAGCAGCCTAATGCTATACAGAAAATGCATACTAAGACAGCCCATATGTCTATAGATTGGTAAATCAAGAACTGGCGGCCTCCACTTGTACTATTTTGACTAGATGGAAAGCAGAAAATGTCACCCTTCTACTCTCTGTGGAGAATAGCGAGAGGAACTCTCAACTAACCCTGTAAAAGTTCTAAAAAAGATCAAAGAACTGGACTGAATAATGATATTAGAAACCGCCAACAAGAACAAACTAACAACACATCTTCCTCAGAATTTCAAAAAAATTGGAGACTCTCCAAAACTACATCAACTTATTCTCGAACAGAACGGCGCGTAATTTCTTCATGAGAATTTCGGCTGAACTTGTTTGAATCAAACAAAATACTGGCTATCAGAGGTTAAGCCCCTACGAACACCTGCCGCCTCTGTAAGCCCTCCATGGAAAAAGAAACCATCAGCCACTTGCTTCTGGTTTGCCCGGTGACACGAGAGATTTGTTTCAAATACCTAAATGGTACTATATCCAATTTTTGCCTAATGGATGAGGAAGTTTGCTGGCAAAGTTTGATAGCAGGTGACAGAACTTCATGGCTACTGGCTATGGTAAACATCATGCAACACATTATTAAAGTGATACTTCCATCAAATTCTTTGACACCGTAGTCTCAAACTCCAGAAAATGTCTCTATAAATAGACATAATCATAACGAGATGAATCAAAGAGTTAACAAGTTGAAATCTGAAAACTGGACTGGCATCGGCGGAAAAAAAAAAAAAAAATTCATGATCCGCTTTTTTTGGTAAATATTTTTTTGATTATATACAAATAAAAATTTAATTTAAAAAAGTGACATTACAGTTGACCCTATTTGGAAAATGCAATGCAGGTAACACATACAGGGCCTATTTTACAAAAGTATTTTTTAATGACAAAACCCCATTGGAAAACGCTTTGCGAATTAGGCCCATAATGTACACATACGTACAGCCCTACAGATAAGGGGTGTATTGGACACTTTTAATCCTTAAAAATAGGTAAAAACACTACCAAAAAATTTAAAAAGTGAGAACACTGCCGACAAACAAAACAAAAAATAGTAATCATTCACATAGAACCTTGTGCCCTGGTTTTCACTTGTGCAACATCTTGGATATATTTGGACCTGTAGTGCATTTACTAACACATGGAGAAACTACTATTATAACTGCCTGATCGAAAGAAGTAAACATGTATCTTTTAATTTGCATGCATAACTAGGTGCAAAAAAATATTTTTGTTTCCCAGTTAAACATTTTTATACGCTTATAAAAAATACAAATTAAATACTCCAATGGGGCATTGGATTTACGTTTTACTCCCTAAAAAATCATTTTACTCACAACTAAAATTATAGGGAGTAAAATACTCCCACTACCAAATCTATCTGGAAAACTAATATATATGCTAAATTCACGCTCTGATTTGAATTGTGTCAAAAGAAATAAATAGCAAAAGGTCGTTAGGAACCCCATGTTATGTATTTGAATTCATATCAAGGTAGGCTGGGCAATAATCAAGGCAGATAAAGGCGAAATGTACATACATTTATTACTACTCCGTTTCCCATAATAGAAAGATACAAGGATTGCAGTCTCATATCACAACCCAACAGCTGGTTATACAGGCTGGGTGAGGGAATAGACAGACTCTAAAAATCCAAAGTGGTATACTCACATCAGGTCAAAGCATCGTTGCGCACAAGGCACCCTTCTGGATACAAAGGCCACTATGCCATCAACGCAGACCATGCAGAAACAGATTTGCACGCAAAGCTTGGTCGCTTCAGATCTGCACACATTCACACAACAGCAAAGCTATCTTGCATTTAACAGCTATGCCGACTCACCAAACGCACCCCCCTTTTCAGATCTGCCACAGCATTTGGAGACCAAGCAAATCGACATAAATCCCAGAGCATAACATCTATGCTCCAGGAAGCACCACTACCAGGGCAAGATCTGCTTCCCTGGGACAGCCCTTACACTAAACAGCAGTCTCTGCTGCCTTGGTGGCACTACCATGACTAATTAACAGTATATGGAGCGCCCCACGGGAAGCACAACCATCAGTGTTATAAACCTAGCCCCAGTACAGCATCGAGCCCTACACCCACGCCCCAGCATCACAAGGGCACATCTAACCTTGAATGAAGGCATCACAGCAGGCACCACTGGCCTCTAAATATTAAGGAAGGCATTTCGAGTCTATAAGCACCAAAGAAGGCACCAGAGCCACGGTGACACCAGACACCACTGGACACCGGACAGCACCAGACACTAATATCTGACCAGCTGAGGCACTAAAAACACTTAAGGCGTCTAAATACAACAGAAAGCAGCGGAACCACTCAGCACTAAAGGAGGCGTCAGTACCAACACACCATAGTGCCCCCTTCCTTGGCGGCACCAACAGCATAGAGGCCCACAAATCGCCATGTAGCGACATGCATCCCTGCCCCCCAAAAACCATGTTGACACCTTGCAGGGGTGACAGAAAGGTATCGAAGTAAACGACATCCCCAACCAGGAAGGCCAAACAACCCAAGCCCCAGAAGGCAACAGACATCGCCACTATGCAGCAAGACCGGAACAAGAAAGTTGACACCAGTTGAGCCATAGCCCACTCACCGGATAGGTCTATGGGTCACTGGGCCAACAAGAAAGACAAACAATCCCTTCAGGCACATAAAACTAGAATTCAGGAACTGCATGACGGAAATATCATCTAAAAGGTAGAGAACCTCGACAACCACATGGGTGAGGTGGATCAAAGAGTTAGCGAAACGGAGGAGCAGACCCTAAACCACGCAGCACAACTGGCGGAGCTCCAGAAGAAAGTACAAGCCCTGGAAGATAACAGCGAAGCGTTGGCACTTAAGCAAGAAGATATGAAAAACGGAGGAACAACATCTGCATCCGAGGGATCCCAACAAATACGGACCAAGCCCTACAAACATACATGGGGGAGCTCTTCCAAACACTCCTCCCAGAGCGTGACAAACCTGTTATTAGATTGAACTCAGACTGCACGATCACAGGAGCCCCCCGGCAAACACTCCCCCAGATGTAAACGACTGCGTCCATTTTTTTTCCAACTAAGCAAAATATCATGGCTGCCAGTCGCACACAGGGAGACCTAACCTACCAGGGGTCTCAGATCCAAATATACCAGGACCTGGCGACAGCTACAATACAAAAACGGAAGACACTAAAACCCCTAACAGCATTCCTCCAAAACCAAAAGATAAGACACCACTGGCTCTTCCAGGCAACGATCAGCTTCACCTTTAAAGGCCAGCTATGTACAATTAATTCCTTGGAAGAAGCCAAAGGCATACTGACGGGAGGCCCCTCTACCCTGGATGAGGATTGAACAAATACATCACCCTCAGGAGGCTTTAGAGAAGACCCCAAAACCCAACGCATATAGATTGGGATAGAGTGGCACGCCGGGGAAAAATCAAATAGTCACCCTTCCAACTAATAAATGTCCTCATTGAACTCTCCCACAAATCCCTGCAACCACCAGACCCTAATGGAACCAGTCATAGCACCACCAAGACAAAACAAAAGCGCTCAGAGCCCGCGTGGCTCGACTCGGCCCTAAGAGGGTACACTCTCTCCGGCTCAATTCCTGGCAGGCCCAACAGGATGTTAGTTTTCACTCAAAGTTGTATTGTTGGAAATGTTACACGTTCACAAACAGTTCTAGCCCTGGTTGCAACGGACAGTCAGAAAAACTACAGGTTAAAACAGCAATGGAATTCCCCGTAGACCCAAGACCCCCCACACTGGTAGAGAAGGCAGACCCGCTGGAGGACATCCCGCCCCATCAAAAACTTTGCTTCATAACCCCAGAGGCCTAAACGCCCCCAGCAAACAAAAGTCAATTCTGCGCAGGCGCGGAGACTTGTCGGGCTCAGTAATTTTCCTCCCAGAGACCCACCTGGTCCCAGCCGACTTACACCGCTTAAGGAGTAAAGCCTTGCCGAAACAATACCTGGTGTCCAGTGAGGGGGCACAGCAATCTTATTTGCCACGGGAGGCCCATTTACAGAATTGGAGGTTCTCAAAAGCCCCGAAGGGCGCTATATCGCGGTGAAGTGACGACTGTTTGGAAAGCTCTACACTCTAGTCTCAATATACGCCCCCAATGAGAGGCAAGAACCCTTCTACCAAGAGTTAGAAACAGATCTCCACCCATTCCGGGAAGGCCACATAATGATGGGAGGAGACTTCAACAGAGTCCCAAACCCATTAACAGATAAATCCCATCAACCAGCACCAAAGGACTTCAAAATTGCACTGGCTCTACTTCACTTCTTTCAAATCTGCAAAGTGGTAGACACCTGGAGAGTCCTAAAGCCAGATACCAAAGACCTCTTCTTTTCACATTTCACTGCACCTCCTCGCACATCAACATAATCCTTCCTAACGCCCAGCTGCTCTCCTTCACAGACAAGACAATTATAGGGGTAAAAGTACTCTCCGACCATGTCCCGATAATCTCAACCAGGGTGTACGATCCAGACCACCCAACAAGACCTCAATGGCCCTCTACGATCTGTTACTAAACGACCTGTCATTGCGAGACGCACTAACTACAGTGATCTGCAATTATTTAGTGGAAAACCGCGTTGAGGACACGACAATCGCCACAAGGTGGGAAGCAATGAAGGCGGTCATAAGGGAAGAACTAATAGCCCACACACCGGCTTAGCTTACCGAAAGCGACGCGCAAAACTGAGAGAAGGCTATAGCAGCAGCAGAGGCAAAGCACCAAAAAGGATTGTCACCTGAGGGGCCCAAGCTCTACGTCTCGCCCGTAGCAAACTTTAAGTGCACTTTGGAGAACACAGCTCAAACTCTCAGCAGAACCAAGCAATGTTACTATGACAACGGCAACAAAGCCAACAGATTCTTAGTCAGGAAACTGGCGAAAGCCCGCCATCATTTTACAGGCTTGAAGGACCCTGAAAGGGTAACCCAATATGGGGAAGATACCAAACTAGATAGCTGTGGCAGACTTACAGAGTACTATGACTGCCTTCCAAAGGTCAGAGGATCAGCAAAAACAATACGTCGAGGAAGCAGCCCTTCCACACCTTTCAGAAACAAATAGGCAGGCCTTAGACCTGACAATCTCAACCGAGGAAGTAGACGCAATGATCAAGGCTTTGAAACCCAGCGCCCGGGCCTGGATGGCTTCTCGCCCAAGTTCTACAAACTCTTCAAAACCCCCCGCCTAAGACCGCTAACAGATCTCTTCAACTCATTCAGAGAAACTGAGACAATAACTCTGTCAATGCATGAGTCGACCACCATACTACTACTAAAGCCAGGGAAGGATCCGAGAGGCTGCGCTTCCTACAAACCCATCTCGCTACTGAATATAGACGCGGACATATACTCCCAAGGTTCTGGGTAACAGACTGGCAAAAACCCTGCCGAAACTAATTGACACAGACCAAACTGGGTTCATTTTGGGAAGAAGCACTGGGGATAACATCCGGCGAGCAATCAATCTAATCGAAGTGAGGTCAACGACGAACAGCGAGATGGTGCTACTATCCCTGGATGCCACCAGGGCCTTCAACAAAATCGATTCTAGGCATGGAGACATTCCACTTTGCCCCCCCCCCTTCCAAAGAATGATGTTAGCCAACTACAAAATTCCCAAATACATCTTTGAAAATGAGAAAATGAACCAGAAGCGCTCTACTCCAATCCCACTTTCATGCGGGACAAGACAAGGATGTCCTCTCTCCCCACTTATTTTCGGCCTAATAATGGAACCCTTCGCCCAAAGAATTTGCAACAATCCGGCCATCAGTGGAATCAACATTAAAGGCGGAAAATACAATGTATCCCTATACGCAGATGACATAATGCTCTCCTCTCCCTTTGTCTCTTCCCTACCGGAATCCCTGGCCAAACTGAACCATTTTAAACAGGTGGCAGGCTTTTCCATCAATTATCCTAAATCAGGGGTCCTGGCGATAGGGATGGCGAGAGTATACTAAACAATCTGTGACAAATACACCCCCTGGCCTGGAATACAAAGGCAATAAAATATCTGGGAGTACAAATCACATCAACCCCTAAAGACCTATATGCAGCTAACTTCACCCACCTGTTCAACGACTTGGAAGTGGACCTTAACAGATGGACAAACCAAGAAATATCCATGCTGGGAAGGATCACAGCCTGCAAAATAACCTTTTACTTGATTCTTTTATGTATGCTCGGCCCTCCCAGTGGAAGTCCCTGTGAAGCTAATCTCACGATTCATATGGAAGAAAGGAAGGGTTCAAATCCCAAGGGCAGTAATGACAGGGGCGGCTAAATGGGGTGGGGTGGGAGTGCCAAACCTGCGCCATTGCTATGTGGCAGCGCCGCTCACAAATACGGTGGCATGGTCAGCCCTCACTCACACCCCGAAATGGGCGATCATAGAACAAGTCAGAACAATTCCCTGCTGCACGCCTCGGGGCCAGCCTGCAGGCACTGGACAACCATCCTCTCCTCAACGAGAACATCTTGGAGGGCCTTGGAATGGGCCCAAATAAATAAAAGGGATCCCTAAAGGGCTGAGCCCGAACTCTTCAGTCCTGCAAAACCCAGACTTCATTCCGGGCTTTGTGGCGACCAACTTCAAGAATTGGAAGCAAGGAGGACTGAAATTGATCTCACAACTGTACGAGGGGGGCGCCCTCTTAACATAGAGGAATTTAAGGACAAATGTTCCCTACTGGAGACGGACAGATTTGTAAACACACAAATTCGCCACAGGATCTCCCAGCCACACATTAAACAGGGAGCTACCAGAACCTTAAGCCCCATAGAACTAGCACTGCAGGAGAGGCCTTGTCTCGAAGATACAGTCTGTTACAGGAGGACATGCTGGTCGATAGCCCCAGCTACATAGCCCAATGGGAAAAGGATTTGGCCCACCCGATAGATGATCACACATGGATATATATCTGGACAAGGACCAATAAAGCTACAAGATGCGTAACAAATAAAGAATGCGCACTTAAGCTACTCCATTGATGGTACTAACCCCCAGAGCGCCCGTATCACTTAAAGAGCTCGGGGAACCCGGAGTGCTGGAGACAATGTGGGGCGCGGGGTACATACCTCCACATGTGGTGGGACTGCCCAGTGGCTGGAAAATTCTGGGAAGAGGTACTCCAGACCATTGAAACGATGACGCATTGCAGATTACCAACGGACCCAGAGGTAATTCTGCTGGGGGCCCCCCCTGGCAGACTTCTACCCAAGCAAAGGACTGATGGCAGGACCAGTAACAACTCCTTCTGGCAGCGAAAATCACTGGAGCCCGGAAATGGAAGTCGCACGAGGGACCTCTATTAGCGATGTGGTGGGTAAAAATCTGGGACATCTCAGTAGCAGAAAAGGTCACAGCTGCAAGAGAAGGTGCCCTCCATCGCTTCACAGACTGTTGGTCCCCCGTGTTAGAATACGGCCACGAATGCCAAGCACTCACCTTTAATCCAAAGCTGGCGGAGCTGTCCCTACGGTCCTAGTGGAAGAGGGAACCGCACGGCAGACTGATCAAAGGGTCATTAAGGGGAAAGGGTGGGGGAGCAGTAATCCTCATACTACCTTAACATTGTCTTATCACAAGTTTTTGTAATTACTCTGTTGCAATCGACCTTAAATAAAGTTGTTAAAAAAAGGTGCCCTATATCACATTAAGAAATTTAAGAAGGCGATGCACAATCTCGCCTCCTCGAGGTGCATTTCTTTATATACGTCACCGAAGTGCTAGTACATTTGGGATTGTGCGCTTTAAATGTACCATCTTTTGTACCTCTGACACAGGTCCAGTATCTCATGGCAAAACAAAAGAGGGCTCAATGGCATCCAGCCCACCAAATAAACATGTACAGTTCTCATCTTTCACGTTGCATAGTCGTTGGCTAGTGATACTTGACTGTGCAAAATTTCAGACTGCAAACTACCAACTAGCCATAAAAAACAAAAAGTAATTTGCCATTTCAATTCTATAAATACAGACAGCACACCATTTCTTAGTCGTCATTATTGACGATTTTGAGCAGTCAACCCGATATCATTTTCTCACGAGCAGTCCATCCGATATCATGTTCTCCCGGCACGCCCATATATCACGGCGCTTGAGAGCTGGACTGTGACTTAATTGTGTCAAACCCCAAGATGTATCCAAAGCAAAAGGTAATTTTGAAAAATATTGATAAAAAGTTTAACTGTGCCCCTACATGAAATTAATGAATAAGCCAGAAAGCACTCAATAGCTGAATGTGATCTTCTCTGAAGGCAAGACTAGAGTAAGACTGAAACAATTGTCTGCAAACGCTTAACTTAAATGGATGGGGCAGAAATGCAAGTGGCAAGCTGCTACTAACCAGCCATCAAAAAAGATCACTTGCTACCTCAATGCTATACATACAGACAGCACACCAGATCTTACTCAGGGCGCCACATTTGCACTTACCACTAGCAATTAGCTAGTGGTAATTGATTTGGCATGTTAGAAATGGTGTATATGTGGGAAACTTGGGAGGGAGGGTGGTGGGGGTTGAGCGACTAGGTCGAGCCAATTGCTTGAAACGTGGCATTTACCCCAGCATTTGCTCATAAAAGGGCATCACATCACCCTCCCGCCATGGCACATTTTCAGACGATCTCCAATATCTAACTTGCTCTCAAATTTCCAAACAAGCAAGAACAGCAGAGGGGCCAAGCGGCATGCCTGCCGCCACACCATTGCTAATGCAAAAATCTTGCATTGTTTTACATACGGGCACACACTTACTTGCGAGACATACTTTGTGCGTATGGTCTGAATTGGAGGCAGAGACCTGCAAAACGCACACAGGAATTTCAGATCAAGGGAGTGAAAGGCTTGTTTTAAGTCGATGAAAGAGACAAGTGGATTCTGAACTGGCCTACTAAGCCTGTAAGTAAGAGATACATTTATTTGAATACGCCCACTCCAACTATTTTCAGGAGCCATTTTCAGTTCCCCTTTCGGGTATCATCAAACAGGGCGATGGGAAGATAAACACCAGATTATCTCTGTTCCGTCCTTGAAATAAATTGAAACAACCAGCCGTTTTCACCAACGGTCAGGATCGTATGACTTGAGGTAGCCTTATCATTTTCAAAGTATCTGTTCACCAAGACTGATGTACACACAGTATATCTGACAAGTGTTCTTTGAAGCTTAAATCTGCCTCTCCTAGTGATCCTATTCCCCTTCCTGTGCTAAAAGAAGTTATGCCCTTAATTGCTCCAATGGTTACACAGGCTGACAATCTTACTTTTAGCTCCGGCTTTATTCCTGCAATTCTAAAGCACGCTTTAGTCATTCCACTTTTGAGGAAACCTTCTTTGGATTCGTCTGTCCCTTCTAATTTTCACCCCATTTCTTTACTCCCTTTTCTGATGAAACGGATGGAATCCTTGTTTGGTCCCCTTCTTAGCTCTTTATTTAAGACTTTTTTTTTGTTATCCGTTTGGTCCAGCTTTCTACCAAAGTGCAGCACAGAGGGCATACTGGCGTTGGTAGTGGAGGATCTGATGCGCCTGCAGGATCATGGCGGTGTGGGAGCATCGATTCTACTCGACCTCTCCGCCACCTTTGACACTATTGATCACATAGCCCTGCTCGAGCGTCTTGCTGGCGCTGGCCTCTCTGGTGCTGTTTTAGTTCCGTTTTATCTGACTGTACCCAACCGCTTTCGCTATCCCCTTTTTGTTCCATTCCCTTTTCTCCTTCATGTGGAGTTCCTCAAGGGTCCACCATCTCACCGGTCTTGTTTAACATTTACATTCAGCCTCCGACCAAACTCATCCTCTCCCACAGATTCCTATGTTACTCTCACGCAGATAATTATTGTGCGCCTTAATCTTTCTTTGGCTGAAACTGTGTCTAGGCTTAGAACCAGTCTGGTTGCCATGGGGGAGAGGATGAACAACAACTGGCACAAGCTTAATGGTGAACAGACAGAAGTGTTGGTGGTGGTCCCTTCCTTCCCCTTGGGCAAGGCCCTCTGAACTCCCCTTTTCTGGCCAGCCTTCTTTTGGCCCTTTTCCTAATCTGGTTCTATCTGTAAAGGATCTTCAGATTAAAATCTCTGCCACGAGCCAGATTAGTGCTGTTTGCCATTAAAGCTATTTCCAGTTGAAGATTTTGCATAAGGTCCTTCCTTTTATACCGTCCCAATTTAGGGCCCCCGTGGTGGCCTCCCTTGCCTCACCTTCACTGAATTATTGCAAAGCTCACAGCCTGCCTTTTTGATCCAGCTTCAGCCAGTTCTGCAGAACTCTGCAGCGAGAATAGCTACCGGGACGTCTAGGCGTGCTCATATTAACCCTGTTCTTTGTCATCTGCACTGGCTCCCAGTGGCTAAACAGTTTCAATTTAAATAGTTGTGTCTGTTCCATCAGACTTTCTATGACTTCGGTGCAGAGTATTTACAGGCTAAATTTCGCTCCCATGTCCCTGCTCAGGCACTCCGCTCTGCAGACACCGGTCTGGTTTCAGTCTCTCGTGTTAAACGTTGTCGCATCGGCAGCCAAGCTTTTTCCATAGCAGCCGCTGTGCTTTGAACTTCACTTCCTCTGTCACTTCGTACCACAGTGAACCACCTGTCTTTCAGGAGGTTCTTAAAGTTTTGTTTTAATACACTTGAACTTCTTTTTCTGCTTCTCTTACCCTTTTGCAGCCAGCACCAAGATGCCTCTGGGCGGATGTTGCACTTTGTAAGTGCTGTTAGCATAACATATCCGAGTGGATAGTACCTCCACTTTTAAATATTCAAGGGATATTGTCAGCTTTACAAAAAGTTGGTGATTTGCAGTTTAAGGTCACATTTCAAAAAATCCAATTAATTAACAAGTTAATTTAAAATCAACAGCAGAGGGTGGAATGTGCTCCTCCTTATTAGGCACAGACTGAAAACAGAGAATACAAAAGTAATATTCCAGAGAAAACAGACACGCTCCAAATGATGATTAAACTTCATTCACCAAAGACCATAAAGCGTGTGTATTATTTTGGCACTTAAATTAGCAATAGTTTATCCCACGACCCAATCACTACCTTTTTCTATTTTATAAACTGCGTATATGAGGTTTTGCAAGCATTGCATCCATACTGACAGATGGACTGCATCATTAAGCCAGGCCTCAAAATGGTGTGCTGTGTTCATGTGGAAACTTGAGGGGCATGTGACTTTAGGCCTGGCTAGTAGCTTGTAACCTCAGATTAAGCTTTCGTAGCTTCAAACACATTCTCGGTCAAACCATGCAGCATTTTCAATTCCTGCTTAAAGCAACACTAAATACAGCACAAACGTGAACAAACGTACATACATACAGAATGAATTCAAACAGATAAATCCGGTTTTCATGAAAAAAAGTCCAAAACTCAATAGATCAATGCATGTTTGCATATCCTGCCACCAAAATATGTCCTGCGCAGATGTCACACCTAAGGTCTTGCCATTACACTGCCTCAGGTCATGTTGGGACATTAAACAGTCGATTCCCCCTTGTGTCGGTCAGTGGACTTAATCTAGTAGATTTAGGGACCTAGACAGGTAGATTTCTTTCCAATGCTGCTTTTAATTGTTAGCAACAATTATTTTAACTTGGAATCTAGAACCTTATCCAGATCAAAATGGGCTGTGTTTACATTAGTAGAATTGGTCTCTGGTTACTATATAGATATACTATTAGAAAACATTAACTTGGAACATCTTTGCTACGACGTTCAACTTCAACATACACAATACTTGTCTCGAATAGCAATAATCCTCCTTTATAGTGATCTCTGTGACTTTGATCTGTAGGCTGATGAAATACTGTAGAGGCCTCAAATATATATTTTTTTCTAGCCAGGTATTTTTGAGAACATATTACATCACGGAAGAGAACACCGTTTTTTTTCACTATACTATTTGTGGTCACCCTGTTAAATTAATTACCTTCAGTTAATGCACACACTAGGATATGTGTTTGTAGAACTCATTACTATCTAAATGTGAAATCATAATACCTTACTTTTCCTGGTTATCCGCCAACAGACACCCTCAATATATGTTCACGGTCAGAGATGCAATAATGTAGCAATGCAGATTAACCTCTCCAATGCACAGCATATATTATATTTGCCGGAATAGGGACATTCTTATTCCCATGGAAGGGACCTTTAAAAAGTAACAACAGGTTTTCCAGCTCTCAAACCAGTGTATCCTTCCCTTCATGTTTTGTCTGTGGGCGTAATACTCCCCTAATTAGTAGCAGGTGCTACCTCAAGGGCAGCATATAATTCCCATTGGAAGTGGCACTGCCTCCAATGCAGCAGCCACTGTACAAGGAAAGTGTTGTGCCGCCTCCATTGCCCATTGACAGTCATGCTGCAAGCCCAGTGGCATTGTAGCAATGGTCATGGTGCCTCTAAACGTTTCTTGATCTGTGAGAACGGACTGTTTTTAAGCACACAAACGTGCAATGTGTGCAACTGAGAAAATAATGTATATAGTAATACAACAGGACGGTAAAGGAATTAATTATATACACAATTCCAGATTTGTGCCTGGAGTGAACATGAACGTTTGCAGAATTTCCAGACAATTGTAAACAGCTAGCCAGATTGGCCTTTATTTTAATAATTGGATTATTTGTCCTCTATTGCTCAAGAAATGTACTTCTGATAGAAGAATAGTGAAGGAGTGAAATAGAGAAAGGCTGGCATTATTACCACCTCTGGATCGGCAGAACATGTCTCGTGAATTCAGTCTGTGCCGCACTCTGCAGGAGATGTGCTTTGTGAGAAGAGCACAAGTGAAGTCCTGTTAGGCAGTGCGGGTCTTTGGCTCATATTCCATGAGGCAACGCTACTTGTGCTGCATGGTAGTAAAAGCTCTCTCGAGCAAATGGGCATTTTGAAAAGCCAATTCCAATTGAAATCAGTGAAGCAGTTACAGGATATTTTCGTACCCACAATCCTTTGCAAACATATTCAATGTCTGACACGTATGGAACTGTCTCAGCGTGGTCAAAACGTGTCATTAGCCCATGGAAAGCAGATACGCTCATTAGTACTGTCAAAGAATATGCAGGCTATTGGCTTCTTTGCTGGGCAGGAAGAGCCGCCTAGCATTACTATCTGGACAGGAAGCGGACAAACAGAGTTTGGAAGATACTCTTGCATCACAGAAATGCCGATTTGGTTAACAATAACAGCCGTGGTCATATTGCAAGCAGGAAGCCCTTGCAGCTTATCCTCATCCTCCATAAAAAAAAAAATACAACTTGACAAGAACTATCACAGAAATGCCAATTTCGGTAAGGAAAAATGCAGCTAAATGACGGCATGACAAACACATACTGGCAACATTTCCTCTCACCTACGCTGCGGACCAACGGATCCACTGG